>NC_087476.1:105153529-105889154 GCF_036417665.1 Passer domesticus | reverse complement strand
GGTAAAATATTCAGTATAGTCTCATTGCCCAAAACTATGAAGGAAGCAAGTTGCCGCATACATCTCCCAGCTGTATCCTCCAATTTCCATTCTTCCCCTTGTTCAGCCATCCCATTAGGTTTACAGCCAGAGCTGGTATGGAAACCAATAAAAAGGGTGGCAAACACACTAGTGTGTTTCTATGCCTGAAGCTGGGTGCCTCTTCCACTCTTCAGTAAGAGGTGCAAGGGACGGAAAATTCAGCAGCAGAACATGCATGCTTCCCTTAACCCAGTGATTCTCCAAGTGACATTTGCTGCCTCACATGGAGAAGGAAGGAAGGAAGGAAGGAAGGAAGGAAGGAAGGAAGGAAGGAAGGAAGGAAGGAAGGAAGGAAGGAAGGAAGGAAGGAAGGAAGGAAGGAAGGAAGGAAGGAAGGAAGGAAGGAAGGAAGGAAGGAAGGAAGGAAGGAAGGAAGGAAGGAAGGAAGGAAGGAAGGAAGGAAGGAAGGAAGGAAGGAAGGAAGGAAGGAAGGAAGGAAGGAAGGAAGGAAGGAAGGAAGGAAGGAAGGAAGGAAGGAAGGAAGGAAGGAAGGAAGGAAGGAAGGAAGGAAGGAAGGAAGGAAGGAAGGAAGGAAGGAAGGAAGGAAGGAAGGAAGGAAGGAAGGAAGGAAGGAAGGAAGGAAGGAAGGAAGGAAGGAAGGAAGGAAGGAAGGAAGGAAGGAAGGAAGGAAGGAAGGAAGGAAGGAAGGGAAGGAGAGAGACTTTCCAATCCAATGACTGCAAGTAAAGTTTTGAAACTTTTAGGAGTCTCTCAAGTACATCATCCAGACAGTTTTGAGAATCTGGGAGCTCCTGGTGAAGGTGGTTTTATATCATGTTTAGTGCCACAGGCAGCTAGGGATTGTATCTTGGTCCTCTGAGAACAGGGAGCTAGTTTCCATGTCTAATTGTGCTGTTCCTTGAGGCTCTCAGAGCAACTGCACAGAACTGCTGAGCATTTACAAAGAGAGAAACAAGAGGACTGCTGGTGCCTAAAAAATGATTTTCCATAATCTTCTGGATGATCCATCCATGCCTTATGTAAAGTCTTAAACAGCACACATCCTATCTTTTCCATGAGAAATAAAGTTATTTAATTTAAACTGTAAACTCTTGAACTGTTATTTAACTGTAAAACCTTTTTTGTATAACACTGTGAAAAGAGGCATATAGCAGAAGCCTGCTGTTAGCATGACATACAGTAATGAATCAGTTAGCAAGGAGATTTAGGTAGAAGTATTGATTCATGACACGAAAGCAGAAAGTGGGCTTTTTACAGCACCTCCCTGATGAAGAGGCACACCTGTCCCTTCCCAGCTCCTTTCAAAGCTGTTCCCACAGCACCATTCTTCCACCTCTTGCTCCTGCAGTTGGTTGAACATGGCATCATTTTGCAGAATTCAGGGGAATGGCACCATAAAAGTGGTTTTGGCTGCTGGAAACGCTCTGAAATTTAAGGACTTGGGCTCAGGAAGAGTTTGTTCCACATTTCTTCCTTTCCACTGAAGTTTCAATGTGCAAATCTATCACTTCTCCACTTGACTCTGCACTGTTTTGGACAAAGCGGGGAATGACACACTGTGACAGAGAAGGATTTTGGCAGTAGAAAAGAAAAGCTTCAAAAACACTGATTCCTTAAACATGCCAATATATACCAGGTATTAAGGATGGAAACCTGTCAAGGAGAGGCATTTCTCTGTGAGAGGAAGGCTGATCTCCCCGAGAGGGAGAGGTGTTCCCCCTCATCCTCCCTCCCACCCCTCTCAAAAAAGCATGTCACAAGCACTCAGCAGACGTCAGTCACAGCATAGCAGCAGGCTCCACAGTCCCTTGTCACTTCCACAGCACCCACTATTTCTCCTGAGTGCAGCAGAGCACCTGATCTGGGGTGGCCTGCCATGGCTGACAGCATGCAGAGCGTTGCTGGAGCTCCAGCTCTGAGAGGAGCTGAAGAGCATCCAGCAGGATGTATGGCAGAAAACAGTGGATATTTTCTGTGATAATCCATACCGGTGGCAGGATTCCTACCACACTCCTTAATCTCTATAACTGGTTTTCATTATTTCTCCATGTGGTGTCCCATGTCTGTCCTCATCTCTTCAGCTAGACACACGGGAAGCATTGAAGATTTTCCCTGTTGCCTGATTTTGTCCATATGACAATATGCCAGAGCTGGCAGCAGCAGATGTTGTAACTATGCTCCAGTGAGGGTACAAAGCCACCAGGGAGGACTTCTGAGGAGGTGGAAGGCAGGACAACAGCAGTCACAGCTCCTCTGTTGGGAAGGGCAGGGAGGAAGGGAGGCCTCCATCCAGCTGGAGGCATTTGTGAGCAGCACCCCGATGCACAAAGTCACCCCCATTCTGCCAGCCACCCCAGAGCCTCAGGTACCACAGCACTTAAGCAACAGTTTTACTGGCAAAACTTCCAGCACTGCACCTTAATCTGTGGGCTATAAGTGTAATTTAGATTAAGCAGGAGAGTCTTCATGGATTCATTAAATACCAAGTGTTAAACTATGCCTCACCAGATATGTTTTGTGTGGTTGATACGTTGGAGGGAAGGGATGCAATCCAGAGGGACCTTGGCAGGTCTGAGAGATAGGCCTGTGCAAATCTCTTGAAGTGCAACAAGGTCCTGCACCTGGGTCAGGGCAACCCCAAGCACAAGTAGATGCTGAGCAGGGAATTGGTTGAGAGCAGCCCTAAGGAGAAAGACTTGAGGCTGTCTGTTGACAAGAAGCTCAACAGGATCTGGCAAAGAGCACTTGCAGCCAAGAAAGCCAACTGTATCTGCATGGTCAGCAGGGCAAGGGAGAGGATACTGACCCTCTGCTCTGCCCCTGTGAGACCCCACCTGAAGTTCTGCATCCAGCCCTGGGGCCCCCAACATGAGAAGGATGTGACCTGCTGGAGCAAGACCAGGGGGACATGAAGATGATCAAAAGGCTGAAGCTCCTGTCCTATGAGGACAGGCTGAGCAAGCTGGAATTTTTCAGCCTGGAGAAGAGATGGCTCCAAGGTGACCTTACAGCAGCCTTCCAGTACTTAAGGGGAGGCTAAAAGAGAGCTGGAGAGTGACTTTTTACAAGGGTGTGTAGTGACAGGACAAGGGGGAATGGCTTTAAACTAAAAGAGGGTAGAGTTAGATTAGATATCAGGAAGAAATTCTTCACTGTGAGGGTGGTGGGACACTGGAAGAGCTTGCCCATATCTGTGGATACCCCATCTCTGGAAATGTTCAACACCAGCTTGGATGGGGCCTTGAGCACTCTGGTCTGGTGGAAGATGTTTCTGCCCGTGGCACAGAGCTTGGAACTAGATGATTTTTAAGATCCCTTTTGACCCAAACTGTTCTGTGATTCTATGATTCTCTGAGTGTATAATTCTATGGTTGTATGATAGGGACTTACTGTATAACTGTTAAACATGATATTTAGCAGATTACTTCCTTATTAGACAGATTAAATATCTAATTGAGAGACATAATTTTTTAAATGTCACCTTTTCAGTTTACTAGGTTTCTTGCTGTGCCTAACACAAACAGCAGGTATTTAAAGTAATAACAAATAAGGTGCCAGCTGGGAGCACTCAGTAGCAGGCAGGACCAGCCCCAGGACAGATTTTTTTCAGTGCTGCCAGGAGGGGGCCAGTCCAGGGTCAGGCCACAGGGCCTTGTCCTGAATACCACTGCTCCCAGCTTGCTCTGAATCTCAGGCTGATGAGGAGAAACATCAGCATCTCTTTTGAAACACAAATTTCCCAGTTCCAGCAGGATCAGCCTAATTCTCCCCAAAAATCCTTGGCTGTGCCTTCTCACTGGCAGTGTTTTGCTGAGGACATGGTGAAATGAGATCTACAGACTGGTATCAATATGTGGTGGATGTGGTCTGCACAGTCACCTCAGCTCTTGGGGGACACTGGCACTGGCCTCCATGGGTTAAATACACACACGACACTATGCACAAAAACAATCTCTGACTGCTCTTCAATGAGACATCT
Source organism: Passer domesticus (assembly GCF_036417665.1). NCBI lineage: Eukaryota > Metazoa > Chordata > Aves > Passeriformes > Passeridae > Passer > Passer domesticus. Next base: position 105,885,133 of record NC_087476.1, on the reverse strand, counting down.
GGAAAAGTTAGCTGGAGGGAGGCGGGGATTGGCATTGCCACTGCCCGATATCTGCTTTCATAATTCTGATGCTAGCAGGTCAGAAAAAACAAAACAGCAACTTCTCCAAAGAATGGTTTGGATGGGGGAGAAAACCATGCAAATAAGTCTACCTGGAGTCAGAGGAGAGGATTTCAGTGGGAGTGTGCAATTGGATGCTCACCAGTGTGGATGGTAGCAAGCACTGGCTGTGCAGCTCCCTCTAACAGAGATGGTGAAACAATGGCACATCAGAGGATGGCTTGATATGAAAGCTGGGTTTGAGACACAAAGCCCTGATTCAGATTTCCTTCAGGTCTTGGCTCTGAGGCCAGCTTCTCTGGAAATTAACCTCTTCAGAGCTAGACTGTGTCACCTGATCTGGAAGCTGATACCTACAGGAGGAGCAGCCCTGGTACCAGGGTGTTACAACCATGCAGCCTTATGGCCAAGTCTCTCTTCACTGAATTTTTGGTAAAAGTGTCTGTATCACTTTCAGAAACAAGAATCTCCAGTTTATCCAGCAAGCCCCAAGGAGAAGCCACAGATCCTGTGCTGGCCATCACCTTGACAAAAATTGATTTGTGCCTTCAGCAAGAACTGGCAGTGAAGAGGTTAAGAATTTATGAGCCTAAAAGGCTGCTTTTTGAGGGGTGGGTTTGGGGCAACCTGAGTTAAGGAAGCAGCCTTAACAATATAAGAAAAGGAAGTGATGGTCGTTGGTTTGTTTGTTTATTGTTTTAGCAGTTTGTACTGTGTGTGTCTTATGTGCTATCTTCATTCCTCAGTCTCCCAGCCGGTTAATTATCCAGGGGAAGCAGCACTTCCTGCCAGCGACCTCCTGGGTTCCCTCCCATTGTTCCCTGGGCTGACACACAGCGCTGGAGACAGCAGAAAGGGCTGCTCATGTCTCAGCCAGTGAGAAACACTCCAGAGACTGCGGTTAGTTAATAAAACAGATGGGTTTATTGGCATCGGCAAATTTCAGTGCTAGTGATGCGTTTAATAGGGTTAATCCAAAGAAAATCCCAATAAAAATAAAACAAGGAGTTTAGAGAAAAGGAGATAAATATAGGAGAGACAAGAGGATGATCTGTATCTCTGGCATCTCCATCAACTCTGCTGTATCTTTACAGCCCTTAGGACTCAGCCACAGGGTTGCTCAACAATTATTTCTCAGCTAGGACTTGCCAAAACAAGAAGAGATCCTCAGCTCTAAAATCAGGTGGTTTAAATCTCGTCCAATCCCTGAGCCCAGTGACTTCTTTATGTTCGCTTACATTGGACATATAAATGCTCCTCAAAGGTTTCATGCTCTCCACTTGGTACAGGGGCTTACACGGAAATGAGGATGACTCCAAGCCCCAAATAGTGTGAAAACATTTATCCCCAAAGCCTCAGCACCCTGCATGCCCCCAAGATTTCTTTTCTGTACTTCTGCAATGATCAGATGGCAGCACCTTACAAAAGGAGTGTGTTTCTCTCAAATGCTGTACGGACACTTCAATATTTACTTTTTTAAAAGAACATTTTGTACAATCCCTAAGTGGGCCCTGAAGTAATGCAAACAATAACAAACAGCAGCAGGCTTGAGCTGTAGAGCAGGGGATACAGATGTGAGTCTCAACTAGAGGAAAGTTTGAGGGTGCTTATGCCAAGCATGGGTTCACCTCCCTGGAAAATCTATGTTTGATAGTTCCAGTTTTTTGAAAGATATCACCCCACTGGGATTTGCCAAGAATAAAAGAATTTTTGCTCACTGACATCATTAAAGATAAAGCAATCTCTTTCGAAGGCATATACTGCCAGTTTCATTATGCCTATCTTAGGAGAAAGTGGGCTTTGCTCTACGTCACATAGATTGTTCATTTTCTCCATGTATTTTTACTTTAACAAGAACACTGTCCTATATAACCCCAATGTCCAAATGCATCTTAAAAATTGCATTACCCTGATGTCATTAGTGGATCAAAATCCACTTTCCTAAAGTCTTAGATGAAAAACAAAACCCATATCCTGGGGATTCTTTTCAGAGGGAGACACCATTTCTATGGATGAGCTGATTTCTCCCCTTTGGGAGAGGATACGCCAGAACAGCGCTGTCATTGCTGGAACTTTTCTTCATGAGGAAATATTATTTGCACATGCCACATCCAAATGACAACAGCGGCAAAGAGGACTGGCAATTGATCCTCTATGCTTTAAATAGCTGCTTTTCTAATGCAGGGAGGAGCGTTTTCGTGGCTATTTCCGTAACAAGATGTTCTACTCACTTCTGGCCCTGCGGCACAGCATCTTGATCTTGCTTTGCCTTGCCTTGCCTTCCCTGCCCATCTTTTGTCAACAAACAAGTAGGAAAAGAATTTCAACATGTCAGGAATTTTAGGCTTTTCAAATAGCTCGCACACTTGACCCTACCCAGGTTCAAGACAAAGCTGAGCTGTTGCCCAGATGTAAGGTCATTTGTGAGTTTTTGAATCAAAGATTCACAGATGTTTTGAATCAAATCGTAGTGCTTAAAAGGAAAAAAAAATCTCCAAACAGTTCAGAGCCATGTTAAATAATTTAGAGAGTGGTTAGACAAATCCTGTGAAAGAGCTCTAAGACTGGATCTTTTGGCTCCCTGATGGGGATAGATTTAAATTAAACAGCTGGTAAATAACAAGCCAAAGACCATCATGCCACTGAACAACAAAAGCAGTTAAAGAGCTGGATTGATAAGATGAGTGAATATTGAGCGCCTGCCATCATTTCCCTCTTCAGTCATTTGGTGATGAGAAAGAAAAGGAAAAAGAGTATCAAATGAGCAGGGTCCTGGCATTGTTCATCTCCTTTTTCCTGATGAAGGTGAAGAAACAGGAGGAAGGCAGAAATTATTCATTTCTCCCTCCCCCAGGAGAAAAGGGAAGTAAACCAGTCACAAAGACAGGATAAAAGTTTCTACCTTGGGGAATGCAAAGCTGGTCTGTCAGAGTAAAACCTGTAACAGCAGAGAGAGAGGAGAGGAATTCCTTCCCTCCCCGATTATTTTCATTTGTTTCTGTTTGTTTGCATTACTCAAGAGTTTAAATAATTACAAAAAAACTCTGACACCAACTCTTTCAAATATATTGTGGCCACAGAACAACCTAAAGAGCTGTTTCTCCTGCAAAGCTCTGCTGGGGCAGAAATTAATGTACTGCCATTTTTCAAATATTCCATGGTCGGGACTGGAGGGAGAAGCAGCTATTCATTTTCAAGAGGATGAAGGAAAGGAGTGCACTAATTTATGCAGAGTGAATTAAAAGCTGAAAGCACCCTGGATTTAATGGATAGCAAAGCTAATTGACAACCACTGTGGATTCAATATTACCTAGCTTGACAAAGTCCCTGATATTGTTGTTTAAATTTAAGAACTGCATATCATAGCCTGTACGTTTCTAATGATGCACAGGCAGACAGCTGGCAGAGCAATGCATTCCCCACCCTCCTTCAGAGAGGATAGAAGACAGTCCACCTCTCAAGGAACACGCTTCAACTATGCACTGTAAAACAATTCTCCTGCTAAAATCAGCAGGAACTGTGCATGATTAAGAACACTGGATCAGCCTCCACATATGAGAAGTTTCCTGCTGCTGCTGCAAAGGCAAAGAGTAGGTGATGCTCAACAGCCAGGAAAACTCCGTCCTCATAACTGTATGAAAGCTACCCAACGATGGCTGAGTGCAAGGTCTCATGCTTGGGACCAGCTGCTTCCTGGTGACTGCAGCTAATTTTGGCAGTGGGGCAGAAGCGCGGTGCCGATACAATTTGAAGCAGGATACAGATTATAAACATTGCTTCCCTGAGATCTTGCTGTGTGCTGCTCAAATTTGTTTTCAAAGGCAGCTCAAATTAACCCTCCACCTCCCCCGAGGTTAGATCCAGCCATGTTTAAGACAACAAACAGCCTTTGGAGTGGAGACCAGTCTCCTTCTCTCCCTTCCTCCAAGACTGTTTCCTTAACAATACAACTGCACCAGGGCTTTTCCCAAGCCAAAGTGCAATAACTACGCTTTTACAGTGCCCATTGGCAGTGCACATGTGCCGCCCAGGACAGAGCCCGGTTAATTAAGAAAGTCTCTTGTAGTGCCTGTTGCAGCACGTAAGCAGCCAGCAAATAAAGAAAAGCACTGACCATTCAACCCCTGTCAGCTCGTGTGCTCCCAGCTTTGATTGCTTGTGATTGCTTTGGGGAGAGGAAGGTAACACAAGAGATTGCTGTCAATGGCAGGTCTAAGTTACTGGCAGACAGAAAGTTGCACTGTTTCTCCTCCACTAACAAGCAGTGACACAAGCACCAGTGGAAGCAGCCACGCCTTGTCTCCCTCAGTGCTGTCCCCAGCTGAGCTCCTTTCTGGGGTCTCTAAAGGGTGACCTTGCAGCCCAGCCTCCTCCACACTCGGTCATAAGAAGCCAGGGCTGCATTCAGACAACCTTCGTGACAAGATCAATCTCAAGACTAGAGGATTCAAGCCATGGACTTCAGCAAGAAGCAGAGGCCAGAAAACCTCAGCGCCATTCAGTGTTTCATTAGCGGCTGTCCTTCTGGTGGCACTTCACTTTAGAAAATTGCTCTCAGGTTACAGACAGCGAAACTGAGGCATGCCTTTTAAAAAAGACTCGTCAAACATCAATCACAATCGAAAATAAAACCACTGCAAGCAGGCTGCTGCTCTGGGCATGAGGCACAATTTACTAGCAGGGTGAAGTTCTCCCTAGCCAGCCATCAGACCGTGGAATGTGATGACGATGGCACAGAGCACTGGTGCACAGGGACAGGCCGTGGGAAGGCTTCTGCCTGCACAACCTCCCTCCTCTGCCCAGATGAGCCATGTGGCCTGTGTGAGCACTGAAACAATTGTTTTTACAGTGCCAGAGTTAGTTATGTCTGAAAGGCTGCCCACAAGCACGGTGAGCAGTGTCATTAGGCTGCTGGCTGGGCACTGGAAGATGGATGTGTTGTTCACTTTCGTGCAGGCAGTTAACAGCACAGCTATTTGGTTACATGAATTTACAAGCTCAGCTGCCGAATAGAGGAGACCACAGGTTAACAGCAAGGGGTGAAGGTGCTTGTAAAGGTGCAAGCTGAGCCCTGAACCAAGGTGATTACAGCTCACTGGGAGCTCTTGAAACCCATTAGTGCCAGAGCAAGGAGCTGTCAAGATCCACAGATGAGAAGCCAAGTTTGCAAGCTCAGGGGTGACCAGCCACGAACAGGGAAGGGAATTTGCTTTGCTCTCACATAGTATCTCCCTCTTCTCTCTCCCTCACCAAACAGCCACGTGCAAACCAACCCCAAGCATCCCCTGGCAAGGACAAGGGACTCCCACACCATCCTGCCCTTGAAAGGCACACTCCTGCATCCACCCCTGCATGTCCCCAGATCTGTGGGCAGCATCCCCACACTTGTCAGCTCCTCTCAAGAGCCACCAGAAGGTACTCCTGATCCCTGACCTGGATTAAGCCCTTAGGCATGCAGATCTGCTGTACTCTTTGAAAAGCAACAGAAAATAATTTTCCTTAATAGGCATTTTATTTCCCCATGCTGTCCTCTCCCCCAAAGTAAATAAAGGTACTTCAAGGTGTCAGACAAGTCACCACACTTTAATTTCTCCCTTTGGCAAGCCTAGCCACTAATTCAGTCTTGTTATAGTTTTCCCAGTAGGGACAAAATATATACTGAGCTTTGAAAACCCATTGTGTAGCAGCAATTGTTGCTGTAAGCCAGTGGCTCTTTTGCTTTGTTCAGCACCATGTGCTTGTGTCTCCTGTGAGATATTGTTTTGTTAAGGCCTGCTATTGATTAAAAAGGAGAGGAATTGAATTCTAAATGGGAGCAGCTGAAATGTTCTAAAATGCTGCATTAAAAAAATGTGAACATTCAAAATAATCTTAAAGACAGGTAGCTTTCCTAAACCAGATTAATTTTTCCCTCAATCCTTGTGCATCACAGCATCTCACCTCAGGGCTGACTTGCAGGATCAGGGCCACATCCTCATCCAGATCTTTGGGGCTGATGGATGCTGCAGAGCAATCTGGGGGCTGCTCCTGGGGTGACATCAAGCTCCAGGGCGCTGTAGAGGGAGCAGCCCTGGGCATTTGCCCTCTGTCCCAATGCAGCACCACAGTTCCCAGTGTGGATGCAGTAATAAATAAATAGGCATAAAGGTACCCCAGGCTCCTTCACCTGCATCTTCTACAAGACACAAAGAGATTGATTATTCCCCAGTTGAGCATCAAATAGTCCATCTTTGTCCACAATGTAGGATTATTACCTCTGTAATTACCAGAGTAACAGGATAGGGGATGCTCTTACATAGCAGAACAGCAAGCACTACTGTCCCAGAGAAGGGGCTGAGCTCACCTGGCTGCAGCTTCCCTGTAAGCAGTGGACAGGAAGGGCAGAGGTCCCATGGGTCCCCAAATCAGACCTGCTTTACTGCATCACCATTGCACAGCATGACCCCCTACTCATGCCCAAGCCCTGGGCAATTGCCCCTACACATCCTAGCCCCTCTTTGTGGCTCCAGATGGACTCTGAGCTGCACAACTGGCAGGCTCATGGCAGTTTCACAGGCTCATGCTCCACACACTTGCCTGTGTATTGTTTTGGTCCTGTTGTGCAGAAACATGGAGGAACGAGGAGACTCCACAACACGACGTTTCTTCTGTCTGGGCAAAACTGCATTTCATTGACCTTTGAAGTAATTTGGGGGGAGGGAGGAACTGAAGAGAGACAGGCTAGATTTCTCAATCTTCTTCAACTAGTTTCAGCATTTGCACTAGAAAAATAATTACAGGGTTGCAACATCCTTAGCGTGACCTGCTAGGAGTGGTGGATCTACCACCTGGGAAAACCTGGTGTCACTTAACCAGAGGGTCATATATGACCATACTATAGGAATTAGCCAAAAAAGATTTTGCTAGGGAATGGTACAATTCCTTTAGTGTCCTCTGGCCATCCCAAAATAAATAGGAAATAATACAGAAGAGTGGAATCCATATCTGTTTTGTTGTAGGTTTTAATAGAAAACAGAGGAGGGGTTTTTTTAAATCTGACATGCCACATGTTGCTGGCAGTCTTCAAACACCTAATGTCTCCTTGTGCTACTGTGCTGAAGGCAACTTACCCAATGACACAGTGGCAGAGGCAGACAGGAGAAACCAGGTCCCTCTTCCCACTTTCTGATGGTGAATGGCCACAAACAAATGCAACTGAAAAGCACAAGGGACTACAGCTTGCATCCCCTCACTGATTCCCATCCACTTTACCTTAGAGACAATTAGCCTTTTTCTTCAAGAGTTTCAGCTCATTTTGCAGATTACTATGTCAACATTCAAGTATGAATGATAATGGTAGCACATCTGTAAGAACTTATCTTGGACTCAAGAGTTCTTAATAGCCACTAAGCGCAGTACTAAAATCCTTATTAGAGGAATATGGAGCTAAAATACTGCCCTAAAGCAGGTGGTCTGGAGAATGTGCTTCCAGAGGTAAGATTCTGGCAGTGCTCTCTGCATGAGCAGCACCTTCCCAAGATAGCCATGCTCGCCTGTGCAGCTCTCCCAGAACAGCCACTCCTGAAAGACACGAACTCTGTGTGCTGAATAGCACTATTGTACTCACAGTGTTGTATTTCAGTCTCAAATACAAGTGCGCTTGGCAAAAATAGAGTGATGGTTACAAAATACAAGCACGCTTTGCAAACTGTTGCCATCAGAGATTTCTGGAAAGGGAAGCTGTGCTTGGCAGGGACAGTCCCGTGCTGTAGCTGAAGGAGCTCCGGCAGTGATGCACCCCACTGTGATATGAGACAGTGTTTGTGGAAATAAGGGTACAGGGTGGATCAAGGGCATATGAAGATTACAGCAGCCTCCACCCATGTATACATCCCTGGCCCCAGCCCAGGCTGCCACATAACGCCATGCTGGACAGTGATCAAAGGGTTCAGTGTGAGCTGAGAAAGTCACACGGGGGGAGGGGGAGCAGTGATCCCCAGCCTCCAGCCCACCCTTTGTTCAGCTTGCTCACAAGTTTCCCAGCTGTGTTTGAGCCTTCTCACACTCGCTGGCACTCAGTCACTGCTGGTGGTTTCAGGGGGATGAGCAGTCAACCTTGACTTCACATTAACTTCATCCAAATTACATTCGAATCCTTTCTAAAAAAAGAGTTTTAAAGCTTTTTCTTCAAGAGAGGGTGTAGACAGGAGGGCAAAAGGAAGTTAAAAAAAAAAAAGAAAATGAAAACATGGGGGAAGAATTAGGTTTAGAAGAGCCCTTTGGAGTTATTTCAATTAGTCTTGGTGCTGGAGACCTCTGGAGAAAGGCTCCTCTTTGATCTACTGAAGTAGAACAGAGCATTTCAGGGTTCCACTTTCCCATTGAAATAGCAGCAGCACAGCAAAAGCCTCTTCCTCTGGATTCATTTATCTTCTCAAATGCACAGGGCTGCACTTGGTGCTGCGTAGCTCTCAGCAGCAGCTTACCTCTGACAGGTTTTGCAGAAGCATGTGCCCATGCCCTGGCAGGGGGGATGCAGGCAGGCACAGCAGTGTTTTGAACCCTCAGACACAGTGGTTTGAGAAGTGGAAACAAATGTTTAATCCTGGCACTAGTGAAATCCAGGGGCCTGCTGGTTGTTGATGCTAGGGTGTTCAATGCTTTGAGGCACAGAGTATGAAACAGCCCTTGAGCTGGAGGATTGATCCGTCTGTACTAGGCAGAGCTTTGGTAAGGTGCTTTCTTGACAGAGCAAGCCTTCTTAGAGTTTGCTTTCAGTACTTCCAAATATTAGGCAAAACCCCCCAGCCAAAAACTAAAAGACTACAACAGGGAAAATCCTTGCCAAAAGGTCTCACAGTGGCAGGACTAAGGGAATCTGACGTAGGCTACCAGGCAACTGCAAATTCCTAGGCTTCCTTCAATCTCCATCGTATCATGAATATCCCTCAAAACCATCAGGCCAAGACACAGAGAAGCTCACTGGCTGATTTTCTTGAGAAGGCTCCTGCTATTCCTGTCTCAGGTAGTTCAGCTGCTTTAGAGAGAAGCCAAGTGTCTGAGTTTATGGGTCTAAGCACATGCAGCACTGTTTATTCACAGGAGCAACATGAAGAACAGCAGTAGGAGGAACAAGGCTGGCTGGGCTGCACAGAGTCTCACAGGGGAGCTTTGTGCAGGTAATGTGCCTGGTCCTATCTATTTTCACTGCAAGCTAACAGGCCAGGTTTCTCAAGCAGAAGCCCCTAATTGACAAGAGTAAGTCCTGAAAGTTGGAAAGAGATTGATGGCTGACACTGAATAAAAGTGTACTTACTTTTGACTCCTGAGGGTTTGCCTCTGTTGCTGATACCAAAATGTCTGAGCCCAGTATCTGTGTATGTAGCAGAATGAATACTTGTTGTAAAAACAGCCTAAATTATTCATTAATGTTTTACCATCTTGAATCCTTTAATTCCTTCATGTCCATTGTACAAAAGAAAACACCTATCTTCCCTACTTACAGATTTTGTAAAGCAGAACTGGCTGGCAAAGCATGACAGTTGAAAGAAAACAAAAAATACTAATTGTTAGGCATCAGCTACTGTACCTCCCCTGCTGAAATTAACAGAGCTGCTGCTTGAAACAAAAGCTGACAGAGCTCTCTGGGAAGCAGTGGGCAGGTGTGTTTGCAGTTTAGTTGCAACCTTCCATTCCAGCAGTATTTGCATCTTTCTCCAAATACTCAGTGCAGTTACAGACAGGACTTAAGGATAGCTAGGCTACAGGTTGGGTCCTGGTACCTGGCAATTCCCATCAGTGCACATTTGTTTTCCAGCTACTCCTTCCAGAAGAGGAAATCTGAGATAAATATTTGTTGTCACATGGAAAAGGAAAGGAGACCTGAATTCTGCAAACTGCTATTCAGACTCCAAGTTCAATATCAAAGCACTTTATAATTACCAGTCAAGTCCAGGTCCTGTGGCCCATGATTTTTCATCAGGAGCTCACAGATATCATTAAATTTTAGAACAAGCTTTCTTGTAGACAGGAAAATTAATAGAGGGGTTGCTAGAGTCATCCTTCATCTTCTCAAAGGGTGTTGTAGGAGCTTTCAGCTGGACAATATCTCTCTACACAGAGCAGAGAAATCTCACTTTGGACAGAAAAGCCTTCCACCTGAAAACCTCTGTCTTATCTCCCTTCAGAAGGCAGCGGGCTACAGGAGGAAAGTTAGTCCTTTCTGAAGGGCAATGTCCATCCAAATCTTTCAACCAGGGCTGCATCACACCACCAATTTTCACACATTACTTCTCCTTCTTCTGTATGGAAAATCCTCTCTTGCTCTCAAAGGGCAGCTGGCTGCCCTACTACAGGAGGGCCACCGAAATGCACTGTATGCAAAGTTGCCCAGTACACAGAAGAAACAAAGGCAAGAAGGAAAAATTTCTTCACTGACAAGCAATCCTACATGTTACTTGTAACAACAGGGAATAAACACTATTCAGGCAGAAAGATATTTTTCAAGCTGACAGAACGGCTTCCACGCACAGTACCTAGCAGAGCCTGGTCCCAGCACGCAGCGAGCGCTCGCGAGGCTCTTTTCACTTACAGTAGAATGGATGGGGCCAGACAGTCTGGCAGCCTCACAAAGGCACAATGAGCAGGAGCCCGCTTTCCCTGTATGCCTATAAACACAAGCACTCTACAATCTTTTGCAGCAACATGCCAAAGCAAACACCAAATTGACTGTAGTGTTTCAGAGAGATGGCCAAAGCTCACAGATATTTTCCATGTGATCCCCTGGAACAATCCAGTGCTTTCATTAGCACAAATGTGAAAATACGTGCAGTGGAGAAAAAAGAAAGTTTTAGAAAAGGAACATAAATAGAAGTGGGTCTTAGCTTGGCCAGGAATTATTCTGATCCCTGTGAAAGCAATGCCAAGGCTGAGTGCTGGGGTGCAGGATCAGTCCCACCCCACGCAAAGCATCACACTTGTTTTCCAGGTGATGTGAACTGACAGCTGCAGTGCCTAAAAATCCTGTCCTCCTCGGCATAAACTGATTTTCTTAAAGGCAGTGATGCACTCACATCCTTCTGCTCAGACACAATCTCTGGTCATAAAATAGCAATGAGGCAGAGGCAATTAGATGGAGGATGGCAGCTGGGACAGCCAGTCTTGGGGCACTTGATGTAAGCAGCAGCAGGACCTGAAAAGCTGTGAGGGCCCATCCTGAAAGGCTCAGGAGACGCCAATCATCCTGCAGGCCTACAATGAATCTCAGCACCCCACAGCAATGTGCAATGGGGCCAATTAACAGATGGTTAGATTGCAACCCAAAAAATGGCAGAACAGCATTAATGTAGCATTGTTCAGCAGTGTTGAGTTGTGATTCATTGTTTTTGCAGTCTATTTTTGCCACAGACTTGGCTTGAAGTCCAAGCCATTTCACAAATGGTCATCTTCAGCTGGCAATCTGTGGAGCCATGGGATTGGGAGATATTTCCAGGGGGCTCTTAAAAACTGACTGTAAAGCCACAGTCTGAAAAATGCCTCTTTGGAACCCAGTACCAGGTGAAGCACTCCCTGAAGGCTGTTCCTGCTGTTGCCCTGTCCCTCAGTGGCACAAAGATGAATTTTCATGGAGCTGTGGGAGGAATCAGTTTTAAAGCTGGTTAAAACAAATGAACAAAAAAGAAGGATTACTTTTAACCTGAACTGGTTCCCTGATGATTTGCCATGTAGCTGTACCAGAGTGGCACCACTAAATTAACACAGGAGAGCAATGAAAATGCTCCTCAAATATCATTCTAAGGAAAGAAGGGCTGCTGCCAGTAGACTGCTATGGCCCACTTTCCAGTGGGAGACCTCTGACAGCTAGGTCTGTAGTTTCAGCTGTCCAACCCAGTCAGCACACTGAAATTAGTCCTAGCCAAGTTAAGTCAAGGACCTGAGCTGCTCTTAGGCTTACCTGTAGCTCCCTCTTTCCCCCGCTGAACAGGCCCAGCACCCAACACCTCCTCTCATAGGGCAAAAAATCCATCCATGGAAGATTTCCCAATTAAAAGATTTCCCAATTAAAATTTTGTTTACTGGTCTAAATTCTCACTTAAAAACCTACATTCACCAAGACTCACAAGACTCTCATACCACTATAAAGTGAAACTCAGGAGAAGTTTCCCAGACTTGTGACTCTCATGTGAAACTGCCATAAAGAAGATTTAACAGTTCTTGCAACAAAAATCTTACACAACAAAGATAACTGCACCAGGCTCAGCCTCCAGCACACCAGGACCATGCATAAGGTTTCATGTGAAGGTCATGAGAGGCTTCAATTGTATCAAAGTTTCAAAAGAGATATCATAATAGAGAAACAAAAGAAGGGACATCTTGTGTCTGCCTGCTAACCCAAGGAGGTCTGCCTTGCCTGTATGGGGTGCATTCAGCAAAAGCAAAATCTCCCAACAGCGTACCTTTGGAGGTCCCTTCAGACAGCATGGACTTCCTGGTTTTGAGAAAATTCAACTATTTTTGGCAGAGAAAGACCAAAGAAAGCACTGAGAGGACTGACACAAGATACCCTCTGCAAAAGTTAGCCTGTGTAAATGCTATCCTCTCCAGGCTAAAGTACTATAATTTCTTTGTTGCAATTACAGCAAGGGCAAAGTTTAGTAAACTTATCTATTAAGTTGTCTATTTATTTATTAATCCTTGTTTAATAAATGTATATATTAATTTGTTTTCATATATTTTCTATGGGGAAGAGTCCTACTCCGTTCATATACTATCCATATTTACATTTTAAATGCAACATAAGATTAATCTTAAACCTAAGATTATTTCACGTAGCACCTTAGTTTTCAGAAATCATATAGCCATGTCCTCAATTTTGCATGATGTATGTATGTTTTATGTAATAGGTACAGATCACTGAGCACCTGAAAAAGAAAGAAATAATAAACTCAGAAAAGCCCACATCTTAAAGTAACATATGAAATTCTGGTTACACCCTTTCATAAAGCGTGCAGCAAAATGAGAAGGGAGGCAGATGCAGACGTGAAAGGGATGGTGAGAGGACTAAGTCACCTTCCAAAAAAGGGAGACTAAATAGGCCTTGGAAAAGAAGGAGACAACAGAGCAGGATAAGGCAGAGCTCTGTGTCTATGAAATAGATATGGTTAAGGGATAACTTTTCTTAACACGAGAGTAAGAAGGCACTAAAAGAAAACATCAGGCTGAAAGTTGAAAAACAATAGCAAAACAGTGCTATACTACAAATCCACGTGAGAGCACTGTGTGATGCACCACCATGGGATGGTGTGAAGCCCAAGGCTGTCCAAAGAAAGGTTCAAGAAGTGATTAAAAAAAGTAATAAAAGTGCCTTCAGGACTTTTAGACAGGCCCAAACATATCCCACAGCCCAGAACATCCCAAGCTAGGCAGGATGCAAGGATCACAGGCGGTTACAATGTGGCCAGCAGTACTGTACCCTTGCCTTCTTTCTTGTTTTTCTTCCCCAAGCACTTGCTGCCAGCCACAGATAGACACAGGGAAGAGAAGGCTCTGGGGAGCTGAAAGGCCCTGCTCTTGTATTTTCCCTTCAAGATTAGTGTGCTTGAGTGGCATGCTCTGTCACTTAGCCAAGCTTCAGAGGTGACAGCATGAGGCAGGCTGAGAAGAAGCACCACAACACCTCTAAATGCTTCCAAGAAAAATGATCCCGCGTTCTTTATTATGATATAGCTTGTCATATAATAGCAATAATCACAATTGCTTTGTAATATACTTGGAGCAGCTTTGGAGATTGATTAAATGCTTCAGCTTCCCTTCATCTTTAATCAACCTGAGCAGCTGTTTATCGCTCAGAATACTTTAGATCAATAGAGCTTATACCTTTAAAATAGTGTGGTCCACACCAGCTCCCTTAAAGCTGCAAGCAGTAATTACAACAAGATTGTACTTTGTACAGTTGAAAGTAAAACTCTGTAGAGTTAAAAGTAGGTGTTATAAAATTGATAAAATCACCACAAGCACTAGTATAAGATAGTTTTGAAAGGTCTTTGAAATTTGTCCCAAGTTCTTTGACAAATAAGGGGCTGGAAAGGTTGCAAGCAAAATTCTGCTCAGACCCTGCCACCAGCCTGAACAAAAGAGCCAGGAGACAGAGCAGGACACCAGCCTCATCAGCTGCAGATCTGTTCTCCAGCTGTCCAGCAGCAGAGGAAAGACCAAGGGTAAGTCCTAAGCAGAAATGAGGATACCTCAACTTAGATGGCAGTAGAGGAACTGAAGGAATCAGTCTTAATGATTCTGAGAAATACACCTGTCTTGTGACTGTGTCAGCAAGCAGTTTCCAAGGCATTGCAGCAATAAAGCTTTAAGCATATTTTGGTTACATAAAAATAAACAAAATCATACCAAAGACACTGTGAAATCTTCTGCTGACTTTCACAGGTTCAGGACCTCACTCTCTGTGTTAATTGTGGCACATCAAGTGAATGAAACTTGAACTCCAGGCATAAAATCATCAAATCCAAATGAAACACATTGGAAAAGTTCATTTCATCTTACTTCCAGACAAGACAAACTCTTGGCTGGTGCCTTGAAAAGACAAATATTTGGATAGGAAAAGAAAAAGCAGTTCAAGTCACTGCTTCTAAAATTATATGTTATGGAAAATCGTTGCATGACTTTTACTAACAGTTCACAGCTACTCATTAATTTTGCTAAATTGTAGTAGCTGCTGCTTTCTGAGCTCTACTGGGGCAGCAAGGCACCTTGCCTGCTCATAGAGGAACAAGAAGCAATGCCCAAGAGAACAGCCACATGAAAAATAGTGTTTACATGAAAGGTGACAAGATTTGATTCATTCTATACACATCTAGGGCCTGTGTTTAAAAGAGACAACACTGGGACTGTTTTTTCCACCTGCACCTCCACAGCCACACAGGTCCTTTTCCACAGCAGGGAAGACACTGTAAAGCTGTATGAATATCATATTGTGTCAACAAATACATAGCACACCAGGACTCAGGACCCTTTTAAGTGATCTAGCCCTTTAACCCTCATCTGATCCCACACTAGGCAGAGAAATAAGAAAATTGTCAGGCAAAATATGCCACATACTACATTTGTTTTTTTTAGATACTGAGGCATATTAAGTTAATGATCGTTAAAATCCAATTAAGAACATGGTGGAAAACACTCTGGGAATTTAGAAGGTCCCAGCCTTCCAGTTGATCAGGCAAGGAAAGAAGAAAGAGGATAAAACAACGTAAACACAGCCTCTCATTACTGTTGCCATTCAGAAGAGGAGGAATGCTGGATAATCTAGAGCTTTTCCAATTTATTATATTTTGCTGTTTTTCTCAGATGCATCTGGAATTACAGCTGTTAAAAAAAGAAGGGAGATGAGGGAAGATGGGCTCTTCAAGTTATTTTATAAACCCAGCAAACATTTCACACATTTCAATTTCTGCCACTCCGGTTTCCTTTTCACACTGGTAACCACTTAAAAGCCTCTTGCAGGGAAGTAGCTACCAGAGAAAATAGTTTTGGATGCTCCTTGTTTATTGTATGCAGATTAAGCAGTTCTTATTAACTCAGTCTTCATTCTTCCTTCATAGGTAGCAGTGCTGTGATATTATTTGCAAGCAGCCAAGGTAATTACCATCCAGCAGGGTCCAATTGTTTTCAATTAAAAGCTTGACTGAAGTCTTTAGTTTTTAATACCATTGTGACCATCTGCTTTCACTGAAGTTCATCAGCAAAGGCACAGGCCTCATTCTAATGCTGCTTAATTATATGGAGGAACTTTTTTTTTTTTTTGGTCAGAGGTTCATTTTTTCCTGCTAAAGAAATGGGCAGCAACAGGGCTGCCTGGCTTCTCTAATAGCCTGCAGCAAGATGGAGTATCCAGGAAGATCATTACCTTCCTGGGAGATCCAGCTGTTATTGCACTGACAAAAAGATCCAGGGGACCAACAGGAGAAAGCAGTTAACCTCAGCTGCCCTCCTCCCCATTCAGTCACTTGCCTCCTTCTTCAACCAGCAGATCTGAAAAGGCCACAAGGAAGAGGGTTTAATCTAAAACAGAGAGTGTGATCCTCCCCTGCTGATTAGATTTTCAGACTTGGTTCTGGGCCAGGAGCACAGGCAGGCTCTCCCGCCTGGGCACACATCCCCTCCTCCTTGCACATGCAGTGAATCTTTTGCAGTCCTGTATCATCCCAGATCTGAGGATCTTCGAATCCCTTACGGGCATTCATTAAGCCCCGTGCAATCCCCAGGAGAGGTAAGTAAATATAATTTTCCAGATGGGGAAATTAGGGCGGCAAGAGGTTAAGTGACTAGCCTGGGGCCGAACAACAAATAAGTGGCAGAATCAGCATGAGGATCTGCCAAGTCCCAGGTTTAATGAAAGTCTCTCGAGTGCTCAGCTCCAGAAAAGGAAAAGCAACACCCCAGTCCTCAAATCCTCAGGACACTTAACTCATTTACTGCAGCTCTGCCTTATATGTGCCAGTGCTAATAAGCGTGACTCTTAACATTTCCAACTGCACTGCGCACAGAAAGGCATTTTGCAGATTTAATGCAGGAACTGCTGTCTCAAGGCAGGGAAGCACGCTTGATGTTGCTCCATATCATCGGCCCAGGCAGGCACACAGCTTCCTTACCGGTGCCTGCTGCCATTTCTGTCACACATGGCTATTTCCAAGGATTGGACCCCTGAGAGGCAGGTACTTTGCCAAGCACCAGTTAAAGAGGAAAAATAAGTGGTATAACACTGTCAGAGCTGGGGAGATGCACTGCCTTGCTCTAGTGGCAGTTCAAAACCCTGAAATGAGAAGCCAGAGGGTTTTCCATCCCCGAGGCTGGCCACAAAAGTAAATCCATCATTCCAGTGAATCACAGAACTGTCCAACCAAGACTTAAATCTCTGCTCCTCACTAAACTTTGGGGAGACAGAAAGTTGGGTTCCACCCTTGCCCCAGGGGTGCCTCTCTACTTGGCACATGTCTCCACTCTCAGCGTGGAGCCCAAGTAGCGTTCCCTCCCAAAGGCCAGCAGTCCTGCTCTACCATGGTACATCAGCAGAAGCACTAAATCTATGTCAAGGCTGTTAGACAGCCAAGAGCAGGTCTTTTATTCTATACTGAGATCTCTGCAGCAAAGGCATTGAAACCACTGGAATCTGATGCTTGGGAGATAATTACTTTAGAAAATGGTGTAAATGACTTCAGTATTTTGAAAGGCTTGAGGTGTTGCTGCTCAACTACCTTCAGCTATTTGCAAATGTAATGCAATTTGTTTCCATACAGATTTCTTTTAAAGCTGTGTGTAGTATGTGTCCTAAATACATAATTACACACCAGAGTATAATGGCTCATTCGGGTTTATTTTGTAACCAATATGCATTTCAAAAGCAAGTTCTGAAGGAATATGCAGCAACAAACATGCAGCAGGAATTCTGGTTTCTTATGCTTTCACTCCTAAGATGCTCCCAAAGGCCTACTCCTGCCAGAGACACAGACATGAAAAAGTGAGGAGAAGTAAACCCTTTCTTTAAGAATTACCTTGAAGGAGACATAATGACCCTGTTAAGAAAATAGTCCAGTAAAAACATTTTTGGCATGGATGCCTGTGAATTGGATGGCCTAGGAAATTAGTAATAAGATTTCGCATTTTTCTTTCTGTGTTTGAAACTAACCTGTGCTCATAGCAATTTGGCATAGGTACTCCAAAATTTTTTTCAGTGACCTATGTTAAATCATTTTGGCAGTGTCCAATTGGGCAGCTCTTCCAGAGCTATGTATTCACTGCACAAATCACAGAGAAATTTCAATTCTTTTCCAATATACTCCTTACAACCCCCCCAGAAGATGGTTTCTGGTGAAAAGTCCTTTACGGACATGAGCAATAATGCATCAATCAATACATGCAAGGGAAAGGTTTAAACAGTAGTCAGACTGATGGGAGTAACCCAGGGCTCATCTTCAAGAGTACTTCAGACAGCCACTCTCACTTAAGTTAATAGTAGTTAGAATAAGCTGTCTTATTCACTAGCTAGAGCCAAAAATATTTGGACTTTTTTCCTCTTTTGTAATTCCCTGAGTTGCCCTAAGACAAGGAACTGCCTTTTGACAGGAGTGCATGACCAGCAATGGTTTTCCTCACGTGTCCCCAGCAAGCTCCCAGCAGCATGAAGAGCTCTAGGTCTGTCCTGCTGAACTGGAAGCATTTAAAATTGAGATGCTGAAATCAGGTACCATCTGCATCAAGGACCTGGCACTTCCAAAGGACGACTAAGATCTACATCTCCTGTCAGAAGCATCTCTCTTTTTCCATCAACTGCAGAAGCAATTTAACATAAAAAGGTTCCCAATTCTGGCAGCTGAGTTAATTGCTCAAAGAAAAAATAAATTCTGCCTGTTTAAAACTACCTGTTAACTATATTTAAAAAGAGGAGCTACTGGGATTAAGAAGCTTCCTGTATTAAAGATGAAAGGGAAGAGAAAGACCTTGCTTTCTGCATTATGGTCATTGTGCATGTAGGTCAGTGAGGCAAAGCAAGACTTGAGATGAGTCTGAAGCCCAGTGAGCAGACAAGGCCTGCACATAAACATCCATGAAGTATAGCTATAGGCTTCTCAGTTTATTTCTGGAAGTGCAAAAAAAGTCTGACATTGAAAGAGACAAGAGTTTTTCAATGAAAAGTAATATCTACTTTATCAAGTGAGACAATCCCATTTTTCCTACTAGTTTCAATCTGTTTTAAGTAAAAATCCAAATATAATTTTTCTTTCTCCTTGTTATTTTCATTAATTCAATTAAAATACCAGAGAATTTAAAAATTAAACTACATGGATAATTACTCACAGCACTGGGATTTTCCCAGGTGATCTGCAGCACCTATCTCCAGAGCATGGAAGGCTTCATTCATTTGCCTTCTTTCAAGTCGCACGTTCACTGGGTCCAGATGGGATCTGAATTTTCAGCCATACACATTTGAGGTCAAAGGGCTGCAATATTAGCGTTCAGAACTTACCACACTTTTTCAGACCTGAGGAAAAATTAGATTTCCAAATGCATCTGTATTATAACAACTCCATTATATCTCATAGTCCGTTCTTTTTAGATCTGAAAACATTGCAATTCAAGTTAGAGGCAGCTGAGCCTAATGAGATGAATCAGTGGAAAAAGAACCTTTGGCCTCAAGACATGAGAGGTGTGCCACACCAGTCAGTCAGCTGAGGGGAAGGCTGATTGCTCATCTAGGTCTTTATGGGTGATCTCTCTATTTTGGTTTCGTAAATTCTTGTAACTCTTCCCCCCAAGTCAGCTCCCTACAAACATTTTTAGAAACAGTGCGGCAAAATGCTTCAGATTCAGCTGCTGGTAAGGAGAAAGAAAGCCAGGATCTCACACTTTGTATATTTTTTCCTCTACACAAAAGGAAAAGCTCCCTCTTTTTTTTTTTTTTCTCCTGTACTTATCCCTTCTTAAAGCACCCAGACAGCTTAAAGACATAGATGTAGAGTCTGAGTATCCAGAATCTATGTGAAAAACAATATTATCAGAGGATCAATCTGAAAACCTGTATTTCAGTGAGCTTTGTGCCATTTCCTGAATAACAACTTCAGATCTCATGTACTGTCTTATAATTACGAAAAATATAACTTGGTACAGAATGCACTGTGTCAGCTTTGATTATGCCAGCAGAGAAAGACATGGGATACAGAGAGAGAATAAAGGAAGAATGATGGCTGTCTACTGGCTTATCAATTTACATCTCTCTGCAGTAAATCTAAGTCCTTTGTGCTGTCAGTCATGCACTCCTACGGCAGTGATTGCTGGAATATGAAAATCACAGCTTTGAGATCCATTTGTACATTCACGTATTTTCACAGCCTTTATGGGTTTGTTGCTTCAGTGGCTGCAGCATCCCCCATCAGCATGGGTCCTGCGATTTGAGGCTTGATGTTTGCCCCCACTATGCAACTTGTGTGCAACAATCTATACCAACACTGTGAATCACCACCTTTTCAGTTCAAATTGTGAAGGAAAATGGAAAAAAACCCTCAGGAAACTGTAAAGGTAACAAACGATCATGTATTAGATGCCTATTTCAGGCCTATAAATTTCAATAATATGTTGTGATTCTGGCTAAAAATAACACACCTCCTCATCAAATATTTACTGTGACATAAATAACCACCTAGCCAACATCATGCTTTTGAACACATTAAGAGCAATTGCATATTTTCAGCTGAAATGACACACTGGAAATTAATGAAGACAAGATGACATGAACAAAAACCACCTCACTGCTGCCATCACCCCTATAGCAACTGTCAGCAGCAAAGAGCAGCTTCCTGGAAATTTCAGAGCATGGAGTTCAGAAAACAAAAAATCATGCTTGTTGCAGGCACAACCTGTGGTTGGTTATGCACACACACGCGCACACACACACACTCCAATTTTCTGTGAGCTGAGCAGTAATTTAGGCCCTCAACCTCCCCAGCTCTCTCCCATCAGGACCCACAGCCAGGAGAAGGTCAGCAATGTTTCATGCTGTTTAAAAATACACATGGTCATAGAAAAGTGTTTTTACAAACCTTTTATGTACCCTGTGAGGGCAAACACTCCACCATGTAAATTTCCCACAGGGCCACAAGTAACTAGCAAAGAGGAAGAAAAGAATCAGAAATTATCCTTGCTCTAAGAACTGCTCTCAGCTATTTACCTACCATGGAGTTAGCATTAAAAATTGTAGAAGAATACATTCTCATCCAAATACTTGAATACTATTTGTCTCTAATGGGATAAGAATTGTGATGCAAGAAAAACAAAAGCCACTGGAAAATATGGAAGGATAACAAATTATTGCTGATTTCCTGAACTTACGTAAGTTGATCAGAATCCCTTAGAAAACTCTCCAAGCAATGTTTCTGTCTTAAAATTCTCTGCATTAAAAAAAAGAAAGCTGTCATATTCATGTGCTCGGCTTTGAGCTGCATTCTGTAAGGCAAGAACGATTCTTCCAGATCAGCAAATCTGTACAATATGGCAGTGTTTGGTTCCCACACTGAATAAAACATGGTCTGTCCTATCTGATCATTTATTAGACTTGGCATTATTTTCCCACTATAAACATTCCTAATAGCATTGGGCCATTTTCATCATGAAGTAACAAGAAGAACATTAAATCACTCCTTGTCTTTAAAGTACACGCATACATTGTGTTTTGGGGTTTTCCCTTGTATTGAGGCTGAAGTATCTTAATATTTGGCACTCCTTGGGGCAACTACCACAAAAGGTTGTTTCCTTCTTGACATCTCATAAAATCCCAAAATTCCTGTGTCTGGGAAGAAGGGGTATTACAAACAAGTAAAAGACAACAGAGAGAGAAGGCTGATAACATTTTCACATTTACCCTTAATTTTAGCTGGAAAAAATACTGGAATCCTGCAGCTTGATTTGAACCAGTAAGGGGAACAGCATTTGTTATTGGAAATAAATAACCCTAAACACTATTTGCTCTTTTTGCAGCTCCTTGGACATCTGCATTACCTCCACTCAATGCCAGTCTCCTTTAAAGCAAGACAGTCACTCCGTGCACCATCACAAAGAACAGTGTTGGGGTTAAACCTAGGGTCCACTGGAATCATAGTCTGTTAATGACGATGGCCAACTGAGGATCTTCAGTAAGCAATAAAAGAGAAAAGAATGGCCACAGTGAGCTACAGTTACGGCCTTGCATTTCTCTTTCATGGCTGTGTATCATTTGAATGAGACTGAATTTTTATTTTAAGCTGCTGCCTGCTAAAAGTGCCCTGGTGAGTGAAAGGTAGGACCCAGAATATAGTGCAGGGAATTTCTGGTCTTGAGCTTTGACTACCAGGTTTTGACAATCTTGCCAAAACCCTGAAGATCTATCTGTGCCCATAACACAAGCAAGTCCATTAGAACACTCCTCTGTCTTTTTCCTACTCCATGTTCTTTCACCTCTGAGACATGTTTTTGCATAAGAAGTGCTTGAATGACAGCCCTAGCAGCAGCCTATCACACCACAGTAATAAAGGATTAATTACCTCCGTCATCAGCATTCTATTATTATTTGTAGCACCAAGTGCCTGCTCTATTTTTGTGAGCTACAAATGCCTGGGAACACCGAAAAGAAGACACTGCATTAATTCAACAAGTCTGCTAGCCTGCACCTGTGTTTAATTAGTTACTCTCAAATCAGACCTGCAGAGCCAGGAGCTGTAAGCGAGAGCACTGCTGACTGCTGGCCTGGCTGGGCTGCCAGTGTAATTAATTGCATTCTTACTGTGGCTCTCTCCTCTGTGCAAACAAAAGTTAATCATTTACTGGGAAAGTCTGAGCTGATGCTTCTCCACCGTTCGAGCCAATGTGTAGAACATTTCAATAAGAGCATCCCCCCCTTCATGTCTACTGCTTGTCTCCCAAAATGACCATGTTTATGCTGCTGGATACCTACATGGAGGCCGGGGTTAAGGTATAAAAAAAAAAAAAAAAAAAGGAAGTGAAAACCTGAACTAGAGAAGCGCTGACCACAAAAAAAGTATCACACAGCATCTGTCCCAAACCAAAAGCTTCTTTGAGCACAGGCTTGGCAAAAAATGATGTCTAATAACCTGGCTGTGTTGTCTTTCCTCTTGCCTTCAACTTTAGTGTTCATGTAAGCTTCAAGCTATTCAACAATGGTTGAATCCTCAAAGCACACTTTCAGAAAGAGATAAGCATCATTGTTACTATTAAATGCATGACAAATAGACTAGCAAAGGATCTTCTCCAAAGTTTCCAAAGAAACCAGCAGAAAAGCAAGGTGCACTGCACCTTTGCATGGCTGTTGTTTTCATCACAAGAACATTCCTCTTTGCCGGGAGCTCGGGTGACCACGGGCACCAGAAGGCTGGCAAGAAGCCACTGCAGAAACAGAGGCTTAGGCATGGAGATGATACCTTCAAACCAAGCAGTACCTGTGGATCATGCCTGAACAGAGAGAACAGGGTACAGGTCTGAACAGGAGCCTTGCACTTTCTTCATTGCAAAGGAGCAGGTTGGTTATTGCTCACAGCTTTGACTTCTGCACCTTCATCCAAAGACAGCCACAACCATTTCCAAGTGGCATAGTGGGGCTGGAGCAAGGACAAGAGGGAGAGGGATGGCAGAGCTAGTCTGGGAACAAGGAGACAATTCTTCTCTCTGCTTGTTGGAATAACCTTTGGGGGTGATGTGAACTTTTTTCCCTATGATTAGATGGCAAATGGACTGTTTGCAAAGGGGGAGAAAGACTCAACCAACAAGAACCATTAAAATTTTTGAAACACACTATTTAGAAATGATGGGCTTTCTTTTTATTTTTTTTTAATTTGCTTTTTGAAAGCAGCCTGCTACATCTCTTTTTTAAATTAATGGCATATACTTGATCAAAAATGCTAAAATGCTGGTTCCAGCAAATTACACAGATAATTAGGTCTAATTTCAATAATGCTCTGAAACACTACTAATAAATCTTTGGGCTCATACATTCCTTGAATATATACAAGCCACTTCACGAGCACCAAATTTCACCCTTGCAGCTCCTTTTCTGTCAAGCTTTGCAACCCTAAGCTAAATTCTGCTGTCAGTTATATCCTGTAAGTCTGGAGCAATTGCTTGTCCTCAGTGGCATAACTCAAGATTACAGCTGTGTAAATGAGCACAGAATGTAGCTTGAGATGTTGTAAATCTGACCTTCAGCTTGCTTCCATGAAAGGGGAAAACCCAGGAACTTGTTTTCACATTCACTAAGCTTCTTGAAAAACTACCCTGCATAAATATTATGATTTCAGTCATAGACATAGCATATTTAAAATGGAGTTAAACCTGCCTAGTATCTAGGTCTACCGCGAGGGGGAAAGATGACAAGTATAATATTTATGAGCTACCACAAGCAATGCTTGCTTTTAAACACTGACATGTGCTTTGGCCTCCTACCATGGCACATCAAGACCTTCAGCTTATTCTAGGTCAGTGCTTGACCTCAGGATACTGCAGCATTTCTTCACCAGCAGCACTTGAATGTTGGTCATCCATGGATGCTGATTGCCAGCCTCCCAACCCAGCTGTGTCTCTTGTTTTGGGAGGGGAGTTGGTAGGGGGAAAATCATGGAATTTGTGCCTCACAGACCACACCTGGAGAGTGTGAGACTGCTATGGACCATTGCTCCCTGCTCCACTGAAAAGCTGACCCAAGGCATTTGGGGCCATGTTTTACCTGGGGAGGGATGGGTTCAGTCCTAGTGCCCCACAGGTTTTTGCACTGGCTCAGTGACACCTGCCTGTGCTTTCAAAATACCCATAAGCAGACAAGAACCAGGGAAGTGAAATCGTGAAATCTCCCTTTTTGTCCTGACACCTCATGACTAGCAGGGCCAGCAAATTAGAGAAACACATTCTCTCCCAGACTCATTTAGCCACCATTTCTCTGAATGACTTGTCAGGTAGAGGATATGGTAATATACTTACCAAATAGAGTTAGAAGAATGAATATCACAAAAAACAGGCCTCTAAACAAAACATCAAAAAAGACAAGGGAAAATAATAATTGAAGTGCCCTTTTTTCATGGAAGCACAAGTTAATTAATTAATGATTTTTCTAAACAACTGGCTTTGGAGAAAACATCATTTGCTGAGGTGCAGTACAATCCTTGGGGAGTACTTGCCATTTGCAGCAATGACAGCATACTCTGTTACTACCAATATACATGTCTGAAGGGTTAGCTAGTTTCAGGCTAGGAAAAAAAAGGAAAATACTGCATGGTAAGTACTCCTATACATGTTGATTTTGATCAACACATTATCTCTTTGCTCTGGTATGTCCACATAACATTCGGAAATCTCTATCTGGCCACTAAGTATAACAAATTGCTGGCCTATACATTTCAGAATTTTGGCTGTCTAAAGAATAAAATGATGGCTTTGTACTACAGCACACAGCTGGACAAAGCTGGACAAAGATGCATACATCAGTGGCAGCAAAGATATTTATCTACAGATGAAAAGCTTGCAGAGGATGTCAGCATTTTATTTGCTTCTAGACTGCATTATCAATCTTTGGCATTACCCAAACTTAAAAGTCATTGCATTATGCAAAATACTTTCAAACAAGCAGCATCTCTTGTCTTCATTTCTAACTTTCTTAAAGCATAATTTGACGCATTACCATAAATGAATGAAAGAGCCACAAAATCTCATCAAAATGAGAAGGGAGAGTGGATCTGAGTCTGATGACCTGTAATTTGCCTGTTATTGGGGGGCTGCTTTTAAAAAATGGTCCAAACTCACTTTGTGCTGATTGCTAATTTAACCACTTTAAATATTTTAATATATAATTTCCATTTTTCTTTCTATATTAAGGAGTGAATGCACTTTCCATTTTAATTCCCAAACTGAAAAAGCAATGGAACAGTGTTTGAAGAAGCCATTTCAGAAACATGTCAGTTCAGGCACGTACCTGGAGACAGCAGAATATTCTTGACTAGCACCATCAACAGACTACTAGGAGACTCCAGCAGGTCAGCTAAGGACCTGTATTAATGATAAGAAATAAGAGGGAATTTCTCTTTACTCAACAGTGAACATACTTTCTGTGATAACACCTTCTAAGTGCATGGTTTGTTCTGGAAATGGTGGGATCTGAAATACCTTTTGCAAAGAGGGATTGTTTCTGTGGAATTGGAACAGAAATATCCACATGTATTTAGACTAAAAAAATCAATAATAAAATAACCTAGATTTAAAATATTTTTCTCCCTCTCCTGATTTCCATTGTCATATCACTTCTTCAGTGTCTTCAGGGTTTGTCTTGAGCAAAACATCACTGTAAACTGATGTGTTTGGTGTAAAATAATAAATTTCATCCAAGGCCTTTTGAGTTATATGTCATTTAATACAGTAACTGTGGGCAAGGCGAGCCCCCATTGTGCTCCCACTGCTGTGAATAAGTATTTGCTGCCCATGAGTTCAGAAATGAGTACCAACTCTGGCTGTGAAAGATCACTCCTAATCTAAATTTGTCACATCCTGCCGCTGTCTGTACCTCATTTTCTGGTTGCCCATCTTCAGGCTCCCAGAGATTAATTTGCAGGGTAGGCAGGTGCTATTGGAAACAGGGAAGATGATCTCTGTTTCATGTGCAGAGACTCTTGCTGTTCAGATGCAGTTGCTGTCCTACACTCACAGCCCTTGTGAAGGGCTCTTCACTGTTTCCATCCTAAATGCAGGCAGGTAAATGCAGGTGCAAAGGGAGTTGCTGCTGGCAAAAAGCTGGGTGCAGACACTGCCATTTGGTTCTGGCTCTGGTCAAGATTTGTATTAAAACAAACAAAACACAAAACAAAACAAGCCCCAAGAAAACTCTTCTATCATTTCAGTAAAAACTAACCATGACCTCTTGTGTCTGGCTGACTTATCAGGTGGAAATATTAACGTCATGGAGCTCCAAGCAATTTCAACAAAAGCAAGGCCCTTTGGTTCCCTACAGGGACCTGCCCAGTTAGTTGCCCTCTTTTTTTGATTTTTCTCTCTACAACTAAGATTTTAGGAAACAGAAAGAGTAAGAACACTTCAGTGCACCCAGTCAGCTGTGAATAGACAAAGGATGAAGATGCTCTGCTGAGAATGCCACAGGGAGAAAATGACTGATCCTCTGCAGAGTCCAAGGAACCCAAAACCCCCTACTGAATAGTGAGAGTGAAAAATAAAGAGATAAAATAAACAAAAGCCAACCACAAAGGATGTTTATTTCGTCAGAAAACAGCATCCATCCATAACCCAATGTTTCACTTCACAACTCTGATATGTTTCAATAGATTTTTGTCTCAGCTCCATAATATGCCATTCCTTAAATGCATGCATATATATTAGTTCTAAAAGACTGGACAGTTTCCCTTGCTAGCTTTATTGTGTCAGATTTTCCCATGTTTATAAGGTCTTTCTCTGTTGCTGTGAGATAGACCTGGGCAAATAAAAATCTATCCCTGCCTGACTGCTCAGGGAAGCACTGACCCTGAGTAACAACCACACGCAAACAGCGTGGACAGCCCAGATTTCTCTCCTTTAACCAGTTTTGCTCTTGGAATATGAAAAGCAGGTCAGCATTTTTGCAACAAAACTTTGAAGACTAAGGTCTTCACTGGAGTCACTTGTAATTGTTAAACACAAGGCTCATAGATGGCCAGTAAAGTGAGGACTCTGCAAACACTTAGGTGAGTGTTTAAGAGTATTGAGTAGAACCCTGTCCCCGAGGACATCCATGGCATTTGTAATGTCAAAATTAATGGGGGAAAGATTTTATTTGATGGGTTTAATCTATAATTTAGTGTAAGAGCCAGAGCTCAAATTGTTCTTTACTCATCAGAAATGAATAATACTGAGCTTGAAGGAGGACTAGATAACCAAATTACACATGCAAATATAAACACTATGATGGACTGCAGCAGTGTAAGTGAAAAATATTATTTGCCTTCCAAGAGAAAAGAAATAGTTTTTAAATGAACCTTTAATTTAATCTATCTCTTTAGAATATTATCTTAAGAGAAAAACTTATTACCCCTATGAAGATATACCCATAATGGAGACTTCTCAGGTATCTCTCACAAAAACATTCAAAATAGATGTGAACACACACTCTAGTTTTTCCATAAACATCAACATTGGTAAATATTGTCCCTTGCTTTATCTTTGCCACTTGGTTTCACCTCAGACCAATAAATCTATGCAGGCATCCGTAACTATTTACTACTCTCATTGGATTAGCAATGATTACAAGTGGCTTCTCCATTGACAGACTGGATGAAGTCCAAATTCTTCCCCCATGGCATGTATGCCTCCTACCATTGCAGAATCCCCCAGGAGATATTTTCCTGCTCACAGGCAGTACAGGTGTTCCTGGTAAACCAGGAAAGCACAAGGTTTACCCCTGCTCTCAGGTCAAAGTGACCACCAAGCACTTGTTAACAATGAGTTGTCCCATTTTTAGATGGTCCATCTTATATCCTATGCTGCCTGTCTACATAAATCTACCTGGATGACAGGCAGTAATCATCTATACTAATCATACAGACCAGAGGCTAGGATAATTCAACACAGCTTCTTCAGAATGCCCCTAGGAGAGACAGAATTGCCATGCCCGTGTCCCAAATGAGAAGCAGTCAGAATGTACCAATACCAATGAGGTCTTTTACTGCTAGTGTGATGAATGGCAACCATGGCCAAAGAAGCAATGTCACATGAAGAAAATACTTTGATAAAAGGGAAAGCACTAATTTCACCCTTGGACTGCACTAAGCTGACAGGGTCCTGCAAAGAAGACAGTCCAAGCACAGGGAAGCAGAGGGTAATACAAAGGAAATCACTTCCCAAAGAATACAATATTGGCAGTGGTGGGCTCAAGGCCAAAACAGACATGTGTTGATTTTACATCTGCCCATGGGCTTATTTTGTTGTGGGATAAGAGACCCTTAGAAACCTTGAGCTATTTTCCATTGCAGGAAGCCCTTGGTGATGATGAGAATGCACAAACTGCCCGTTGTTTTCTTGGGAGTGAATTGTTCCTATGTTGCACCAGGTGTGCATTAGCCTGCTGGCACAAGGACCCTTTGAACCAAGACACAGGATCTGAGAGGAAGGAGTAGGCTAGAAAGATGAAAGCAAGGACACTTTCATGTGAATGTGGAGAAGGACAAAAAAAAAAAGGAACAAAACCCACTTGACATGAACTGCAGTGCCCCTAAGTGAAAGCCTCCCCTACCCCAGGAAGACGGAAAAGTAGCCATGACAACACAAAAGAGTCAGATTCACAAATGCCTCTTCAATTGGTCACAAGCAAGGAATGTTCAAGGGAATCCCAGGAAAATATACCTTGTGCTGCTGTTTTGTTTTTTTTTGGGGGGGGGTTTCTTTCTGTTGCAAAGGAGTAACCTTGAAAGAAAAAAGAGTGGGAAGCCACAGTGGTAACTGAGCCCAAATAGCAATTGTATTGTAATGTCAGGGAATCCTGCCTCTGTGCAAGTAACAATGTGTTCAGTGATCCTGAAGCTCTTCTCTAAATATGCCCTAGCTGTGATGCATGTGCACTGTTAAGGTTTGTGCTGAAGACAGTTAATTCATATAGATGGAAAAAGTCAGATGGATGGATTGACCTTGGAACTTGGCCTGGAAGTTATTCTTAGTCTCCACAAGAAAAGCACTGTTCATTTTGCACAGCAAAGCCTGAGAAGTGAGCACGAGAAACCCAGGGATGTGCTGGTGACTTGCTTGGGAGTTCTGTTCTCTTAAAGTCAAATTGAGTAACTTCTCCCTTTGCTACAAACATTCCCCAAGCCCTACAGCGGCATGAAATTGGATCCAGTACTTTTCGCAACACATTGCTGAATGGACCAAGAAGCCAGGAAAGTTTGGAGAACAAGCTCCACATAAAATCTTGACAGATTCAAGGCCTGGTCTTGTCGTGCCTTCAACTTGGAAGTGGTTCTCCTGCCCTAAGACTTTCAGTGAAGGACAAATGCAGCAAGGAGAACTTTCACTTGCAGCCAGCAAAACCTGTCCACCTCTCTCCACAGGATGAAGTGTTTCTGGATGCAATCCTGTGTCCCCAGTAACAGTGGCTAGTTTGTCATCTGAAAGGTGGGAAGTAGCTATCGCCTAGACTAGTGTTACTGCAGTTATCCTGACATGAATATTGGATTTTGCCATGAGTATGAAAGATACCAGTGAGCAATGATCCCTCCTACCTTTCAACCCCTGTGCTGGCTTATTCTGTTGAATAAAATGCTTCAATCTATGGACTCGAGCCTGAACTGAGTTAATAAGTATCTTCACTACAGTTGGGCCCATGTAGATGCTGCCTTGAAACCCATCTTAAGTCTATTTCAAGACCTCAGGCCTGAACTTTGTGGGCACTATGTTTATAATTGGTGTTTTACGTGCTGTAGTCAGTGCCCTTGGTGGGCAGCCCACCTGCTTCCCAGCAAGGATTCAGGGAAAATCCCTGGTATATCTGTGCCTGGATTGCAGAAGGGCAGATGGGCTCCAGAGGACTCTCAGGGTGGGGATGCACCAGTGGCTGGGATGTAACAGCTCTCACCTGGGCCAGCTAATCCAACCTTGCTCCCTGTGGCCCTGCATCTAAAAGGGATGCATTTCCAAAAGGGATGCTGACTGCTGGAGACTGACCTCCTTCCCAGGCTTCTTCTGCATCTGCTGTCCCCGGGCAGCACCCGACAGCTGGGTGACCAACCTGAGGACACACGCCTGCACCACAGTGGGTGGTCAAGACAAAAACCCCTACAGTGGGTGAGCAGCCAAGCTCATGCCCATCCCAAGCAAGAGTCCTGTCACCTGCTGACAAGGGACACACCAGAAAATGTAGGAACCTTCTCTGCTGCCTTTCCCCCTCCCAATCCAGCATAAATCACAAATCAAAAGGCAAAAGAGGTAGAAGCCAGTTAGCTTTTCTTCTTTGCTCACTCACCTCTCCGTTGACCTTGTTCCCTTGCCAGAATGAAAAGCACAGGTTCCAAAGGCACAGGGAGTTGTCTCTCGTGTTGTCCAGCTCAGCTGGAAGCAGAAGGGCCTCATGCAGGTGGCATGAAACCTAGTCTGGTGAGAGCTCATCTGGGAACTGCAGAGTTCAAGACATCATTTGAATTTGGCAGCTCCTCTCCAAGCTGCCCACCATTTCCTTGGAGCAGGAGTGAACTTGGAACCTGCCCCAGCTGGAATCTGGGATCCACTCTCCCCTACGTGTGATTCCAAAAAACAAAGGGACAGAGCATGTAACCTGTAGCAGGCCTCCTCATAAAGTCACCAAGAGAAGAAAAGAAGTAAAAATCAATTAATTGAAAATACAAGATGAAACATGTTTCTTACCATTTCTGTACACAGTGCTGGGCAATATACCTTCTGCAGGTGCATTTTAATCATGCTCCTGTTGATACTGCTTTGTGCCCTCTCTGGCTTGTATTTAACTTTCCACAACAGATCATACTCAGCTTTGGACACAATAAAACAAATCAGTTTCTTCCTTTTTATTTGGGTATGTCATTAACATTAAACACATGCTCCAATGACAGTGGAATTGATGGCTGAATGGGTTGTATTTTAATTTAAGTAATATTTCCATTAACCTAAAAGCTCTCCCTTAAAAGTCTGTACAATTTATTTATTGGAAAAAATCCAGAATAATTGTACTGAAAATTCTTCTCTGAATGATAATATGTCAGACTTTTAAAGCTCTCTTCTGGCAGCTTTTCTTTTCGCCTTTGAACATTACTGACATAAGAATACATTTCTCACAAGTCTGATGTGTATTGAAAAAAAAGAGAAAAGAAGAAGAAAGAGAGACTGTCGCAGAAATCACAGTAGGTGTAAAATGCCACAGCCCCAGATCTGTCCCCTTGGCTGGAGAAGTGCATCCCAGATTTGTTACTCGTTTATGTTAGGTTATGGAAAATGCAGAGGATTAAAAAGGCAGAGGGAAGCAGATGCCATGCACGCAGAGACATCTACAAGCCAATCTCCATCCGAGAGCACAGAGGCACTGCACCCAGCAAAAGAATGTGTTTGGAGGCAAAGCTAAGCTGTGGCAGCTGGGGCTGGGACTGAGAGGTGCAGCTGCAGTAGAGGAGGCGGAGGAGCAGGCGGCATTCCTGAACTCAGAAAACATCAAAATCCACCATGAAAAACAAATAAAAGCTGGACTGTCCTCCCACCCCCGTGTTTGTGCTCATTGGCTTCAGAGCACAGGGGAACAGGATGGGGTCAGAGCTGCCTCAAAGCTGGAGCTCAGCCTGTAGAGAGAGGCTGCTGCCGGTTTGCCCCTTTTCCCAGCTGCCCACAAAGGGCACGGCTCCGACTGTGTCTCCCCTACGGATGTGCCATCAAGGGCACACAAACACACAACTATGTGTGCTTTTCTGTGAGCCAACAAACACATGTAGTATTCTGTCCAGACTTCTTTCAGGGAGGAGAGGGAAAATCAGAGACATGACAGCTGTTGTCATGTCACTTTGTGCTCCACTGATCGATGTATGCAGTCCCTAGCAACTCCAATTAAGCAATATAAAGTGCCTAAATAGGACAGCATGGAGCTTCTTCCCAGAGAGCACAGCCCTCGATTTGGGATGCCACAGGTCAGTCCAGGCACATCTGTCCAGCCTTTGCTTCCCCAGCCTGGTGGGGCAAATACAGAGGAGCTGTGGGTGTGTGAGGATGACAGCTTCTCTCCTAAACAACAGCAGGCTTCTGACAGACATCAGCACAGAGCCCTGTGAGCCAGCACAGGTGAGAGATCATCCCTTCTCTCATCCCTGTGGTACCCATCTACCAAAGCCAGGCAGCCCCAAGGCACAGCCAAGGCTGTGTGTGTGAAAACCAGGCACAGCAACTCAGCACCACCCCAGGGCCAGGCCAGAACAGTCAAACCCTCCACTCTGATGCAGCTCCTTGGAGGAGTTTAGATCCACTTCCTTGAGAAGACACCTTGCCTGCTCTGGCCAGCATGGGTGGATGTCCCACACCACAGCAAGTCCTCTTCTAGACTGTGTAGGAGCTGGGTAGAGGGAAGGACTGCACTGAGACCCTGGAACCTGGACCTGGTGGGCAGCACTGCTCTCCTTTCTCCCTGCTACAGACCTGTGTTAAGCAGCAGCAATGAGGTCTGGATCAGAATGCAGCAGCTCTCTCCCTTCCTCCCCTCCATCCACTGCCAAAACACCCTTGGCTGCACCCCACGCCCCTGCACTGCAGCCAGCTGACTATTCATTTTGATTTAGGGTAGTTGTCAACAAGAGATCACAAATAAATTGTACAAAGCATCAACACCTCAGGAAAGCAGAAGTTGCTTAGGATTTGGATATACTTTCTCCTGTCTCCACCCACGGGTTGTACCTCCAAGACAGGCTGGTTTCTCAGCAGTGGAGGGGGAGCTACTGCAGCAGCAGGTGTCCAGCAGCTGGAAGACTTTCCACCCAACTGTCTAGCTCAGTTCTGAGAACAACACTGCCATCAACTCTGTATGGGGCAAAACAAAACCCATTTCTCTTCCCTGCCAATAGGGGACTCCTTCTGGAAGATGACACTGACCCCACAGTTTCACGGAGCTCGCACACGGATGTGAGGGAAAAGAGCAAGCTCCCTTCCAGCCACAGCCCTGAAGGTCTGTCTTTCTCCACGGTTAGGGAGGGTCAGGAAGGGCAGCCAGCCCTTCGTGTGTGGCCTGAGCCTGCTTAGCTTCTTTCACTCTTCATCACTCAGCCAAGCCTCGCATCTGCACTGGCTCTAGATGTCTCTCCCTCCCCTCTCCTCCCCTGGCTTCTCCCTGCATAGACTGATTTTGTGATGCATCCCAAGGAAGACAGTGAAAAATACATTAATATTAACTCCTGCCTGGACAATCAAAAAATGCTCCCAATTCTTTTCCACCAATAGAGCTAAGCAAATCCACCTTCTTTCTACTACATGCAGCATACTGATGCTGACCATCTCCTTACAGTCCTGTGTGGGGGAGCACACTGCTGAGACACAGCCATGCTAAATACCTGATACAGAATGCATGGAAGGAAGTTGCTCTTATCACCAGCTATTCAGCTCGTAAGGCCTCTGCAGACAGATGAGCATTTTGCCTTTATATATCTCATTTTTCTCATTCATGTATCATCCTCTCTCTTTTTCCTTTGTCTCCCCCTCCACTCCCAGCACCTCCTCATGCCGACTCCAGGTTTCAGCCATGATATAGTGGATTAGGTGCAAGGCTGACTGGCAGCTCTTACAACTGGGGAGCTAATTCACATTTCTGCAGCTGGCTCAGCCCATATCTCTGAAGCCCTCTGTGGCTCTTTTTTCTCCACCTGGGAAGCAGTTATGCTTATCCACTTTGAAAAAAAACCAAAAAGTGATTTCCACTTAATATACCGAAGAATAGCGTGGGGGGTTGTTAAATAGGAAACTTCATGTGAGAGAGCATGTGCATGGACTGCTGCACTTGGCCACTCACAGCTCAAGGAGAGCCATAGCAGGTCTGCATCCCCTGGGACTGATCTAAAAGAAGCAGCAGCAGGATGGCATCTGGAGGAGTCCATCCATCTCCCTCCCAGCAGGGCGCTAAGCAGCTACACTAACAGCAGCTGACAGTGGGAAAGCTAATGGTTGTGTGCATTAGCCTACATAAGCATGTTCAAGATAGGAGGGCTCTGCAGAAATCAAAGGGGTTAAATTTCCAAGCCTCCTGTTCCAGAGGTTATCCTGGAACTCCAAGGGATCAAGCTCTGTCTTGGGATGGTCACAAAGAGACTTCATATCATCATGTTTTTTTGTCTCACTCATCCTTGTGAACTCTAATGTGTATGTGCATATGTGGGTGTCTCTGTAAAGGCTGCTCAAATGCATTTTTAAATTTCTCCCCACTATCCCCAGAAACATAGATCTATTACATGCAAGATAAAGAAGAGGGTTATTTCTTTAAACACAGAAATTTTCAAGTTTAAACTCACCCCTAATATGTCCACTTGTCCAGGACAGAGTCAGCAAGCAGCTCACCATGGCTTACCAGATGCCCAACACCAGCCACCTGACAGATCTGTGCCATAGTACTGAAAAGTTATGGTGACATTTTTTCCCTTGGCATAAGCAACAGACACTGCTACAACAGATGTGGATCCTTGAAGCAAATATTTCATGATAAACAAGAAACCTGTGTAAACAGTGAGTATAGATATATAATTGATGATGGATACATTTGGGACCAGAGCAAGATCTAAAGAACTTAGTTTTAGGCACAGTAACCAGGGGAGATACTTCTCCCCCGAGGTGTGACCCCTGACATGTCCTCCAGGCCAGGTTCATTCAGCTCAGTTGTATCTAGGAGCTTAAACTGCCCTAGAAAGCTTGAACCACGTGGGTTGGGAATAGGGAGAGGGAACGGGAGCGAAGCCAAACTGGATGAGCGGAAAATCTCTCCTGTAAAAGCTTGCAAGACCTTTACAGATCATCATAATGGCTTTTTGTTGTTGTAGTTGCAGGGATCATTTTTTAAAACAAAGAGATAACGTTTGGTTCATTTCTTTCATTTTGGAAAAGGGCAGCTCCTAAGCCCTTATCGTTAAGAAATAAGAGCAGTGTTACATGTTCAAACAATTTATGTGAAGATCCTGCCATTTGTTATGGGAACAGCAAGTACAACTGCAAGTCCATTATCATCCCTCCCTGCCTCTGCATGCACAGCATGAGCAAGTGAGGAAGATTAGGGGTAAAAGCAATGGAGCCTGCAAAGTCAGTGACAAATATTCAGTACTTAAAACCCTCTTTGATGCTTCCCACTCTGAAGTGAGGCTTTGATTTGGTCAGCGGTCAGACATGGACCCACTGATTTTTCTCCAATTTACTCTCAGTCTCAAAAAATAGCAACCTCTTTTTGTGATCTGATGGCTGAGAAGGAAGTGACCCAACACCACCACAGTACTCTCCTGATGGCCCCATGAGCAGTGCTGACAGGAGGTGGGCTGCAGAACTGATACTGATAAGTTAATAGTGTTGGAAGGAGTTTCTGGACACCTGCCAGTGATATCTGCCTTTTTATTAAAAAAAAAAAAATCACAAGGCAATTGGCATTACATTCTGGTCTTGTTTTGAAACCCACACTTCCTGTGACCTCCACTCCCCATATCTTCACCCTCCCACTCACAGCTAATCTCTCTCTGTCTCTCCCCACTCCTCTGTGTTTCTGCAGACAACACATTTATGGTGCTGTGAGTCTGCAGCAGCCGACAGACCATTTCTCATAATAAACCACTCCTGGCTGCACAGCCAGGCTGGGCTCTGCCACGTGAGCAGTTGGGAATTCATGGTTTTTCTAAAGAAGCTTTGCACTCCAGAAAAAAACCCCTACATCTTCTGTAAGAAGAGCGCATACCAGGGCAAGCACAGAGGGCTGGCAAGGAGGACAGCAGGGACGGGGAGTCTGGTACAGCCCTCCATGACATCCTCCATGGTGAGTGCTCAGCAGTGAGCCCATTGTGAGCAGAGAGAAGAAAAGCCACTTGCTGATGGGCAGCAAGGAAGGGCAAGGCACCTGCTGCAATTACTTCGCAAAATTTAGAGGCCTTTAAATAAAGAGAAAGTTTCTGGGGAATGATCATGACCAAAACAGCAATTTAAGGAGCCTCCTGAGAGTGTGCTCTAGCTGTGCCAGCACATCCCTCAGTTCAGTGCTGCTGCCCACAGACGTCATGAGGTGCAGGGGCAAGCAGGGTGGTAGGAAGGCATGAAGGCAGGGGCTTGTCTGCTATGTCAGGGTGCCTTCCTACACAGAGCTGTGATGTCCCCACCACAGTGGTCTGTCAGGGCAGCAGCAGATGCCAGCACAGGTTTCAGAGGCAGCTTCCATGGGCAGGTGTCCTAAAGGAGGTGATGTTTTCCTACACAGAAGCCAGCAGCAGCAGCAGGAGAGCAGACCCTGCTGCCCCACTGTCCCTGGCACCTGGCAGATGTGGCGGTGCTCCCAGCACAGGGCTGGGGTCCAGACGATCTCCAGAGGGAGCATCACCTGTCTCCAGCATGCAGGCTGTGACTGACAGGTGGGGCTGGCTGCCAGCAATGTCCCCTTCAACCATCACAGCTGAAGCTGATGGTGGAGCGAGGGACACCGTGGCATCACTCCTGCCAGTGATGCTCTAGTACAGCAAAACTGGGAAAGGGGGAGAAGGAACCTTACCTGGGTGGGCAACGAAATAAAGCAATGCAGCAAGGAGACCCTGGACTGATGAGGTGCCAGGATGGGGATGCTCAAGTTATGGGTCACACCCCATTATGGGCTCAACTACTTCTGGAAAGAGCAGAGAGCGGAAGGAAACCACATGGGAGCAGAAATCCTATGTGGGAAGCACAGGAGCACCTTGCTGAGGGAGGGGAGGGAAATAGGGGGAAGCTGCTGTACTTTTTCAGCCTAATTGTAACTGTGTCTTCCTCAGCCCCTCCTGCAGCATTCCTGTGCCTACAGTATCTTCCTCCCTCTTCAGAGGGAAAGATCTACAATCTCAGCTGATATTATTAATTTCACTGGAAATTTAAGAGGGAACCACTTGTAAAAGTGTTTGAACAACAAAAGAGAAATGGCAGAGGGACAGGGCTGCTAGATATTGACAGTTACACATGTCTTTATCTGCTGGAAACAACTGCACAGTGTACCCCAGCCGCCAGAAACAAGGAATGAAAGAAAAGGGAAAAAAGGGCATAATTAAAGGATGAACAAACCTCCTGGCTTGGAGAAATCCATGTCCCTCCACACCTGAGCTCAAGTGCTTGCTGCAGGTCCCTACAGCCCTCCCTGTGCCAAAACAGACCTGTCGTGAGGGGCCAACACAGCTACAATGCCAAGCCTAAGTACAGCATGGTAAATTTTAAAGAAATTGAGATGTGGTAGAAAGTAACAAAGCTGTGGGAACAGAAACTTTTCTCTCTTCTGGCTCTTCTCTTGGAGTCTCAGATGCTTTGGACAGTGATCAATGAGCATTTCCCATCTGTACTTGCTAAACAGGCACACTGGCACAAGCAGCTGTTGAACCAGGGCATCCCACTGGCATCTGCTTCCCATGAATCCATGGCTGGAGCAAGATGAGTCCTGCTACAGAGGCTTGGAAAATGCACCACTTTATAAAACAAGAAGTTTTGTACTAGTGAGAGAAGAATCAAAGTGGTGCTTTCAAGAAATACCACTTTTAGTATCAGAACTGTGGTGTCAAGGCACCAAGAGAAGGCTGCCAGAGGGCACAGCCAAAAGTGCTAAAGCAGTGAGATACCGAGGAATGGATGGCAGCAGCCTCCAGAACAGCGCTGGCACCCCCAACATATGACAGGATACAAGGCCAGACACCTGGAGGGTCTGAAAGCCCTGTCTGCAGATGAAAAATAGACATCTCAAACTGAGGCTTTTTGGAACAAAAAAAGCCAGTGCAGAAGAAGGAAGAGCATCACCTTATAGGAGTGAGCAACAAATGAAGACTATGAACATAAAGTCAAAATAGACATGAGCCCTTGGGAACAGAGGCATCATGAGGTATGATGCTCAAAAGAGGACACACAATTTAACTTCCTTGCCTGAATGGGTCCAGCAGAACCAAAACTCAGCAATGTGGCTACTGGCTACCTCACAGCTTAAAAAATGGCCTGATTTCAAGTAGTCTTGAGTATGCAGCAGGTTCTCACTGAA
Source organism: Passer domesticus (assembly GCF_036417665.1). Classification (NCBI taxonomy): domain Eukaryota; kingdom Metazoa; phylum Chordata; class Aves; order Passeriformes; family Passeridae; genus Passer; species Passer domesticus. Next base: position 105,846,837 of record NC_087476.1, on the reverse strand, counting down.
AATTTAATCCTTATTTCACACTCAGTAAGTGCCTAATATCCTCACCTTAAGCTGCTCTCTGAAATCACCTCCCCAGGAGTAAGCTCAAGGTCCATGTGCACACATGTGCCTGGAGAACATCCTCATGTTCAGCCTCTCCTTGTGCTTGGGAAGGACGATCCCTGCACTCAGCTGTCCCTGCTACATCCCTCTCAACCTCTCCTGCTTCAACACCACAGGAAGCACAGGGACACCACTGCAGACAGTGGGAGGCCATGCTCAGAGAGTGGCTCCTGAGCACCTCTAGACCCACAGCTTTACTCACCTCCGTGCTGCTGCTGGTGTCTCACTCACACCAGAGCTAATTGTGTCAAAGGCGTGTTGGCAGGGACAGGTCTCTCAGGAGCAGACAGCAGGAGGAGAGGAGAACTGACCTTCCTGGATGAAAGCATGACTGTAAAATAAAACACACACCCCCACACATTGCTGTGAAATCATTCCTCTCAAAAACACCAAGCCTGATCACCTGAGTGCTGGTGCCTAAAGCCATTGTGAAGGCAGTGCTTGCAGCACTGAGATGTGCCTAAACCCCTGCTCCATTGCTCAACACCACAGTGTGCCTGATGGTGCCATCGCCCTGTGCTAAAATCTGGCCTTTTCACCAGAAAACTCTCACTCAATCACTCACTCACTCACTCACTCACTCACTCACTCACTCACTCACTCACTCACTCACTCACTCTCATTTTTCCACAAGAAAGAGGTGTGGGTTTTTCCCATGCATTACCTGCATTACCACAACAATCCTGTAAATACTACCTCAGCCTTTCCATTGGAGTGGTCTGTTCCTACAGAGTATACTCTTTCTTCTCAGATGCTAAAAAGAACAGGGAGTCCCTTCATGGCTCATTATCTGGATCTCTACCCAGACCTCCTCTTCCTCTCTACCCCACAATTCTGGGTAGGGGATCTCTGACAACAGGGCTTACACCTATGAAGTGGTTCAGCATCCTGGCAGCAGTGAGCAGGAAACTCAGAAGCTTTAGTGCCATCCCTGTGGATGTGAGTCCAGCTCTCTGTATCTCCTAGCACATTTTGCAAAATTTAATTCATACAGTTCAGCACAAGTTGGCAAAGATTTGCAACAGACAGTTCACCACAAAGGTGCTTCTCTTAGAGAGTTCACCATAATTCCCCAGTGTCTGTAACTTAGTCCTGTAATTGAATGAATCAGCAGAATTTTCTATCACTTATAGAGAACAAAAGACTTAAAATTTAACCTGAGTGACCTCTGAGGGCTCAAATCCATAGACTCCATAAAATTCATGGCAGAGAAGGACAGCAACACATTTATTTGGTGTTTTCATTAACATTTTTTTCATCTAGTCTTATAATTTATGAGACAGGGAGCTCTGACTCATGCCTTTGGAATGTTTGGGGTTGGCAGGAAAAGATGCCTCATACGTGTCTGTACCTCACTGTCTCTGAAAAGGTCGATGCCACTCTTTAAGTGGGTGTCAGTGTTCTCAGGGATAAAGCACCCACACAGCTGGCCACGAGGTGCACAGTGAAGCTGCAGCGTGTGTTCTGTCTTATGGAGTAGGATGCTATTTCACTGAGGAGGGGCTGACCTGAATACCTACCTTGGTCTCCTTCTGTCTTTGTTATTTTCTGAAATCCTGTGATGTAAGGCTTATGCAAAGAAAATGTTACAATAAAAAATGTAACAATAAATTATCTAGCATATTCATGTATTCTCTGTACAGTAGAGGTAAGAATATGAGATTTGTTTTTCTGCAAAATTCACCTTCTTCTCTCTATTCTAGTCAATAGCTCCTTTTTACACCACTCAGGCAAATTCCCATACTGAGCTAAGGAATTCACCTAATGAACAGATTACAATTTGCTTTTGGGATTAAAATCCCTACTTACTGCTTGTCTGTTTCCAAACAGTCATGGAACCTGTAGATGGGCAAACCTGAAAAAGAAAAATACAAAAAAAACCTCATGCATTTATATATGTTAAAACATCAGAACTGTCTACAAAATGAAAGCTTTCTTCTTGCTCTTTTTCGAAAAACAAGCGAACAAACCAACCAACCAAATGTACTTGAAATCATGAGCGTATAAAGAAGGATTTTTTTTCTATTATCATAGCAAGCAGGATGCAATGCATACTACCAAAAGGTTCTCAGCTAAGCAGCTCTAAAGGGGTTTATGTCAGAAACACTGCAAAAACAAACACGGCATGGAGCTATACAAATCCAGGGTGGTTTGCTGTGGCTCAGTCCTATTATCCAAGTTAATGATGCTGTGGTGTCACAGCTGCACACCCCCGCAGGGTGGGTCTCCAGCAGTGCTGTCCTGTATCCATGGAGCTGACTCAGCCTCCAGAAGAGCTGCCCCTGGCTGTGGGGCCACTGTCCATCCTTCCCTGGGGAGGGGGGAGTGGGGCAAAACCCAGGGAGTGCAGGGAAAAGGGGACTCTCAGTCACAGCTGTCGAGGTGGAACAGAAAGGAAGAAGGTTTAAGTGTGAGGAGCACTGAGCAGGGAAACTCCTCCCTCTTGCCCCTTCCCAGCAGGAGCCACTTCCCTGCATCCCCTCAGCCTCCCTCCACAGCTCTACACAGATGAGTTTCTCATGGCTGGAGGATGGGCAAAGCAAATGCTGACAATGGCAGCTGGTTTTGTGCCAGAGATTTGCATTGCCTGTGTCTGTCATCAACCCTGAGAGCTGCACTTTTTGTCTGGTTAGAGTTTTGTGATTTTGTTTCAAGCAGATATCCCAGCCTAAGGCCTGATGGTGACTGAAGTTCCCTGCATGGGCCAGAGGTAGCTAAGAATAAAAAAGTGTTAATTTGGTAATAATGACCCTTATTATCCAGAAATCAACAAAAGTTGTGCCTATTAACATGCATTTGATGTTTACATTGAATCATACATCTGAAGCCTGTTTCAGCCAGAGACACCTCACTCATTATTATGCTGGTTTTACCAAGTACAATTTTTGGAAATCCTTCCTCTTCTTTTCCTGCTTCCCCCCTGGCAATCATGCCCAACAGCAGAAGAGACAAGGAACTGCAGTCAGAGCTCAAGACTGACTGTCTGCTGCTAGAGCAGACAAAACCTCAGGATGCGCCCCACAGCACTGGGCTTCCCACTGCTCTCAGTCTGTGTGAGTGCACTGCACCAGCCTGCAGCTACAAGTCCAACACAATCAAGGCAGCCTAAGGCTGGTGTCACACTGCAATGAACCAGACCACTGACACCCAGGTGAAAGATTTTAGAGAATCAAATACGTATTTCTTCCCCTATAAGGATTGCAGCTAAGAAAGGTTCTTCTGTGTGAGATTTGGAGAGACTCTCTCCTCTAATTCCCTGAAGAAAATCCGGAGGCAGAAAGCGAGACCAACATTGCACTGGTATATTGGCTGATGGGTACAAAACCTTCTGACAAGTCGTTTGCTTGGCCCTGATTGGAAAATATCTTTAATTAAAACACCACATCAGAATCCTGAACCAATTTCATCCCAGCTCTGCTAAGTGCTTTGTACAAAACATTAACTCTAAAATCTCATTACACATTAGCAATCCCTGTGACAAACATAAATGATAATTTAGCTCTAATGCATTCTGGAGCAAGCCATTTTTAAGACAGGCACATGATATCAGCTTGCTAGGAGAAGGGGAAGAGTTGAATTTATCTGTCTCTTTATTTTTTAAACAAATGGCTCTAACTGGCTCAGCAATGGGCTGCACAAATCATCGTCATGTGCAGACGTGACAGCACATAGCAGCTGCTTAGCCCAAATCTGGCACTTGAGCCTGGGCTGGGCTTTGAAATCCCACCAGCAGTGCCGAGCTGCCACGTATGTAAGCATTCAGAGGAAGGGGACTGGGGTGGGGAAGGTGGGGATGTCTGTTGATCTTACAGGACAGCAGGGAGGGAGATATATCCAGAGGCTGCAGGTACTGTAAGCTTGCTGGAAAACACAGGGAGGAGGAAGGAGGAGGTGGAGCTAGGGCCTGCAGTTGCTCCAGCTGGCTTCCCAGGAAAGAAGCACATGTGCAAAAAGGCAACACTTGCAGTGGTGATGTGATCCCCAGCACTAGTGAGAATTTTGCACCACTACACACTGCACAATCCAGCCAGGACAACAGAGGACACTGCGGTGGATAATATTTATATTCAAGTACAAGAACTGTCTTAACAGCACTTCTAGGCCAGAGGGGTGGTAGTGGAACTAATGTTATTTGCATTTCTTGTCAAAAAGATATTAAATAGCCCTTCTTTGATTAGTAGCAACATTTTCAATCTCTCTCTAGTCTTGAAAATGACCTTTCCAAAGTCCTCAGGCTGCACCTTGATCAATTCTTCTGTGTGCAAGAAAGCACATGGGCTGTTAACTTTGTGAAATGGGGAATTTATGGTTATTTACTATGGGATTACGAAGCATGTACATAATAAATATTATACAGGGATTTTAAAAACAGACAAACCCCAACATTTCCTCCAAATGCCACCTATCAGATTTGGTCATTTCCTGGAAATCTAGAGGCAGAATCACTTCTTTTTACTGGCTGAATAGAAGTTGCTTAAGTTTTCAGTGAGGGGAATGCTCCTCTGATCTTTTCTGGCTGCACTAGAAATCAGACAGATTCTTTCTGATTAAATTTTTTTGGGGGGAGGAAGAGAGCAGATCACCTGCATCCATTTCCTTGTCAGAGATGAAAGATATCCATCGGGCCTCATGATAAGATGATGTTTCCTCTGTTGCATCTGTAGAGAAAAAGTGCAAATCAAAATGAACTTGACTTTGACAATGCACATCTCTCTCCTGTAAGAAGACTTGAAAACCTGTGTTTTGTCTAGCAAGGAAAAAATCCCCCTAAAACTTACTGCAGTATGGATGCAATCTTCAACCAGCTCTTCTTTCAAGCAGCAGTCATGCTTTACTTTGCCCTACAAAAGTAAAAATATTATTTATACCAGTTTAATGGGTGCCCAGACATGTTAGCTCCATGTGCTTTTGAATTCCACAACATACCTAACAGTGTTGTCCAAATACTTCTTGAACTCTGTCAGGCTGGTGCTGTGACCACTGCCCTGGGGAACCTGTTCCAATGCCAGGTCACCATGTGGGTGAAGAACCTTTTCCTGATATCCAGCCTAAACCTCCCCTGACACAACTTCAGGCCATTCCCTCAGGCCCTGTCCCTGCTCACCACAGAGCAGAGATCAGAGCCTGCCCCTCCTGTTCCCCTCACGAGGAAGCTGTAACTGCAGTGAGGTCTCCCCTCAGTCTCCTCCAGGCTGAACAGAACAAGTGACCTCAGCTGCTCCTCAAGGCCCTTCACCATCCTCGTGGTCCTTCTTTGGACACTCTCTAATAATTTAATGTCATTTTTACATTGTGCATCCCAAAGCTGCCCCCAGCACTCGAGGTGAGGCTGCCCCAGCTCAGAGCAGAGCAGGACAATCCCCTCCCTTGCCTGGCTGGTGATGCTGTGCCTGATGCCCCCAGGACAGGGTTGGCCCTCCTGGCTGCCAGGGCACTGCTGAGTCAGGTTCAACTTGCCATTGACCTCTGGGTCTCTTTCCACAGCACTGCTCTCCAGACTCTCATTTCCCATTCTGTGCATACATCCAAGTTTGCCCCATCCCAGATGCAGAATCCATCACTTATGTTTGTTAAACTTCATACAGCCCTCTAACTTTCTGGTGATAATCCAGCCCTCTAATTTTTCTTGGACACTTTCTGTCTAGCCCACAATTTTTCGTTTCTTCATTTACAGTAAAACTTTTCTGAATTGCTCATCCTGTAGAGGATTTGTGTTCCTAACCACTGTGCTATACTGCCACGTTTCAGCATAATTTTCCTTCTTCTTGCCACACCTGTGCACTTGCCTCAGATACTGGACATTTCTATTGTAGACTAAAAAATCATATTTAGTAGAACTTTCAGTAACAAGCAGCATGATTGTCAAGGCAGCTCTACTGCTGTGGCTGCATGTGTAGCTGTACTCTTTCTCTTCTCTGGGTTGAAATCAGTACACTGGGTTTCAAACAGAGTTCAGTCAAAAATCATTGCATGTTGTCCACAGAAGGGGTGGGCAGTAAGTTGAGGTGATAGCTTCTTTCGTCCTCAGCATGGCCCTTGGCTAATCATTAAATTATGTCTGCAGGCTCTGCAGAAGTGAGTGCATTTTGAAGGGGACCAGTGTGATAAACACTGCAGGGGGGGAACTGGAGCTCTGCTTAAATTTGTGTTTGGCAGTGACAATCAGCATTACGAAGTGATGCTTCATTAGTCATGTGAAGAACAGAACAATGCTGTTGCTTTATTTGCAGCCTTCTGCCTCAGTTACATGCTCACCTTGGTCCATGTAACTCCAGTCATAACATCGTCCTTCTGTGGCATATCTTAACAAAAAGCCATCAAGGCCTTTGACTCTTCATGACATGCTTCACAGCCTGCCTACATACCTGTGTCTGCATGCTTACATAGCTGTGTCCCACACCTGCCCAACACTTAACCACCCTTGTTCAAAGGCAAAACTCAGCCAAGGTAGCTTAAGAAAAAAAAAAAAGTTCAACTTGTTCTACTCCTCAGCTCAGTTAATCCTTGTAGAAAGTCACTGCCTGTGTACTTTGTGCCAATCCCATGTTCAAAAACTACATTTGGTTCACATCAAGAGGAATTTTCTTCTCAACAGTGCTCCAGCAGAAAGCATAAGCTTCACTTGCTGAGGAACACATGATATTACACCAAAAATAGTCCACTACTTCTCCAGCTTAAGAGTAATGAAGTTACCTGTTGGAGACAAAACCTACAGCTACAGGCAGGGAGCATGCTGGAGCAAGGCGGAGGGCAAATAGGATCCTGAAAAGCAACATGGTGCAAAGCAGCAGCAAAAGGGGAAGTAAATTGGGATGGGAAGTCTTGGGAAAGCCAGGAAACAGATGCAGTGACAGACGAGAGAGAAGTAAGGACAGCCCTTTTGTGTGGGCTCTCAAATCCACACGGCCCAGATATACCTGGAGGTGAATGTGACCTGGGCAGGTCAAACACAAATGAGCCCTCAGTTGTGAGAGGTGAGGCAAATCTCACCTGACAAGGGCTCCACAATGAGCAAACAATGACTGCTGCAGAGCTGTGCTCTTGCGTTGCACATTGTCGCTCAGCTGCAGCCTGCTTGTGGTGGCAGGAGGGCTCCTCAGTGCTCTCACTGTCTTCTCCCAACTCAGCTTCCCTGGACTGTTCCCCTGGGGGTGCCCATGCCATGTCCTGCCCCTTTATGCTGCAGCTTCTCCACTTGGCTGGCACCTAGGGAAGGGAAGCATGAGGAGGGGCACGTCACAGCCAGCTGGAGAAGGGGTGCCCCATGGGACCAGCCTGGACCTGCTCCTGCCCAGCAGCCCTGGCAGCCTCCCTCCACTGAGTGAAGAAGACAAGAATGCATCAGTGTTCACTGGATAGCCATTACCCAGGTAGAAAAACAGGTAAATTGCTTTATCCTTGGAATTCTGCTCCATGATTGTCTCTCTCCCCCTTTGCTTGACCAGATGCTGTTCTCTGGCATCCTCATTTCAGGAAGGAGTGCATGATACAGCACCCATGAGTGCTGCTGGAAGCAGCTGGGAAGTGAGGTGCGGGAAGCGAGGCCTGTACCTACTCACAGACATCTGTGCTCCTCTTCAGGAGTGGCTTTTGGGGATCATATTCCAGCTCTGCAGCTCTTGTAATTTCTCTGGCATGCCCTGCATAGTCTCCTGTGGCTGGATGTGCTACATGGAAGAAATTCCCCACCCATCCCCAGTGGCTGTACCCAGGCTGTACCTGTTCCAAGGATAGGCTGCCCAGCTCGGGTGGTTGTGCTGTCCTTTCCAGTGACCTGCATTCACAGTGATTTGTGTCTGCCTATAAATCTGCCACCTGTGCCTGGTGCCATCAGAGTTCTTCCAGGAAATCCCTGTGCCATGGCCTCGCTGCCTGATCCTGTAAAGTGAGGCTGGGACAAAACCAAAGTGAGTTGTGTGCTCTGCTGCAGGCAGGGCATCCTGGGGCTCGGAGTGCAGCCATCCCTGTGGATCATCCGGGCTGGGGTGGCCACTGGCCATGCAGGCAAGTCCTCTAATGGGTTTTGCTCTGCTGTCATCCACCAGAGCAGAGTAAGGGCACAGCCACGGCCACCCAGACAAATGCAAATTGACTGCATCAGCTGGGGGAAGACAAACATAAGGAAGAGGAACGGGGCGTGCAGCAGCTCCTGGCGGGATCAGAAGCAGCACTGCTTTCACACACGTTTTGCTTAGCATAAAGGATCCTCTGATGTTTCATGACTATCAAAGGCTTTGAAATTCACAGGAATTTCAAGGAAGGCAGAAGTTCATCTGAAATGAGAGAAAGATTATATTTTCCCTCCCACCATATTTCCAGCTTCCCAAGAATTTTCCTTTGAAGACTCCGCTGCTCCCAGAAATGTCTTTATGATGTTTTTAAAGTCATTTCCCATACAGGATCATCACTGCACAGCACAAGCAAATGGTAGAGGCTCAGAAAGCAATGTATGGGGGTGAGAACTGAGGATGTGGGTGAGCTTCAGCTTCTCAACAAAAGCAAATCATCCATCATTGGTTAGAGGCAAGTGTACCAGATGTCCCTTGGTGGAGGGAGAACGGGGCTTCCTGAGTGGCTGTTTGACCAAGCAGTGCCTTACTGCTTCCATGCTGGCCAAAATAAGAACAAAGATATGAGCTATGGGAGAAATTGCACTTTCTCAAACTCTTTCTCTCAAGCACGAGCCACTCCCATCTGGAAAAGAAAGCACCTGCTAAGTGCCTGCAGCAAGGGAGAAGGTCTCACAGCAAGGCATTTTAATTTCCAGCCCCCAGAAGGGGACTCCTCTCACTGGTCTGCTCTGATATCTGGCCACCAGGGAATAGATAAGCATGGGGCAGACTGCAGAAACTGAGATGAAACTGCTCCTTTCCCCCTGATAAGAGGGAGCTGATATTGAACCTATTAGTCAGATTATGGTGGATCTGAATTTGTTTCCCCTTGAGCAGTAGCTACAGAGACAGAGCAGCTGGATTAAGTTTCACTTTCCTATGTAAAATGACTTAACAGAGTAGATAAAACTTAATATTTGTGAAGGCTCATGTGTTTCCCTGAGACCTGATCTCAATAATGTCTTATGAATGCCTTACTGATTGTTTAATGAATTATTTTTCTTCCTCTCAGACTGTTAATAATAAATTATAAGTAGAAGGAATGTACAGGCTGCTTGAAATAATTCTGTGAATATGAGTTCAGCTGTGGAACTCACTCTGTTTTGCCTTTTGCTACCTCTGAGCAAGTGCTTTTTGATGAAGATTTTGGGGCAGAGGAGTTCCCCCTGTTCTGAAGGGCAGAACAGGCTGCCCTGTTCTGGGGAGACCCCCCAGGGATCTGAAGGGCAATGAGTGAGCTCCATTGGAGAAGCTCAGCCTATCTGTGAAATACACGAGGTTTCAGTGTAAACCAGCTGGCTGTGTGTGCATTGTTGGACACCTCCCAGATGGACTTTCACTTGGCAAAGCAGAGGCAGGAGGGACAGAGAAGCTTCAGAGGCAGAAGAGGAGGGATGGTCCCTTTTCAAGGCTGTGGAACAGGACTCAGCATCTCACCATCTACCTCACCTGCTGTGGGCTTTGAGAGACCTTCAGTGTGAGTCACATCCACCTCACACAGGTTTTGCTCTCTGAAGGCTTCACATCCAACCAAGCCACCTACATGGAGAGCCCAAGCAGATAAGAGAGGAGGAGAAAAGTTCTTGTTTGTATCAGACTTTTCCTATAATCGAGGCTGACTGCCCTGACTGCTGCCCACGTCCTGCAGCTGACGAGGAGCTGGAGCCTAGCTGAGAAGCCCAGATCAGAACTAAAGTCAGTCATCCCACTGCTGGTGCCAACAGCCACCCACCCACATAGGAATGTTATGTGGATGGGTCTCTACTAGAAGCTATCAACTACAAGAGGGGTTTCCATATTAGTCATGACCTATAAATATATACTCTATAATATATATATACATGTATTGTAGAGTATAATCCACAGATTATAAAAGTCTGCCACTTACCACAGTTCACCCTGGAGGTTTCATGGATCATTTCACACATGTCAGTGTTAAATAACAGCCCCCTCTATATCCATAGGCATGTAAAAGGATCAAACACAGCTACCCCAGTTACTCTCAGCAGCACTTTGCTCACAGGGTGAAAAACAACACAGCATTAAAAGAGGAGACAGCACCAGGAGAGTACATGAAGGACAGCATGAAAGGCACAGAGTGCTAAGATGTCAGCTGCATTTATAAACTTCCATTATTAGCTTTCATCTTCATCCTTGCCTCTTCCAAATCAAAGTCCTTTCACTTTAAATAGTGCCATGCACCTAGGGGAAGCTGCTGAAACACTCACTAGTGCAGTTTTTGCATGCAGCCAAGCCAGCCCATGCCTTGCAGTCAAAACCAGAGGCAAACAGTTTTCACCATCCCAACACACCAGTACCACATGTGGAGCTTAAAGCCAAGCAAGGACATGGAGGACTTTCCACTCAAAGGAGCAGACTTTTGAAAAGGTAGGATGGGCACCTTCCCACCCTGCAGTGTGGCACACTGCAGAGCAGGGAGGACAGGAGAGGCTGTTCATGCAGTTCCCAGGAACACAGACATGGACTAAGCCAGCAATAATCCTATGTGCTCCTCTGCCCAGTCACTGCACACTGGTCCAGGTGTAGCTGGCCACATTGGTGTGAACAAGAGAGAGGGAAGTGCAACTGAAATCTTCATGGCAACAGGTAAGAAAATGTTCTTTAAACCAAAACCAATTCTGCAGTTTTAGCAGGGATGCCATATACAGAAAACCCACTGGAAGCTTTCTAACTGTTTTGGCACACATACATCCTACGACAGCATTTATTCCACTGGTAAAGTCTGCAGTAAAAGCAGTGTCCCATGCTCCCCTCTGCCCAAAAGGCAGCCCCGAGGCACACCAAGGCTGCAGGTTAGCTGGGAGTCTCAAGTGAGGAAGCATGAGATGGGCAGATCAGCACTTTTGGTATTGCTCATTAGAATGACTCACAGCTTGGATACAAGGCCAGGTAGATGAGGATTACTCACTGCTCCTGTCAGCTGATCAGAGCTCACCTCCTTCCAAAACCTGAGTTAGCAATTGTCACCTTTGCAGACTACAGGGCAGCCAGACTTGCAGCAGCTCATTACCATCATTTAGGCTTGTATGAATCACCCAAATTTTGGGGAACCATGGTGCTGCAGATGGGCCAGGAGGGATGCTCTGGCTTCTCTGCTCCATCTGCTTTCTCCATGACTTCCACAGCAGCCACAGGCTGGTGGCACATCAGCTTTCCACCACCGTGAGCAGGAGCTGGTGCTCCCTGCAGGGGGAACAGTCGCTGTGTGGGTGCTCCCCAGGCTGGAGGCTGCCAGGCTTAAAGCCACCAAACAACTCTGCTTCACAGCAGCCACCTGTGTGAGCCAAGCTATGGGTCTGCCCTCCTCACAGGGCCCAGAAGTCACTGAGGTCATTTCAGGGGAAAGAAAGCTCAGTGAGAAAGACAGACATCTATGTCCTCAAAGTCACACAGGCACCTGCTGCTGTATGAAATCAAGGGTGAGGTGGGTTTTATTTGCACCTCTTAAAACCCAGGGTGTGGATTCCTCCCAGGCTGGCACCTGATCCTCAGAAGCAGCACACGCTGAGGACTGAACAGCAGAGCCCCAGAAAGGTTCTTATGTGTCATCCCAGGTTTTGCAAAGTGGCACATTAGAAACACCTGAGGTATCTCAGCTCCTTTATCTCTGCTCTGTTAATGAATGTTTTGACCTTAGCTAGTCTTCCCCACCTCCTTATCTGTATAAACCCACCATTTCAGTAGCAGTGGTTTTGGTGCTGCATTGCTGACTCTTGCAACTTGGGCAAAATTGCTCCAGAAATCAGAAATGTGTAGGTCAACATTGGTTAACCTTGTATTAAACTGTGTGGTAATTATTGCCTCTGTGTTACACCATGCACTTGGCAGTCACTGTGAGCTCATTTGTACAAATACCTACTCATGTCTGTACTTTCATCACACTGGTTTACTAAAATAGCTCCCATATGGGAAATGAATTTTCATGATCAGTTTTCTCTTTCCCAGGCATATTGCTCATACATCTCCTTCTCCTTTTGTTCTCAGACCTGCATGGCACCAAACCACCGACCTCCCCTATGTTTGACAGGGAGCTAAGGAGCATTTCCATATTGCCCCACATTGGTAATGCCCTTATTCTTAGTATTTGGGATGTTAGAAAACAGGTGGAGAAATAAAAGGAGATTTCTTCCAAAAATACATGCCCTTGTTCTTAAAAAAATAAAAAAAAATCAGGGATTAATTCAGCCTCCAATTATTAGGGAGATGGTGAAGATAACCCTATAAACAACAGGCACTACAGCTGCTCATTGAAAGATCATTGGGCCTTCCTGTAACAAGCCACAATAAAACAGACTATTTATAAGGATGCCTACTGGAAAAAACAGCAGGGGGGAGAGAGAGAGAGAGAGAAGGGAAGAAAACATCTGACCAAAAATTGTAATTAATCTGTGGAGGAGCAGGTGACAACTTAGGAGATCCAAGAATGCCGTTTTATAGTCATGAAAATAGTACTGAACACTGCAGGTCTGCATTCAGGCCACCAAAAGAGAAATCCTGTGAAGCAAGCAGGTGGGGGTGATTTTAATGCAAGGAGGAAGTGTCTCTGAAGTTATCAATTTTCTTTTCAAAAAGATTCTTGCAGCAGGCAAGGATCAAGTAATTACTTTGCCCCTGTTCACAAGATATCTCAGAATAGTAACAGACCACACACCCAGGAGATGATTAAAGGAGCCAGGGGTCAGGAACACAGAAAAGCTTGTGATACAGAAGAGAAGATTTGCATGGCCATTAATATTTCATGACTTACAAGCCATGTGGTTCAGAACAAATATCTGCACAATAAAGCAGAACTCTCTGCCATCAGGTTGCATATTTCAAGACATACCTGAGTCATAAAGGTATTATTTACATGCCTTTACCCATGAAAAGAATGCAAAACTGTCTGAATCCTTATACCTACAGTAGGGGAATGTGGAAAGCCTTTCTGAAGGCTCAGCAGGATTTAAGTGGGGCCTCTGCCCTCCGCTAGACCTCTGCACAGAGTGAGTTTCAGCCTAAAAGCAAAGCATAAGTAGCGTGTTTCATACTGCAGGCCTATTAGATCCACTACAAAGGAAAAGAGCTGCTGCACTGTCAGTATGTCTCTGCAGCCTCTACTCCAACCCATGAAACAAAAGTGCTATTTATATGCAAGTATATAGGTAGCAGTGCAGACAGGAGATATTGTATTCTCTGCCATTGTTCCCATTTTAGACACATCAAAGCTGGTAATTGAATTAAAAAAAAAAAAAACAACAAAAAAATCCCAAAAAAACAAAACACCAAACCATAAACGACTACTTTTCTCCCAGTGAAAAGAAAAAGATGTGTCAGGGGTTAAGCAGAAGTATTTCGTCCCAGGATCTTGGCAATTACGCCTGGTGAGATTTCATTCTGGGAAAACAGAGTTTATTGTGGTGGCATAAGCAGGCCCTTTCCTCACAATCATAGCTAGGAATTTTCCCTGCCTGCACTTGCCTGTATGTGGCTGGAATAAGCAAGTGGAGCGAGCTGCTCGGCTGACTCACCGGCACAACCAGACTCTCCTGTTGCTGCCAGCCTCTGACAGAACTTTTTTCCTGCCTTTGCACCTGGGCTCTCCCTTTCCCAAGCTGTTATAAGCAGTGAGGCTCCTGACTTGAAAGAAATGCTGAGAGCCAGAGTGACATTGCTAAATCGCCCAAAGGAATTGCTCAGAGCAGGGAGGCATGTCAGCATTGCTTGTCAAAGCTGCTGCTTCTCTGAGTCTCTTAGTGCTCTCTGTGTGTGTGAAGAAAAAGGTGAGAAGAAATGAGAAGTTGTGGGGAGGAAAAAAAAAACAGAAAAAGCACTGCACCAGAATTGCATCACTGTTTTACTGACGAGAATAAAAAGGCCTTGCTTGGGGGATTTATAGCCAAATTGAGTCTAATATCACAGGGCTTGACTGCCCTGATTGAGTGCTTTGCAAATTACTCACATGAGCAGCCCCACTGACTCGTCTGGAGGATTCTTCCACGTACAGTCTGGCTCACAGTGAGCAGTGACAGCAAACTGCATGAGGAAAGGCATGACAAGGGAGAAATTGCTCTAAGGCAACATTATTTACTGCTTCCCTCCCTCCTAAAAGGAGTCAGGTGTTTTGACTATTTCATTCATTGACTTCACCTTTGTTTAAAACCAGGTGCTTGCCAGAGTGGAAATAATTTATTTCAAGGTTCCTTCAAACAGGGAAGTCTGAAGACAAATCTGCAGCAGGTGAAAAGTCCTACTTCATAAATATAATTTATTATTATCATTGTGAGGCACATGACAACTAGTAAAGCACAGTTGTTTACTTCACCAAGATAAAATTTTGGAAGAGTCTTGACTGAGGAGGTAAATTCTCCACCTTCCACTACACTGCTGTTGGCCAAAAGTGTTTGGTTGCTAGCTGTCTTGTGCTTGACTGTGACCAGGGATGAACTGGTTAATGTTGGGTTTTGCTGAGGTTAGTGATGTAGCTGATGAAGTGATTTTCATTTATATCTACCTGCTAAACCAGGTTCTTTCTTGAGAAACCCAAAGCTGTCTCTCACAAATGCCATTGATCTCTCTCCTTCCAAAGCAATTTGAAAGCTCACTGAAAAATTTCCATCCTGAATGTAACCATTCACAACTACAAGCTGCAAAAACTGTTGTTCTTGCTTCAAAGTTAATTATTTCAAGGCATTTCACTTTCAAAAGTTGTGTGTTATGCTGAGAGTTGAACAACGTGAATCTCGCATGATTGCAGAGCAGATCTCCTGCCAATCAGGTTTCCAATATAATCCCATTTTTTTCTCATCCTCCCAGGTCTCAAGTGCTGTCAGTGCTCCCACTTCTACATTTCACTGGTGAAGAGACAAAGCAGCACTGTTTCCTGCAACTGCATCTCTGTCCCTTTGCCTCTCCTTGGACTTGCCAACTGTGAAAAATGGGAATGCAGCTCCATCCATCCCGTGGGACTCAGATTGTTATAAACACAATCATAGAATACCAGGTTGCAAGGGATTGCAAGGACCATCTAGTCCACCCTTTCTTGGTAAAAGCAAGGTCTAGACATGGGCTAGTACGCTGTCCAGCTGAACCTTAGCTTCCAAAACTGGAGAGTCCACCATTCCTCTGGGGAGGTTATTCCAATGGCTGCTGTCCTCCTTATAAAAAAAATTTCTTGTGCCCAACCAGAATTCTTCCCAGGACTAACTTGTGCCCATTGTTTCTTGAGATGACCCTCCCTTGAGACAGCACTACTGATGGGTACGCTCTGAGGTGATCTGGTCTGAGACTAGGACTCAGCTGGCCTACGGGATTCTGGAAACTGTATCATGGGTTGGACTAAGTAAGAGGTCAAAGGTATTTTGTTTTGCTCTCATGCTTTATTCTTAAGTACATTCAAGATCGTGAGATCTTGGACATTGTGATGGTACTGGAGTGCACTCAGCATTGTACTGCTTGAGCACTCTACAAACTCAAATGTGGCCATCCACAGCTCACACTCTACTGGGGTTCTCCTGTTAACCTCATTTCACTGACAGGAAACCGAGGGACAAAGATTCAGAGCAAGAGTACCAAAGGTACTTGAGTAAAAAGAGTAGCTTTCATCATGGGTGGCTGGGGAATGCAAAAGGCAAAGTTACAGCCACACGTGCTGTGCATGTGAAGACAGGGAGAAACGCCTGAGAGAGATGGACCCCAGCAGCCAAGCTGCCCCGCTGGCTCCTGTGGCTGTGGTGGCAGGATGGGGATTTACTGACCAGTGCTTTCCCCTCTCACTCAGGTAGGTATATGGCCTCTGAGTACCAGGAGTTTTCTTTCTGGATGATGCTGTTGCTTGAAACTGACAAAAGAAGATAAGGCAGTGGTGTGTCTTCTGGAAGACCATGAAAAAGATTCTTTTGATGGAAACCTCAGTGACCACGCTCCGTATCTTGACACATCACTTAAGGTGATGGTGGTATTTTGTGGATTTGGCTGCTGAGGACTTGCCCAAAACTGCACAAATCATCAGCAATGAAAGAAGCATCTGAAACCCAGGCATTCCAAACATCAGATTTGTGCCCTCAGTATTGAAATAGTTCTCTTCCATCTGCTTGGACTCACATGTAGCTAAAACAGGCTTTCTAAATAATGTCACATTTGATCACCCTGATCTAGACCTTAAGTCTAGATCTACCAAGAATGACCTGTGCCACCTCACCATCCTAATGAAGGGAGAATTCATCTAAGAAATGCAAGACAGCACAGAAGGGGGCAGGGCAGAACCTTAGAATAAAAGAACAAGAAATTCAAATTAAGCTGAAGAAGGGAAAAATTTCCAACAGAGAAATTAACAAGCTTGCTTAAGATAACAGGGAGATATGGTAAACCAGTTCTGCAAGGAGTGAGATAATTTCAATTTTCTTCACTTAAAATTCTAGCCTACAGTCTCTGATGAACTTCTTGTCAACACAGTACGGGCTTGACAGTGCTGCTCATGTTTAGGGTTGTTTCCTCTTCTTGGCTCATATAAAGTCCAGAGTAATTTTCAGTCATCTGTTCAGGACAGGGTTCAAAGCTCTGACATTATTGTTATTCTTTATCTTCTTTCAGTCCACATTGGTATACATTTCCTATTTTCTCTCAGAAACAAAGCTGAAGATCTGCTTTTCATGGGAAAAGTCACACAAGGGCATGCAAGTAATGGCCTTGTGGCCCCCTCAGCAGTGCTGGATCCAGTCTTCATGAAAGATCATGAAAATGATCCAGAGAACTAGAGTAGTACGTTTGTGAAGGTCTCCAGATTGCACCCATGTTAAAAACAGGACATGGAGTTTGCCACAGCAATTAACATGCAGTAACATTTCTGAACTGGTAGCAATGTTTGAACTTTCAGTGGTTAGCAGATAGGCTAACAAATAAACCGCACTCCCTGCATCACAAATTTACAATGTTTTACCCAATATCTGAGACCAAGACCTTAAAATGCTGTGCTCTATGAAAAGGCACGTTGATAGGAGAGATCTGCAGTTATCTCATCATTTCACTACCTCGGAACTGCACAAGGTAGTCTCAGTCTCATGAAAACCTTGTCTGGAAATCATAATTGCAAAGGTGTAGACAACTAACAAGATAAATATTACACTAACATTTTATTGTGGGTTTCTAATACACACAACACAGTGAGACTCTAAAACAGTGATCCCAGTATCTTTATCATATATTAACACATTTCCATAATATTCCTGCTCACTCAACCTGCCTTTTTACTGAAGTGACTTCAATTAAAAACAAATCCCTTTGAAACACTACTCCAGGAGGTACAGACTGATATATTTGTCATAATATTAAGACCTGGATACAAAAGATAGGGCTTCATTTTCACATGAGTATGAAAGCAAACCAGAATCAACACTGAACACTTGTTTGGTCAATGACTGACCGATGGCAGGAGGACCTGGGAACATCCTTAACCTTCAGCAAGTTAATAAATCATCTGCTTAATAAAGGCCACCCTCAGTGAACTAAGTGAAAATCTACAGAATTCATTCTGAAAAGGTCCCACAAACCTTTTATTTCTGCTTAGCCTCTTGTCTGTGTAAGGTGCTTAAAAATACATGAACTTCAGAGAAAACACCTTCATTTACAGGTAAGTTGCTGAAATGATGCAGTCTTGAGGTGTGCCATTACTTGATTTTTTTCCTTGAACCTCACCTCTGACTTTATCCAGTTTACTCTTCAAAGCAGTAATCTTATCTATTGCTGAGGATGAAAACACTGAAAATACTGTGACACAAATTAAGGACAAATATATGCTATGCTACTTTGTGAAAAAACCCACCTTCCTTGGGAGTTACTGATTAGTTGTCATTAATTTTTAGAGCTCAACTCAACAGGAATTGGCTGTCAGTTTTCTACTTTTAGCTGTTTGAGAACTTCACATGGTCACCAAGAAAACAGTTGGACTAAGTCTCTTTTTACTTCTGCTGGTAGACCTGAATGCCAACATGGAAGAGTAATTTCTGACACTGCACTTTGTACTCTCTTCTATCAATGTCTCTCATTATTTTGACACTGATAATGGTTAAATTTGTACTGTCTTAAGGCAACTACAACAACGAGCCATCCAGTAGTATCAGGCCATCCCCCATAAACATACCAAAACCCACAGACAGTGCTGGTAGAATGGTGATAGTCTGTTGATAAAAAATTTCTAAACTCCACATCTAGCTTTAACTTGCAGACCTATAAATGCAATTCCTAACATGAACGTGACCATAAAAAAGTATCACTGACTTGGTGCAAGAGATAAGAAAGGTCAAGACAATTCTGCTCTCTAGGAACCCAGATGGATGAAGGAGGTTTCCAGCCAGAGACAGCACAGAGGGTGAGGCTGTGCCCACACTCCAAGCCAGGACTACAGGGCACAGGCAGACAAAGGCTGCTTTACCTGCTCGAGTAGCACATGCCAAACAGCATCCCTATATTCTGTCAACTTCTAAGACTACTAGCTCAGATAGAACTATATGCCACTACTTTGGTGAAACTCATTATAGAAAGTGTCTTCAAAGACAAAATATGCCAAACTTTTCATCCTTGATAAGTGCAGAAGTGTACCTGAACATTGGTGTTTAGCCTCCTCTCCCCTACTCTACCAGACTTCTAAAGATGCCACACTTAAACTTATCTACTTCATTTACTTCTGAAGCAAACATTTTTTTATTATTTAAGCAGTGTAAAATAGAAGTAATTTTTAGCAAAGAATACCTTGGTAAAGAAATTATCTTTAACTAAAACTAAGTATCATCACACAAATATTAAGGAAAATATAGAACATCATATTCTAGTTCTTCTACAAAGGGTGCTTCTTGCTAGGTTCACACTAGGTGGGGTGGCAGACATCTTCATTTTCTACAGTAATCAGAAACTATGCCCCAAACCAGTGTGTTAAAGTTACAGTAAAGTAGTACTTCTCTTTCTTATTTGCTCTGAACAATTGCAAGTTATACTACAAAAGTACAATATCCCCAAAATCATGTGGTTATCATTGCAAAATTTATAGAACTGATGCATCTACAAACCCATATGCAAAATGTGTATTGCATGTTTATGATATATAATGCATACTTCCTTCATTTACAGTTACAAACAACAGCATATGCAATAAGAAACTGTTAAGCAAAATATATCCTGATAATCGGGCGACCATGAAAGTTTAAGCCTGTTCAACAACTGACATATTTCAGAACACTGCTAGAAGCATTAATGAAAATTTAAGTGTGAAAAATGTACATTCTTTATTCTGTGGCTTAGATACAGAATAAAATTTAACTTTTCAGAAAATAAAACTATAGCTACAGCTTTGAGAGCTGTCAGTTTTCTTTTGAGGATAAAGTACATGCACTTTTTCCAGTTACTTTATTGCACATAATGTACAGTCATAAATGGTGTTTATTTACATGTGTTTTGGCAATGTCCATGTTTGCTTTTCCCCTCAGAATACATTATTTTGCACAAACAAAACCTTAAATGTTTCACACAAACTGCTATAATACAAGTCAAAGCATATATATGTATCTATGTCGCTTTATTGTTGCTGTATTTTCAATTAATTCCGCTAAGAGTTTCAGATCTCAGTTAATCTTGGCCTTGGGAGGCAGACTCCTCCCAGTTAGTCTGCTGTCAAAGACGGACACCCGAACTGCAGGCACCAAGAAATTAGGACTGCAGCCTGCTGTGCCTAAGCCCCAGCCCCTATGCGCCACCTGCAATTAGTGCGCAGGCACAGAGAAGGAAGAGCACTGTACTTTCGTTAACCAGTTTGATTCAACATTGATTACCACGTGTTAATGTTATGGGTCATGTGTTATTTGGACAGTATTCCATTAACGGTGTTTTAGAAAAATGTATCAAACATATTAAAACAAAAATTCTGGGAACAATTATGTACTTCCAGCCCTAGGAATGTGTTACTCAGATTCCATTCTGTACAATGTGCTATTTCTGATAACTGGTATTTTTATCCAGGCACAAGGAACTCAGTTTCATATACTCGTAAGTATGTTTCCCCCAAGTTAATTTCTTAATGGATGGTAACACACTTCAATGTTTCCCTGCATTTTCAGGGCAGAAAACCTTTTAGTGGTCCCCCTCATGGAGTACAATCTGGCAATAAACCTTTTGCTACATGTAGCAACACTTTTAAAAGGTATATATGTTCATATAAAAGATCAGTATTGTCATTTTACTGAACATATGCTCATTAAAAATATCTTAAGGATGTTCTTGAAGGCACTTTATAACATGCACAAAAATACTCCTGAAGAAACCAAATCTGTAATTTGTTACAACACTTAAGATGTGAACAGCATTGCTCAGATTTTACTTTGAAAGTCTAGATTATTTTTGTTTATATTCTCACCTACCAAAAAAAAAAAAAAAATTCCCTAAGATAAATCCCACTTTATTGGAACAAAGAGCAATTATCTAATTGTCTTGATCTTTCAAACATTAAGACAATTTAATCTCAGAATGGTAAGAAAAAGAAGCTAACTTCAGTGATTTAGCAATATTGAAGTCATCCTCAAATTCGGTGATAAAAACAGTTCGTACCTTTCCTGTAAGCAGGCAAAGTATAAAATAGTTAAATTTTCAGACAGGCACTCAGATAAATTGAGAAATACCTTTGGTGGGCAACAATAATGAATATATTATTTTGATTTTAGAGTTTTCCTATTTTTTCTGTCCTTCAGCTTTAAAATACTACAAAATTTACAGCAACTTCGACTACTGCATATACTGAAGAATGAGATGAAAATGCACTGGACAAAGTATAACAGTAGTTAACATCTATTGATAAAAACACAAAATAATAAAAATATTACAGAAAAGCAGTAGTTCTGGAAACAGAAGTATTCTTCAATGTAAAACATTTAAGTTTTGTTCCATCTGAATAGTTTCACCTATACTGGACAGAGTACTTCTCCAAACTACATAGGCACCTTTGATAAAATACTTTAAGAGTATAAATTATTTGCTCTGTAATGACACTTGTTCCATTTTCCAGTCAAAAGGTCCTGATATTATCTGTTATAAATATCTAATATTTTTATCATCTGCCCGTGGCTGAGTTTTAGGACAGCAACATGATCTGTTTAATTAAAAAAGAAAACTCTGCACAAGTGAAACTATTCAAAATGAATTAGTACTTCATCTCTACCTAAAATTTTTGTAAAACAAAGAACTACGTGCCATTAGAAAATTAACAAATGTCATCAAAGCTATACTATTTTTCTCCATAAAGATGCATAAAATTTTAATTACTAGCAATACTGTGAGAACTCTATTTATAAAGTTTTATATTGCATGTATTTCAAGATAAATAGTTTGAAATGTCATAAATTAAAGGAGGAATTTGAACAGATTCAGATTCCTCATCAGAATGTTTACTATCTACAGGAAAAAATTGGGACTTTCAGGAAGAAAACTGTTGACATCTGAAAAGTTATCTACATTGAGGATCTCCCTCAACATTAGTGGTAATTACTGCCCACTCGGTTACAAATGTAGAACTACCTGGGAAATGTAAAGGAGCCTCAGACAGTTCTAAGAAAGGGGAAGCATATCTGTAAAAATATTTGCATAGATGTACATTCAAAACAGCATTTCCACCATTTCAATTCCCTGCATTCATGTTGCTCCAGTCAATCCACAGGGATAAACATCACATAAAGGCAGCTCTGGAATTTGAAATGGACGTTGCTTGGAAATTTAGTGAAAGGTGTATGTTTGTACTTTCTGCAGTCACTAGGAAAAGATTCAGTTTCACCTTTGGCTTACAGAAGTTGTACTTCCCTGAGCTAGGCAATACTGATAGGCTACAGCAGAAGTACCAAAAATAAAGTTATTTGAAACAGCGTGGTATAAATAAGGCACTTCTGCCAAAGGAAACCCCCAGGTTTTGTGTTTCAATGTACAGCAATTCCATCCAGAAATATTCTGTGATTAGAAACGTCACATGATGCAACAGTGAATCAGGTGCCAAAACCAACAAATCACAAATTACTGTGTGATTAACTGCAACCTCTGAATGGTTCAACAAAGAATCAAACTGGTTTCTGTACACCGTCACGATTTACCAATACACTGGCATCTTTTGCTCTTTTGCTGTGAGCCAACAATAATTATTTTAGAGAAAGAAAAAGAAAGTGTGGAATTAGTAACGCAGATGCTGAAAGGCAAGTGGCAAGACTCTACAAGAAGAATGCCTCAAAAATGCTACTTTGTTCCCATTTCTACTGGCACCTATTCCCCAAGGTAAAAGGCCAGAATGACCAAAGCCAACTTAATAGTAGTGTGCAGAATGTCAGCTGACAAACAACATAAAAACAAGTCACGTTGTGTTATCTGTGGTCACGTTCTTCAGGGTTAGTCCAGTAACTCGACTTTACATTCTTCCGTCTTTATTTGTTTATTTTAATTAAACATGTAATGGTTAATAAACAGACATAATCCAGAGTTAGTAGGTTGGTATTATAACATTTATTAAAATAATGCTATGGGTTAATAGAAACAGCAAAGAACCAAAGAATTAAAATGCAAGCTATGTAAAAACCCAACTAAAACCCAAGTATGTCTAATGTATTCATCCAGTAGCTAACTAAAAGCCCAAGAAAGACAACACTCCCAATATAATAAAGTACTGCAAAACAATTGGCAATTTTTCAGTTATCAAAATTGTGGGTTTTGCATTTTGTATCCTTTTTTCTCAATCAGGAAAAAAATTCTTTTGAATGTTATATAACATACATATAAAACAAGATAGAAAAATACATTATAAACTTGTAACAATGGCTGTAAATACATTATCTTACATGTTTCTCATAGGCAATAGGTTGGTTATGGTACATACATAGCATGAAACTACTAAGATAATAAAGAATAGACAAATACATGTCATCTGTACGGTTACATACAAGCGACACTCCCATCTACCCACTCTAAAAAAATTACATAATACTGTCAGAAAGAAGTCTTAAAACTACTTATTTTAATAAAGAAAAAGTCATTAAAGAATGATAATACTGAGAACCAAGGCATTCAGAGATTTCAAAAGTCATGCTTTTTTTTTAAGCTGATCCAAAATTTTGTCAACTAAGTTTTCAGAAGTTTGTTCAGAGCAAACATTACTTTCACATGTCACACATCTATTCCATACACTTCCCCTCCCCCCCAGTAAAAGACCTTTGATAAATGTCTAAAATGTCCAGGTTTTATCATAGTTGAGATGAAACTGGATCAAATACTGGTATTGTTTTAGCAAATCTCTCTTCAAATGTTCGAGTGTCGCAAGTTTATTCAACCAACCAACCAAAATAAAATCAAAATGGCACAGCATATACTGTAAATAAAATCAACACAACTTTATGTGTAACAGGAAGACAAAGCTGGTGGCACAATAAACAAAAATCTAGCTGAATACGAAAGGATGAATGTCTATTGCATAGTAAATAAACTGATAATTATTTCCAGGTGAGACAAGATGTTAGATGAGGTCACCATGCAGGTGCTTAAAAATGTAAGCCCTCTTAGCTTACTATTGACCTTTCATTTGGAAGCTGTGAAGATCTGCAGGAGGAGAATAAGTTGACAAGAGGGGAGTAAAATTATCACCTGATATTTGCCAACTTTAGTACTGAGCCCCACAATGTAACACTTAATGTTTTTGAGAATTAAATACTGTGCGTTCAACAGCTTCAGCTCTTGCAATTGCCCAGCTATTCGAACCTCATGTGGAAACAAGGGTTAAAAATAAGGTATAGCTGGACTTCAAATGGCTGAAGTCCCTCTCCTGCTTATCTTTTCAAGAAAAGCCAATGAGCCAGATCTAACAATAGTCAAAGACGAGCTGAAAAATAAGTAATTTCTGTGCTGTTTGCCACTGCAGGAGCTGTTTGTGGAAACTGGGGATGTGCTCAGTCACTGACTGAAAACTCACTAAGCACTTTCAGTTTCGTTATCTGCAGAACATCCATTTTCTGGGTGATGCCGAAGCCTACTACAGTTGATGTAATATTTATTTCAACCAGAATCAAGAAAACTCCTCTCCATCCCTGAACAAAACTGATGTAACTTCCAGCTCTACAAACATTTGTCACCTAATAATCTCCTTTAGCATGAGACAGTGTATCACAGAACCCTTTGGTTTACGTTGCACAAGTACGGCATTTGCTATGATTTAAAAAGTAGAGTGGCTGAAATAATAATGGGCTGGTTTCATGAAAACTTAGCAAATACTTCACTTAATGAGATTTTGGCAAAGACACATCACACTAGTATGGCAAAAATCAGGTAATTAATATGGTCAACTCATCATTTGTCTTCCCTCACAGCTTCTTTCACATACTGGGCGACTGAGTGGCATGCAGTAACTTGTCTGAGGGAGAAGCTGATTATACAAGACATTTGACTAAATGACCATGAAGAAAATAAGGCACTTCCTTTTCTTTAGACTTATTCCAATACTTAAAAAATAAAAAAGAAAGACTAAAAGGCTCTTTTGGTCTTTTGTTTCTTGACAACCACCAGAAAAAATCATTTAATGAAATAAAGGGTTTCTTTGTTCTTTTTTTCTTTTTTTATAACACTTGAAAGTATAAAATGCTACATTTCCAAAAATATATTTTTTTTCTGCACCAGCACCCTTGTATAGTAAAAGTATCTACTTTTTTGTTCATTTTGTTTCAATGCACTACACTTTATCTACATTTCATTACATGTATACAGCAAATAGGCAAGCATGGCTTTTACATCCTTAATGAAATTTTTTCTATACAGGGAGGTTTAAAAAAAATATTTGAACAGTTTGCCCAGTAATGTGACACATAATGCATGTACCTTGTTCTCATGTAATCTTCCAAGGAGATTAAAATATGGTTAAAACAATTTAAACTTGTATTTCGCTTTAATAGTGTTGCTGTTTTGTTCTCTGCATTAATGTAGTTCTGAAAAGTCATCGTAATCTGCATTTCATGGCACACTTTCCTTTAAAACGTCCAATTTGGCAGGCAATAGAAAAAAGGCTGCAACATCTGCCCTTTGAGGGCACTGGTAGTGACTAAACAGCATATCAAATTTTGAATACTTTTTGGAATCCCTTCCCCAATGACATCCCTGACCAAAGGTTCATGCATGATGCATCATCACACAGTACATTCAGAGAGAGCTTTGACTTTTTTTTTTTCTTTTTTTTTTTTCTGAGAAGAAAAATATTCCTAGAAGTCTCTCACAGTAACTGCCTCTGTCATCGGGTAGTTAAGGGACATCTGTCTCCATCTCGTGCGAGGCCTCCTTACCGTTCGCTTGGGGCGGGACAATAGAGGATGATCAGTGCGGAGGGATGAGTTGGACCTTATTGCTTTACTACTATTCAGTGCAGGTTCTAGAACCACTTTCACCCAAACAGGAGAACAACAAAAAGCGGAGTTGGAGGACAACAATTTCTTTGTCTGTTTTGTTAGATGGTAAGACGAACGGACAAGTGCCCCAGCTCGCTGCACTGAAGACAGGCAAGCAAAGGCGTTTACCAGTTAACTGATCAGCAGGCAGGCATGGTCAGGTCATCATTGGGTGAAGAGTTCAGAGGTCAGAAGGTCATAGGTTAGTTGCCGGTGGCGGCTGGGTGGTTAGAAACAAAAATAAAAAAAAAAATAAAAAACAAAAACAAAAAAAAAAAAGAAAGAAAAGATAGAGAAGAGATTAGTTCCAGCTAGTGACGGCTTAATGACAACATGAAAACTAATCACAACTAATAAAAAAACAAGCATGTTTAATTCTGACATACTGATCGACACCATCTACAGAATGCAATAAAATCATGACAGCCCTCCATCATGATTTGGACACGTGAAGGAGAAGCCCACTCCCACAAAACCGGTTAACAGGAGAAATAGAGATAAAATATGACTAACGACTAATGGTTAGTAGCAGTCGATGAAGGAAATTGGAAAACAAAAAACGATGAACAGTTTCTGAACTGGGTAGAAGATTTCTGGAACAACAGTCAGTGCACAGCATCAGTATCTGACTGCTATTAAGCATTAGTACTTCCCCAGGTGCAAGCATTAAAGCAACTATTAATGATGGATGTGATTATTAATAACTGGTTGTTAAAAGAATGGAGTAATCTAAGGAATTCTGGACTTAGAGAAACAATTTGGTTCAACAAACTATGGGCCAAACAAAGGGTTTTTGTTCAATAAATTTTTTATTGCCTTTCATTTATTCTATTTACAAACAACATGGAATTTCTTGGCCTCATGATACAAAGCAGTACTATAAACTGTAGTCTAGCAACGTAGGCATCATCGTGGAAACCAGGAAAACGCTCAGCCTGCTACTATAGCCAGCATTTTCCCGTTCGAAATACTATTTTACACATATAGGACACTTATAAAATGCACTTGCATGTAAACACTGTAGAAGTCCTGCCATTTTAAAGTCTATACTTAAAAAGCTCTAAGTACATGAAAAAATAGAGAAAATATCTAATTGATACTAATAAGGCATTTTAAAACTACAAACAGCTCTCTTTATTCATTTTCAAAGCTAATACTCTGCAAATACAATAAAATCTGACATTTCATATACATTCCTGCTTTATATTTTTATATTTAAAAGAAGCCACCTGTAAATACTATTTTCTTTTGCAAAAAAAAAGGAAAAAAGAAAAAACAACAAAACAAACAAAAAAATAAAACCCAAAACCACAAACAAATTACAGTAAAACATAAAAAAGTTCTCAAGTGGAAAGTTATCATTCCCAATGTTCTTGAGCTATTCCTTCTTTAATCATTCTCTCGCATTCTCCTTCACCAAACTTGGTCCACTTAACAGTAGTATAATTTTTAATTTTTTCTTTTAAGACTCATTCAACAGCTTAATTAGAGCTAAGAAATTCTGAGGTTGATAAAAGTTTCTGTACTGTTGCCATTTTGACTAAGGCAGAGGAGATGAAAGTGAGAAAGGTATTCAGTGCAAAGTCAGATTTGTGCCATTACATAAAATGAAGTCCAGTAGGTGTAATATTCACAGATACCATCGATTTAACAATCTTTCTTGTGGGTTCATTTACTTTCACATAATAAAAGTGGCCTATCATTTAGGATACAGTTCATAACACTAGAAAAAATTACTACTGTAACATAAATGAGACCAAACGTTCCCTGAATTTTTTTTCAGAATCATGCTAAGTGGGATTTGCTTAAATTATAACAGCTGTTTCAAAAAGAAGAAAAAATAAAAATAAATATTTTATGTGGCACAATATTACCACTTTACAGGTACACTAGAAACAGACTCTTAAAGCATTTTGATACTCATTACAATTTTGATTAAAAGGTATTAAAATTTATATATAAATTATGTGAAAATTGGTTTGGATAAAATATTTGAGAAAATTCTCAGCATTAATATTTCTTGTGGAGTTTAAAATCAAAGCAAGCTACCTTTAAAAAATACCAGGACACCTGTGATACATCCTCTGCCAAGTCTCTGGCCTTCTACAGTACACACAGGTTTGTCAACTGTGCAACACCATTTACAGTTTATTATAATTAAATCAGTCAGTCTCTCTGTTATATGAATCAAATTCAATTTTGTATTATTTATAAACTGGGGGTTTATTCTGAGTTAAAATGAGCTATATTTTTCAACCCTTCACCAATTCTACATGCTTAGTTGTAAAACATTTACACATTTGGGGATTCTTGCTTTAAATGCAGTGCTTATCTCTGGAAAAACAACCCAAACCCCAACAAAAAACCAAAATTATGCAAAGAATAAAAACTACTTAAAAAGTGAATGCAGTAGTACTACAAAATCATCTGAGAGTCGATTTAGAATTTTTAAAAAACCAAAAAAAATCAACTTTAGACCCGATGAATGCAGATAGATTTAGTGACATTTAACTAAATACAAAAAATATTTCCACATTGAAAAAAAAAGTATTTCGGTTTGCTGACATTGCTTTTTGTGGCCACAGCTATAGAAATATCCTGGTGACAGAACAGCCAAATAGGTGAATATGGCAAATACTGACAGTATTTTAATTCTACAATATAATTTTAGTCAACTAAAAGAAAAAATTTAATGCTGAACAAAGTTGTCACCAAAACCTTTTGTGTGAGACTTTTAGATATGTGCAGTGCTAACCTAGGATTTAAAATTCAAAATACAATGAAGTTCAGTTGTAAAATTAACTGAGATTATTTAGCTAAGATTTTAAAATAATGTTTTCCTGAAATATCAGCATGGTTTTCCTAAGAGAGAGGTATGCATGATTTATTCCACAGGAAAAAGACGTGTATTTATTTACCTACTTAAGGCAGTGGGTTTCCAATATTGTTAGAGATGAATGCTGGTTTATCACAAAATGGCTGTATTTTAAAAGAGAGTGAAATTATGCCAATATTTAATTTAAATTACTTTAAAGTGACCCAGAAGAAACTTCTAGGCCCTTTCAAAAATACTTAAAATCTATGCTGAGCATATATTACAATGATAAACTACAAAATGGCATTTTCTCCATGAAAACACTCCTATCCCCACTTTATCAGTGTATTTACTAGTTGTCTCAGGTAAATATCTAATTATGAAAAAGATAGCTATATCTGTCACTTGAAACTATTGCTGCAGATCATGAAGCATCATTAGCAAAAAACTGGTTTTTGCGATATCAGGTCAAATTTTCAAAGACAAACAAATTCTTCTCACAAATTTCTCTTGACTGAGATAGGAAAAAATAAAGAAATATTAAAACCTATTTTCTTTTTTACTCCTTTTTTTTTTTGTAAACATGGGATGTTACATTTAACTGATTAAATCCTGTTGCCCCATTGAAGAGTTCTCAAGAAATGAGAACAAGCCAATGGGCTGCAAATAGCGGGCAGTGATATAAAATAATCTTACAGAAAACTAAAGTAGTGTCCTGTATCAGGTTTATGCTTTCTATAAAGCCTTAAGATCATATCAAAGATAACATTCTTACATAAATATACCAAATATCCAGGAGGGCCCCATTTACTGTACTGACCAGAATCTGTATTCTCTCTTGCAGTTAATTTACGGAAGGTTGTGAGAAATGTGGTCAATGTTAGGAGATGTCAGATCTGTCACCGGAATTTGGCTTTTGAATATTACAATATAATGGAAATCTGCACAACACTGATTTGGATGAGAGCAGAATAATAATACTTGGCACACAATGCTTTGCATCCTCAAAGCCCTGTACAAAACAAGAACCCCCACAACACCCCTGTGAGGTAGGGAAGTATTATTATCCTTATTTGACCAATGGGAAACCATACACAGAGAGATTAAATGACTTGCTGAAAACCACAGTGAGTCAGCAGCAGGGATGGGATAAGAATTCATCCCCCACACTGCTTCCTAGCCAATGTCAACAAACCGAAAATATCAGTTTTCTCTATAAGCTTAAAAACTTCATTCAGGGGTCCAAAGGCATGACACTTGAGGAACAGGAGAAAAATGAAGATTTACTTTCCGTTCAAGGGTTAAAGAGAGATGCCCAAATATTGGATGTCATCTCACCAACAGGTCTTCAAAAGTTGTTTCTCCTTCAGGTTACACATTTTAGCAGCAAAAGGCAAACACCAAGAAATAGATTTTGGAAAAATACCCCAAAACCAAACAAAAACCAAAAAAACTAAAACACCCTCCCTTCCCCTACCCATACTAATTCAAACTCAAACAACTTTTGAAGTTATCTTCACAGCCCTTACCTTTCTGAATTCAGTTAGGTATCTGAGAACATGCATCCTCCTCATAATATACAGTACAGTGGCTCAAAAGTTTATTGGAAAAAAGGAATCTAAATCTTCAGATTTCTCCAAACACAGACAGGAGGCATTTATTCCTTTACTTCTTTCTCATTAAGCAACCATCCATTCATTTTATTTTGCAACACCAATCTGATATTTCCATGCCAATTAAAAGAATGAACCGGGGGCAGGGGGGGGAAGGAGGGGAACTCGACCAAATTAATTATTGCAGCACTGATTTCATAGCGTTTCCTGATGCAGATAGATGTTTCATTTTTAAAACTCAATCAGTTGTAGAATTTCTGTTAAATATATCAAAGTATATATATTTAATTGATCTGGGAAAGCCAAGTTTAGAAATGTTTTTTAAAACAGCAAGCATTCCCAAAGCTTTAAAATATTAACTGTCCAGGTTTTTGAGCAAAATCATGAATGGGTCAAGACTGGGTATTTGGTTAACCAGCTGTGGTGTTGCAAATCTCATGTACACTCAAAGCACTTCTTACAAACAAGAACTGCAGAACTAAACTAACCTCGGTCTGCGGTCACAATCCTTTGGTAAGGATGGACACGCATATCGTGCCTTCGAACTTTAGTAGCCACCGCACCTAGTTAAATTGCAATTACCAAGACAAAGTTAGAAAACATTCACAGAAAACATTAACAGCAGGTTTATCAAAATGGATTTAAATGATCATTAACTACAAAAGTTCATTTTAAGAAAAGCAACAAGTTAAGGCACAGTAGTTTCAAATCTTAATCTTAAAAAGGAGTTTATCTGTGCAGATTAATATTGCATTTATTTTAAACATCCTGGCCTTAACCTGTTTAATCCATTCATTTACAATCCCAAAATTACAGTATTTCATGAAATCTATTAGACCCAAGCACATTTAAGCTTTACTAGTCACATATTCACTGAAGTGCCTTTCTTGCAGCAGGACTATTTTAAATAATGCCATCTTTAATACTGACAATTATTTGCTAACCTTAAGATCACTTCCAGTTCTACCACAAAAAATAAGTTTTAAAGCAATTCTTCAAGCCTACAGATTGTGATTTTAAACTTTAAGTCAATAAGTATGAACTGCAATGAATTAGGTGATTAGTAAAGCAAACACTATATAGAACACTTAGCAGTCAGTATACTACTATACACTCATAAATTACAGCTACTCTGTAATAATAGGACCTAATCCAAATTAATAGCACTATTTTATTTTAAATCTATGTGCAAAAAAGTGCAAGTAAGTCACTGACTGCTAGGCCAAGCTTTTTTCAAGGCTGCTGAAAACTAAGCATTTGTTAAAATTCAGATCTGATGAAGGATCAGTTAAGACCGTTCTTGAATTCTTAGCCTTTCGTTGGGAAAGCCATACCTGAAGATAAAAGGAAGGGAATTGAAAGTTAGTCACCAACTAAAATTTGATCTCAACACCAACATCCCCAAAAATACCGACAGGGATGCATTTCTCTGCCATTTTTAACAGAATGATTTAAAACATCTTAAAGGTCCACCACACAAATGGACAAAATACTATTAATGAGAATGCGTATATAACAAAATAAAACTCAATGAAATCCAAATTTAATGCAATTAACTCCATCCAACTGCTCAGATAGTAGAGCAGATGTATTAAGAGTTATCAATTCTAGGCAGCTAAAGTGGGAGTGTGGGGTTTTTTTTCCTACTCCCTTTTCCTTCTTTAAATAACATTTTTTTGATGAGGTCTGCTTTGGGCAACACACCTCACACAGTTAAGGCCCAAGAGCATACAACTGTTTCAGATGCCATTTTAGAAGTAATTTTAATTTTTCCCTCATATCTCTTAATAGAAAATCCTGTGAGAAATCCAAGTTCCCTGCATTGTAATAAGGTTTACTCTGGAATGCTGTATTTCTTTACTTGCTATTAACTGTATTCAGGAGAGGGGCTTGCCACTAACCACTAACAGCTACTTTGCTGAACTCTCTATCTGTGACTTTACCCCAGGATGTACCACAACTGGACTTGCAGACTAAGGGTAGACAAGCTAGGAATAATATTTACATGTTTGTGGAAAATTAATAAATGATAATGTTATCATATGCTTGCAGAATTTTGGCAGTGGGTTAACTGACAACAACCATAAGCTGACAGACGCACTGCATACTTTTGTCCTACTAGAATTTTTGTTATTGATTCACTAATCCTGCAAGACAGAAGTCTGAAATACATTTTCTTTTTTACTGTACATAATGTGGAAACATGCACACATACAGATAACTCACCAAGAATTTGTTACATGAAACACTGATTTTTTTGCAATACTTTCAACAAAATATTGACTTTGAACCTTATTGTCCAGTGTTCATTAGAGATGTTTAGAATTCGTGTAAATCAATAACTGCCACTGAACAAACTAAGATCAAAGTCCTATAAAATCAACATTATGCAGCACCAAGGTCATATGCAATTCAGAACAAACTCAAGAGGAAAGATTATTTAGATTCTGGAGAGGGTAGGGAAGGAAGAAACTATTGGAACTGCTTGTTCCATATTGGCCAGTTAAGTGAATTGTCACGGCTGCTTTATCATTCTTGCCTCCACACACCAAGTCAGTGGTCTGAGATATTAGGAACGATGGACATTTCAATGCAACATATATAAAGAAGCCATCAGTAAAATTGCTAATTTTATTGTCCTTTGGTGAGAACTTGGTTTGCTTTATATTCATTCACTGAAATAATTTTCTGCTCACAATATAATTTAGTACTTTCTGACACTAAGAGATTTATCGGTTGTGTACTAAATAAACAAAAACTCCAACTGAACAAAGACTTTTCCACTCCCTCCAGTTTTGCTACTAATATGATATAGCAAAATAAGAAGCCCTCTCTTGCAAAAACTGCTGGATGTTAATTTATGTTAAAGAGAATACAAACTGATCTGTTATTCATAGGAGCCCAGATGACAAGTAATGGACCTCAACTTGTATTAAGCTTTTCTCCCCCTTGCCTATGTATCTACCATTTAATATCATACAAGCATGAAGACTTTCTTTTTGGTAAATGTATTAATATAAACTAAGCACACATATTCAGGAATGACAAACACATTTAAAACGTTTAAGAGCTGCACCATTTGAGTAGCTCTCCTGGGTGGTTTTGATATACCGGAAATAAGTTTGTTGCTTCAGCTTTTTTTCTTTGAGCTCCATGAACCTCAACCCCGCAAACACAACAGAACCACAGCACAATCTCCAGCCATCCATGCACAAAGGTCTTACCTAATACACCACTAGGTTCAATGGGGTACTCAAGGATTGATGTAGCTGGTGCCAGCGTGTAGGGGTACTCGTATGGTGTGTAAATTAAACCGGCCTCGGGTCCGGGTGGGACTATTGCAGCGGTGGGATGAGGAGTTCCGTTTGGCATGACAGCGGTTTGTATTTGTCTGATCAAAGGCATTATGGTAGGGCCAGCTGGCGTAGGAGTACGCAGGGCAGCTGGTGGGAGAACAGGCGCAGGCCCAGTAATAATCCTTGGAGCCTGGGCTGTTGCTGCAAGAGAAAAGGCAAGGGCTGCTACAGTAAGCAAAGAAATTCAGAGGAAAGTATGGAGATAGCAGTACAAAACGTGGAAAGAATGGGAAAAAAGGGGAAAAGTAGGAAAGAAGAAAAATAAAAGGAAATCATTAGTACATGCGCTGATCACACAGTGCCAAAGCACACCATTCAAATGCAAACAGCTTTCCATTTTCCAGTGTGATTAAGTATGAACATGCAAAATAAAAAAGCCATTGTAAAACAGTGAGGTAGATTTCTCAAACAGGTTACACAGCACGAAAGCTCAATTTAGACCACATTTCTTCATTTATGCTACCAAGACTGCATGAGACTGAGATGCATGCAGGAAATACAAGGAAAATACTATCACAATCAAATACAGAGTACAAAATTTAGTGCATCTATAGAGTCCACAAACACTCAGTTATGCAGAGCTGCTGTATGAGTCTAGCTTTTTTGTATGTCTTAAAATTGAATTTAAACATATACGTAATTCCCATTTCCGGGATCAGTGAAGCTGAAGGTGACCTAAAAACATGAATTGGTCCTGTCCTACCCTAACATGAATAGAATAGGTTCAAATTTTATTTCCATATAAAATTTCACCAAGTAACGCATTTCCTTTGTATCAGAAGTTCACCATTGCCCTGCTTAAGTTAAAGAAAATAGGTGGGTTTTCTGTTTTGGTTTGGTTTTTTGCTTGTTTGTGGTGGTTTTGTTTGTTTTCTGAAGTGGTGCTAGCACATTCAATTAAGTGTTATCTGAAACCTGTTGTCACACCAGATGAACAACTTAAGCACTAGCACATCTGCTGGTAACAGTCAATCTTAGAGGGTTATAATTTATGTATTTCTATGCACTACTGTTGATCTACATTGATTTAATTTACTTACAAGGTGGCCTGAAAAGAGAAATGTGATAAAGTTTTTCAGATTTGCTGCATATTTAAAATTATTTTATTTTTTAAACAAAAATGCTCATATAATTTAAAACTGGTGCTCAAATATTTATACTTCCTTTCTAAAACAGAAATAAACCAGTACAGCTTCTAGATCTTCAGCTCTTCAGTAAAATGCAAACACAAAGACTGAAACTCTTATCAAATGATGAGTAATGGCAATCTCCAGTCAAAAAATAAATTAAAAAAATCCATCTTCCCACTTATACGGACGCAACAGACCAATGGGAACAGACCAGACAAAGAAATTGCTCAAATTAATAAAAAAATGTCTGTAAATTTTGCATCAATTTAAGCTATTCTGAAAGCTATTTTAATCATAAATTTACAATAATTTAGAGACTACCATATATTTTAAACGGATCTAGCTTTAAATATACCATAGTGCTCATTAGGGCTGAAAGATTTACCATTACCATTGTAGTCGTAAAAGCCCTTGCTTATGTCCCTTTTCAAATCAGAATAATTACACTGGTGTAAGCACTCTCAAATTGACCTAACTGCATTCCAACCTTTAAACATAATCAACACTGAAATAGGGACTGCGTGGAGAAACAAATTTGCAAATATCAGTAGGTCCTTAGTGAAAAGACTGATTTAACTGTGCTTGCATTTGACATCTGTATCACAGCTACAGCAAAAATGTACTTTTGAACAGCGTCAGCAACTATATTTTTGGGAGGAGAAATTAGATTTTCAACTGAAGAAAATAATTTGTATCACACATAATAGGTATGTGCTTTCATTAGTAGGTGCGTGTAATTAATTTTCAAGTGTAAACTTGTGCATACATGCGTTTGCAAAAGCATTTTCACACAAATGTAATGGAAGTAATCGTAAAAACGGCTCATTACATCACTGATCCGTGTGAACTCAGCTGTGTAATCAGTTGATGAATTGTTGGTAAAACATAACATTGGGGGTACACATGCAAGCAAGATGAAAGGAAGGAATATAATACAGGAAAATGTATTCACAGTATCCTGAACATCTGTAACATTTTAAAATTACATCTCTAAAAATAAAAATGCAAATGAGTCCACTGTCCTTTATATGCTTTAAGGAAAAAATGACTGTAAAATAGAAAAATCCACTTAAGGGTTGAGGTTTTTTCTACTGTATATATTTGTAAATATTTCAACCCATACATACTGTTAAAAAAATAATGGGGACAAGAAACAAGCTAAAAAACCCCGCCAACGGACATCACTTCTCCTCCAAAAATCTTTTGCAACTGCTACCTACAGTGTTGTTGGGTTCTTACTGCCTTCCATTCTCCAACATAAGTTGCCACTGTACATTTTCCAAAGGTAGGTTTAATATTCAAAACCTGCAAACACTTCTAGGGCCTTGACCCCTGAGCTCATGACATGCTTACGTGATTTGATGTTGGCATCTCTGTAGGTGCCATTCAGAATTGCAAGCTCCATCAGCTGCATCTTTTTAAGGCTGTCTTCTCCTTCTGCCTGCGTAGGAAAAAATGGGAAGGAAGTCAGGATTATGATCTCACTAGTGCACAAGATCTAAGTGACCTAGAATAAAATTGTGCAAGTTCTAACCAAGCAAAATACCTGCTTGCCATTAGTCACAAAAGCAGCAAACTTTGTCAACTTTTCCATAAAATTAAGTGGAAGTTGCCAGTTGACTATCATTAAGACTTGTTGACTAATATCTTAAAAAGAGTTTTGGAAAAAGTTCGTAACATAAATTATAAAAATTAAGGATTAAACATAAGTAGCATTTGGTAGAAATCAATTAAGGATTTTTTTCCTCAAATACACTTTCACATACTCCTAAAGGTATCTTTAAAAAAATTGTATTATTGGGCCAGAGGATGAATAGCCATCACAAATTTTAAGCACTGCAGTTTACTGTAATTTGCTCCATTAGAGTCAATACTGACTACTGTGGGGGTGGGGCAAACAAAAAAATAAACAACAATCTTTGAGTAGCTTTCCAGACAGGATATTGACAACTGCCCTGAGGCTGAATTCCTAATTCTGGCACACGTGGATGTATTCTGATGAGGATATAACTACTATTTCCACAGCACACATTACTCTTGGTTTTGCTTCAATAAAAATTACTTCCCTGAAGTTACCTACTCTATTGATAGGCTGCATAAATATCAAATAGTGTTCAGTAGAACAATGCTCACTTTTTCAGTTAAAAATAAAAACATTTCTAACAGTATAATTTAATTTTTAAGACCAGAGATTTTTTATCTGTCTTTCCAAAAATGCTACCATTTGTTTACTCTACACTCTATCGAGCAGATAATGTAATTATGATACAGGAAACCCAAGAGGGATGGTCAACATCTACTTCAGTGTTAGGTTACCACCTTGCCTCCAGTATGGAATGCCAGTGCTGAAATTCTTAAGTCAGACACGTAGAAGGGCAGCTTTCCCTTGAACTGCAACACATTCTTCCTTTGATAAACTGGGTTTCTTACATTTTTACTTATTGAATTACACAATATTTTCCAGGTATTTGGAACAGTATTTTCCAAGTAAATGAGCTTGTTATACAGACTTTACTCCCAAACTATGGATTTACTAAATTTACTAAAGTCCAAGACAAAAATAGTTTTCAAATTTTATCTAAGCAAATCCAGTACTTATAGTGAGGTATGCTCAAGGGCCACAACCTCTTGTAAAGAGAACTTTTAGCAGATGATTTTTATCAACAACTCAAAATGAACATGGTAAGATGAGTCAACGCTGAATTCCTTTCAAATGTCAGAAATTGAAAGTCCTAACTGTAATACTGAGGACTTGCATAAACACCAAGATTATCACACAGTAAACATTCAGAATATACTGGAAGTTAGACATTTTCTTTGTATGTTAAATACTGTATGACAGGGCAAGCTGACACTAATACAAAAAAAGGAAATACACATTCAATTACCATCTTAACTAGAAATTAATTGTACAGTTAAGTACTGTACTATGCAGAAATGCCAGACCCCATAGTCCCATAGCCCTTTTGGAATACAAAATGTGCAGATTCTAGCAATCTTAACATGACACAGAATGGATTTATAATTTACATGCAAAATAATTTTATCTTCTTTTTAAAATAAACTATTTTTATGTTGCATCTTTGCTGGTAAATTACCTAGGCAATCAGGACATAATAAAACCAATTCCAAATCTACTTCCCCATCCAGAGCTCACAAATTCTTGTCATTCTGGATAGACCTTATCAAAGTTATTTTAGCAATAAAGATTTTTTAACACATTAATTAATCTTTTCCCCTCCCCCATAAGTTGTACTTTCTTATTTGCTTTTTGTTTGCATTCATGTATTTATTTATTTGAAAGTGTGTAACAAAAAAACTCCTCACAATGTCAGCTGCATCTCCCATATAGTTCCATTAATGCTACTAAAATTGCACACTTCCTCCAAATAAGACCTTCAGGAGATTGATCTACGCCATTAATGACTTTCAGTAAATGCTGAATATTACACTCCACTTGCTAGGATAATTTTAGTAACCCTAATCCCAGATTTTGCACCACAGTGAATATTTCCCAATATAACTATTTATAGGATAATAATTTTAAGACAGAAAATATTTTTACCCTTTTGATATGGTCAGAAGAAGGAGATATAAGTCCAAATAATCATTCTTACTTTATCATTTTCCTATAGGTCACTACTGCTTTCTATTAGAAAGGATGTTGCAATTACTAGGCTTTACGAATTATGTTTATGGAAGTAACAGTGGACTTAAACAAAGCAGACCAAGTCCTTAATTTTATTCTTGAGATTTACTTCTATAGTCTATGCTCAGCAGTTGATAAACTTTTCTTCTTTTAAACAAAACCCAAAATACAACATAAAATGTTCCTTTAACATTTGTATCAGTAAAAAAATCAGAGATGGAAGAAGTGGACTTGCATTGCCAGACATTAACACTGCTTTCTGTTGCTTTAATTTTTAAAGCATTTATTAGATACAAAACAAAACCCCAACCCCAACAAAAAACCCTTTCCACCACTTTGAAAAACACGTGTAACACTGACCACAAGGTCATGGTTCCGGCTCCTCCCAGAAGATGGCACTGTTTGTTGCACAATGCAGGACATGGGTGTGCAGCCCTGCTGGCACCACCCACCCTACCAGTGCTGCCCAAAATCCTGCCACCCCTCGCACCCTACCCTTGGGAACAGTCACTTGCCACCTCTCCTCATGGTGAAGTCACAGAAACGCCAAGGACCCTTTGGGACACACTGTCGTGTCCTTCTCTGGTATCAAGCCCTCCACTTGCACATCCTTCACACCAGGAGCCAACCCCTCAAACTTCCAAGAGCTGCTTCAGAGCAAGGGCCACATGTTTTTCCCTGCCCTATCCTCTCACTTCCTTGCTGACAGATGATCAAATGAGGCACACGAGATCTATCTTAGCTCCAGGCATTCCTGCAGGCACTCTCTGTTAAAGCAAAGAGAGGTTGCATCAGGGATACAAAGGCAATCTCTAAAGGGACAGTACATTACCTGTACAACAACTGCAACAAAGCTCAGTCATTTGTACCAAAAGGAAGCTACTTTGAGCAAACATCAATAAGGTCACTTAAAACCAGATTTGCATTACTAAGTTGAAGCTCAAGTGATTGACTCAAATCTCTCATCCTCTTAAATCTCCAGTGCTTTCCTTGTATTTATCATGTACAATATAACATGCAGATTAAAAAAAAAAGCCTTAAATGGTATCTTGAAACATAATTCTTTAAATGTAAGCAACTACTTGCAAATGCTCACTGAATACAAATATGGAAGAGATGGAAGCAGTAAATCCTAATAAAGCCAACTGTGCACAGACACCACTGGGTGTTCTGTGAACACAAAGCCTGTAACTCCTCACAGTAGCTCAACTCTACCTGGGCTAGCAATAAATAGACCTAAAGGAGACCAAATGCCAGTGAGGACTATCATTTTAAGTAACTTGCTTTCTAATCTTTGTCTTTGTAGGATTACAGTTGCAAGGCTCAAAACACAACAAATGCCACCTACATCAAGTCTCTGGGAAACACTTCCTAAAAACCACAATTTCAAATTAAACAGACAGTGCTGACCATACAAATGCCCAATAAAACTGAAATAGTCTTCCCTACTTTGGACAATACCAACAGTTTCACAAAAAAAAAGAATGAAGTTTATTATATGACTGCTATTAGTAAGAGCTTGTTTCATGTCCTGAAATGGGGAGCTTAGATAAAACACTCCAATTAATTCTTTTCATTATCAATGTCCAAG
Source organism: Passer domesticus (assembly GCF_036417665.1). Lineage (NCBI taxonomy): Eukaryota > Metazoa > Chordata > Aves > Passeriformes > Passeridae > Passer > Passer domesticus. The sequence goes on along the minus strand of NC_087476.1, from coordinate 105,807,038 downwards.
CTATACTTCAACCTCAGATATCCCAAACCTCCAGAAAATCCTTTAATTTTAGGTACTGAAACGCCTCTGCATACAGTACCCTGAGGAGTATAATACACTTTATCTTCTTATTTATACACAAAGCATACATACACTAGATACATTTGTTATCCAGGTGGAAGACAGACAGGCATGCAGATTCCAAAGGTAAATGCCTTCATTGTGCAATGTCAATGAAGGACTTCAGCAGATGACAACAGTTTTCAGAGGTGAAAGGTGGACTGTTAGATTCTCTCAACTCTGAGAAGCCTGTAACAAATTACAGCAGAGAAGGAAAGAAAGACAGTATTTAAAAGAAGGATGAAGTAGCAGTGTTTAGGACAGAGCAGAGATCCATGAACTAGACCTACAGAGACAACCAGTGGCCACACTGCCCGGCCATAATGCTGCCAGGCCCAAAAGGAGCATCACTGCAGCTCAGGTAATTCAGAAACCAAACAATCCACTCACTTGTGTCATAGCTGGGATACCTTATTCTGACAGAGCTTCTTGAGCCTTACAGTCTCATGCACATAAGTCTCAAAATGCTCTCTGATTTTCATTACTACCAGGGCTGGAAGGGAAGGCTTTCAACACATTTCTACAAACATAGGTGCTTTCTCCATACAATGCTCCATTTTCTTTTAAAGTAACTGCTTTGGAAAATGTAACAGATACACTTCTTTTCCCCTACATTCATAACAAATAGATCCTCATATTTAGGTGATGTCAGTGACTTTCACAGACAGTCTAGCTTCCAGATGTCATGCATTTTGGATCACATTTTTGCAATCCTGTCACATCCCTGTACTTCAGCTGAATTCTCATAAATTGAAGTGAGCCCAGCCCTAGGAAAGGCAGCAGATAGTTTTATGATTTTTGGACAAAATGCAGTGAAGAATGGCTTTGGAGACCAGTTCTTTATAAGCTGTCCAGGGCAGTCCTTTCAGGCTCAGACCAGGTGCAGCAAGCGGGAAGAGAAAATGGTGGTGAAGCAAAATGACAGCCAGATCAGCCAGGAACACAAGGGCCAAAAACCAGTCTCCATCTTCCCCTGCCAACTGCAGCAGGCCTTTCCCACCAGGCTCATGGAAAGAATGACCAGCATGACAGCACCAAAGCGCACTTGCCTCCCCAAGCACCATAGGAAGCTCTCCTGCAGAGCTGCCTCCCTGCCTGCTCCACACCGCTGCTGCTTGAACAGCAGCTCTCACCAGCAACCTTCCCGCCACCCTTGGAGAGAACTCTTCCAGCTACCAAACATTTTGTCCAAGTCCATGCACCCTTCTACACATTTGCTTCAAGCAGAGAGACTCCTTCTAAGAATACACTGTATTTTTCAGGATGCAGGTACGGCAATAAATAATTTTACATGCACTCTAAGCAGAAGGGCAGAGGACTTAGCAGTTATGGAAGAACACTATACTAATGAACAAGAATAAATACTTAAAACTCTTCCTCAAACAGAAAAGTAATTTAGAATTGCCACATAAAATAAACATAACTTTTCTAGTACCTGGAAATACACACATTAAATATGAAGACTTCAATTATTCTTTAGACTGCATAGTATATCTGCATAGTATAAGCCAGCTACTATTTACAAATTTAATAGGAGTTTTGGTAAAAAGCAACAGCACCACTGAAATATTTTACTGTGATTGATCTTATCCTACTTATCCAGGAGGCAGTGCTGCTCCTCAGGGGTCTGTCACCCTGCCTTCCAGCAGTCCCCAGCTGCTCTACAGCCCAACAGCTGCAGCTTGGAGGCTTGCACTTCGACACAGGCTGGACTCTCAGGCTCTAGAATGCTTTTATCTCCCTGACAAAGAAAAATCTTCCACTGCAATTCACTTGTAGATGAGTAAGTATTCCTAACATACCATGCTCCAGTCAAACAGTCTTTACACATGAATGTCTCCATTCAGAGACAAAAACCTTCCATTCATGATTTATAAACAAAAAAACCTTACAAACATTATACTAAAAATTCCTAGACATACATCTATTAAAGAAAAAAACAAATCTCAGGCATCAATATATTGTAAAATATACTACAAAGGCTAAAACACACTGGAATTTTTGAAGGTGAAGTATATATGCTTAAAATCCTTGTTTGGAACATTTTTTTGTATCTATAGCAACAATATCCTAGACAAGATTACAGGTGTAAAAGATGTAAAAGACAAAGAAAAGAGCTTTTCTTGTAAGACTCTAAATGGGAGTACCTCAACTATTAATCAATTACCTAGTGCAAGAGATTAGATTTTACTTTTGTAAAGCCTTTTGGTTCTAGTAAATTACTCTATTACTCAGTATTAAAGAAAACATCTCATCCTCCCTTTCCCTCAAAAAATCTGGCAGAGACCTTCAAGTTTCCCATGCCCAGAATGTAAATATTGATAGTTAGAAGTTGCTAGTAAACAAATGCAACAGACTTTCTCATCCTTGATTATACACTTCTGAGGGTGATGGAGCAGAAATCCTACACTATAGCTTTGTTTGTTTTGAGGGGAATCGGTCAAAGAGGTCTTTGGCACCTATTCTTATATTAGAGGAAACTTTCCCAAATGCTTTTCCCAAAGACTTCCAGACCAGGCATATTTCTCAGAGTCCTGTACATCAACAATCCTATGGCACAGAACAGGTGGTAAAACTACAGCTCAGATATTTCTCTATTTCCTTTTCAACACTGACACACACTGCTATGGCTAAGAGGACAGGCAAAGATAAATTAGCATCATTATTTCTTCTGGGCAACACAGTCTGCTTATCTTCTTCAAAGCAAGCTCTCAGTTCAAATGATATGCAAAGAAGACTTGTGCTGTTTCACTTGACAAATTCATTGGTCATAATGTTAAAGATACACTAGGGGGAAAAGACAGCCTATCTTTTTACACTCCCCATCACCTTATCTGACATATCCCTGTTTAATCATGATACTTGGCTTACCAGTAATACTTTTGAGAGGCCTGATGCCCTCCCTCCCTCCCTTTCCATTTCTGCACAAAGAAAATACAGATAAGGCACAGAAAATTGGCAGATAGTGTGTTTTACAAGCCAGACTGAAATACAGCGTCAGTGGAACTTGCAAGTTTGCTTCACCATATATCTCCCTAGGTACTAGTTGGCAGCACAGTGGGGTGAGGAGAATTTTGCTTGACCTTAACAGGTCAACATTTCTTTAGAACAGATGTGAAGGGCTCATATTTAAATCACAGACTTTTGAGCTTTGAAGGAAAAAAAAAAGAAAAGATCACCTGGATAGGTTAAATTAGGTCCTCAAAAATACCTTCTTTTTAGAACTTGCTTTTTGCTTTGTTCTTTTTTTAAAATTATCATTCCTATTTTCCTTGCACATCTGTTTTACTGTTTTCAACAAAATCTGTGATAAGAATTGCTATACACCACACTGGAGAGCTTCAGCAATTCATAAAGCTCCATAACAGGAATGCATCTTTCATGACACACATATACACACACTAAACCCCACAAAATTCTAAAGGGAAAAAAAAGTTTACAGTACATTCTAAAATGTTTTGAAAAGGCAGAATAATACTGAGATGCATTCAGATGTATTTGCTAGCATAGACATCTGCTGATATTTGTATTAAGATTCAAATGAAATACCTATCAATCTAAAGGCATCTGTGCAATCTAAAGCATTAGACCTATTTTTAGCAATGTGCAAGCCCAGCTTAAAAAACGTTCAGAGCTGAACACACTTCACTGTTGGTATTTCTAGTTTTGGAATGCTAGACATTCAAAATTCCTCCTCACTGCTTAGTTCAATTCTGAAAACAGCAGTTAAACTATAAGCACAGTGAATGAGATATTACCAGGCAAGCCTCGTACAAATTTCCCACATATGGCTCTACCAGCAACATCCTGAGCTCCATCAGCATCCTAGGAATCTGAAGAGAGCAGAATGCAAACACGACCTATATTATGCAGGTCTTTATTCCAGCTGCAGCCTTTGGAGCAGACTGAACAGTGCCAGAGCACTCAGACAGTGTTGACACATTCCACTTTTATAAGGACAAATTCATTAACCCATCCTGAGTTTTCAGTAAATTATAAAAACAATTTAACTAATATATGCTACAAAAGGACCTATGATCAAGGTGGTTGTTCTAACAGGTACAAATTAGAGGCAGTTGTTAGAAATATATCAATGGAATTATTAATTAAAATATTTCAGTTAAGTGTGGCCTGACCTGCAACATTTATTCTCTCTGTCATCCTAGGATGTCTCTATTCAAAGTTTGAGTTTATACACTTGAAATAGCTGTGAATTCCCCTGAACTGCAAGGACACCTAACTCAAATGTTGAAGTGGGTGGGTACATGGAGGGCAAGATGGGACTGGAGACCCCCATTTAAGGGTTTCAAACTAGTTTTTTGTTGCAAACTCCAGAGATCCAATACTACATAGTCTTCTTTCTAGCTATGCTAATGGTTTACTACAAAAACAAAGCCTCTCATTTTCAAAATGGCACTGAGATATGACTGCATGTTTTCATATGGAAAACATGTCCAGTATGTCTTGAGTCTGTTCCCATCAAGAAATTATTAAAAAAAAAAAGGAAAGAAAGAAAAATGACATTTCATATCAAATTTAGTAACCAAGAAAGAATGTGAGGAGTCTCTCTCTTTAGAGCAACAGAAGAAAACTAACTGCTGGTGACAGGGAGCACAAAGAATGTTGCTGTAAATTAGCACATGTCGAAATTTCAAGGGTATCTTCTCTCGTGTGTTTCATTAAACACAGGATTCAGGGCTGCACACCACCACATGGGAATTCAAGCTGCAGTAGTAACTTCTAAGACATTTTTACCTTCAGCAGGAGATGTCCTGAAAATGTAACACTGACTAATTAAAATAAACTACTTTATTACAATATGGACTAAACCCATGAGTTAGGCTTTTCCAGTTGTAAAATGTCAGTATTCAGGGAGCAGTGGTCTTCCAATAGCTTCTTCAACTGTCACACTTACTGCTCTACTCTTATTTTCAACAGAAATCCTGACAGCTAAATGTGATATAAAAAATTTGCTTCTGCATTTCACCTGCACTCCCTTTTGCAAAATATTTGCATTAACAGTTTTATTTTCAAAATCACTGTTTTCTGCACACACACAACTCTTAAGGTTGAGGCATGTAATGACTGCTTCATTCAGAACTTTACATAAAGCTACCATCTAGAGAAACAGCATTGTTTTAAACCTAAGATGCCCAAAAATTCGATCAATTTAAGTTTCACATTTCTAACTGAACTAATGAAACAGAATATTGGAATTTTAAAAGGAGATGCACACTGAGTATATACTTGCAGTAATTTTCAACAGCTGCTAAAAAGTGAATGAGTACTAAAAAGTCACAATTATTTCCAACTGCTTACATGCCTACAAGCAGCCCATAGCTGTGTTGAATCTGACACTGCATGTGTGTCTCATGTGCACTTTACTGGTAGTCCAATACCAATGTTTAAATACTATTTAAAAATTGAAGTTAGCTCTTCCATCAACACCACAGATGCCTCTCCAGTTCTCAAACTCCCAGAGCTGATGAAGTCCAGAAGAAGGGGGTGATGGTATCCCAGTCTCCTCATGTATGGCTGCTAAAACTCACTTTCACACAGCTTAAAAATACGGAGAAATTAAAAAACTAATTGTGTGCCTTCTCTTTAGGGCAAATATGTCAATCATATGACCTTCCATCGAAGGCTCGGGCGGCTGGAGGCAGCGTGTTGCTAGGGAAAGGCTTCCTCTGCTATTTACTGAGCCTTCTTTTCAGCTTTCAGAGAGCAGCCAACCCTTGTTCTCCACAGACAGCAGAGAGAACCGGCAGGGAACTGCACAAAGGGCCTTTGAGGAGCACCTCTTCCCCAGGGAGCCACAGCACTGCTGGGCACATCTGACCAGACACAGCCCTACCCTGTGGCTACGGCGGGGCGTGGATGGCCAGTGACCTTGCCTGCCTCCAGGAGGAAAGGCAGAGCCATCCTGGCTGCTGCAGGCTGCACACAGCAGCCACAGGTGTGTGTGTGCTGTGAGGTGTCCATCACTTCAGAGCACCAGGCAGCAAAGCACAGGTTTGATCACAAACTGACAAAAGGCAGCTTTTTGACTCCTGACAGCCCTGAAAATTTATTCGTGCTGTCACTTAGGAGCTGAGCACAGAAGTTCCACCTATCGGTTTGTGTAATCTTGTTTCTACGTAACAAATTTATCATTAAAAACATTTTTTAAAGCCTTTTAAGATAGCCTCAATTCACAAAAATACTTCTGACATCTGCAAATATTACGTAAAAATATACACACAACAGATTTTAATTTTTGTAATCAATTCCTTTAGTTTTAGCAACTTCAGTTACAAAAGATTAGTGGATTCTTAGTAAATCAAGAAAATCGTGCAACATTTCTTGTACCTAATCCAGAATAACAAAAGCGATGATAATTTGACTTTTTTTTAACATGTAGACACGTAATTTTCCAGTGCAATCACCTGGAATAATTCAAACAATACACAAGTATTGTTTTAATTATTCATGATAGTTCTTGGGGGAAAAAGAAAATGGAACCTGAAGCTGGAGTAAGTGTCAAAGAAAATTAAACCAACTTCATTTTTGAAGATATTCACCTTTTGGGCTTTGGGAATTAATCACGTACCTACCTTAAGATTAGTATTTCTCATCCAGATTTTGACAAATAAGAACCACATATTTTTCATAATGTATTAATATGAAGTTAGTTTCTTATGATATTCCACTTTGTATATGAGATTTTTATTCTGTTAGGTTTTAAGACCAGATTACAAGTACTGATTACTGAAAATAGAGTACAACAGCAGTAACAAAAATTATTTCGTTTTGAAAGTATTCCTAGTGCTTTTAAAAAATACCCCTTACATTCTGAAGAAAGATACCAAATTGTAATAAAAATAACTTTGTTATTCACTGATTTGCAAAAGGAATTTGTATTTCAGCAATCAATGCTTATAAGATAGTTGGAGAACTCTCCTAAAACTTGTTAAATTTAAAAACCCCAACCAAATAAAAAACCCCAAAGAACAACAAAAAATCACCCCAAACCAACCCTTCCCTCCCCCACTCCCCGCAAAATAAAACAACAGTTTTTATAAAAAGTATTTTCTGGAAGCTGCAGTGAAACCTACACATTTCCCCCCTCCTGCCCAAGGCTATTCAGATGCCATGCATAAATAACAAACTCTTCCAATTTTGTATGTGAGCCATGTTTCAGATCTCTCTCACAAGCAAGTATAGGTTATGACAGCTCACATATAGAATTTAGACTGTGGTATAGCAAACATCATCTTCTGTTCAGAAGGTACTGAGATCATGAGGTACCTGACTAGAGACTTGCCAAAATAAAGGACTGGTTAACATATTTGGAAAATCCCTGAATAAATTACTGACCAGAATTTCTTCATCTCCTTTTTTTTTTATGAAATCCTCCATTACCAGAATAAACTATTATATTTTTTTTCTATATAATAACTGAACCTCTATGATAAGACAATTAACTTCTTTAAGTGTAATCTTCTGTCCTAGATTGAGAGAAGTATGTATCAGGCCTATCTTAAATAATTAATTTGACCATTCTTCCCTGCTGTTCTACACACTAATTTAAAAATCTGCCTCCTCAGCAGACACTAAAGTAACCATTTAGCAGGACTCACAGTATAAATTTGATCAAGTTTCACTGCAAGTTAAAGCCTATACTGGGGCAGAAACATTCAAGACCTCTGTGCTTCTCTTTGTTGCTGATCACTGCATGTTTTATAGTGCTGCACCTGAACAGCTTGCTACAGACTCCGGATATTAGACCAAAACTTCATTTAATGGTTTTCCCTTTTTCATTTTTAAGCAGCTGGGTACCTGAACTGCGGCTGAAACAAACTGCAGCCACTGAGCCATCCTCAATCAATGCTGTCATGTCACGCTCAGGAAACCATTCTTGACAGGATAGTCCTGCAATATTTCTATGCAGCACCTCCCCTGTAGCTTCTAACTAACCTTAAATGCCAGATGCATATTGTAGGACCTTTGCAGAGAACAGGCAATGTTGGTATTAAAAATATTAATCCACCCTAAAAACACCAAACTGTTCCCATGGTAACTTCATTTCTTCCTATACATTCCCTACCAGTGCCTTGCCCTTCAATCTCACTCTGTATTGTACTGATAAAAGATTTCCACCTGCTTTCTGAATGATCCTCGAGTCCCATTAAACAAGTAACACTGTCCCATTTCTAGATTTCTGACTCAATTCTGCACATCCTTCTGTTTGAATATTGTTCAGACACTCTGGTTCTCTAAACATTCATTATTCTAATCCAATTTTTAGGAGAAACTATTTTAGACTTAGATGCTAGAAATATGTGGAGACTGTAGACTTACACTTTTGTACTGTAGTAGACAAGGTGCACAACCATAAGCAAAAGCAGCTTAAAATACATTTCCTACTACAAGACAAATCACCTTAGTGCCTCTTAATCTCCTGAGCCTCAGAATCTCATGAATATTTCAAAATAATACCTAAATTCACACAGTCTCTAATTTTATGGACTATATTCTTACACATAGCACTTTGCAGTAAAAACCTCCCTTAATGTGTGTAAAAACTAATAAATAGGAAAAAAAAATTTCCAAAACTAGAAAAAGTGTATTTTAAGCTTTCAGTTACATGATGTGGCTGAAAAATTAATTAAACCTAAAAATAATGCAAATTTTTGGACACGGAGTAACTGAAGAATATTCATTCACTCAGCATTAATGGGAAGAGACAAATGAAGTTCTTTTCCTTAAGCCAAGGGAAATAAGGACAACAAAGGTACAAAAGGTGTGAAAAGCAAGGCATATAATTCTGAAGCTATTCAAATGAATGGACAAATTAATGGAATTTTGTTTCCAGAATGTGTAAAAGTAAGTTGCTGTGCATCTGTGCATGACTGAGTTCAGAAAGCTAAGACTTTGAAAAACAGAGGATGGCATGGGAATCAATCAGACAGAAAACTTAGGGAGAATAATTTCAGAGGAAACAAGTTCAGACAAGTTTACCTAGCAAATACAACAGTTGATTCCAGATCGTAAAAAAATAAAATGCCATCCTTAAGACTTTTTCCCAGGCTACAAATTAGTTCAGGATGATTAGGCTGAGGTTTTACATTGCTGTCAAAGGAGTCAAAAATTATTTTTCAAGATGTAAAAAACCTCTCAACTGGCACTCCTGTGGTACTTTAAGTCAATTTAGCTAGTGGTGGTCACAGTCCTACTCTTTCCTTACCGCTGCTCTCCTGTATCTATCACTGGATCCAGGACTGAACCATGCCAACCTGCTCATCTGGCAACACTTTTTTTTTTTTTTAACCCTGTATATTTTTCTGCCAGGTTACAAAACTGAAAGAGCTCACTGCAGACTCACCAGGAGGGGAGGAGAGACTGATGGGAGCTGACACCTCAGTGTGCCAACTGACTCGGTTCCATGTGGAACTGGGAGTCTCAGTCTTGCTAATTCTGAAGCCCAGCAGTTTAATCTTCTTTTCTAAGTGGAAACCACCACCTGACAACTAAAAATTTTTTTTAATATTAAAATATTCCATTTCATTTTTCTTATTCCTCATTCTCCTACAATTATTTTTTATCGTTTTTGTCCATTTTTTCACTTATAATCATTCTCCTTTCTATCTTTCGTCTCTCTTGATGCCAGCCTTCAGTGGAGAAACACTATTACAGCTTCTCTTGGCCAACTGTACTGATCATGGTCCTCTAGGTTACCTTAAAACTATGAAAACTATTCCTCCATTTGTACATTTGCTCATCCACAGCAATGGCTACAATCTCAACCATCTACCTGCCACTCTAAATGCACACATTCATATTTTGCAGAAATCTTTGAAATTCTTTGGTATTTACAATCCATCTTCTAAAAGCACTGAAAAAACTAATTTCAAACCTCTACAAACATCATCATCCTAAACTGGCAATTCTTACACCTCACACCACAACTTTATAGCAGTTAAATAGTGCATCCAGTACTTACAAAGCTCCATGTTAAGAAAGTGAAAATAATGGTTGCTGTGAAAGTGAAAATAATGTTTGCCTCCTCTGTAGTATGAGGACTCTACAGAAATCAATTTCCTTATTGATATTTTTTTCCTTTTTGTGTATTACATTCTTCTACAGAACTACCCCAAGCGAGAGCTGCTGATTTTCTTTAGCCAAGAATTGTATGACTTAGATTATGCATTTTGTTTTCATGTCTCTCCTTGCAATGTTAATTTTAGCATAACAGTATATAAACACTTCTGACCTGGAGTTCAGATACCTACAATACACATGCAAAGAACCTGCTGTCAAAAGTTTACAAGCTGGTAAGTGAAAAAATTGCAGAAGGAAACAAACTGTTGGAATCTGAAGATCAAAGGCAAAAGTAACAATGCCCCAGCAGAAGCAGAATTAAATGGAGACTGGATAAAAATACTTTCAAGAGAGGTTATTAGAAAAGAGGGAGTGCCCAGAGAAGAAACAGCTGCTATCCCTACTGGTCTAGCAGCATGCACATTTCTTTGATTCTCTGGATTCCTGGACCAGCAGGAGCCAAGAACCCTCAAAATATAACAAATTAAACACAGAGAACAAGTACTTTGCATAGCTTCCCACTTCTCCCCCATTACGGTATTCCCACCTTTTCTGTGTGCATATCCCTGACACTTCCTCTGTGTTCTCTGGTGCTGGGTGAGACATTCAACAAGGTGATAAACCTCTCCAAAAACCCCAGAAAATTTGTGAGTTACTTTTCTAACACTTAGAATATAAAGTCAGCTCACAGAAAAAAAATCTGGTGTTTTTTTATGATATCCATCCACAAATTAATTATCCGGCAGCTTCATTCAGGATTGAAGCAGAAAGCAGAAAGCTTTCATTACGAAACAACAGGCTCATCACAAGTCATGAGAACATACTTTAGCTGAAATCAGATTCAGCTCTAAGCAGGCCCATCTCAGTTTTACCTAAAACCAGACTTTTTTTCTGCATGCCACACTTTAGGATGGTAAAATGATACGGTTTCTCCTACATTGCTCATGAGGTAAAGGACCGAATATCCTTTAATGAAATATCCATCTTCTATCAGGTAACTTGCCTGGTGCATGTTTTCATGAACTGTGGAGAAGGATGTTTCTGATGTGACTGATCAATAAGTTTTAGGTTATGAAAATCCTTCATTAAAAAAAATTAAGTGAAATACTAGGCAGCAATTCCCACCTTCGTCTCTCACAGGTATTGCAAAACTAAATGTATAATGTGTAGCCCAGATGCAGTTATCAGTAATTCGTATCTCAACATCTGACCTAGCTAAAAAATCCCACCACAGTTTAAGCTTTTCCTGCACACTCAGTGCCACTTATTCTCACCTCAGTTTTGCAAGTCAAGCAGAGAGAAGAGGCAGAACACACATAATGTGATATAAGATAGGTCCCCATCAAGCCCCACAACCTGTGGAATTAAAATTCTAAAATGCAGAAAAAAATCCCAGAGTGTGAAATCTGAAAACTGTAATACCAATATATACCTTTTTTTCCCCAGATTTTTTTACTGCCTGATTTCTGTAAATAGCATCGATTTGCACAGGTGCTGTCACGTATTGGAACTAAGGACCTAAGTGATGCACTCAGCTCAACCCAGCATCCCAAAGTGTCCTCTATAGCATTGCCTTTTCTATATATATTTTTTTAATGCTGACAATATCCTCTAATCATTTAGCAAGCCTTCTTATAATACAGTGTAGAAGTTTTCAGTTTCAGTTTCTCAAGCCACTTCATAAACACTTAGATAATATTTTATTGTAAATATTTATAAATATTTTATTAAAAAATTTGCCTTCCAGTAACTCACCTAAGAAGTAAGAAAGTATGGGGGTGGGGATCAAGTCTGATGGAATCAATTCCCTGACAGTATTTCTCAAAGTAACTTTAAATGAACAGCTAAAATCCTGAGTATTAGTAAGAGTAAATGCTGCTCTTGTTCTCTTCTAATTTCTTCGGAGATATTTCTAAAGTTTCACAGAAACAGTACCCCGAGGCTACCAAACAGCTTCAGCTGCATCATTAGTAACAGTTCAGGAATTTGTTAGAACTTAGCAGCTGTTCAACCACTGAATCACCAGCACAAATTTACTATTTTCCTTTGCTAATTTACAGGATTCCTGCAAGTGATGTAAGATTATATCAAGGAGTTCTAACCGTATTTTTATGGCTTTAAACGAAAGTTAAAATTACTGCCATTACGGCAGTACTGCTCTCTTTTTAATTAGTTCCACCTCCATATCCTAATACTTATGATGGGTAAAAAATTTGAGATATGTGCTAGAAAGGATCACAAGGCAACACTTAAGCCTTAAGCTATATAACCGATATCAATTATTTTGGGAAAAATACTGCATACTGTTTCAAGTATGACATGTCCTTGAATATAGACTTTTATAGCTAGCATCAAAATATCCAAGCACGTCTCATCTTCCCTCCTTCTTTAAGTTACCCGATCTAAGCGGCTGGGAGAAAATGAACACATGCTTCCAAAACAGCGGCCAGCAGTTCTTCCCCAGCCTGCTACAGCTGACTTCTGGAGCACAGCTGAAGGTTAAACAAGCATAAGTGATGTTCATCACTTGAGGCACTTGTGAAAGCACCAAGTCCATCTTCTCACATTTCAATAGCATCGGTGCTGACAAAGAAGTCAGCGGGTCAAAGCCCAACTCCCTTTAGAGAGAAGGCAGGCAGGCCTGAGCTGGGAAAACATTTACATGTGACCCGAGGAAAAAAACAGTTTGAAGGGCCATAGGACCTTATTTGTTTTCCAAAGAAACCTCAATGCCCTCCCTCCCCTTTCAGAAGCAGATCTGACAAGTGTTGTAATAAATATTACATGCACAGAGGAAAGTTGAAATCAATAGCAGGTTAATGTTTATTGAAACAATACAGAGAACCATTTTTAATAGCATTACTTGAAAATAGATCTAATCTAGCAAAGGAAATTCAATTTATGTTTAGAGCAATCAGATGTTGCTTTTTACTTCAGGGATTTGTTGCAAACTATGTCTCTCAAAATGTGCTTACTGTACTGTGTTTAGCAGACACAGTTTAGCCTTAATAAGCTGATAGTCTGCAAGGGAGCATGGATCAACTTATTCTCATTAAGAATGTAAGCAGCTTTCTAACAGCCTTCTTTGCTGTTCAGCCCATGCCAGGGAAAGCAGGGATCTCTCCTCTAAACCCCGTAATTTATGAGTTTATTCAAACTCGCCAAATTGCTTTAAGTAAACGCCTCTTATATTTGAAAATTCCCATGGCAACTCATTTAGTTTGGCAGGAAGGCAGACCCGAATTCAATCCTTTTATCCTCCTGCTAAACCATTACAATGGTAATTCTGCTCTGACACTCTGAAGAGACTGCTAATTACTGTACTGGGGTCCCCAGACAGATTCCCCATTCAGATCAGGACGGCTGAGCGCGCAGAGCAGCAGCAACACCTTTGTGCGCAGCCAGGGATGCACTCCCGCATCGCCGCTTTCTACCAGACAGGCTCCAACACCGCCAGGACAAAGCATCTCCTATCCACCAAGTCACGCAGAACAAACACGAGGAAGGCAAAAAGCCAGCGGAATGACAGCGAAGGAGACAACCGAACCACTAACTTCAGCGAGTTGACTACTGAAGATACTTAGTCACCTCTCAAATGAAATTAATTAATCTTGTTATTGCTATTGTATACCGCATGTAATAGCCTAAACTACAGCTCAAGGACCTACATAAAATGCTCCTGAGTATTGTGTCATTATACTCCATATGCAAGAGCCCACTGCCTCCCTGTCATGAGAATGTCCCAGTTTTTAAAAAGCCACCCAGGTCCTTTTAAAGCGCTATTTATTTTGAGAAGGGGACGTGAGGATTTTGTAGTAAAGCTTTTTTCCCCCCCTGTCATTTTTAATCGAGAAAAGTGAAGGAAACTTACGACTGCACCCTTGCTCTTTTGCCCTAGCTGCTCCCTCTTTCACTGAAATGAAAGCAGCAGCTCAATGCTGAAGAGAATAAACATTTGCTGTCCTCTGGACTAACAGTGTATTGGAAAAACCTAAACCCTGGCTTAACTCATTCTACAGCAAATTAAGATGGTGGTCTGCCCTCCCAAAAAATTAATTTTAGTCTGTTTTGGTCATACCACCATTTATTTTGGAGCAAGGACACCCATAGTAAACATTACAACAACTTTTCTTCCTTTTTCCAAATGAAAACTTAACAGAACTAGTAAGAAACTGAATGTGCAAAAGTGAGACACATTCTTAGAAAGTTATCCAAAAGGGAAGGAAGTCAACTTTTAAAATGTCAGACATCAAATACTGTATTTAATTTCAAAACATATAATCTGATTCCTTTTAATGTGAAGTGAATAGCTAACATCTCATACTTCACTTTCAAAGAATAACTTTAAATTGTTCGTTAGTTTGATTCATTAACATTTGGGAAGTTAAGCTTTCACTTAAAAAATTACTGAGATATTCTAAACCAACTGCATATTTTTTTAAGTACAGATTTAGTTCTAAAATCCTATATGCAATGGCAAACAAGAAACCCAAAGACAATCTCATCACAAAACGTTTCTAATGAAATGCAGTCGTACTGTTAAAAACATCATTAAAAAGCAGGCTGACTCATCTAACAAAGCAGTTAGATCCATCTGGCCCAATTAGTGAAGCAGTCTACAACTTCTACCAACACAAAAAAACCCAAACCAAAAACCAAACCTAAAAAACCGAAACAAAAAAAACCCACAACAAAAAACCCCACCACAACAACAACAACTAAACAACCAACACCACCACCACAAAAAAAAACACCAAAACCAAAACACAATAAAAAACCCCAAATAAAACAATCAAAAAAAACCCCTTATATACTGCTTCATCTGATCTCTATGTGCAATTCATTCACTGGTTTATAAGGATGCTGGTGAAGTCAGGAATAGTACCAAAAAACAGGTACAAACAATCTAACCATGTACTTTAATCTGAGATGTAAGGAGCATTTGAGGTAAAACCACACTGATGCATTAATTATGCCTGCCCATATATTATACTTGCCAACTCTATTAATTTTTTTATTAAGTGCCTACTGGTGCACTAGATAAGGTCTTCATATGCCTGTAGAACATTCAGTGCATCTTACACTGCACATACAGTGTGATTGTATTAGTATATTACATGTGAGACACCACCTATGCATATCAAATGCAGTATGGTCCCAAATGCTCCATACAAATTCTAAAGAGAAATGAGTGCCACTCACTCCTGTCCTACCCCAAGAACAGTTCAACATCAAACTTCAACTACAGAAATATCACGCATCTTCACTTAAATAAGAATTATTGCCTGGTGTTATTATTAACCCTTTAATAGGGATAAAATAATAATTTTCATTTTGGGGTTTCTGGTAATTTTTTTCAGATTTAAGCCTGTATTGTCCACTTGTATTTGGCAGTTTACAAATACAAAGAAGCTCCTTTGCCTTACTGTGACGGTAAAAACACAGACTACCACCCACGCTTCTTTATCTTGCTTGCCACTTGAAAACAATTCATCAGCCCATCTGGACAGCATCTGAAATCTCTATATGGCTTCATATTTGGGATTGCACTAAGTTTGCTCCTTTGCTTTTTTGGTTACTTCATGAGCCACCAGAAAACAACAAAAAAGTTGGTTTTGCTTTGGTTTTGATTATGAAATTATTCAGTAAAAATGTTCACATCACCCTTATTATCAACTGTACTCCTAGTTTTAAGCCTTCTGGAAGCTCCTATGTCAACTGCCTAAGACACAACATACTGTCAAGTCTTACTGGGGAGGGCAGAGGAGAGGGTGTCTCAAGAATAAGAAAACCCAACTAGTTTAGATAAAGATAACCAGCAACTAACACAGAAGAAGTTTTTGTGCAAGTCAGTACATAAAACTGTTGAGTGTGAAGTCTGGATGTTAACTACAGAGGCCTAAGTGACAGACTGGTTCATACACTGTTTTACAAATTCTTTTCCCAAAACATCTTCCAGAGAAGGCTGCAGGACTCAGCAAGGATTCAGAAATACCAGCTGCTATGCTTTTCTGAAAGCAGTGTATTTTAAACAAGGCAACACAGAACAAATATTGTGGAAAGGTGGTGAGGGGTTTACTGAAGCAGTTTGGGAAGTAGTTTCCTATACTTCCAAAAGCAAGTGTGGATAGAGATGAAACAAAGAACTGTTCTGGAGTGAGGGCATCACTACTGAGATGAGAAGCAATTTCACTTGCATCAGATCCTTCAGGATTTCAAGAGTCTCTCAAAGCAGAATGATACTCTGGGTTTAACACATTTTTCTCCCTTTTGCAGAACTTGCATCTACAAAAAAAAAAGGACAGGAGAACCATGCTCTGACTAGCACTCTAAGATGCTGAACTTCGGGTATCAAGAGAAAAGAAGAGCTCTGCACTGCACTAAGTACTTCTCATACGAAGCAGAACTGAGACTTAAATCATCATCAGATCTATTTATACTTCTGAATCAACGAACACTGACACAAGTGAAGGCACAGACACATGTACCAACCTCCCTTTTCCAAGAACCTATGTGGAAAAACTCTTAATGCTTTGTAGATGGTGCCTTTTTTGGTCTCTCCTAAATCTGGGTTATGTGGCAGACAGGACAGATACTGTTCTCTGCTATAAATGCAACACATCCACATGCTTTTGAAAAGAAGAAACTTTAATCACCAGAAACACAAAAAGAATCCTGATAAAGTTAAGGGAGCATAGACATAAGCCTAAGGTCAAAGCCAGAAAAAGAACTGGTCTAATTAGTCAGACATCTAAAGGATGCCACAACAGTAAAGTGAGAAAGTAAGTATATAGAGAAGCGCTTAAAAGATAATTCGGAAAAAAAAATTGCCCAGAATTCACACTAAACCCTTATTTCTGTGCTTTTAACTGTAATATTTACTTGTTTGGATTGGTAACTGTAATATTTACTTGTCAGGATTGGTAACATATGCTATTAATACTAATCTTTTAGAGCACTATGGACATGTTTAATTTTTATAAATACAACTATCAAACAAATTTTTTTTCCCTGAAATTACTTTTTTTAAATCATTAGTAACAGGCTGATATGCTGAAGAAAACCTGCATTTTTCTACTCTTTACATAAGCTTGCCTAGAAATACAAGCTGTTTAGAGAAGCCAAAACGTCACAAGTTTACTGTTCTTATGCTAATTAAGGTTCCCTGCTAATAAATTGTTTTAATTAAAGAGGATTCTACTTGGACATTTCTCTGAAAGAAATTAAAGTAAAAAGCAAAGCTTGTTAAACAAAAATACCCGAAGTGATTGATATGAAAACAACAAAAGAAGTAATTTTCTTTTTCCCCTCATGATTCTACTACACACACTTCCATCAGAAAGAGTTTGCTGAATCTAGAATGAGAAGCCATGCCTTAAATTACAGGTGCATTACATTAAATGACATGGAATCATATATCTAATTTCCTAAGTTCTCCTGAGGCTTAATATTCGGCTGAAAGCCTATGTGTGATTCAGATCTTAAGAAAATGGGCTAAACTGAAATAAATAAACCATCACTGAAGTATGTTAGGGATTATGTCTCAACTACACAATCACAGATGTTGTCTTAGCAAGGATTTCTAGTTTCCAAGCCAATCTGTGACTTTTAGTAAAAATCAATTCCCAGATTTCAAACATAAACTATGGATGCACACAATTGTGCATCTTTCAAGTTCTTGGAAGTAACCTAGAGTAAGATTTTTATGAGTCTTTACATTTCAGATGTACAAAGCACTACTAATCTCACTGTGATCTTGTTACTGAAGCCATATAGGATCTTTTTAAAAAATCCTACAGACAGTAGTGAAAAAAAGTATTATTTATAAACTACTAGCATCTGTATGTTGAAATGCTACAGATTACTTTTAAATGCTGTAAAATATATTGAATATAAAGCATGACATAATAACAATAAATTGTGCTATTTGTCAGCTTTAGTGTCTTACATGCTTCACTTTATTTTCCAAGCACTGCAGAATGATTTACATGGAGACAAGCAATGACATTTTGTCACATGATACTGGTAGAGTTCCTTTAAGGCCGTCCAGTTGAGCAGGACTTCTATTTGATTCTGCACAACTGCTAATGTTCCCTTTTACTTTTTAAGGAAGGCAAGATATATCATTTAATGCCTAGTTTACCTGTAGTACAAAGGCAACATAGCTGAATATATAATGTTTAAAAGTTCCTCTATAAAAA
Source organism: Passer domesticus (assembly GCF_036417665.1). Lineage (NCBI taxonomy): Eukaryota > Metazoa > Chordata > Aves > Passeriformes > Passeridae > Passer > Passer domesticus. The sequence continues at coordinate 105,788,658 of NC_087476.1, read as the reverse complement.
TACTGTGGCAATGCACAGAATTTAGGTTTATGCAACACACACAAGAAATTTATTTTGAATTTATTCTAAACTGAAATGAATGAAACCACTTATTAGCACAACTTTTTAATGAACATCAAGAACCTTCAGAGTCTCCCCTGCAATCTCCAATCCTACAGGATATTAAACACTTTGCTCATTCTTCTGTCTCCAAGAACCACCTCTAAAACTACAGTTAGCTACAAAAAAAATGAGCATTCCAGTAAGGACCTCTCACATATTTATTGTTAAGTGAACATTTACCTCTCAGAGTGTTTAAAAAAACAGTAGGGTGCTCTCACCACATTTTACAGATGAAAAAGTTAAGGTTTATTTAAAGTACCCTTGCTATCACAGGAGAAAACAAGTGTTTGTATAACCTGACGTATTTTAAAACCCTAATTTTTTTTTATTTTTATCTTTCTTGAATCTGATTGACCCTTGGATCATTACAAGTAAGAGATTTCCTTAAAGCTCTCCTTGCTGCTGAGTAATACAATATCTCTTTGAAGAATTCTCCACATTCCAGTAGGAGAGGAGTTGACATTGCAAGGATCACTAAGGGAGTCCCCCGCCACAGCCCAACCACCTTCTTTGGAAATTAGCCAGTAATTTCAGAAATGACTACTGAAAGGCAAATACAGGCTTTGCTCTTGCAGGCACTGAGAAAAAACAGTGTTCTTCCCAACACTGTATCAATAGCCTATCTGTTCCAAATGCCAGGATACCATTAACTGACAAATCAGATTAGCACAGTATTACCATATTTACTACAGTGGGTTTAAACCAGGACAAATCCAGACACACCTCAGCTCCCTTGGTCTTTCAGAACTTATCTTCCAAGATAAAACAAGTGATTCTACTCCTGCAAACAACTTTTCTGCACAATATGTGAAGATTTTATTATTCAAAACATTTGATGTCTGTTGACAGCAATGATTTTGACTGTTAATTCTAACAAACTAAATAAGCAAGCTCTATTTTAAAACTCTGAAACTTTCCTTTAAGACCCTAGAAGCTACAGATCTTCTTATTAAAAACTAAACCCCAGAATAGCAGACAGAAAAATAAGGCCACCCGCTACCCAACACAGCCAAAAGGCTGAGCAAGGAACTGGAATTGCCAACTTCCATCACCACAGCACTCAAGTACCCATGTGTGCATTTGACAAATCCCCACTCCACTTTCCAGTTCCCACTTTCTAGTTCCATTTCACCTGATGTGTCATTTGCTTGCTTCAGTACAACTGTTTCAGTATAGTTACTACAGCTGCCAAGAAACTCAGGGTAGTCTAAGTTGAAATTCCGTTTTCAAACTAGGACACAAGCCAGAGAAGGAAGGAATCATAAAGATTCTAAGATGAGGGCACAGCAATGCATGCAATTACATGACAGAAAATTACTCTTCATGAAAACTGCTTCAAATGATCATAAGACAGCCAACTCCAAATGGTGTATTTGGGGCTTTGATTTTTTCAAAAAGGAGTTGTAACATAATGTACCATTTTGGAGGCTGTAGCAAAGTATCTATCAAAGGCTAGAATTATTTATTTATAAATAAAGCAGCTGAAATTCTTAGTATCTACAGCTGTGTTTGGTCAAATAGAAAACCTCACATCTTCCAATCCATTTATAAAAAGCTGCAATATCAAAGGACTGGATATAATACTAGACACCTCTGACTTAGACTTGCTAGCGTTGAAATTTTGTTCTATCCAGTATTTCCAAATGATTTGGAATATAAAACACATTTCACTTTATAATAAATGTTCAAATTGATGAACATAATTTACTACATACACAGATGTTATGAAAACATTAAAAATTAGCTAATAATGCTAATGCTGAAAATATAGAAGGCAGTACTGTTTTCATTAAGCTATCCCTAGTAATAAATTAAGTTTGAAAATAAGGAAGAGCTTTTAAAATACTTATTGAAATACAGAAGATGTAAGATAAAAAAATTATAAAACCCATACAATTTCCAACAACACACAAGAAATATACTTCTTGATGGAATCTTAAATGCTTTTCCTTATTAACTATTTTCCAAGCAATGCCAACTTTCCAATAAGATCTCATCTAATCACTTTCCAGGATGGTTTACCACTCTCCAATTTAATATAAAGTGTGTTACAAATAGCCTAGTCCAAAATCATATAAACTAGTTAACATAATCAGCTCCAATCTCTTCTATCATGCCCACTTATGTTTATCCTGCTAACAGTATCTATAACATTCCTGTAGTAAAATCTTAGCCAATAAACAATTTATGAGAGAAAAAGAAACCATAGTATTCCTCCCACTGAAAGGTCAGGTATTTCTGTACTGTTTGAAAATAGAAACACTTAAGTTTTCTAATGAATAGTAGGCCAAAAACTCTTGGCACTTTTCCACAGGTTAGAATTTTCTGTCTGATGTCAAAATAGAACAATGTATAGCAACCAGATGACTAAATCACCAGTCAGCATTAAACCACAGATGTCTGTATGACAGCCTTAGCTTTTGTATAATTAGAAATCTAGATTTCAAAACTAACACTGGCAACAAAGAATGCTTTAAACGGCTAGAAAAGGGAAATATTTACTGGTTACTTTACTACTGTTTCACACACAAATCTTTGCAATTGCTGTGATCGTTCCAGCAACCACTCCAAGGTGACTCATACACGACGTGATCTGATCTCCTTAATATAGTCTGGTTAGTGATAAGTGTTAAAATATGTTAAAAGTGTGGGGTAACAAGTTCCTACTCTTCATACTACATCTCCCCAGGAATCACAATTCTACACTTACCATTTCTTTCACTTAGGTATAAAGTTGAGATTTCAAAAAGGAAAGTCAATCAACCAAAACCCACTGTAACTAGAAATGAACATGGCCCGAGAAGGAGAAACTGTAGCTTGACCATCTGCTTTTTGAATAATTGGAGAAATGCTTTAACAATATTTTATATACAGATCTCAACGTACATGTTCTGTTCCAGGACCATCCACAGAAAAAGAACAAAAGTATGGAAGAAGAAATAAAAAGAAGAAAAAATTACTAGAAGAAGCACTGGGAAAATAGCCAAGACTAAAGGAAGCAAATTATAAAAATGGAATGAAAAATTAAAAAGAAGTTACAGGTACCACAAAAATTACCAGAATAGGTCAATACCATTTTTTCTTCCACAACTATGTCTACCAAAAAACCTAACAGATTAGGCACATTTCTGGAGGACAGACAAAACTCATGCAGAACCCCATTAGAGCTCCCTATCCAAGCATAACCCCACTTTGAAAGGGCATGGCTCTACTGAGTTTCAGGCAACAGAGTGTCTTTGTTTCTCTTTGAGAAGAGACTATTTTATAAGTTTCCCAAGGTCTTTTTCAAAACTTGATCTACCATTTCCCAAGTCAGACATTTGTAACACTTCAAATAAACAAAGGCAGAGAATGGTGGAGAAGAAGAGAAAGGGGGAAAGAGATGATATTCAATAGTAACTGTATGTAGGCACAACTAATTTCCTTGGGTTCTAGAAGCCATCAAAGATGTCCACAAGAAGATTCAGAGTAAACACCTGGATTAAGGTGCTTAGAAATAACTGCTGGAGAAGCTTCTTTCCCCCATTAGTGTAAGAAAAGCCTAGATGGAGAAGAACCCCTATGAACTGCAACCTAAATTATGAGCTATAAAACTAGACTTATTTACATAGTTATATTTGATCATTACTTTATGTCTAAATTTGTAAAACAATCAACAGAAATATGTGAAGGCACAGATCATCATAACTTTGAACTTACCATTTAATTATTTGTCAACTTTCTGAAAATGGAAAGTGGAAAACAAATTTATAATCATTATATAAACAGCACACTTTATATCTCTTTTCAAAATTATTCTCATAATGGAATAAAATAATGATTGACCTTGGAAGGGACCTCAAGGGACAATCTAATCCTCACCCCAGAGCTGCTTCCAGGTGGGTTTTGAATACCTCCAGACAAGGAGACTACACAGCCTCTCTGGGAAGTCTGTTCCAGTGCTCTGTCACCCTGAACAATATTCTGATGAACAGTTCTAATTTTCTCCTTTATACTAAGACAGTAATTTCAGAAGAGTTGACAAATGTAACAAAATTTAAATTAGATTTACCTCAATTCAGCTGAAAATCATCAACACATGTTGTAGTAAATATGGTCTCAAAAAACCATTTCCATTCAGCAAATATTATTTTGGTGGTAACACACTACTGGTCTACAGAGTTTCCACCACAGTAGATGGTGATGGACAGAGCTACTTTTCACTTGCAGCTGGCCCAAAATAATTTTGTTAATACCAACGCAAACACAAAAATTGAACATGTCAAGTACAATATGCAAACATTTCCTATGTGAACTGGTGTAAGAAGTTCTTGTTCTCGTTTTTAAAACTCAGACTTGCGTGACAGACTACACATACTGGACAGTGCAACACACAAAAAGGAACACTTACAATCCTTTATTGTTTTTCACTGCCATAATCAGAAATTCACTGTAGCAGGATATTTTACTCTCATACTATTTTGCAGGTGAACATATTCACTTGCAGTTCTACAGAAATTTATTTAAGGGTGGTTTGCTGCAGTACTATTTTTCCCAATCTGCCTGTTCTCACGCCATCAATTCTGTCAGTGCTACACCAGGCCTGACTCTGTAGCAAGTCCTTCAGTGAGGTCCAGCTCTCCATGAAATGGACTTGCCACACCCTCAGAGGCAGGCCAGGGCTTTCTGATGCAAAACAGGAAGCAGGAACAGCAAATCATGAAGGAATGGCAGGACTGCAGCAGCCCTCAGTTCATACAGCCATGGAAACATTAAGCCTGCTTTATGCTACTAAAAATAACGCACTATCACCTCTCCCCCACATCAAAAAGTTTGCCACGTTATCCAGTAATCACTGCCAAGACATTTGGCTGCTTCGCTGCCCTTGGTGCCGAGCTTCCTGTCTGATCATTCACCCTGAGAGACTTGTATGGGAACTGACAAAACAGGCACAACGTAAGAATTTCCTAAAATGCTCTTAAGGACAGCACTATCCTTTTTCTGCTACTGTATCACTTATTAATTTCACTTCTTGAACTGAATAAGCAGCAAACAATGGATTGCACAGCATGACCAACATTTCCACAGGCAAACTGTGCAAGGCAGCACTATATTCTCAATTGTGAAAGCAAAAATGTAAAACCAACGCACCATGCAGGAATGAATTAGAAAGAGCTATTCAAGACAGTCAAACTTGCATGCGGAATTTATTGTGGCTTTTTAGATGGCTAATAAAAAAATGAAATCTTCTCCTACTATCTTTCAAATGTCAAGCTTTTGCTAGTCTTAATTACAGAGTAACAAATTATGTACAGCATTACTACATTAACTACTTTTTTTTTTAACTAAGCCTAAAAAGCATGGTTAAACATTCTTAAATTAATTTTTTTCTGTGTATTTTGCAATGGAATTCACAGCACACAAAGTTCCCAGGGTAAAAATTAAGATATCCTTCAGTTTGCCCTAAGTAGCTGAAAATAAACCATAAGGAAAATTTACAACCACACCTATAGGGAAAGTATTAGAAATTCACATAATTAATGAACAAGCCCCACCTCATCACATTTGTTGAAAGCAGTCTTTTAGAAAGACATGCTTTTAGCTTATTCAACTGAAAAATAAACCACTCTACCAACACTATTGCCCCTTCACAGTAGTCTCTCCTGTTATATAAAGAAAATGTGTTGTAGATAGGTGTGACTAATACCAGAAATACTATCAAAATAGCATCTCTGGTAACAGGGACTAAACAGAAGGAGAACAGTTAGTGAATGAGTACATACCAAGTACCACTACAAAAAATGTTTCAATTTGTAAAAATCATGCCATACACAGCACATTTACTTTCCTATACAGCTAAATTTAAAGACATTCAAGACTGAAAAGTCTAAAATCATTATTACAGGCAAGATCCAAATGTAGGAGCAAAATGAAACAAGCTTCTACTGAAACATTATCTCCTACCCATCGCAACTGTAAAATTCTACATAGTGACAAATGATATATGAAGTTTGACAGGGAGCATCACTGAATAATTCCGTGTTATAGCTGTCTTCCAAGAAGATGGAGGCAGCAACCAAGTAAAACTACAGCTGCCCCAACATAAGAAAAGCAGTAAAAGAATGTGAACAACACTGATTCCAGACCAACTTAGAATAGCTAAGTAGAATCCAGAAATCCAGTCTTTTCCTCAGAAAGGAAACATGTGGAATCAAAAGAAAAAAGAGGTAGAAAGTATCTGTCTGTAATTGGAATTCTGTCACATGTGCCTCATCCCTTACAAAAGCAGCTAGTCCAAGGCAAATTAGCAATTAAATGAGACCTGGTCATCTGTAAAATGCAAGGAATATCTAGATAAACTTATTCAGCCAGAAACATTTATTCAACATTTGTTAGAAAATGCAGAAGGTCTAACATTTCTGGCAGAGGAGTTCAGCCTTACAGCCCAGGATCCCCAAGAACAACTCAAACTCCTTAATGATGCTCTGGTTTGGTATGCTATACTTCTTCGTTATGTATGCCCCCTAACCAGGCTCTGAGTTTTTTCTTCTCCTCTGCAGTGAACAATCAATCCAGAGCATCTTTTGCCTTTCCTTTGCAAGAGAACCACCCATCCTCACTTAACTCATGCAAATAACAAACAACTCTCAAAACTCCCACAATAAAGAGAAATCAATGATCTCTGGAGGATTCACTTCAGAAGGAGGCATAAGGACAGTACAACTTGATGTGATCCCAAAAATCTGCAGACTGCTTTATTAATTCTGCTTTTTTTGAAGAAAAACATGAAAGAAGTAATACTGTATGATCTTGCAGGTGTAGCTAAAGACCACTATCTCACCGAGCTATGTGAAGAGGAAAAGAATTAATCCTATGGAACTTGAAGTACAGCCAAAAATTTTTTAAAAACTGCTTCATACTAAAGAAATGTAAATTAAATACAAATGAGTAATAATGAAAAAAAAAGTTGGTCTTTCTCCTCAAGGAGGAAAAAAAATGGCTTGCTCAGCCAATCTCCTCAAGTTGTGCTTTTCATTTCTAAAGATAAACTACTTGACTATATTGCTATATTGGTAAAATGCAGGAGAAAGTGAAAAGGGAAAATATTAATTCACATCCACAAGGAAAAAAAAAAGGCACTAATGATACAGATTCATAAATGTAAGAAATACACGCTAGTACTGAAATAGTGTCTGTTCACCCAAGTACATTCAAATAGAAATCCACTTTAAGAAACGTGACTATTTCTGCACTGTTGCTAGAAAATGTAATTAGGCTTTTTAACATCTTGAGTACAAAAAATAACTGCTCATTCAAAAAAATTAGCAACTAATTTCCATCTTGAACACTAGAACACTAACATGTTTCTGAAATTTATCTCATAAACCCAATGCATTGTCACATTGTATGGCAAGATGAAAATGAGTCTTCTCTCCTACATAGTCTCAAATTTTAATCAAGCTGGACAGTGACAGAATAGAAACACATAACTTTTTTTTTTTTCAATTTAATCCTTTGACATTTACCTGAAAAACATTAATAGTTACAGGTATTCTGCCACATGAAAGGAAATTTCACTTTTTCCATTCTTACATTTTAGAGTATCTTTGGAATCTTCCAACACCTATAGTTTCACTCCCATAATTCACTAGGATTTCCCTTTTTTCCTTATGCTTACCCTGATTATTTGAAGGTTTATGACTTCCCTCACAGAAGTTTTCAATTCCTATCTTTTAACACTGAACTGAATTTTTCAGCTCTCAAACTGCCTGAAGCCACAATTCCATTTTTCATACTAATTGAACAGATGCAGCAGGTAGTACAAACCCAAGTTCACCTATATACTAATTCATTAGTATGTACTACACATACCTCCTTCAGCAAGGCATAATTTTTAGAAATTAGAGCCAACAGACCTTTAGCTCTTGTGCAAGCAATATGTTACACCCAAATCTCTTATGCCTATGCATAATATATGAAGATGACAATGAAGTGAACTGACAAAGGGTATTTCAAGAGATGTTTTATTCGGACAATAGTTAGCCCTGTGTTGTTATTTTTCATTAAAGGGGAAAATCAATTATTTCTGTAATCAGGATTACAATGCTTCCCCAATTGATTAGGCTACTACACAAGGCAGAAGAGCTGGCTGCCACTTTCACAATGAAAGAACTACTAATGCATTACATTTTTTGAGACTCAGAACACACCCATCCCACAGCTCCACAAAACAAGCGTAACACAAACACACACAGTCTACCCATCAGTACTTCAGACATAGTGGGGGTTTGGAACCTATCATCCTGAAGGTGACCCTTCAGTCATATTAGTCAGCAGTAAGGGAGAGGTAGAAGAATGAACCTGACAAAATTAATTCACACAGAAGTGTGAATTAATTAATTCACTGTTTGCTCTGTAGTAGCGAAAGAATAAGGGTTTCAAAGTTTTTCCCATATAAAGGTCCTGGCTATAAACTCAATCCTATGTGCCCAGGGTCTCCTTAGTAATGAGTAAATTCTGAAGATCTACTTTTTCTAGTTGTCTGTTGCTTTCAGAAATTGACAAAGTGCAATGTCAAGAGATCTAAATCAAAATTTTTATACCTCCTGCTTAATATTCTACCATTTTTTGGTAATTCAGAAATTAAGTCTCTCTCCCTATCTTTAGTAATTTCTAAAAATGTCTTCTGAATAAATCTGCTTATAGAGACAGCATGTGTCACCACAAGTTTCCTCACAGCCAGCATCTATTAGCATTCACTGAGTACCCAAAATCAGTAGGTCATTTTAATACCACCCACTACTTTCTTTCACAAGATAGTCTCAATTTTCCTTGTAATACAGAAAATTTTCCCACCACAGAAAAAGATCTAATTTATTCGTATCATTTCACAGGGACACAAAAGTGGTGGTAAAGATGAGCACAAGATACAAGTTAATGGCATGGGATGCACTATACAGCCACACTTGAGTCACCTTGCTTTGACTGAGAATACAGAGAAGATCTAAGAGAAGGGCTCTCACAGGGTAATTCTGGTCTCTGAAAAAGTATTTAAGTCATCTAGCTGTGCAGAAGCCAGTTAATACTATCAGAATATGAGAAAGACAACTATTTTCCAGTTTCACTACTTTTATTTTTTCCTCAGTATACTGACAGCAAAGTTTTTTGATACTAAAGGGTTTTGTTCTCTTTGCAAAATGTTTAATGTGATGATCTAAAAAAACATGCCTTTGTTTCTTAAAGTACCAGAATCATCTCGAAGTGAAACATAAAAGCATGTCATACTTCCCGATCCTTAAATTGAAGAATACTAATACTGAAGGAAAGAGAGAAAAGTAGTCTTAGTTATCAGCTTTAAAAGGCAATGCTGAACTATTATAATTTTCTGTATCTCAGACAAAAAAAAAGTCCCTTTAAACAAGTGTTTCTCTCTATTCTCTTCTTTGGAATAATTCAATCTGGGATGAGGCAGTTTAAAGATCACTAGAGTATTACAAAATTGTATCTCAAATTCCTTTTAGGATGCTGCTCTGCAGGCTTACTCTTATACCTGTAGCAAATTAGTTGTATTTCAAAACTACCTTCTGAAAATGGAAATCAAAGGCTTGCATGCAAATACTTACTGCAGGTATGAGTAACTTTTTTACTTCTTCAACAGCTCTCTTCAGCTTTATTTCTGCTCTGTTTTGAGCATCCTCCACAGTGATAAGTACATGTAAATCTTCATTCAGGTGCTCCCAGTTGGGCTTGCCTCGATTCTGTTCTTCCTAAAAAAAATTAAAACATGGAAGCTATGAAGCACTTACATTCTGTATAAAACAATCACAAACAGTAAACAAATTCAAATTTACAAGTTCTTTAAATAGTATGAACTTTATTTTCAGCAATGTTTCTTCATATTTTGGAGACTTTCATAATCATATGAACTTTGCCTTCAAAATATAATTTTTGGGGTTTTGTTTTGGATCCTCCTACTCTGTATTATATTTTTTAAAGACTACAATACATATGCTGTTTCTTAAGAGTACCTCCTCCAGCTGAATAAAGGAACAAGAATAGGAATACAAACACAGTATTACTTTCAATATTATTTAAAGCCTTTCAAGAGTTAAACAGATAAGACATACTAGTGGTTAAGCAGCCTATCTTTTGAAGAGAAGTGAAACAGACACCAGACACCGAAACTCCATCTGAATCACTACAAAGAAGAGGAAAGCAATTCTCCAGTGTTAAGAATCACTTTCAAATACTCATGAAGACAAGACTCAAAGAATCAAATACTCCAAAAGGAACAGAAGTTGCCATTTTCAAAGGAGAGCTGCATGCACTGGATGAAGAAAAGAGAGGAGGCGATGACAAGGCTTTAATACTGAAGTTACCTAAAGGCAAGTGACAAGATGGTCACCATTAAACAAGTACTCATCACATCCACAGTATTAGTAATCCCAAAGACAAATATTAGAAATGTTTTCAGAAAGGGAAAGCATGCTAAACAAAACATTTCCATTTTAAACAACGAATAACACATTCAAATATCCAGTCTTCCAAAAAAATAGGATAATGAAACAACACAGAAGAAACTTGCCAACTCCTTTTTTAAACAGTGAATAAACAGCAAATAGCTAAATTTTCATGAAACCTCATTAAAATTTGACAATATTTAAAATATAATAAGTTTTTTTAAAATGAGGCCTCAAAAAAAAGCTTATTACAACTTTGAATCTATAAAAAGGCCTACATAAACAAGTCCTTCTTATTTAAAATTTTAAAAGCTAAGTATAATAGAAGAGTCTCCTATTTGTAAGATAAACCCTTGTGGCTTAACCACAATTCACACATTAATGTTGCCTTTTTTTGCAATTGTGTCTTTTTCCTCAAATTTCATGAAAAATTCCTCCAGGAAATCAGATACATTGAGGAAATGTTCTAAGATTTAGTACCAAAAAATGTTTGCAGTGCCTTGTATTCACATATACCTAAGGGAGCAATGCTCTTTAGAGAGCATAGTTTCATTTTTAATTCAGCTAAGTCTGAAATATTTTGTGGACTAGACAGGGATAAAAACGGGGGAAAAAACTGAACCACGAGAGATGTATGAAAAACGTATGCAAAAGAATCAGTACTTTGAAACTACTTTTCACTATGTATATGACGTGCACATATCCATTACTCCACATTATCGGATACAGTGATGTGTTTTGTTGTTTTTAATGTTATCTTTGCCAATTTCTTTAACAAAGGTGGTTGTGAAAATAGGTCTGCCAATTTCAGAAGCTGGAAACAAAAAGAAAAATAACTCTCACTTATGATGTAATACAGAAAGTGGCGCAAAGTGCAGCTGAGTTATGACATCCTCTCTGTTGAAATGTAATCCTTGAAAGAACCGTCTATGACAAGATTTTTGCAACTTATTTATTCAATTGTGATCAAAACTTCGCTATTACTTTTTAAACAATTCATTTTTTTTTCAAATCCAAAACTGGAGTGAGCGGTTTTCTTTTAAGATGGTGACAAGCTATGCCAATATGAGGTAGTATATAAAATAATATGTCACATGTATGAAGAATGAGAGAAGGTTCCTAAACCAGCAGAGGGCAGAGGAATAAATGTGCAACTACCTCTTCCTGCACTGACCCAGCATTGGAATGGGAAAAGTCCTGGATGCTAACACCAGATGCAAGAAACCTGCCCAACCATAGTAGCATGGGAGGCAAAACAAATAAAACAAATTTTAAAAGGCCAAGAGGAACAAATGCAAAGGAAAGGTGGCCCCAGGTAAAGCAGCAAGTTCTGTTCCTGAAAGACAAGGAATACCTAAAGGCAGTTTTAGCTACCACGCCATTAACCATGCACCATGTTCATAAATAGTGTTAGAAACATAGAGGGGCTTTATGGTGTTGTATCCTTTTCTCTCATAATGAAAATAATATGGTGCAAAGTCTCCAAAACTTGTTGCAGATTAATGTTATGTCAAGTATGGGCACTGTACTCCAAATTAGTCTGTTGAAGCATGAGAATTTTTTACTCAGTATAAAAAGAGAACAAAAAGCTGCATATAGGACAAACCAATGATACTGAAGACTCCCTAATTAACTTTTAGGTGGAACATGCTGTGTGTAAGGTTTATAATCACAGGTATTATTAGGGTGAGACCTCAAAGCACAAGCAGTCATATAAACCACTTATCAGTAAGATAACTGGAGTAGTGTATGACTATGATAAGCTTTCCTATGGCCATAAAGTACAGTAATAAAAGTGCTGGTGTTGAGAATGCTCTTTGTTAAGCCAAATGGTATGACTGAAAGAAAGGCTAAGAAGAGTAAAATTTCACACACTGTTTAAAAAAATAAAAGAAAAAACAGTTTGGAATGGGCTTCCAATTTATGTTTATGTACCTCAATACACCAGGGTTATGATTTCATCCAGTGCTCCCATTCTGTCTCACAAGATGATTTGCTTAGTGGGTTAACAGTTTTCTAAGAAATGTCTTTTGTTTGATTGAGAATGCTAGTTGAATGTTATACCAGTATGTATATTTCATTATTTACGGGTTTGGTTTTATCCAAAACGGGAAATTCAGGTCTTTACCAGCTCATTCATTCATTCCAACAGAAGGTCAGGTGCAAAACACAGAGTTGCAGACATGAAAGAGAGTTATTTTGCAAACCTCTTGCACTTAAGAGATACCATTTTTCATGCTCATTCTCCTTTTAAATCCTAACAGGATGTTTGGAAAAACATATTTTCCCCCAAGTAAAATCCTTATTTATATTAAACTAATCCTCTGTGCAACAAGTCTTGAATACATCTTTTGTCAACCATGTTTTGTTAAGTAAAGCCTGAAAGTTGAATATATCTAGAACACAGGTAGGAAGGTATCTTTCTGAAGATTCATGAAATATGGTCCAAGATTTTAAAGGCTGATTAGGGTTTTCTTAAGAATTTTAGGGGGAGCAAATGATGAAAACATGGGGAGGAAAGAATTATTACAACTTGCCTCATTGCGTAACTTGGCACAAAGAAACTACAAGATGTGGTGGTCTTGAAGTGAATTTCAGATAAGACAAACCAGTTCACTTCATAGATTCAGAACATGTCTGGGGTGGGAAGGAACCCTGAATATCATCCAACCCCAGCCGCCTGCTCAGGGCAGGGTCAGCTCAAGCATGTTGCCACAGGCCAGGTTTTAAATAGCTCCAAGGACAGACACTCCATCCCTTCCCCCAGGAGACCTGTTTAGTGTTCGACCAGTGCTCAGTCACAACAACAAAAAAAATTTTTCTTAGGTTCAAACATAATTTCTTTTCTTTCAGTGGGCACACTGCCCCTTGTCCTTCAGTAGCAACTGTTGATCCATTCAGCCTAGTTGCCAGGTCTACCTATTGAAAAAGCAGTCAGGAGTAATAGAAATTGCCTGAGACATTTGCTACTGTAGCAGGAAGGGCACAGACACTGAAGGAAGAAATAGCATCAGGGAAAGCAGAAAACCTGACTAAGACTTGAGGAAAAATGAATTCAACTACATATATTCAAAATTATATTATATTCACGAGAAGCAATTGGCTGCGTGAAGTCTTCCTGTATCCCAGAGATTGTCAATGGAAGAATTAGACAAGAGGAAGGGAGACTGAAGATGTAGGGAACTACAAAGTAAAGTGATTTATGCCACAACCTTGGGGAACAACAATATTAGGACAGCTTAATTATAACCAAACTATCTTGTCTGCTAAATTAAAGAACATTAAGGACAACATAAATGGCAGATGAAATTTCACTGTGTTCCTTGTTTGGCAGAAATTTCAGTATCCTTAAATATAGCCTAATTCTGTAGACAGATTTGCTTTCATTCTCTTGCTTGTGCATATAAACTCATTAATCCTCAGAGTACCTATGCACAATAATGGACTACTGAATATTTATCTCACTATTAGGGTCAATGTATTAGGTAGTTAAAAAAAATATTGCTACAAGTCCTTAAAATTTAGGTACCGAAAAAAAGAAGGTAGTGTAGCTACAGGAATTTTCTTGGGGAGGGATTTAGGGGAAAGCAGAAAAGCAGGTAAAGGATGCAAATTACTTGAATCTATAAAATCAAAATTAAATATTAGAAAGGTTATTCCTTCAGGGGAACTACTGCAGTCCAGCTCACTGTAAAATCGTATCCCGTATTTTCCACACACCTCACCTTACCACAGTAACTTCAAGTTGTGGTCTTGCACCTCCTGCATCTTGGGCCTAAATGGCCATTCCTATTTACATCTTCATATCCCATCCCAAAGCTTTCTTCTTAATTCCTCAATCTCTGCCTGAACAAGACTGAGACAGCAGTTTACTTGCTTTCTGTAAGTTACACAAAGCAGATGACTGAAAACTCCTCTAGAATAGAGTTCAAAGTTAGGTCTCTTCTCTGTCTAGCCAATACGTGCCAAAGAACTTCAAACCCAAATGAAAGAAGCATCAAGGTTGACTGAAATTGTAAAAATTATTCAAATGTTGGAAAAGGAAAATATCAACACAAAGGAAGTCACCAAAATATTTAATCATCAACATTTAAAAACCCCTCAAATATTATTTCTCACCCCAAAGACCACCACAGTATGGCAAACTGACGAAAAATAAGTTGACAAATCAAAAACTGGTGAAGTAGGATCCAGACACTTCCAACTGTCAGAATACCATTAAAGAAAAATGAAATAAACAGTAATGAAAAAACACTATGCTAGTATCTGTTTATATGCAGCCAGAGAAATATTAGTTAGACAATAAAGAAAGAATGAAAGAATGCAGGCAGTGTGGTAAGAGTGGAAGCAACTTTACCACATGGAACTTTTTTCAGAAAGCTATGGGCTATTCTACAGTAATAAAAAAAAGTGCAGCTTCCATTCTGTGCACTTTTTTCCACTTCATCTCATACAATTTTCTGTAATGTAGGCCACTAAAAAGATACAAAACCAGCTCAGTACCAACAGCAGGGAACTTTTAAAGAAGTAAAGTCACCAGTTCAAGCAAGTGTTGAAAATTACCCTTAGTATTCTCACTCATCTTGAAGTGATAGGCTATTAAATTCTGTTTTCACCAACCTATTAAGCAAGCTGGTCTCCCTACTGAATGACAAAAACCACAGAAAAGATAGAGTAAAAGGGAAGAATGTTTTTATATAATGTCAAATTGAACACTAAAATTAAAAGGCATCAGAATAGCTTTAGTCCTTCAAATGATAAAAAGGTTTAATTCAAGTACACTAAGAACTTTAATTAAAAATATCCTAAGATAGAAAAACCAGTATAATCACTCACAGCTATTTCTCAGAGTCAAATGGAGGAGGTAAGATGTGGAGAGAAGAAATTCAGCTATTTAGTATAAGTCTCACAATATATTTTGTCTAAAAAATTGTGCTGTAGGTACATTAAAATTGACAATAGGTCTAGGTGAATATTTCTTTTCCACAACGAAAAAATTCACACATACATATCAAAGTTTCAAAAATATTTCAAAGAACAATTTAAAAGAAGCTGTGTGAATTAAGAAAAAGAAAGATAACATGTTGATTTTAAAGAGTTCTGAAATATAAGTTAAATTTAAGTAAAAAGTCACAAATAAGGTCATTATAAATAAAATCCAGTCCTGATCTAATTTTCGTATTTTTAAGTAAGACATGATTATGTATTGCAGCCATGGAACAATATCTGAATTACTAAGTCCAAAAGAAACATTATTCAACCATTCTATACAGTCTACATCTTACTTTACAAACTTTTGTTGACACAACTGAACTGGTAAAACCAAGTTAGAGGAATCTTAGAGGAATGCACTTTGCCCTAAAGTCATATACTCCCAGCCTTGCAAGAGCTGTCTGTCTTGTGTTGTTTAATGAAACTTCTGTTCTTGCAACTGTTCTGCCAACCTGAGCTACAGAATTGTATTTTTAAGTTTTTGGCTTCTCTGCTGTAGAGATAGTTCAAAGCAAACATCCAGAAGATTTCTGTACTATTATGCAAGGAATAAACAACTCAGTCTACAAATAATTCCACATCAGCTGATCGGGATTCATGGGAAGTCCAGATGTAATGGAGCAAAAATCCCTTGGATAATCTCTTGCTGCCGTGTTACTGCATCCTTTCCTGAGCGGTGTAACAACTTCCTAAGGTTCACTGCCCTCGCTGCTCCCTCTGGGCCTGGCCCAGCCCCACAGCAGCCTTCCAGACCCACGCTGGTGCAGCAGGTGCCTCCCCACTTCCCCCATCTCCTGCTGGACAAGGGAGTTTGCGACCACGAAGGGCTACAGCGTGCCAGCACAAGGTCAGTGCTGCAGCTGGGAAAAGGAGAAGGTGGTGAAGGACCGTATTTTAACACATAACTGCCCCTTAAAGACTGTCTCACCATGTCTCATGGAACTACGGTAAATGACATCCAATTATGCACGTGGCAGGGACAGAACACAGTCATCTTTGTTATCTGGGACGAAGCAACCTGCTCATCTGTGTATTAAATGGTAGCATTACAGCAATAACTGTCAATGGGGCTTCCTCCTTCCATTTTTGTGACTGAATCCTAGGTCTTGACAGGACTGGCTGCTAAAAAACAAAGAAAAAATCCTGAAAAACAACGCATCCACCCCCAAACCTGTATTTTAATGATACAGTCCTGATATTAACATTTCAATAGAACTTGTTAATTTAGATGAGGCCTGCAAACAAAATGAGTGCTTAGCTAAGTACCAAAAATAGAGGTTTTTATCAGATGGAGCTCCAAGCCAGCCCAGAAGAAAACCAGTTTAAAATGATGCACTAATTACAGTATCTGTTTGAACAACAGAAGTAATTTTATAACATGAAGCATCAGAACACACTGATTGTCCTAACCCCTGCTGATAAACTGCTTTAATTGTGCAGTTACAGTCAGGCAAATTAACACAGACTTTTGCTCCCACTGAGTTTCTAATGGCAGCAGTTCACAAGCAGAAAGCTGGTAAAAAAAGTAAGGCTACAAATGTCTGAGGGAATAGCCTGGTCAGGGAGAACACATTCAGAACTTCTGACCCAAGTTTCCATCTATAGAAACAACGGATCAATTGCTTAAATTAACAGTCACATACTTGTTGTTTTGATTGTCGAACAAGTTAGTGCTATTTACCGAGCCTTTAGTTATAAATTATTATTGTATGGCAAGCTCCCAAAGCCAGAAAATTTTGGATTGAAAAAGTGGGTGTCTTCCAGCACACATTGAACTAGCCAAGGTAGCTGTCAAACATTGTCAAAGGGCATTATCTAAAGCATCTTTTAAGAACTGTTCGTAAAAAAAAAAAAAAAGAGAGAGAGAAAAAAAAATAGAAATCTGGCGGCATGAAACAACCTAATGTTTAAACGACACAAGAGGATTCTGCCGCCTGTCTCAAAGCCTCACCGCAGATACTGCGCTCAGACTTCAAACCAGGCACCGCCCCAAGCTCAGATCTGCCCTGCGGACAAAATGGTTCCTAAACGCTCCAAACACCGCTCTGGACAAAGTTTCCAAAGCTGCAGCTCCCCAGCACGAGTGGCCGGGGCTGCAGACACAAGAGGACGGGCCTGTCACGGCCGCTGTCACCGCCCCGCTCCGCAGGGCCCAGCCCGCAGGAGCTCGGGCAAAACCGAGAACTTTCTGTCACACTGCCTGCAGGACTGCACCTCCCCGGCAATTCCTGCTTGCCTATTTCCCTCAAGTTGTACCCGTGTGAAAAATAAGGTTTGTGGAACAAGCTGTATTGCTGAGTGCTATCACAGCCCGGGAGCTTGTTAGAACTGAATATTTCACTGTTGTGGGATAAAAGTAAAAAAGTTGTGCACGCATCAGTATCCACAGGGAAATAAATGAGAATTTAGTACACGAAATGCACAGTGTAAACTCAATATCTGGATATATTTGTTAGAGACAAATGCAACTTTTACTATTGATACTTAAAATTACAATGAAATAACAAACCTTACCCAGGCAGAGGAGTGAGAGTGTTCATTTCTCTGACTTTGGACTACAGGTAAGAGTTTCAGCACTTTATCAGTGTTCCTGGCATAGTAAACTTTATACGGATACAGTTACACTGCTATCCAAGTATGGATTTATTCCCCTACCGAAAAGGGAACAAGCACTATGAAACATTTCACAATATTCTAATTCTTTTTACACACTGACCACTCACTAAACAAACATCAAATTCCCTTGAAAGAAAATGAAATACCCATAAATCCTGAACACAAGTCTTGGTTCAGAGTTAGCTTTACCTGCCTTTTGAAGGGAAGTACCTCTGTATTCTGAATCACAAGGTACAAAAGACATTTTTCAGTGCAGGCTTCGACCAACAAAACCTGATCTGTGAAAGTGGACACATTCCTCAGAGCATTCTCTAATCAGGAAATACAGGCAGTAAGTGTATTTTAACTCATGATTCAAGTCCATTCATCATCAGTCACTAATGAAATTAACTTCAAAATAACCTGCAACGGTTCTAAAATCACTTCTGTATATTGGCCTCTGAGTTTATGAGCAGTATTAATCAGTATAAAGCTGATTCCACTATTCAGCTTTAGATGGAGAAAGGATGACAAAAGTAAGTGTTCTTTTATACACCTTATTATCAAGTAGCACCTATGTACCATGCATCTATTATAGGTTATTCAGTTGACTTCAAAAACTTTACAATTTTTATTTTAAAAATAATTAATGGTATGTTAAAATTATATATATATATGTAATAGAAAACAAATCTACAATGGATCAGTTTTTATGAGCATGGAAAGGTATCTCTTAAAGCAGAACCAACATGTCACTAATATCACAGTGACTATACAATACTATTGAATTTACTCTTTTAAGTACATTAAGATTCTTTTCTATATTAGGGTTTTTATTTCATAGTATTACAGTATTATGTTTTAATTTACCATTTTATTTCCTTCTACCCTGGAAGAAGACTAGGACACCAAGGTACTAGCCTTGCTAACACAGCCTCTATTCCACCCAAAAACTTACCAAAGTAACTAAAACTTTGCTAAAGTTCATGCTGACAGGCAAAATAGTCTTAATTAAATTGAAATCTGATGACCATTTTCCATCCAGGATTCTCAGACTAGGAGATCTGAAAGTGCTGACATCCAAAATCTAGTATGTGCTCCAAAACCATCTCAAGGCATGGCAACTTTGAGAAATTTGCTTGAAGAAAGAAGTTGCAACTCTAAGAAAATGCAGTGTAACTAGGCAGTGGTTTGTACACATATAGGAACTGAGCATCAAGATCCTAGTACTGCCTCAGGTAAACAGTCACCAACATCACCAGGTGGTGTTCCAGGAGTGCCCTGATACTGGCCACAGAAACACAGGAGGGTGCTTCCCACTTTGCCCTCCTGCAAATCACTGCCCAGAATGTAAGGGAAATTTAAAAAAAAAAGAAAAAAAAAAGGGGGGGAGGCATCCCCAGCCCAACCATAAAGGACTTCATTAGGAGCTAGGTTCCCGTGTTTTCACTTAGGACTGGAAACTTTTTGTAGTTGTGAATGATTAAGTAAAACATATAAATAGCATACTGAGGTGTACCCTTATTTATAGCTTCAAGGTAATCATCCTCGTTTTTAGTTTTTCCATTAATATGAAACTTTTACTTTCCTGCGTGCAATGAACACAAATTGTGGAAAGCATCACAGGCACTTCTGATTTAATGATTTGGGAACTTAAGGAACAATCTGAGCAGTGATTTCACATTCTGGCTTACTGTGTTTTTTACAGTAAAGTGCTATCACTATTCCTCAGCTGTATTTACAGGGAAAGAACTGTCTGCTCATTGGTTTCTCAGTCTTTCAGGCTACACAGGATACCACTCCCAAGTATTTCTCTGAGAATCTTTTTTTTTTAAATGGTTAAGAGAAAACCAAGCAAACAAACAAAAACCAACAAACTAAAACCCCAAACCCAAACGACCTGACTCCAATATGGAATGCCATTTACAGCATGCTGTATTTGGAAAACTGCACTCTGTGTTGTATTAGACACTAGCACATGGCCAAGTTAAAAAAAAACCATTAAACAAATTATACTTTTGTGTTCAATGGAATGCATGATTAGCTCCTAGGCTAGGAGTATAATTGCACATGTTTTGGAATATTTTCTTTCCTCTTTTGAAGCGTTTTTCACAAGCACTATCATGTAACTTTCATCAGCAGTAACTGCCGCACATCACTGTGGCATCTGTCTTTACTGAATTTCAGCCATTTTTATTTCTCCATTCCATGTTTTATTTCCTCTGTCTTGTTTTGACTTGATTGCTGCTTTGCACAGCAAACCTGGCCAATGTATTAACATTCCCCTCACCAATAATTTGAGTTCAGTGTTAAATTGATCTATTTTGCATCTAAACTCATCCTCAAACCCCTGGGCTCCTGCTCTTTTATGACAGCTCCACATATACATGATGTTAAACAAACTAAAAGGGTCAAGAAGTATCAAAATATACCCACTTCTCTTCAGGTGCTACTCCTGCTTAGTCTAAACATGAATTCCAGAAACTTTCACTCATTTATGTTAAAAGCCTCTGAAGTAGACAGAACTACAATAATTCATACATAAATTTGTGACATTTCAATTTTTTTTATATATTTAGCAGTAAGTGACGGGATTTTCTTTCCAAACTGAATTTACAGACCTCTTCAAGAAAAGGAGGGAGAAGAAAGACCAAGAGGAGAAAAAAATGTAACAGCTAAGTGACCTTTTGAAGTACCAGAATAGGCAGCTGCTGATACCTTACATTTTAATGCCAACACATCCACACTTCTACTTCCTTCCTCCCCATTTGCCTATTGCTTCCAGAGTCTCGTGGCTCAGCCTTTGCTGGAAAATCTGACCATTCTCTGTTAGCATTTCCTCAAGGAGAAGCTGCATGTGCCTCTCATGTAGATAAAAAATACAAAATATATCAATAGGGGTTCCTCTGCGTAAATCTTAGTGAAGGTCTTAAGGGAGTACATTGAAGACAACTTTGTAAAATTGCAATATATTCCCGCCAACCCTTTGCTTTTTTTTGTTACAAAATAACTGTAAACTTTTCAAAGAGAGAATTTTTCTTCCCCATTTTCCCATGCTGCTAACATTTACAACAACACGCAATTACTAACATTAACATCTTTCTGAGACTGCTTAGCACTTACTAAGAAAAGTGAAATTTCACTAACTCCGAAGCTTTGCACAAAATATACAAAGATGTTACTACAGAATAGTTTTAACATAAACTTACATTGAACACATTAACATAACCTCAGTGTGCCAAGAGAATTAAAAAGCACCACCTTTTAGCCCACAATATAATAGAAATGTTACAGATACAGCATGAAACTATGTACAGAAGCCAAATTTAGGAAAATAAAACTAAAAATTCTTCCCTATTTCCTCCCCTCCCTGCAAAAAATGAAGTAAAAAAGTAACAAGTTTATATTTTTTACTTTTTGTATTACAAAAATGTGACCTCGGTTTAAGAACATGAAGTTACTACTGTTTCTATAAACTCAAAAGAGACTTGTAGTGTAAAACACTATTGTTATAATGATATGTTGTTAGCTTTATTTTAGGACATTGTGATCTTTAGGTTTTTTACTGTTTGTCAAAGCAATTAAAAAAGAGACTCATGACTCAAACCAAACATACCTAGGTAGGAGTTTAGTAACTTCAAGTAACTCAGTTTCCCAAGCCATAAAGAAACTGGTTAACTGCTCAGAGAAATGAGGGGAAAAAAAAGGAAATAATTAGAAGAGCTTAAACAAACACTCAACATCACTGATTTTTTCAGAATGGTTCAGACACAGGCTGGGGATGGGAAAGGACAGAGTATATAACTTTAACCTGTGACTGCCAACAGAACTTTACCTGTGGGCTACAAGAATGCAGCCAAATGCAAGAAAGAGGCCATGTGCAGGAAAGCAAAGCTGTTTTTATTGCTAGGACCAGGCTGACAAGCCAGAGTTTTAGCTCAAAATCTGTATCTTGCAATTCTTGAGAATGGCTCTTTGTGATTTGGATATGTAACTAAAGAATAACCAAGTTCTGACAAGAGCAGGCAGAGTCAGACTGGAAAAAACAGGGCGAGAGGGAGGGATGTAATCAATGTTACAACAGCTCTCATACATAAAACTGAAGTGCTTTGTGCAATCCTGACCTTAGTGAAAAACAGTGTATCAAGTACTTATATGACAATACCTAGCATTTTTCTTATTTCCCCTTTCTTGTTTCAATTCTTGGGATGAATCTTCATTGGAGATTTCCTCAAAGATGTACTCCTGCTTCCTTCTAGGTGTGCCAAGATAGCAAGAAGACTCTAGTGCCTAGGCAGCTAAATGCTACCCTGTGCATTTAGATTAAAAGTGGTTGCTTCAATAAATATTGAGAACTTTAGACACAATGTCCATGCTTATAGTTAGAACACTGCATTGTCACTTCAGAGAAATAAACTGTCCTGAATGCCAAGACAGAACTATTCTGAGTTTTCTTGTACAGAAGGGTTTCCTCCACAGACTTCAGTTTAACACAGCTGTAGGGGTAACTGCTCACTCGAATAAGAGAAGTGGCTCGGTTCCTTTCTCCTTCCCTCTTCTTGGTAGCAGCAGCAGCTCTTGCTGGGGCCTTCCAGAGCCAGTTAACACAGCACAAACCACTGCTGTCAGATTAGGTTTTGCCTGTTCAGCAAGCTGAACTGGCTCAGTGACACATTCCACAAGCAGCAGGCTGAGCACAAAGGAGGGCACAGGCAGATCTCCCTCTGCAGGAAGCTGCCAGCTGTCAGTCACACCTCTGGCAGGACACACAGCAGCCCAGCCACTCCCAAAAGGTACCAAGGGTGGGGAGCCCCTCGCTCTGACTGCCCAGGGGACAGGCTGGCATGCAGAAGTGCCACGGATGCCAAATGTAATCTTACAGCAATACATTAATTACTGTCAGAAGTTACATATTCTGAAAACTCAGTTTCCACTCCCTGCAGAGCAATCAGCTTCCTTCCACTTCAAATGCTACATCTCAGTTGCTTACCTGAGAAACTAGCACACTATGTCCCATGTATTTAAGCAAGGGTGTGTCAAAGAAAAAAACCCTGTCATTCACAGCATAGTGATTAACTCTAAAATAAAGTTCACTTAGACATAAAGTTTGGAATCTTCTTAAAAATGTGTCATTTCACAGGAGATATTAATGCAAATTAAGTAAACTAACATATTTTAAAAATAAAGGAAACTTTGTTATGAAGAATACAGAAAAATCAAATTTGCCACTAAGAACGGACAATTAACAAACTCAAGCTGAACCCTTGAAAGAATTCAGAACTCCTGCCTCAAATAATCTCAGCACACAAGTTTCTCCTGTATTTAAGACTGAAAGCTTGCACACAATCTGTAATTACAGATTTACTGCAGCACTTGCCTCAAATCCTTGATACAATTACATGGGATTTGACACAACCAAGGTAACTTTTGATAACTCAAAAGTGTGACCACTGTTCCAAACCTTCCTTATGACCAATTTCGTGCAACTACTCTATTGATTAAGATGACTACAGAATGAGGAGTATTCCAGCACGTGCCACATGTTCCCAAGGCTGGATTAAAATATTGTAATAGTCATGCCAGTTAAAGACTGTATAGCTGAGTGCCAGCTTGGCACTGATGTTAAATGGCTTTTGAGAATACAGCTGATAATATATTAGTAACACCTTTCCTACAGCACAGAAATGATGGATGTTCAGGATCCTCCTTCACTGCTCAGATAGCTTCAATCCAGTGATTTTAAAAAAAACAACCAAACAAAAAAGCCCAACACAACCATTAAAAAAAAAAACAACCCAAAGCAAACAAAACTTATATGAACCCCTCCAACAAACAAACACCACCAAAAAAAAAAAACCACAGAAAACCACCAAAAAAAGCCAATGCATAGCAATACGACTTTAACACTGCAACTCCTCATACTCTGATGGTTTTCACAGAGAGTTAGCTCCCTGGTCCTTCAATGAATCCATCCTTAAGGCCTGGGTTTGGAAGTTTTTATTCACTGTCTACACTTAATGAGCTCAAAACCACAAAAATTTTAGTTCATTTAAAATACTGTACACTAGCATCAGCTCTATATATAGCATGTGTGTGCAACACATTTAAGAAAAAACCTTGCAAAATTAATTAAATAAATAATTTCTATAAAGGAGTAATTATGAAAATGATGTCCACTTTTTAAATTGGAAAACAACATTTAATAAACCTCCTGCTAATTACGTAAGCACAAAAGAAAGTATTAGCTAGTCACAATTTTAATTCAAAGTCAAATATCACAATAGTTACATGTATAATGGTTTCAGGAGAGAATGTCTAGATGTGCATCCTTCAAGATCCCATTCAATTAGCAGTCCTACAACTGCTGTTTAGGAGACCTCATCATCCTTCCAAAAAGGTACCTGGTTTCACAAGAACATTTTGAATCCCACAAATTCTGGTAAAATGTACAAAAAAAAATCACTAAAGCAATGTAATTTTCTAAAAAAACTTATTAAATAATGTATTTGCTGACATCCTCACTTGTATCATTTTGAGTAAAACTTGAGTGTGCCTACTAAGATCTGTAACTAACCAAATTATCACAGCTCCATTGCAAATCACCATAATATGCAAAATTAAGGCTTATTAAGAAAAATTTCAAGTTCTGTTTTTTTCAACACATTCCCTCAAACTAGCTATTCCCTGAGCTACCAAAGATATTAACGCAGAGAGAAATACCATTAATAAATACAGGACAGATTAAAAGAGGCACACCAAATGTCATTACTGCATGAAGTCACAGAAGCAAAGTAAATCCTTGATGTGCTACCCAAGTCACTATTTTAAGAGCAACTTTTAAAAAAACTCCAGTACTCTATCACAAACATGCAAAAAGTTATTAAAAAAACTAACTGCTTCTGGTCTTGAAAAGACAAGTTACTAGCCTCTTTCATTAAAATATCCATTATATATCTTTTCAGATTGCACACCCATCTGCCCCCCACAAAAAATCAAATTAAAGTTTTACAGTTTAACCTAATAGATTTCTGAATTACAAAAGCTGAAGGAGATAAGATTGGGTAGAAAAGGTCATTATGTGGAAGCTCTTCTTACATTTTACAATGATTTCATCCACCTCAGAAAATAAGACAGCATTGTACATGAATTGAAGACAAAAATAATTCTACACTTTGCTCACATCCTCAAGAGACAGGTAGAAGAAAGGTCAATTTCTTCAATATAAACGTTTCCTCTTCTTCAGAAAAGCACAAGCATTACAGCTTTTTTCAAAATGCATTTCCAAGAGATGACAGGGATTTACTGCCAACTGACAGGTCCTGACCTCCCACCTCCTTTTTCCCATCCTCTCCCTTCTCAAACTGGCACAGGTACTAATTTGGATCAATACAGCTTATTAACTAGCAAATTCTTCTTTTAATGCCCACTGAACTATTCTCTCACACTCTCTGACCAAAATCTAGCTTCTTTGCTGTTCCCATGTAATCTTCTAACATGGACTAGAACATTTGTTCCCACCTCTCAAAACAGAAGTTTAGCAAAGCTTTCCCAAATGTGTAATCCTGTATTCTTACGCAACGATGCAAACTGTCTGGTTTTATTCACAGTAAGGAATAGGAAGGTCCAAAAAAAAAAAAAAAAAATCAGCGTAACAGGTGGATAATTCTTTCCTGCACCTCTAATACAGCCTTCAAGATGATGTGATGCCATCAGGAGAAACTCAACATGAGATGAGCTTTCAGACACGTCCCTAGCACAGAAACAGTCACAGGTTTTGTACCGGTATGTAAGAGGTTGCTCAGCTGCCCAAAGTGAGAACGCCAAAGACCTGATTGAACACCAGCAGCTGGAGGCAAGAAGCAATTGAAACTTCTTTTATTTTTTTAAGAAGAAAATCACGACCCACCCAACAATTTTCATTTTCAGATTAGTTCAAAAGAAAAAACTCCAACAATTTTTATCACAAAAACCCTTCTAATATCAGAGCTATATTTTTACGCCAGTCGGGTATTGCAACAGTGTGTAACTGATGTGAAACCTCTCTATAATCAATAAAAGCCTAAATATATTCTTCCTCACATACAAATCATACAAAGCAAATTTAGGAAAGGGGGAGAGGCTGGGGTTCTTTTTCAACCAGAGTCTCCTCAAATAATAGTTGATTTGCAAAAACTCACTGGAATGTTTACAAGAAGTAAAACATTTACTTGCCTCTACCTCCAAAATTGCTGCATCATGGCTGTCTCTGCTCTTAAAGGAGACCTGAAAAGCAAAAAAAAATTGGGCTTGTGCCCTATTTTGCTTCTTTAAGATGTTTGAGAGGCATGAAGAGTTGGAATTAGGACTTTTTTTTTTCCCCTGTGAGGGACATTAATTACTCCTTCTTGTTTACACTTGAGACTAAAATTTCAAGAAGCCATAATATAAGACAACCTAGTAAAGGAAAAACAGTGCAAGAATCAACAGAAGCTAAGTCACAGAAGACAGAACAAACTTTTTTTTCCCTCACCCCTACTTCTTCAAGTTCTCCTCCATTTGGGTGATGAATAACACAAAATCCTTTTCCAGAGTTAAGCATTCTTACACTGCCACTATTTGTGATTTGCACACAAATGTATGTTTTAACACTGTGCATGCTAAAGAAAAAAAAAAACCAGGGGAAAAACCCCAGAAATCTGACTGAGGTTGTATTTAAAATGTTAAGATGAAAGATAATTGGGGAAAACTCAAATTCTGTTCAGGGACTCTTTATGGTTCAAAATAAAAAAAAAGTAAAAAATAATTGTTAGAAGTTCTCAGCAAATGGAAAACAGTGAAAAATCCATGAACTGGCTAGCTATAAAAGGGAGACAAACATGACTTTCACTACTAATATAGCCTTTAAGACATTTCCTGTATATGCTGTAGTGATGCAGTTATCAGAACAGAAAAGCTGCAATGTATTTCCTAAGAATTAGCATGTTTCATCTTATAGCACTAGTAAAATAAAATTAAAATTTTATGCCCATTACTGCTGGGGCAAGTAGAGTAGCTCATTAGTATTACGTGAGATGGGATGGCACCATGTATTTCCATTCAAAAAAACTGTTCAAAGCCCCTTCCTATTCCTTGCACCCACACTTCAACTATGTAATTACCATATATGAAAAAGGAAATTCTAATTTTTTTTTTTAAAGGGAAATTTAAAATGTTGCTTATGAAAAACATGGAGTCATCAAGAAAAATAAAAGCACAATTCCTAAAGATAAGGAAAATATATCTACAGTACATCCTTAGAAACTATTTAAGACAACAAACTCTCATAAATTATATATTACTGAAAAACTACACTCAACCAGTATAGGGTTGTAGTCAATATTTTAAGCCAAATCAGTGAACTGGCTGAAGGTCCTCGTCATTACACACATGGAACATGATCTTCCTGAAATGCTAAACCAACATTAGATAGGCCAAAGACCTGAGCATCTTTACCACAGGTCTGTTACTCAACTCAGCTCTCTTTTATCAACAATTATAATGTTACTTCTCCAGCTGCAACACCAGGCACCAATTCAAACAATACTGGCACTTAACTAAAAGCTCCAGTGGCAAAATTCAAAAGGGGTTATTTTGGTTTGAGGGTTTTGGGACAGTTGGTTTGTGTTTGGGGTTTTTTGGTATATTTTGCTTTTGTGGTTTTTTGGTTGGTGGAGGGGGCATGTTTGGTTGGGGTTTCTTTTCTCCCCATATATGAATTAAAAACAGAGAATGGAACTAAATAAAAGCAGGAAAAAATAAACAAATTTCATGTTTCTTTAAAATATTGGGGAAAAGTCTATTTAAAGTGAACTACAGTTAAGAAAATGATGTTTCATTTAGAAATTACTTACAGAGGTCTATAAAGAATCAGATTTCAAGAACACACAAAAACTGTTTCAAAGCTAGGAAGAAAAAAAATTCACAAAATTACAGATCATTTTTCCTCCTTTCTGTTGAACAAAAATTATTTTCCTCAAAAAGTGCTTACTTTTCTGGGTGAAATATATGGTGACACAGCAAGCTAGAAGTCAAAGTGAAAATATTTTAATACAAACACTCATGTATTGCTTATCATGGAAAGTGAAGGTGAAGTTCAACTTTGCAGGTTGAGTCTATTTAACAACCAGCTGTCACTGAAAATAGCAGCCCTGACTCTGCTACTTCCACTGAGCTGCCCCTGCTGCTCAGACAATTGTGCAGGGGCCAATTTAGGAAACTCACAAACTCAACTGACTCCCGAGGATGCACGTGAAGCAGTGGGAACAGATGTCCTAAGGCCTTTAATGGGAAATGACCATCAGATCAATCCAAACATAGTGCCATACCACACACAGAAAACCTTCAATAATTTGCAATAGAGAGATTTTTGTCCTCTGAGGACTACTAATATGATTAGAGCTCAGGCATTACTCTGCTTGAGAGTGTGTGAGCCTCTTCAATCCTGCATAATTTGACATAAATTTAAGTAAAGACACTTCGAATTAAATTCTAATTTAAGGATACCTGTGGTTACTTCAATATCCACGATATCACCTTCTTAAGGAAAAGAGTATTTATATAATGCAGAATAACGTTAAGATTACCAAACATATAAATGATACAAACATACTACTTTTTTAAAAAAATTATGGGTTTAGTACCCTTTTTACTATGCAATACATAGTACATATGCAACTATTTATTTTGATACCTCTTCTGCCTATGCAATTACTTCATACGAAGTATTAAACCCCATTTAAGTGTTAAGGAACGAAAAGTGCCAATTGACTTTGGGGAAAAAAAAATCTAAGTAATCAAGTCAAATCAAGTAAAAATCAAAGTACCTCAACGATAAGTTTCAATGCTATTCTCCACAGGAAACTGAAATAAATTACTCTTCTGCTGTAATTTACAAACAATGCTTAAACTCCATACTAAACTTCTTGCTCTAGAACCATACGGTCTCACAGGGAGAGACACCTTCTCAAAAAAGTGCTTGCCTAAGTCAGAAAAATCATCAGTGAAAGCTGTTGATAGGATTTTTTCCCTCTGCTAAAATGTGAAGCACATTTTAATTATTCAACAAGCTACTAATACTCAACAAAAGCAAAACTGAAGTTTCCGATGCTAGTCGTGCTCAGCTAAGCATACGCAGTGTAACCTCCATATCCTCCCTGTTCTGCCCCCAACCCTCACCCTGCAGGCAGAGTTAATATGATTTACTCCACTTTTGAAGCATGTCACATTCTTGTGATGGGGACAAAAAGGTGGAAACCATCTGCACTAAAACTTTATTGACTGACTTAGTACATAACATAAACTATTTAGCACACCAACACTCAAGTTTCACAAGGCAAGGAAGGCATACATTGCAGTTGCAGTATGCAAAACAAAAAGAATGCACAGCTCATCATCTATAAAACAGTTAAAGGAGACCAACAGCATGAAATACACAGACAAATCAATGGCTCAAGAAAGAACATCAAAAAAAGATGAGGTGTCTCAAAGCAAGACGGGGTGTTTTTATTTGGGCACTTAAACAGATATAAACTCTTTTAATAGCTTGCTCTAACATGATACAACATGCAGGATAACATACCTACTGGAGTTTTAAAATATTGCCCCATTTTAGGCAGGAGATGTTACTTCATCACTCTGAAGATACCAACAAATAACCTCTTAAACCTCTGATGATGCAACAGTACACAAAAATGCCACAAATATCCAAAAACACAGTAACAGTTTTTCTAATATACCTATATAAGAAAAGGCACTAAGATAATAAAGAATTACACCAAAAGAGAAAGTTTGCACTGTATATGTTCACCAAGAGTCCAAAGAGCAGCAGAATTACCTCTGAATAAGCATGTAACATCTGAAACTCCAGGTTTCAGAAATCCTTAGTACAAAGCTCCACATTGAGCTTTTCACTTTGTACATTTCAAATGTTGCCTTTATATATGGGAATAAGCTTGGGGTTTTTTTGGTGGTATGTCATCAACCACATACAGTCCCAGGACAATGA
Source organism: Passer domesticus (assembly GCF_036417665.1). Lineage (NCBI taxonomy): Eukaryota > Metazoa > Chordata > Aves > Passeriformes > Passeridae > Passer > Passer domesticus. The sequence goes on along the minus strand of NC_087476.1, from coordinate 105,758,508 downwards.
ATTCCATGCTCTCCACAAGTTCTCTATGTCCTAATGTTCACCCCATCCTCCAAGTAATATGTGTCTCTTAACACTATTAACCACTGTAAATGATGGTATGAAGAACTGAGTGAACAGACTAGAATTGAAATATCTAGTTTGATACATATGAAAAATCTCAGTTAAAGAAAGCAAAAAACTGTTTATCATCTTAGAAAACGTACAAGCATTACGGAAAAAAAAACCTTTTGTGACTATCATCACAATTTTGAGGAGACTTAACACCTTGTTCTCAGTTTCCTCCTGATCCCTCACGCCTAATTTTGTTCATCATATACTTACTGCATTTCCCATTGGCTGTGTTTCCTCACTTCCTTTTTAATAACTGCCTTGAAGAGTCTCAAATTTGTTGCACAGGTGAGCACACTTCCTTTTTTTGAAACAAGTAAAAAAATCTCCAAAAGCCTTGCCTGTTTAAAGGAAGTTTAGTTTTTTTAGTTTTTCTAATTTAAGGCCAGTAACAAGACACATAACAAAAGACCACTACTCTAATCATTAAAACTTGTTGATGAATACTGCTCAGGATTTATGATTGGCTATTACATACATGTCACACAGTATGACCAAAGTAACAGCATTTAATATATCAAGAAAAAAAAAATTCTATATGATTAAGATTTTAGTTCTCTGAGATTAGATGTAAACAAACCACACTGGAGTACCAAAATTTTAGCTTGATCTTTACCAACAAGCTGTTTTCATTTTAGCATATAGGAATGTACGAAGCCCATGATGCACAAAACCAAATACAGGGGAAAAAACCACAAACACATAAAATGCAACTTGATCATAGAATTGTTATCTACCTCAGTAGCATAGACACACACACACAAACACACTGTATATATATATGTACAGGTATAACAAAAACTTTTGTGATCTCTGTAAGATTTTGATAAATTAGACTGTACATTATACTACATTGAAATTTTATTCTATACATCTTACCCATTATGCCTCTTTTTATACTTAAGCTTATCTCCTAGTAATTTTTTCCCAGTTTTAGAGACTTTGACCAAAAGGAATAGTCAGGATGATTTAATCTGGCCTTCAATATATCATAGGCCATTACTTTTCAATAGAAAAAGAACTGCTCTGACAGTAATCATTAAAAATTGGTTTAGAGTGTATCCAAGGTCATCATAACTTGACTCTGCTAATACAGGGAATTAAAGTTTGTTTCTAGATGGATTCTTCACATTTTCTGTAAGAGAAATCTCTATTACTCAAAATCTGATTTAAAGAAAATTCTTAGCTTTGAGGCACAGATCTACCAAGGGCTAACTGGTAAATGCTCCTTACTTTCTTTCACAGTAAATTTTAAAATTTTACACCTTAACCTCATTCTCAACTGCCCAAATGGCTAAAGAAATGGACAGGAGGGATAAAGAACATCAATATCATTGTTGAGTACTTTAAAAAATCTTAGGTAGTTGTGCTCAGAGTGACCTCACTAGAGAGAATACTTCAAATAGCAGATGCACCAAGTACATTGTTATGCAGCCAAAACCTGCAAGTACAAATGTGAGACATACTCTATAGGTCCCAGCCATAAATAAAATATTGTTCACATTTTCAGTTTTTCAGTTGTTGATCCTACATAGGCAGGATCTGAGCCTGCAGGAAATTATGATTCATTGTGTACCTCTGCAATAAAACCAAGTTTTATGACATGCTTTCAGCAGGACTGTTTTCATCACAAAGAAAAAAGCATGTTTAGCAGATGTATATATATTTCAAATGACAAGTACCATCAACTTAGATTATAGGGGGAGATAGAGGGTCTGAATTTTCCTCAGTGGTACATAAACCCTGTCAACAGAATGCTTAACAGTGTTCTTCTGGATGACTATTTGGAGAGCTGCAAGCTCTCAGCTTCTACTTTTCATGTCCTAAAGTTTAGTGGTAGAAAAGTTCAACTTTTTTTTCAGAGTTACCAAGAAAGTGAACTTTTCCTATGTGACCAAGTGTACAATCATTTTTGTTCAGCTTTTTAATGAAATTTGTGAAAACTGTCCACGGGGTGAGTGTAGAGAATTATCATATTTATGCACTGCAGCTGGTATTTCTTAAATGGGAAAAGTCCCCCAAAATCTTAGACTGGAAAAGAGAATTCCCATTCAGTCTTGGACTTAGGAACTTCACTCTGGAGCACAATCAGACACAGCAATTCCTGCCAAAAGGAACTGCAAGTCCTACAAGAGTAGTAAAGAACATAAAGGGAAAGCATGCTCGTCAAAAATGGTCCAGGAAAGGCAATTGTGAAGTTCCATTATTTTCCACATCTTAACACAGCATATAATTTCAGAACAGAAATTTTCCTCTTTTCAAGAAGATCTGTGTGTAAAGATTATGTGAAAATACAGAAAATTAATATCTATTCAAAACTGGATATTACAACATTATTTGAAAATTTTGTATATGAAAATTAATTTCTCTAAAAGCGAATACAAGAATCCTCAAAATTGTAACTGAACCACATAACAAAGAAAATACTCAAAAAATGCAAATAAATTTTTTTCAAGTGAGCAAAGTCAATGAAACGTAATCAAATCAAATTAAGCAGAAAAATGTGACAGCCTTGTTGCATTTTTTTTTATAGGGAACAAAAAGTACAGTATGTCCATTTAAGACTATTTATTCTGGAAGAACAAGAGTCTTCGACTTCATTTGAGGCTGGGAATTCATACTGAATGCATGATAGTCTGAGGAAACCTTAACAGGGTGTCTTTGGGATTACAAAAACTGTCTGTGGCTAGACAGTGTGGGCTGCAGTGCTCACCTACAAAGTGAATGTTTGACCATTCAGTGTCTGAGCAGAGGAAGCCCTCTAATCACTGCAGAACCTAATCCTAAATGGATGAGCTAACACAGTTACACCAACAGTCTGCTGCAGAACTGCTGTGCCATGAAGTACGTCTGCTAATCTGAATGCACGTCAAACTCACATTCCATGGGGTTTTTTTACAGTGCAGAAAAAAGAAAACCGGAAAAAAACTGTTAAAGAAACAGACAGAGATAACTGCACTTCAATGACAGATCATAAAACACCTTATCAAGTTCCTTATTTAATGCTTATCACTGTTTACTTGGCATGAAAGGGCAATTGTAGGTAGGAACTAATCTACATTTATTGACTTTATGAATTACCTACAAAAAACATAACTAATAATCATGTAGCAACTTATTATTAAATGCAATAATTTAATGAAATTTATCAGTTAATATGCCGAAAAGAACATTTACTTTAAAAGAAAAGCAAACTGCTTAACAAACAAACCAGTTATGATCTAAGTGGGTTTCCTGGTGTTCTTTCGGTAAACCACGATCAATTCACAAAATTACAACTTTTTTTTCCTAAGCCTGATTTTTCACAGCACTTTGCCTGCATCCTGTGATATTACAATGTTCCACTACAAAATGAAATCTAGCTTTCTGCTCTTTAACAATGACACTCTGTTTAGGTTTTCAACAAAAGAAGAAAATCTTTCAAGTGCACACCTTACAAATTCTCTTAAGAAACTGTTTTATCTGTAATGGTTTTTTGTTTGTGTATGGTTATCTCTGAGACCAGTCATTACTGCAAACCAATCAGTGTGCGCAATATGCCTTCTGAGCAAACTTTACTAATTGTGCCTAATTACTGCAGGCAACCACTCTTACTCTGCATGTGACCTCTATTCACCTAATAGCTGAGGCTCTGAAGTTCTACTTGAATTACCATGCACTGCTATATCCACTGAGCTCCTCAAAAGAATTTCGTGTACACGCTTTAAAGCTGCTACAGTAATTACTCCTTTTCACTTACTGTTTCGCATTTTTGGCCAAATTAGTCTAGCATCAAACATTCAGCTTTCATTCCAGAATAAAGCTGTTCAAGCTTGCTGAACACAGACCTTCCAAATTTCGTAAGGAAAGCAACCAACCCATTCCTTAATTTTTTTGTATAAACGAAATAAAAAACATTTAAGTGTGATTTTAACAATTTGATAACCCTTTCTTACTGCCTCCTGATATAGTTTATTTTCACTGTTAGAATATTCTTTAGCATTTGTAAAGAATAATAACCAAAGACTACCAAATCTTCTATGTCAACTTATTTGCTTTACTCCTTGTTACTTCTGTTCAGATATGCAAAAAATAGCTGCTACTTAGAGAAATCCATCTCAGACTGCATCAGGAAACGTGCTTCACATACTTGGAATAGAAAAACCCAGTCAAAAACTCGAATTAAAAAAAAAAATCTGCCGTGTAAGATATGTAAGATGCCACGTCATGATACAATATATTTTCAAAAAAACACTGAAATAATGACCAGTGGGAACCGATGCTTCACGCAGAGGAATGAGAAGGAATCAGACCAAGCATCTTCCAAATTTGCAACTCTAACATTGGAGCTGAGGTTTCTTTTTTCCACGTCTACTATAGCTACTGTTATTAAACAGCAGGATTAAAGAGTCTCAAAGATTTAAACAATAAAATAACCAAAGCTCACCATACACTACTACACCAAAAAGGACAAAACTAATTTTTCTTTACTGTCACTAGGTTCATGAAAAACCAAAGCCGTCTCCAAACAGATGAAAATATTCTGTTAATTTTCTTCACCTCACGTCTTCCCCACCAGATAAACGAGGGCATTATCACTGTTTAATACAAGTTTTAATTGAGTACTGTCACTGGTGGGAAGAAAAGTGTGGAACCACTACTTTCCATATCAAACAAAGCAGGTAATTAACAGCTACTCTGGCACAATCCCTTATCACCAAAATACACAACACTGTTAAGTTCTCTCAATGCGAATGCTTTGCTTCAACAAAGGAAAGCTGATGTTTCAGGGTCACATTCACTCCTTTAATACACAGGCATAAATTTACTGCTCAGTCAGACACCTATAATTAAACACAAGAAGAATATAATTCTAATATTCAGACAGGCTTGCGTATGAGTGGGATATCTCCCCCTTTAAAGATGATTGCCTTTCATTTTTTAGTTTCAAGCAGCTACAGTTCACTTAGTTTTGATTACATAGCAATTAGATATGCAAATACAAGAGATCCAAAAAAATGCTTTTTCAAATGTCAGATTGTAAGCAATCAAGCTTATTCTTTTCTCCTGTACACACAAGCTATTCATTAAATAGCTATTGTCTTAAAAACATTCCAACAGATTGCATTTATCAGTGTTTTAGAAGCAATGGGAGTGCACATTACTCAGAACACTGCTCATCAGGGAGCGAAATCGATCTTACAATTACTTTAATATATTCATGATAGTGGTTAACTAAGTTGAAACTACGTATCATCTTTTTTGGGCATTTTTCCCACTACTGTTGTTATCAATATTGAAACTTACTGCATCATCAAATTAACCAAAACTCATTTATTTATATATTTAATGACAAACATGTTAGTAGTAGATGTCACAGCTAAAATCACTGAATTGTGAATATCAATATTTTTTCATCCTATATAGAAAATTGATTCTGAATTATTATCAAATTTTCCACTGTATCTTACAAATACATTCATATAATGAAAGTCACGATGAAATTATGTGGTTAGTACAGTTTTGGCAGGAACAGCCATTCTGACACCTGTCCTTTCGCTTTTTCTCCCCTGAAGGCCCACAGACACTTTCTATTACAAATACAGACTTAGAATTTCCCATGCATCTAGACCACATACAGGTTCTTGGGTCTTTGTGACATATTTCACTTGGAAGCAGTCCACAGCTTGAGATCCACTGATCACTGGTTAAAATGGTGGGAAAGGATGTTTGGCAGCAGCTCTGAAGAGAACAGGAAAAAGCATCTACTATAAAAAAAAAAAAAAGGCAACACTATATGGACTGGCCTATAAAATAGTCTTAACCACTGACAATTTGAAAACTTGTTCAAGCAAAACTCTAAAATTAAACAATAAAACGGATGGGGACAGGGGTTGGTCGGTTGTTTCTCTAAAAGATCACAAAATCACCTCCAAGCTAACAGGAGGCAGGGGGAAAGATCCCCAAAAGCAAGCCCATGTGTTCAGAGACTCAGCTGTGCAGAAATGTACACCAACAGGGGAAGCTGTGGCTGAGCTTTCAAGCTAGGTAACTGAAGTAAATAAAATGTTTTCCTAGCTGATTCCATGATCACCAACCACCCTTCAAGATGTCTCTTACAGGAGAACAGATCCTTTTACAAAGCCAGGAAAGCAGCAAAAATTACAAGAGATGCCTGATTCAGAGGTCTGTTCAAAAACCAGAAAAAAATCAGTTTAGCTCTGCAGCCCTGCTGTAGGCCCCAAAACATTCGGCAAAGACAGATCCAAGAAAAAGCTGGACAGGCTTTTTACAAGAACTGGTATTTATGAGCTAACAGATGAATATGTATGTGATAAATTATTTGACATTTTGAGGGTCTTCAAATTTCCTTCCCCCCCTTCCCTTAAATACTCAAGGTGATTTTCTCTTTCTGTCCCCTTGCAATACAGGAGCCTTATTTAACCAGCCAGTTAAGTAAAACTCCTTGCCTGTTTGCTTGCTGTTGTTGCCTATGCAATGTTTATATTCCTTCTGTTGCTTCTTTCCTAAGGGTCACTATAAACAACTGTTTGAGCAGCAAACATAACCTGTGTGTTTGAACTCCTACCCACTACAGCCTAACATAAAAAATGATACAGCTGACAGGGGAACCTGAATAATTCCCTCTCAGTCTCCTGCAAACACTCCCTCATCTATTACATGGTCCTCCAAGAAGACACGGGGGAAATCCTGTATCTACTACTGTAAAATACCAGGATCCAAAAAGCATGCTCAAATGCCACATTCCTGCCAATTTCAGCTTCTGGCAAGACTGGTGATACAGCATTGTCCAATCAAATTCACCATACTTAATACTCTGACTTGCAGAATCAACCAGTTGCAAGTGAGTTTATCAGGAAAGTAATATGCCAAGTATGACTTAATTAAAATCATTACACCTTAATCTATCTGGTAGATTCTTTTACTATAAGTCATGAACCATATATTTGACTGCAAGTAAGAGGTCTGAAGCCTGCAATAACTAAATCAGACTTCCTTAAAAGAGCCGGAACACCTAATCAATAGTAAATGTGTTTTCCTCTTCAAAATGTTTCTGCAGGAGTATGTCTGATTTGTCTTAGAAATTGAGAACTGTGGGTTGTTTTTTCTTAAGGAGGGTTAATTTTACTACCAAATGAACTATTCTCAAAAGGTACATTTCAAGCTAAATTGAACTTATCATTTAAAAGGCTCGATACTGAAAAATTCCACTAGTCAGGCTGCAAAAACCAATTTTGGTATTTGCAGTACCCTTGTGTCCTCAATGCATACTAATTTCCAGAGTAGCTTCAGTATTTCAAACCACGTAACTTTAAAATTTATCACTTATTTTGATTTGTTATACAGCTTATCTTAAGACCTTTTCTGATTCATGCTGTTGTGAGTCAGTGTGAGCTAACAGATTTAAGTTCTAGGTCTTTCTGTCAGTCCAAATTTAAGTGAACATTCAATTCCAGCACTGTCAATTTGAAACATGGGAATATCTCACAGCCACCTCAAAGACTGCTTGGTCATTTATGGATCACCTACTAGACGGAAAACGACTACAACATACTTTATCAGCACAGAAAAACCTCCATTTCTCTCTATAAAATTTAATATTTAATCTAAACTTTGTCAACTACTAGCTTTTAGTTCCTGAAGCTATATATCAGCAATAGTGTATTTCACAAGTTCAGCAAGCCAATTACAATATCTGCCAAGACCCCCAACAGCCTAAAAATTAAATTCCCTTGAATACATATGGTTGTAAATATGGAAACATTTGAAATCAGAATCTCAGAATCTTAAGTGGCTCTGAAATAATTCTGTCACGTGGATCAATTAAAACAGTCAGGAGCTTCAGGTGCATTCAGTAACTAAACGTGGGTTTCAATTCTTTACCACTCTGACTGCCACAGAAGCATTAATTGTTCTGTGTTCTCAGGACTGAACAGTCCAGACATACATTCATAAAAATACTCCAAAGAACCCACAAGCAATGACGGAGATGTTATAAGTCTCATCTTTCAGAAAACTGTTTCTTATTCAAGAGAAAAATGCAATTGCTAAAGTTCACAGCAACTTTACCACAGAATAGACCCAGTGCTGTCACCGCTTCACTATCAGTGTTAAAAAAAATCTAACAAAGAAATCACAATACCAATTTCAAATCAATTTTGAAGAAAATAATTTCAAGAAAACACTCCAGATATTTAAATAACCCCATACCAGAACATTCAATTCCATGAAACGCTGACTTCACTGGAAATAACTGTACCAACCTTGTGCCATAGCACCTGATCACAGAACCCTACAGAAGATTAGGAAGAAAGTAACACCTACATCAGATTTACCAGACAGAAAAAAAAAATATTAATTAACATAAGTATTTACATCCAAACATTTATGTTATATGCACTCACTGCCCACATGCCGGATAAAGGCACTCAATTAACAGGCCGTTCTTTGCTCTTGAAGTAAATCCCTTCCGTCTGTGCATGCAAAAATACCACCAGCACACTACTTAAATGATACAAAAAAAGGAAGGGCAGTTTGGCTCATAAATTACATTGCCCATTTTTAGTTGTGTCAGGAATCAAAAAGGTTTCAGGAATTCTACCTGAGATACTAATTAACCTTAACCTTTTATTTCTGCTCAATCCTCATGTCACACCTACAACTTACCTACAGAAACTTCTAGCCAAGTGTGAGAGCAATTTTGCTATCTACTCTCCACACCTATACAAAAGCTACTACATTCAGAGTTCATGTTCTAGTAACTTCAAGGCAAGCCCACTGGTGAATCTGCACTATCACCCTGACTCTCAGAAATAATTTTCTTTGTGTATTTTTGTGCCAGATTTTTTCTTCCCATTCAGACAGTCTTATGCATGCTAAATAATTTTAAGTGTTAGTTCGTAGCATGAGAAGTGTGTCATTATTTCCTTTTGCCTTGTGTAATCTTCCTTGCCTGCATTACTCAGATTCCCCAGTTACAACTGTTCTTAAACACCAGTGTTTGTATCATTTGCTACCATAATGCAAATATATAAAGTGCTGCTAGAAACCAAAACTCAGTTTAGTGCACTTTCATATCAACTAACTGTATCTTCAGAGAATAAATGAGGCATCATAGAAATTAACCTTCCTTTTTATATATTTTTATACAATAATTAATAAAGCACATGACACAGTGAGAAGGAGGTTTCAACGACCAAGATGGAAAAAGATAGCCAGAGAAGATTTCCAGAAAGAACTAAGAGATACCTTAGGTCAAATCAAGGAAAATTAATATAATTTGTGAAACAAGGGAGAAATTAATAAAAGAGGGAGGGGAAAAAAAAAAAAAAAAACAACAGAAAAGTTGACCTAGGTTCAAAGTAGCAGAAACATTAGGAAGAAGAAGGAAGGGAAGAGAGGAAAAGGAGAGAGACTCAGCCTGCCCAGGGAAGTGGTCACAGCATCAAACCTGACAGAGTTCTACAAGAATTTGGGCAATACTCCCGATGTAATTCTTGGGGTGTCCTGTGCAGGGCCAGGGGTTAGACTCAATGATCCTGAAAGGTCTCTTCCAACTCAGTATATTCTGTGATTCTGTGTAAGACTCAATAAGAAAAAAAATATTCCTGTAGCTTTGGCTGTGAAAATGTAACTGCTCTGTAAATTATTTTGGGTTACTTTCCACAGTACTATACATATGTTCACTTCCCACAAACTTTAGTTTTTTCACACGTCAAAACATCCTGGTGTTTCCCAGCAACTGTGTCAAATTCTTGACATTTTTATACTGACTAGACATCTGTACTGATTCCATCCATTCTTATCAAATGTTGTACATAGTTCTGTAACACGTTCTTATGAAACCAACCAATAATTTGATATTCCCATTTTTTCCTGCAGCCAGAGTTTTCCTGTTACTTCAGCTGTCAGTTATAAACCATTCTGTCAGGCTCACGAAAGCTACTGCCTGAATGCTATCACTGTTTTGCACATCTTTCAACATCCAAAACCAGCCTAATCTTTTCTTAATTTCAGGCTATCAAGGTATGGACAAGATTTTGTCTTCATGTAGGAATGTAGTGCTGAATTGACTTATGAGTCAAATCACATTCAAGAATCACTAACATGAACAAATGCATCAAGAAAGTATAAATGTGTGTAGTGTTTATTCCATGGCAAGACTGTGCCACTTAAATCAGAAAATTTACACAGAATATCAGATTCTACTAAGTTAAACAGTCTCCAAGCATTGCTTGGAGTGTTCTACTACTATAAGAGTAACAAGTTCTCTACAACAGAAAAACAGATTTGTGTACTTGGCCTTACCAAACATTTAAATAAGCTTTCATCCTTTCATGAATATGCTTAACACACATTTTAAACAGAACTGGTTTGAGTTGTAAGCAAATTTTTAAAGATATATTCAGTGTGCATGCACTTCAGTGAGTCCTGTATTTATCAAAACATTCCCCATTTACTGCCTAAAAAGATATGAAAAAAACACAAAAATTATAAGAAGCTGCTAATCACTCTCATGAAAGGTTAACAAAAAAATGTCCAACCATCTGTCAATAAATGCCTCCCTCTACCTTAAAAGTGTAAAGACTAACAATAAAATATTGTTAACTATAGCTGGATAAACTCCAAAGTGAGGATACTGTCACATCCTTATTAACAGCTACACAGCTACCTGAATTTCATTCATATCCTTAATGGATGGCACTGTAGGCCATACATAGCAGCAGTGTAGCCTGTGATTAACAATATTCATTTCAATCCAAGTCTAGGCATGACAAAGGCTATTACTAAGCCAGAAAACCTAAGGAAAGTCACCTCATTCACTTCAGGAGTTACACTTGGTGATTGTTACCATATAGCTGGCAAGGAATCCAGGACCTTGCTGCAATGAAACAGATTACTTGCCTCTATTTGGAAAACAATAAAATAGCACAAAGTCAAATATATCTATCTTCTAAATATTCAATTAGTAATTTAAGTATTTGGTTTCAACAACAGTGATCTTATTTTGTGCTTACTCTTTGACTCCATGCTAAAGAGCCTTCCTATCAGTCTCAATCAAATTGCTAAATAAGACCCTGAGGAGCCATATTCACTACGGTAAACAACCACCTGCCTGTATTCTGCCTGCCAGAAGCCACCTAAAGAATCAGGAGAACCAATAACTGCCAGGAAGTGACAGCCACTCAGGAATCACACAGGCGTGCTGCTTTCCCCCTGAAACAACGAGCTCTAACTCCATTCCCACATTTAAGCAGACTCGTGCAGGACTGAGAAAATTCCCACAAGCCTCAAACGAAGTATGGCCTTTCCCACACGGAATTGCAAGCACAGTTGCATAATACTGAACAAACACACTGAAAATGCAATCCTGAATACAAATTATTTCTGGTAAACAACATTATCACAACATTAATTCTTTAAAAAGTTGGAAATGTCACCATGAAAAAAAGTTTCAGGTTACAGTAGATTTTCATTATTTAAACCTTGGCTCACTACTTTGCTAGACAAAATGCAGGTAAGATGTTTGCAGACAATGTGGTCAGCATCTGAAAACAATTCTGTGTGCAGAGTCTCCCAAGCCTTTCAAAACTTCTATTCAAATGCCAGATACAAACCACGGTGAGCTGAAACCTGGTGAACCTTTCAGAACACAATTAACACTCTCTGTGCTTCCCACCTCACAAAAACTGAGGAGTAATTCTGCAGAAAGAGAACTACTGCCATGCTACAGGATGAGTCAATTCCTGTTCAACAGACACAGCATTTTAATTTATAAACCAGACTTGTTTATACACAGATGTTCAGGCAATGATTCAGGATTCCCTTGATATACTTTTTTCCACTACACTTCGTGCTACTTTTCTCTAATTTCAAAATAAATCTAGATTCTCAAACTGCTTGCTCATAAGGGTTTTCCTCACAGGGAATGGACAGAAAAACAAATATAAGGAAAGCATAATACAAACTGATTTCAACTAGCAGGGCTTTGATTACACTTCTACAGTTCACAGTTTCCAGTGTACTTAATGACATTAAAATAACTATTTTGTTAAAGTCAGTTATTTCCATATTTAATTAGCTCAATAACCAATTTAACTGCTCTCAGAACAAAATGACATATAATGAATTTTTGATAGCAAAGTTAATCATAGCCAAAGGCTTCAGCTACTTTTCACATTGCATAGGAAAACCCATGTCTTAGCAGTGTTAAAATCTACTCAAAGCTGCAACTTTGTATTGAGCCCATGTAGAAATATATCCAATATACACTGGATATAGTCGGTATGTAGCCAACAAAGGGCAGAAGTATGTATGAAATAAACCATTTAAAAGATGCATTGCATCAGATATGTATCAGTAATTTTTTCTGAAAGACTAATATTGCCTTGTAATAATTTTTAAGGTCCTCAGGCACCTAATTTTTTTCCCCTTCAACATAAAACCATTCCACTCTTGAAAATAAGAGCACTCCCCTGGCTGCTATGAACATACTCTTGAAATAAATTACTTCAAATAAGAAGCGTTTGTCAAATCTTATATAAAACTTCAGGAAAATGTTCTCTTGTAAAATTTGCATTCCCATACATAACTATGCTAGTTGTGTCTGCATTCTTCACTACTGTCATTGTGAACTGAACATTTTTTACTTAAAGAAAAGATGTATGAAGGTAAGATTCGAAAGATAATACTCTAGAAAGTCTGAAGTACAAAACCCCCCAGGAACAGGCTTAAAAGGGGTCTGCTGTCAGTGAGAAATAACATATATTACCATCACTGCTGTTTAGTAAAAACTCTATTTAAAAGAATTATAAATTCAATAATCTTTAGCATTTAATTATATAATTTAATAAATAATTTGATAAAATGACTTTTTATGTGTTTTTTTTGTCTATACCATTAGCTAAGAGTGTAATATTTTGAAAGGGTTACTGCCTCAAATATTACCAGGGATATAATTCAAGAGACCTCTGTTTTGTCTGTGAAAAATGAAAAAGACCATGCTTTAACCATTCTTTAATAAAAATAATAATAATAAAATCCAGCTTTATAATTCCCCCTGTATTCAAAATAGCCAGTTACAAATGAAATTAAAGTTTTGAAATTGGAACAGAAAAGCCCATTTCCTGAGGTACCCACTATTGGAAAAAAAAAAAAAATAGCTAACAAGCAACCAAAAATATTTTCAGCACATCTTATGTTTTACAATGAACCTCTAGGAAGGCACTAAGTATATTCTTAAACATCTTTATTAAAACAGCAGTTGTGATACAGTGAATATATAAGTTTAAAATAATACTTTTTTGTTTAGAGTTGGTTTAAATATAAAAGGCCAGTTATTGTAGTAGCCAAAATTTAAGCATGAAAAAAGTCTTCCAAGCCTGATCAGTTTGAGAAATCAAACTTAATCAAGACATACATGCTTATGAAAAAGCGTGTTCAGAGGAAATGTCACTGTAGAAGACTTTGAAGTTTATGAAGTCATGAAGTTCCCAGGGTAGTATCTTAAACACTTCATTCTGAATGCCTTCAGTAATTTTCTATTCCAAGTTTATAACCTGAATGCAGCAGATTCAGGACACATGCTATATAAGCCACACCACAAACTCAGTTCAGGAGCCTGCTCATACAATGGCTTTTAATGGATAATATGGAAGTTGATGGCCATGTAACAATCAAACACTTGCAGTGAATGTAACAATCAAACACTTGCAGCTTTGATTTGCACCAGAAATTAACAAAGCAGAACCCAGCATCTCAAACATGCTGAGCTGCTGCTCCACACTGTCTCAGTCAGTTTCCAGTAACTAGAGGTCAATTTTAATAAACAGCATCCTTAAGGGGGACGTTGACAAGGGATTCTGATAGTTACAGTTATAAATGTAGAAGTAAGCATCTGACCTACCTCCAGAAACTTCACCAGCACTGTCAAAAACGGATAATTTTTTAAACAAAAAGGCAGTCATTCTAGTGATATATTATGAATATGAAACTGCTTTCACTTTCACATGTCTCTGTCCCCAGTCAAAGTATTTTTTCTCCTAATATTCCTAAAGGTATTGACAAAGAGTCAAAAACCCCACCTCTGCAACTAGCTACAAGATTTTTTCAAACTGCCACTCCAAAGCACCATTTGCCACCACAGACAGGTGTGGTTATCAAACAGCACTGGTATGCTTTCATGTAGAGGCACGTGTTAGAGGCAACCAGCCTCAGCCAAGAAATTTACTCCTGGAGTATAAAAGAACAACGATGGCTGCTCAGCCTTCCATTTTGAAACACAGAACAACTTCATTTCCTTGCACATGCAAAATATCTTCCATTTCAACATGTGTGTCAGCACCTGAACTTTATGGTTTGTTCACACATAGTATTTTACACAGAATATAAAAGCTAAGCGTCTTATAATTAAAGTGGCAATAACACGGCTTGCTCAACAAGACAGAACAATGTATTATCCAATGTCACTGACATCATGTTATTAGCTAAACAGAATGTTTAAGCCTTTCCACTGGAAAATAAAGTTTATCAGATGATATTTCAAAGCCTAAAAGGTAAAAAAAAAAAAAATTACGAAGATGCAATACTATATAGCACATAAATTAAATAAAATATCCTGATCACAAGACAGAGAAACTTTTCCCCTCTGATATTTTCCTCAAACTTTGTGCAGGTAACAAGGACAGTGTTTTTCTAATTCCTTTTTAGCCATACTCTAAAAACAGAAAAATTGAGAGTTTAAAGAAATTGAATTATCTAAATTACTTTAACAACTCTGCACAAGTCAAAGGTCAAGACTGGTACTAAATGTGAAAGCATGTCTTTCATGAAACCTTATGTTTCTGCTTGCAAGGTGAGCAGGATTGTAAGGAACAAGTAGGTCAAAAACCATAAATCAGTTCAAATCATATAATACAGAATGAAGTGCAACAGACGTAAAGCTGCTACAGAGGATGAAGGCACAGAGTTCAAGAGCAGTGTTCAAGAGCACAGGGTTGACTCCCTATGGGCACATCAATGCCCCTTTTACAGAATTTGTGTAAGACAAGGGAGATGTGAGAAAACATTTGGCTCATCCACCACTGCACAGTCTTCACTATACACATGCTTTAACTGGTGGGCAAGTTACTAGTTTTCTTCTCCACCTAATGAAAGGTACATTCAGACTGAGCAAAGAAATGCCTTGGTCTTAATAAAGTTACACATTCATTAGCTTTTGATGAATGCCTGCAACCCCTTTCCTCTTCCCAATAATCTCCTTCAAGTACCCCTAGGCTCCAATCACAGTATTCTCAGTAATTAAGGTTTTGATTTTAAATTTGTTGAAAGCTGCCTAGAGAGATATTCTGATTACCAGCTGAGCCTCAAATACAAACAATTTGAGGATTTCCACTGCTCTCTGGGGGGAATCTGTCAGCAAGTTTAAAGATATGATGCCAGTTCAAGTGTTTTGGCCACATGACAAGGATTCCTAATTCATGACTTCTTTCACAGAGCAAAGCAAAATTCTCTGCAGAGCATATCTGGATGTTTTATTTTCCAGAATGTCAGTTTTTGTATTTTCTCTTGGATTCTGCAACCACTAGCAAGGCAGCAAAAGCACATGGACAGTTTATTCAAGTATTTAGTACCATGTGGCAGTCACATAAGATTGACACTGCTTTAGTAATTACTCCTTCCCACAACCAATAAACCTTCTTTTATAATTAGCACTGGGAAATCAGGTTTGCAGGTATCAATTATATCACAAAATACACCTAAAATATTAATCTGCATCTCTTATCTCTTCCAAATTTCAAAACTATTCAGTGAAAAAAACTAAAATACTGACTTTTCCAAACAACGACTCTAAAAAAAGGGTTTAAAAAAAGAACTAGTTTATTCTAATCTGCCATGAAAAAAATAGTATTACTTCTGTATTTATACTTTGATGTTCATTAGCATTTTGAAGTACAACCTGCAAAGAGAAAAACCATTTGAGAAAATAAAAAAGGTGGTTTTCATTAAATGCACTGCAAGACAGAAAGTTCATTTGTAAGTATAATTCATCAGGAAAAGAGATAAGAGTCAACAGCAAGATGTGTTCTTGTGCCCCAGACTGACAGATGTCACTCATTCTTTCGTCTGCGATCTCCATGTCTTAAATCAGCTTCCAAATAATTATTTTTAAAATAAATATCTTATTAGTGTGCATAATAATCAAGGATTATGAAATTCTTTCTACTTCATCAACAGTGGTATAGCACCAAAAAGTGCTCTGAAAAATGTGAACTAATGACCAATACAAATCAACTCAGGAAAGCAAATGAGCTGAAAATATTAAGAATGGATGGCACGAAAATCAGTTTTCTGAAGAAAATTATTTGGCACTCAACACTGGTTTACAACCTATATCATAATGTTTGGTATACAAATACCAAAACATATTATAATATGATATCATTCAAATATATTTCTCACTAACTGCAGCATTATCTCATAAAATTATCAATGGTCAAGTACTTTATGTTTAAAAATTATGAGAGAACCCAGCTTTGAGGCTGTAATTGTCATTCAAGTGCTGACTGGATCAATTTCTAGTTTTTCATGTGTATGGGTTTTATCTGATCTGCCATACTTGTCTTTCTTGTTGAAGGTAGTTTTCTTTTCTTACTAAACTTAAACAGGTGACTCACTCAGGTGGTCTCAGTTCTTCTAATCTTTTCTTAAATACAAGACTCCAGTAACTCCCACGGCCTAATCTTCTGTCAATTGTCAAAAGGTGCAATTAAAAAAAAAGGCTTGGAGAATAGGGGAACTCAGCCAAAAAATACTTCCCCAGAAATTAAACCTGCCCAGGCTGTCGGGAGAGATGACTTCCCACAGGACAGGTTTTGAAGCACAGTGGTGTGAGGACACTACACCCAGCAGCCACCTGGACATGGTCCCAGGAAACCTGGGCATGGTGACTCTGCCTGAGTCCACCACTCTGTGATTCTCTAACTGGTACTTCACAAACTCCAAAACCTACAACAATGGTAGAATAAGACAAAGGACAGTGACAGTGTTCCAGCAATTATGAAAACAAGAGACATTAAATGAAATTTGAAGGTAACATTTACAAGCTCTGGAACAGAAAAGATGTTTAACTGCATAGATATTAACTTCCTATTGTAATTGTACTATGTACTATAATTTATCAATATAATTTATTATGTGGCTGATCACGCAAGAAGGGTGGTTTCTCCTAAAAAAGAATAAAAATAAATTTTTTGTATTTCTGGGAACAAAGAGGAAACATTCAAAACTACAGTGGAGATGTTGGTGTAACTTCAGCAGCAGTAGCCAGAGGTAGAGGGAAATAGCTAGAAAATAAACCTAGAAAAACAGAGTTACCACGAGAGCAACCTGACATTCAGGAAGGCTCTATTGTGCAGTTTGCCCATTCATATGGGCAGAGCATGCATATTCCAGGACAAGGCAAAGACAGCCCTAATTACTTTCTAACTCCACCTGAACACAAAACAAAACCAGAAACACAGTGTTTTTTGGCTCACTCAGATGGAAGCAACTGCCAGAAATACATTTAACTTTTTTCTTTTCCAATCCACACTCCATGCACAAATCATTACTTTGGTAATTCAGTACAATAAAGTTATTAATAAGACCTTTGAGGTTAACAGCTCTTTCCTAGAAAAATACATTCAACTTCAATTTTTACCTTTACATCATGAAATGTGACACAATTCTAAGTTACTTATTACTTAAGAATACTTTAGAATTGCTAGTTAAGACTCCCAATTGCAGAATTATGGAGTGTGTACATTTTACTTCTTCGGGACAGCCTGTGTTATTTACTAAGTCAGTGTAAGACACTAGATAACAAAAAAGCATAATAGTAAGAACACAACAAGAATGAGCAACATGAGCTTATCCTCCATTAGAAAACAAAATTATGTGTCTGAAACTACACTGCTCTTTAAGACCTTACCTTCTTTTTGTCCCTCATTGAGCCCTTCCCTCGGACCATTATCTTGCATCCTGTTTCTGCCTCAAGCTGTTTAGCTGTTAGTCCTCTGGGCCCAAGGATTCTTCCAACAAAGTTAAACTGAAAGAAAAAAAATAAATAATTTCTAAAAAATCAAGTAAATAAAATTAGTTTAAAATTTAACAAGATGTATTTCTGTGTCTAAAAATATCAAGTGTTTAATGGCTTAGGACACCACACTAAATGCCTGAGGTTGAAAAATGAGTTAGGTACTGTTTTCATACATTAAGTACCGATATGACCCCAACTTTGGGGATACAAGTTTCAGGTGGAACTAGGTCTTTTAGATATAACATCAGGTAGTCTACAGCAGCAGCAGTTTCTAATTTCCTCCTCGTTAAGTTGTACAAGCTCTTACAGAAACCCCAAGCTGCTCTCCTTCACTACTAACGTGTCCAGCCATGCTCATCCATAGGCCAGCAAGGTGCACCATGGCAAGGAAACCCAAGCAGCTGGGTACTCAGCCTGGGAAGGACATCAAAAAATAACCCTTTTTTATCTACCCATGCCATGGCATTTCCTTCAGAAAAAACAAATGAGGCCTCTTACGTGTTTATTTTAGGCTTCACTGGCAATATTTCTTAAAAATATGATATTGTCATGCATACATCCACACACATATATGTAAAATATTTGTATGTATAAAAATTTATGTGTCTATACAGACACAACAAAAGCACGTCACCTTTTGTAAGCTGTATCATTTATTTAGTTGTACGTACAAATAAAGCAAGCATTTCATGTTTAATTGGCTGATTTCAGCATACAGCCCCCAGCCTACACTCAACACAGTAATACCCCCATTTAGCCATACATTATTTCTTAGTTATTTTCAAGAGCTTTCTCCCTTTCATTATTTTCAACCACACATTCTGAAATAATTTATTTATGACATAAATTAAAAAAGCACTAAGTGATGGTAGCATTGAGAACACAGAGCAGTATTCTTTGACTACTGCAGTGCCAAGATGAAGCACCAGCTAAAATGATAGAAAAACTAAGAAGTTTCAAACTGAACATTAAATTCAAAGAAGAAATTAAAAGAACAGAAACTCTGCTGTAACATTCTGCTCTGGATATTTTAGATCTCGGTAAACCAAGTTATTCAATGGAATTGTGAAGAAGTTGTTGGCTTTCATTTCCTCAGCTAATTAAAACTGGGCTTGAGTACTAAAACTCAACGTATTTGAAATCCTTATGAAACTGCAAAGACCAGAAATGATTTAAGAGTAAGCAGAAATTATGAATGCAAGCAAATTAAAGTTCTTTAAGAAAATTAACAGTGTTTCACAGCAGCTAAACTATTCTGGGAATATATACTCCCAAAGTTATTTAGCATTGCAAGCTCAGAAAACAAAGACATATTACGAAGTCTGAATCAACTACAGGGAGGTGAGGGGGTGTGTAGAGAAGACGAAAGGAACTTGTGAACATACACAGAAACTGTGAATCATAAGAAATTAAAGAAGCATTCACAAGGCTTTGATAAAGCAGTGAACTAGCTACAAGTAATAAAGTTTAGCTGTGAAATATTATTAAAATACTACATGTTACACATTTTGTGTTTAATACCAAAATTGTGCCATTGTCTTACATGAACAGTATCCAACTTGCTTTTCTCAACATCCATACTTCTGTACACTAAAACTTTAGGTATCTTATGCCATTCCACTGATAATGGTAAAATAATATTGCAAAGCTGATTTGAAATCAATATTTTAACCAACACACAAGCTGACTATTGCTATATTCTCAATTTCCTAAGAAAAACCACAGTCTCTAATGTTTCATTAATTTGGATCATAAGTAAAAGAAAAACAAATAATAACATACTTTGGATTAAAAAATAATTAAACTATACAGGATACAAATTAAAAAGGGGAGGAATCTGTATGCATTATCCTGAAGTTTGCAATTTTATTGATGTTCTCTGAACATGATTTAGAATTTCTAGTTGAGAATCACAGACTTAAAACTGCAACACAATCTGTTAACTATTATACCAGTTCCTTTACCAGTTATTCTCAGCATATGATCCTTTTGAAGAGCCTCCACAAATTGTTCCAAGGCAGCTCAACCCTGCCTTTTCTTTCCAAACTGTATATATTAACACTTGGAGTCTTTTTGTACAGCTGTTCCTTCCAAACAGCTGCCTGTTCCCATTGCCTCCCTTGGGCCCTAGAATATGATCATAACCAAATGCAGGATGCCTAGACAAGGCACTTCTACTGAAAACCTCAACAACGTTAAGTTGCTCAGAACAATTATATCCTATAAACCGCATTCTTATTAACACATCCCAGGTTGTTTCTTTCCCTCCCTCAAAATTAGGTTCTTATGTTTGTTTCAACATTCACTGTCCCCAAATATTCTTCTCCATTACCTCAGCCTTGATCCTCTCTCCTAGTTTTATTGTATGAAACTTTTATGCCCCCATACAACAGCAACATTTGTGTAACGAATTTCATGTTGCTGACTACAGTCACAGTAATTTCAAGACAGAATTAAAATTCAAAACTGACTTTAAAAGTATTTGGTAATGACCTAATTTCTTTCTAAGCATACTTTCTGTTCTACCAACCAAATTTTCTTCAGTGTGTTAGAGATACAAGATGAAAGAGCACACTGCAGGACCCCACCTGAGGTGCAGTCTTAATCAGTCATCACTAATCAATTATCATGGATTAAGCCAAGTATTGCTTTAACAAATGATTTGTACCAATGTATCGCTGTCAGTATTCAGTTCCTCAGACAACCATCTTAAAAGTCCAAGCTCAGGACTCATAGAAAAACATAATTCAGACTATTTTGTTGTAAAGACAGAGCAGTGACCAGCAAGACCACAACTCAGGAACACAGAGTAAGCCTTCAAGTTAGACATTTTTGTCAGAATCCAGTTTTATCTGCAGCTAGTGCTTCTCTTACCTGTCAGGCCAGCTAGACTATCAAACAGAATTATCAGAATGAGACATCTGACAAATCCAGAAGACCATTCTTAACATCTAACTCTCTTTCCTGTGCTCTTTGTCTCATATTGTCGCCCAAACACACTCATCACTGCATTGTGCTTCTCTATAAAAAACACACCTGTGTTCAGGGATACTCTTTGTTCTAACATTTGTACAGAGACAAAGGTAAGAATATTTACTTTTGATTTCTTGGAGTGTTTCTCACTTTGCATTTGAGTACTGTAGGATTCACCTCAGCCCCAGAGAATTCAGAAATCATTTTGACCAATTTAAGGTTGCACTGCTTTGAATGTATCTAACTTCACACATGTTGAAAAGTGAGATTATGTTAAAAATTAAGCAGAAGTAGCTCAAGCTACAATTAACTGCTTCTGCATCAACAACACAGAAAAAGCAATCAAATGAAGTCAGTCTCTCCTTCCACAAGAATTAATATCTCTCCACATTCTATTTTTGTATGAAAAATTTTTACTACTGGTATTTCACAATTGTTTTCCTGAGTTTTATTTTCATGCACTCAAATCTTCTCAACTCAAAATCAGAACTAAAGAAACAACCTCCAAAAGACTGTGACACACAAACACAAGAGCACCCTAAAAGCCAAGAACTACAAGTGTTTAGTGGAGCTCAGGTGCTGAAGTTCCAACCAGTTACGCCCTTGTTGCTCTCCCTCTGCCTGTTTCTCTGCATCATCACCCTCACATTCCCTTAGTTTGCTAACTTTTTATGTTTGAAAATTTCAGCATGTACAGAACACTACTGGATCTTGCTGGCATGAAAGACAGTTGTTGCCTTTTTTTGAGATCATGTCCAAAACACACACACTTAAAGAGAAAAGTGACAGAATATTTTGGGAGACTACACATGAGGATCTTTGTTACTCAACGTGTTTAAGCAGAAACAAATCTACTGGGGGAAGAAAGATGCTCCAAATCCTAGTGTTTCTACTTACTCTGGGATATTAATGATTATTCTGCAGCAACCATCACTCCTAAGAGTCAACAGAATTTCCATGTGGTGATCTACCTAACAAGTCCACTGCATAAGAAATCCCCTCATGAAAACATCTTCTATTCCCTACACATACATAAGGAATAGAATACAACAACAGTTGTTCTACAAAGAACAACTATTTCCTAAGCAGACCAGGTGCTTTTACAGTGCTTACCAGTCCCCACAGCCAGAACAAAAGTAATAAAGAAAAGTAAGAATGAACTGTGCCAAAAACTCAGAGCTTCTAATTAATAAGAGAGTACAAAGAAGTGTGTCTGGGTTTTACAGGATGGGAAATGCAATGTTTAAGGATCTTTCCATGCATGTTAAAATCTGGGGAACTTCAAGCAGACAAGTAGTACTAAATTTCATACTTCTATTGTGATTTCTGTATTTTGTGTTTTCCTTTGAAATATGAAAATAAGATGAGGCAGGAACTAATTTAACTTACAAAAAAAAGTTCTTCATTAAGGGAAATGAATTTGAAAAAATCAAATTTGATTGAAATATCCAAATCTAGCAAGAATGAACATAAACATATGCATTTGATCAAACAATTATTTAACTCAATTAAAAACTCATTTATTCTACCATCTTATTAGCAAATGTTCCAGTGACTTACTAAACATTGATTTTGCAGAGTCAGTTACTTATCACTGGAAAAAAGCCAAAACCAAGCTATTCTTCAAGTCTATTTCAACTTAAGGAAATCAAGAAAAGTTTTCCAAAGCTTTTATGTTCTTAGCTACAATTTGTGTATTTGAGAACTTTTCATACCCAGCCTAAACATTATTTTAAGCAAAGTCTCAAGAAAAGCTCAGTAGTTCCTCTTTACAAGAAAACCAAAAGATGCTCTACCCTTCATGCTGACTTCAAGCATACTTTAAGATAAAAAAACAGTTAAATTCAGAAAAATATTATAAACATACAAAAAAAAAAAAGAGCCCTCTCTTTAGTAATGATCCATAACAAAACTTAGCAATGTATCTATGTTTCTGGCAATCCAGCATTTGGTTTCACCTTCCGAATTCCAGCTTAGAAAAAAATCACATAAATTCTATTATTTCCTTCAAAAAAACCCCACTGTAATTACTACAACTGAGTACTTGCAACCATAACTGCCCACTCTTGATGATGTCATTTAATTTTTAACCTCCTGCAGAAAGCAGCTTCGGTATAGTTATGTCATATATGGAAACAAAGTCTCCATTTTTAGACTACCTTTACACATAATTTCCTTTTTTTTTTTAATCATAACAGGACAAAAACTTCAGACCTCAATCAGTTCACAAGCAGCCTTGCCCTCCTTTACCCAAACTTTTCCCAGTTTTATTTTATAGCCTAGTTCTATGTTAGACATAACTGCCAGCTGAAAGTGGATTTCCATCAAGAGAGAAAAGTATACCTTATATTCAGGATTCTCCATGGTCAAATTAGTTTTCAGACTGCATACTGATACATTAAGCAAACTAAAGAATCCCAAAAATATGGTTTAAAGTGTCCTGGTGGTTAGCTTGCTTTTTGAAGACACGGAGAGCAGCACTTCCTGCTCATTTCACTGTCATATGATTTTCCATACCAAATAAAAAGCATCTGAAGATCAGGACTCTGCGTGGTTCAGTGGTTAAAATATGGCATGGTTAAGAAGCAACTGAAAACTGGATGCTATAATGGAGAACATCTGGAAATTTTATCTTAAGCAGCAATGCTGGCAGTCAGTTTAGCCATTAGAAACTTTCAATGTCCAGACTGCAGTACTCATACTCCAAGACGACTTAGAAGATAACTTAATCTGACAGAGTCACAGGCTAGAATGCCAACCATGGAAATGGAGTAATGAAGAGACACAAAGGAATTGCAAGACAATGAAGGCATTCAAAACAAAGCATGATGAATGTGTATGGCACTCACAATGGTGATTGTTTAATGTGAGTACTCTCTGTGAGCAAGATTAACATTACTCCAAGGATTAATAAATTTCTTAAAGATACAATTAAATTCCAGTATGTATTTCCATACGTGTTTTTTAGAAAGAAAATCAGCTAATGCATTTAATTGTAACATTTATATGCAAACAAACTGGAAATACTACAGCAGTAGATTAAAAATAGCATTATGCCGAGAAAACAAATAAAAGAATGGACACTGAATCCAATAAAGCTTTCACTAACGCACCAAAATGATCAACTTCAGGTTTCTTTTTTTTTCATTGTCTTCTTTTTAAAGGAATATTGTTTTATGATACTGGCAATAGAGTTATTTTTCTGCATTTCTTATAAAATCTTGCATTGGTCTCAGCCAAGTCTTAGATAATCATAAAAAAATAAATCAGATCTATATGGCTGATTTGATTTTTTATAAAACAACAAGTTGTTTTGAAACAACTATAAAACCACTTGAACTATTAGAAAACAAAATACAGCATATTAAACTGTAAGATGGTATACTTTCAGTTAGGCAGTTTAGTGTTTAATGAAGAAAACAAAGCTTGTAGA
Organism: Passer domesticus; assembly: GCF_036417665.1. Lineage (NCBI taxonomy): Eukaryota > Metazoa > Chordata > Aves > Passeriformes > Passeridae > Passer > Passer domesticus. The sequence continues at coordinate 105,733,915 of NC_087476.1, read as the reverse complement.
ATAAAATTATAGATAGGTACCTTTGAGAATGAATTTCTGAGAAAGTAATCTGAAACATTTTATACGAAAAAAAGAAATGACAAATGGGTAATTTACTCTACCTTACACTGCATATGCTTTCTAGCAATAACATTTTCCAATATTTATTCCATTAGTATATCACGACCATATAACAATTTCCACAATGACAACTTCATCAAAATTTGCTTTTGGTCGTTGCTTTTTGAGTTTTTTGTTGTTTCAGGGGTTTTTTTTTGGGGGGGGGTGGGATGTTTGGTTAGTTGGTTTGTTTCTTTTTTACAAGCAAAGCTATAGTGATGTGCATTTCTGTACATCTAAGCGTACAAACACATACACATAATGTTAAGAGAACTAGCATTTATACCTGTACACATGTAATATGCCAGTAAAACAGCAGTTATGGATTAAATACAAAACCTTTCAGGTAACATTTACAGCCCCCACCTCCTTCTTTCAGTCAAAACTCTTTAAATACTTGAAACTGTTGCCACTGTCTCCTCCCATTCAGGAGATGAGACCACTACATTTTTTTGGTAGGTTGGGACTAACGGAACAGAAAGTTTCTTTTTCCATTATGACAAAACCCCAGATATATTTCATGCCTTTTGAAGTATTTTCAGTGATTCAACACTACACTTATCTCAACAGAAAACAGCTACACAGCTTTTGTTGAAGCAGTAAGAACTATCAAATTAAAACAAGTGCATCCCACACTCAGCAACCACATAATAATTAACCAAAAACAAAGAAGTCCAAGTTCACATAAACAGCCACTTGTATACATTTCAGAAATCAAGAAGAAAAAGCATAATGTTTCAAGAATAATGCTGAAATTGTGAAATCTTTCATTAACTGCATTAACATGTAGTTTGAGGATTAAACGTCTGCCAGCCAAATTCGGCAAGTTTCTAACATAGTTTAAAAAAACAGATTATCTGATGAGATTTTAAAGGAAGAAGAGGCTGACAAAGCAGATGGCATTATCATTGTCAACACAGTGAACACAGACAATAGTAACTACATTTAGAAGTTAATTCTTGCATACAAACTAACTTTAGGTAGTTGTTAGGACTGCTAGTGACAACATGTGAAGTTGTTTCCCCAAGTCTCTTAACAAACCCACCTACTACTGGTAATAGAAAAGCTGCTGCAGACAACAAAGCATGATAAACATTCCCTCCATTCCTAAATATGGCATGCTTTCTAAGCAAAGTAAAGGCCAAAGTACACGTGTAGTGAATATCAGCATGATACATATAATCTACTTATGTCAAATATATCCACTTACATTTGCTGTGTATATCGGATATATACTATTCAAAAACTATAATCAAAGCTAAATGAGAACTATTGAAGCATTTAAGTGATGAAGTTAAGCAGCAAATTAGAAATGCTGTGCTGTAACTTACACATGCAAATTACCATTAAATAATCTCTTCATCACTTAAACACAAAAATAAAACCATTAAGGTACAATGGAAAACAAAATATGGAACACAAAATACAGAATATCAACTGTCAGAAAATTAGGATCCGTCATATTTTCAATTAGGTACTTTTGTGCTAGATAAACAAAATCAAAACTTCCAGAACATCTGTTGAACTACCTCTTGAGTTGACTTCAAGTGTGAGCAATTTAATCCTCAACATTAAATAAAAAGGTCACTACAGCTAAGGTATTTAATGTAGCTTTAATTCTCTAAAATTTGAGTGGCCACAAAGAGGAGAACATCATCTTAGAAAGGAGATAACTAAAAGATTTTTTCTTTTCCTTAGTGTATTAAATGGCCAAGAATAACTTTTAGTATATATTTAATGTGCTCAGACTGGTTCCATATTTATTTAGTACCCTGCATACATTTTTAACAAAGATGGTAGGGTTGGGGGTATTTTGGATTGGGTTTCTTTTGGTTCTAGTTCAGTTACCATAATCACTTTTCAACATCAAAGCCAGATAGCAACTTGTCTTGTTATGGGAAAGAACTGATAATTATTGTGGGAGTGAGAGCAGCTTGGTCTAGTTCAAAAACATCTGTAAAATGTATGAATGCAAAAACAAAGAATATGAACATAACTGTAATACATTACTGAAACACAGCATTTGTGCAGCAGGAGAACAAATTTAACATTCAGTGTTTTGAAGTCTGATATACTATACAAAAAATATCAACATCTTGAGGAAAATGAAAAGAACACGTTAGTGCAAAGGTTTGGCTGTTACTCATTGCAGAGGTTCCAATGAAAAATACAGCTAGTAACAGAAGAATTGAGTTCTCTGCATACAAATGCCTGTATCTATTACTCTTTCCCAGAACTACATTTAAGTATTACATAACACGGTTAGTGTAGGAGCAATTTTGGTAACATGTTAAATTCCGTTAAATTACATTATATTTAACTGGGTTCTTAAGCACAGCTTCTTAAAACAATTAGAACAGTATGGATGCTATGAGATGTCCAGAAAGGAGAAAGATCTCCAGAAACTTTATCAAACTTATAGTAAGCACTATGTGGAGCAGGAGAGAACTTCAATCTCTCTTCAAAGTACCGGGGTATTTATGTTTCATGGCATGCATGAGTCAGTCTGCCTCAATGCTGCTTAACCTCTAACTCACCTCAATCTAGAAAGCCGGTGCCATCAGCACAATTCAAACACTGAATTGTTCACATTGTGTTCAGAACCGAATAAAATCTCTTGAATGAACACATACGTCAGCTCACAAAAACTGAGCACAGTATTTAGCATTCGTTGGACAGTCAGTAAACAGACCTCGCCCACACAGATTCCACACATGATCTTTAATAAGAAATGCTGATAGAAATTTATCTGTGTTTTCCAGTAAAACTTTATTAAGAAGACAGTAAATCATCAGTGAAGAGCAGCATCTTGTTCTCGCTATAGGATTAAGAACTGCTGCCTTCCCTTCTTGGACATCAGCAATACGTGTTTAATGGTTTAAAGGATGGATTACCATAACAAAAATTTTGGTCCACTTAAAAATTACTCATATATTATTTCTTACTGGTGATATTCTCTAAGTAACATTAAAAACAAATGGTACAATAAATTAGAACTTTTAGGATTTTTAATATGACAAATCAGGATTTGTTTCAATTTAAGATTTTGCTACTTCAAGTAGTTCTGTTATTTATTAGAATCACAAATAATAAATTTTCAAAGGGTGACCCCGAGTCCTATTCAACTATTAAGTTCTCTTTGTTAGTACCTGTATTCTGTAACATTATTTAATAAATGAAATACTACTTCCAGTTGTGTTCTGGAATGTGCCAAAAATAAACAGCACACGATATAATTTCAGATTAACTGAGGTTACATTAAATGGGTGATTAATTTGAATAGAAATATTGCTTGCTACAATAAAAACTAAATTGTTTTTATGAAGCACCACCACACGATTAAAGCCCCAGCACCACAGCACTATAACCATTTAAAAATAAAAATATCAACTTAACTGCATTTTATAAAATCATAGAAGAGTTAGGGTTGGAAGGGAACTTGAAGATCATATAATTCTAAACCCCTGCCAGGAGCAGGAACATCTTCCACCAGACCAGGTTGCTCAGAGCTCCATCCAACATGTCCTTGAACACTTCCAGGGATAGAGCACCCACAGCTCCTCTGGGCAACCTGTTCCACTGTCTCACCACCCGAAGGGTGGGGAATTTCTTCCTAACATCTAATTTCATTCTACCTTCTTTCAGTTTAAATCCATTCCCCCTTGACTTATCCCAGAAGACCCTCTTCCCGCTCTCTTGCAGGGTCCCTTCAGGTCCTGTAAGGGTGCCACTGGAATTCTGCAATGTTAGCTCTGTTAGTAGAGTTGACTTGCCCATTACAGATTATTACAGATTATTCACATTTGCTCCTGACTGAGCAGAGTATCAGCCACTGATACAGTGATCATTCAAAAAGCTCAGAATCTTTCTGATCGCTGCAGCTGTAACCTAGACAAACCAGATTATCCATGTGATGTCAATAATATATCATTTTTTTACCCAGCAGACCACATCTTAATGCTTGAAATGCCCCTTCCAAAAAAAAATATAAACCAACAAAAACCAGCATTAAAAAATATAGCTGGGATTTAGAATGAATTACTAAATCCTTTAAATCCACATCATTCACCTCTAATAACCTCTGCTGAAGGCTTTGAGAGCATGTTCAACTGACAAACAGCTTTACAAACCTCATGTAAATACATTAGACCAGATCTATAAAAAAATGAAATAAATAAAATAAAAATCAGGCTAGCTTTCCAGGTCATCTTAATAATGGTAATATAGCTTTATTGATTAAAGAACAAAGAAATTTCAAACCACAGATTAAAAGATAAAAACAAACCAAAAGTAATACACTGAAGAATACAACTTTTTTCTCCAAATTCTAAACTTGCAGTTTAAAGGAAGACCTGAGTAAATTAAAATTAAATACTTGGTGTTGCTTCTGTTATTGAAAAATTTTAATGAAATATAATGACAGCTAGATATTGATCCAAATAAACTTCATTTTTACCACTGAAATTCTAATTCATGTGACAGAACCATCTGAGTAGCTACACCCAGTTGGCTGAATGCATTACAATTAATCAGGGAAGCCAAGATACAGTTTTCTTTTGTCATCTGTTTGAAATAGGTATCTGTCAGAACTAGTCATCAAAATACAGTAGTAAGAATTCAGGATGTAGTAATTCCTGTGTATACAAAACTCAGTATCTCCAAAATGTTATCTAGGATGCCAACTTAATTTTCATCCATTGAAACAACACTGAACAACTAACATAGTCTTCCTGGAAAATGTACTTTAATCTCCTCCAGGCAGAAGACTCCACTTTATTTTTTAAACACAATGTATACGGGTGTTATCACAGGTGCAAAAAGAAAAAAAAAAGTTCTGTGTTAACACAATTGTAGTACCTCTAATCTCAAAGGCACTGTTTCCCAAGATTAGCTGCTAAAGAGCTAACATAATTTATTCAGCAATGCTTTGACCCATTTGAAGATCAGTCTATCTAACAGCAGACCAAAAAAACAGGTATCCTAATCTTCTATATTTGGCAAATTACCACATCTAAGGAATCTTTTTTTCAATTTCATTTTCTAAAAACTAAACTAAGATGTAAACATTTATGCCAAGCAATTTACCATTTAGTTCAAAATTAAGTGAATACTAAGAAGCTTTACTGTCCAAGGATTGAGTAACAAATCATTTTTCATTTTCCTTTTCCTGCAGAAAAATTACACCTCCACCATATAGTTTTGGCATTAAGATAATGGAACCTTCAGATGGAAGGTAGAAAGCAATCCAAATCTAAAGGGAGAGCGATGTGGTTTTTTTTGAAAATTATTAAGACTTTACATAATATCATCAAAGAATCAAGAAATTTCAAAACACTGAAGAAATTGCACTCCATAAGTTCCTTTCAAGAGACGCAGTGAAAAGTCAGATAACAGACTAGAAAGGTAGAGACAATTTAAAAATAACTCTTAAATTATTGACCTCTAACATAAAGATGTAAAAGCTGTTTGCTTCTGTTCTTTGCTGTGCAGAATGAAACAATCACTTGGAAAAAAGCTAATACTATCAATAAACTGCATTAGGTATATAGAAGGAATAAAGGCAAGTTTATTAGATTAGGTAAGTTCTGCTGTTATGAATTCTGATATTTTTGTATAATGTAACACATGGGTAATATTGGCATTGGCCTAAACAAGTTACAGAATTCAAAATGAAGATTCACAAAGAGTTGCTGTGCTAATTAAAAAAGGGAACCAGCACTCCAGAAATGTCATAATGTACTAAGATTTTCAAATTACTATACAGCTTCACAGCCATAAATCTCTCTATACAGAGGTACATAAAAAAGTCAATCTGCCTAAACACAATACATCAAACTCCCTGAGCAAAGCAGCTCAAATCTCTCTAATCTCTTTAATTCAAGGCTGAAAACCTTATCTGGTACATCATCCTGCTATGCACAATCCACCTGAACTGAAGAGAAGGAAGACATACACAAACACATAAATTAACACAAGACTATCTCAAAATGATAGAAAACCGCACTGCTAGTGCTACTGTAACAAGCAGAAGCTGCTCCTACAATAGAAAGAAAACCAGTTGTTACTATTAAGGCTAATGAGACCCAAGGATCACGGCTGCAGTCCTGTAAAAGCTGCTCGGTCACACCTCGCTTCCAAAACCCTCCAACAAACTTTACGGAAGGGAGCAAACCAATTCCCACTAAGAGCAGGAGATCTGGAATTTCCTGATCTCTTCCCATCCTGTCAGAGTATGCCACAGCACAAGGATCACTAAAAACAAAAAGGGAAACCTCCAACCTGTATTACAGTTTCACATCTTTAGCCCACAGCTTCTTTCATGGCCCTGCTGAAGCGTCAGAGTGCCACCAACACAGACACTCCCTGGGAGCACAGAAAAGGACAGAAAGGCTTCTTCACTACCACCTTCCTTGCTGAGGAGCCATACATGAGGTTTTTGGTAACAGTCAAGTCTGGGTTCAAGAACTAAACAGGTTCTTGAGAAGAAACTCTAAAAATCTCAGATATGAAGAAGCAGCAAAGAGTATCAAGCAGGATTAAGCTTTTGACTAAGGTGCCGTACTTATTTCAAGCTTACATTCAGACAGCCTCCACTGAAAGAACTAGATGTTGTAGTAAGTTATATGTCAAATATTAAGCTTTTAACCAATTATACACAGATTTTTCCAAGTATTAACTTTTATTTTGAAAGTATATCTAACATAAAATCATATTTAAATCACATGGCACTTTTCTATCTCTCTAATAAAGATAGGGATTAAGATACATAAAGTTTATACCATTTGAGCACATTCATACTTTCATCTATTAGAAAAACAAGCCTTTTTTCTTCTAAATTAAGCATTAAACTCCGAGAAACTTAATTGAGTATCAAACTGTTTTTCCAAGAGTCCCATTATGGAGCAAGAAAACATCAAAAGTAAGTTACTGCAAAAATCACCTAACAAACTGCTTGGATCAAAAGTAAATAAGTAAATTTTTAAAGTAATTTTATTTGGTCAACCAACTAAGCAATCATGCCTTTTTTTACACTGAACAAGCCAAGTTTTAGAGTAGTTTTATAAAACTACTCATGCCAAATTAAAAATTTAATGTTACTAATAAAAGCACTCTTTCAAGATTTGTCCTTCCAAACTCTTTAACCTTCTCTGTCATTAGGGCTGACTGATAAGCCACCAGCTGTTTTTTTTCTTCTCGGTGCTACAATGCATTCTCTTCCTTTTTAAGGCTAGCATACCCAAGCAACAAACAGCACGACTTTAGCCAGCTGCTAGAATGTCACAAACCTATATATTTAGCTCCCATCTCATTTACTGCCATCCCTCAGTGTCAACTATTTAATGTCCCTTTTGCTCCAGCCTCCTGACATTCCTCACTGAGCTGACAACACTGCGGGCTGGATAGCAGACAGGAGATACAAGAACACACAACAACAAAGCAGAGACCTTATCAGTTACCAGAGACAGAAGCCATGCCTTGTCAAACACACTCAAGCAAAAAGCCTTTTTGGGTTTTGCTTCCCTCCCACTGCTTCTGGACTAATTTTTTTACTGTTTATAAATTGTGTAGTTGTTTGCATAAATATCACCTTTAGATCTTTAGTGAAATAGCAATTTGTTCTTCTAGCATGTTTTGCTTCACCTCTGCTTTGTCAATATTTTTTGCACATTATAACATAAACTAAAGTCACATTTCCTTTGCATTTAATACTGGTTTTAAGATTAACCCTTTTCCTCATGCCGTAAGTGTAAAGAGAATCTTAATTGGGTAGTTTCAATTCCATTTCAAATAACTAAAATAATATCCCTCAAAATGACTTTTTTTCTGCTACATGTTCTGTTCATGTAAAAACACTAATCTAATTACTGTCGTATTTTGGAAATAATTGGATTTTAAATTGCTTAGAATTATCAACGTAAGTGAGAAAGCTGTAAAGATAGACAAATTAACAATTTCATGGTTTTAAAATGGGAATCTCTGTTATCATTAGATTCCCATTTGCAATTATTTAAAGGCCCACAGAACAGTTTGGTAGTTCCCTCCTTTAAGTGGTCATAAAACCCTTTAAACAGTAATTGAAAGATTGTTAACAGAAACTCTCTCAGGAAATCAGATCCTGTGAACAATCTAACAGTAGGCATGCTTAAGTGAGATAGTGAATAATCTGTTTCATCCTATTCACTAAGATGAGGTTTTCAGAACAGTGACAAGACATCAGTTTCAATAACACCAGGAGATGAGTAAAAATTGTTCAATTCCATGCTCTACTTGGGAATCGTGACACATTTATCTAGAGAATTAACAAGTTGTGCTGTGTATAAATCGGTCTCCAAGCCTAACCATAGGATCCAGCAGTGCCCTCTAAGCCTCACAGTTTACATCATTAAACTCATATTCCAGTAACAAAGGATCCTCAGGATATACAGTCCAACAACTAATTTCCATAATAATACCTTTTAATTAGATGTGACTACATATGACATTACCCAAGGCACTTAAAGCTGGCAATTTAGCTGTAGAACTACTTCCATTTCTCAGTAATTAGAAGTGAGAAAGATACATTTAAGTTGGAGCACCACTGCAGACAGTGATACTACAGTTAAAAATACTAAGCAGAAATGGAATTCTTGTACTTAAGGGACATTATTCTCTTTTTTAATTTACCAGCTGCTTTTCCTCCTCTCAAAAGGAAAAACTGACTTCACAGGAACAGGCTTTGAGGTTATACTCAAGTTTATGCAAAGAAGATTTGCTGAGTAACCACTTCATTTTATTTTATTAGTTACTGGAACTTTAGACAAAGTTCTTCACCCCTTTAAGGCAACAGATTTTATGCTGAACTATTCAGTCTATTATTTTACATTGCAAAAATTCTACATTGCAAAAATGTATTTATTTGCCACCTTGGAAGATGGGAAGGGAGGAAACACAGAAATTGCATACTTCCAAATCAGAAGACCTCAATGCAGTACCATATAAATAGCAATTATTATTTTTTCCTCCATAATAGCACTCTTTCACAAGCAAAGTTAAAAATAAAGCAGTAAAGCTTCTCACCAAGCAACTAAACCCCATGATAAAAAGATGCACACTATTGTTTTGTGGGTAAAGATAGGCCTTACCAATTAGAGCTGTGACGAAAGTTTCTATATTCAAGCAATGTACTTGGGGAAAAAATGCATTTTGTCAAGCTTCTGAAGTGAGTGAGAAAGTAAGGTGTTTAACATTCCTAAACATAAACATGTTTTTCATTCATGTGACTGATTTTAATTGCTTAATTTAGCTGACTAAATTGTAATTTATAATCAGAACCAATATTAGATAATTTTTGCTTTGCTCCTTTAGCTTTTACACACATTTGAGAATTGGTAACAACTGCAATCTCATTCATAGACTTGGAGCTCTATAGTGAAACAAACTGAATTTTACCAATTCATATGGGAAGGTGAATCAGAATTCTTACCTCATTTAAGACAAATCAAATTCTGAAATACCTGTTTCTATCATCAAATATATTGAAAATACTTCCAGTATTTCACAAGCAGAACTATAAAACCTCACTTTCTAAATAAACATCACACTTAGTCATAGCTTTATACACAGTTTATACTACTTCACATTCATTAGGGGTTTATTTACCAAACTAGGTCTAGAATTTAATTCCATGAAAATACTGAAACACAACAGAGAAAGTGATTTTAAAATGCGTCATCAAAACAAAAGCAATCCCTCTTCCAAAATGTAGAACAAAACCCAGTAGGATTATCCAACTGGTAGCATTTCTCATTCTACTACAGACCTTAAATTATGTACTTCAAGTGTAAAAAAAAGTTAGATTAGAAACTGTCAATGCCTATTTGCCTGTTGTACAAGTATTTCTTCAAAAAAAACCCAAAACAACAAACTTACAGATTTCTCAGTGAAAAATTAAACTAGTAATTCCATTCAGCTTCTGAAATGCTACAAAATTTTTCTTTATATATTTACAGCTGCCATAATCAGTAAACTTGCAAATTTCACACCTAAATCTGCAGAACAGGTCCAAAACACAGAAGACAGCTTAATATTTCCTTTACTGTTTTAAAGTCTGATCGGCCTTGTTTGCTCTCAATGACTTCTGCTAAAAGCTCTCAGCAAACCTTGAGTCCGTGTTCTAACTGTAAGAAGACAATACATAAAAAGACAAGTGAGTGAAAACTGAAAAGCACCAGAAACATCTTTAAAAGCTCTGAACTCTGCTGGGAGCATTTAAAGGTACAAGCTGCATGCCATAAGCACTCCAGAGTTAGGTGCTCCAGCCAGCAGCAAGCACTAAGAGCAGCAGTACTACAGCCCAGTAACACAGTGATAGCAGCACCTTTGGCTGTCAAGTCACATTGAATCTATTATCCTAAATACCTACAATTACAACACTAGTAAAAGAGCAGCTTAACAATTGCTACATTCAGGCTTTACTCCTAAGTAACTTCTGCCTTTCACTCTGGGATTTTTAAATAAGGAGATGGGTACTACAACTTCTGTGATGACAAACTTCACTACAGAAACTGCAACAGAAGAGGAACTACCTCATATTTATCACAGGAGAAACAGCAGAAGAAAGAGTTGTATCATCAGGCTTTGAGACATACTTCAGGTTTACATGTCAGCCTGTCTGTAGTGACTTAGGATTTAGAGATACATATATGTTCCAGCCCCATCTAGATTACAAAGCCAGAGTTGCATATCTCTCTCTTGCTTTTAGCTCGCCCATCAGTTGACTCACAGAAAAAAGTGTAATCCTTCACAAAGACTCAAAGGCCATTGTTTACAGTTTTTCCAGTCTTAAGGGCAGCATTTGCACTTGAAGAAGAAAAAAGGATATGCAAAATATTATTGTGACTAGAATAATTTTTAAAAATCTAATGACATTGAAGCCCAAGATGTACTATTTGAGTATTTGTGTTGAATGACATCAACTTCACTTTACTTTTAATGCAAGTGACTTTTTTTTTAAAAAGGTAATCAAATTTTCAAGTAAATTCAAATTATAAAATTCAAGCAATTAGGTTAAATACTATGACCCAGAAGTCGATTTAAGAAGTCGATTTGAATAATATATTCATTATCATCAGTACTTAAATACATTAGCAATATAACAATGGGTCATTTACAGACGGAACAGCAATACAGAGATGCCTATTTAATGCACCATTCACATTTTTAGACCACCTGTACTTCACAGGAAAAAATAATCTGGTAAACTGCTGCATATCTAAGACAACTTCAAATCACAATTGAATTTATAATCTTTCCAAAACAAACAGTATCACTGACCATAGGGCAGAGCCCTCAGTGTCCTTTCACACCACAGATCAAAATGTTAGCAACTAGAACAAACTCGAATTTTTGGGTCAGTATGTTCTGAGTGTTTATAAACCACACAGCTGAGAGATATTGATCAAGCTTACATCAGTACTCTAAAGAGACAGAAACCTTCTGAAAAAGCAGTAATCAACCCAAGCAATTGAAGTGTTGGGTGGATGAATGTACACGATTAGACAGGTGCACGAGCTTTCCCGAAGAGAGGAAGTGCTATACTATATAACAAGAGAGAACTGAGTGCAAATAAGGTGCAAAAAGTAACTGTCTGTTCATCAAGCAAAGTTATTTTTCTTAAAGTACTAAATGTATTGTAAAGCAAAAGAATTCACTCAAAGTAGTGCAGCAAATTTCAAAAGGAATCAGTGCCTTCACAGAATTCACTATTATAAACTGCTCTTAAAGAGAAAATAAATATATAAAAGCTTAGAACTGTGAATTAATACTATGCCAAGTGACTGAAATTAAACAGCAATGTTCAACTAGTGTTCTTACTAGCATTAAAAAATAACAAATTTCGTAACTTGAGTAGATCCATACTACAACTGATGAATATCTATTAGGTACAGAAACCCAGAATCTCCTACACAGAGATACCTAGATAGCATCTGTGATTTATTTTAAATCCACCATTCCAAACCAAGGCAGGTAAACAAAAGTTCTCCAGCAATGAAACAAAACATGGAAAAAAGAAGGAAATACCTAAAAGGAGAGTTTATTCTTGAAGCTGCATTTGTGTACAATCTTCCTCTCAAGAAGACTATATATATATATATATACATACACATACATATATATGACAACCAAGTGACCAACATAAATGAAAACATATGAGAAACAAGACAATCTGTTCTTTTGAAATATGGAACAAACTCAGAGCTGAAATGAATGCTATAGATGCAGCACTACACTGAAAACTTTTCCTTGAAAAGTGATGTACACTTTTAAATGTATTAGTAGCTTCAGAAACAGCATAACATCAAAACAGCATACCTGTTTAGAAAAAACTCAACCATGTTGCTCAAAAGGCAACTTATTTTTTCTTTCTTCAAATTAATATGCATGTCCAAGGTTTGTGGGCAGACTTAATCTGGTAACAAACAATAGACCTTTTACCACTGAGGGCATGTGAATTGATTTTTACCTAAGCATATGATTTATGAGAGATACAAAAAAAAGCTGGTGTTCTGACTGGAACTCAAAACTATTTTAAATAGCAGTTCTAGACAGGTCTTGGTGCCATCTTATCCCAGCAAAACACAGAGCAAACACAAGTAGTGAAGACTTGCATTTCACTGACCTACCCATATGAAGTTACCAAACTCCTGCTGTCCTCTGACTGGAAAGCATCAAATTACTTTTTCAAGGGCAACTCCATAAAAATCTGACTATACAAACAGTGATACCTAAACTATAAAGCTACTAAAAAGGAAGAAATACCTAATATATGTGTCAAAAGCTGACTGACCACTGCAGGGGGAGGGGGTTAGGACAGCATGGCATTATAATTGCCAGGTTAAGTTTCTGGGGAAAGTATTACAGCTTAGTGCTATAGTTCTCCTTTCGTCAACTAAAGGGGAGAATCAGAGAGGGAAAAAACATAATCCTCAATAAAGGGTTTTTCTCTCTGTATTTCCTCCTCCCTTAAATCATTGTGCCTCTCAAATCCCACATCCTTCAGGAGTCTGTTTCCACTCTCTAAAGCAGAAGGAAGATCTGCTCCTGACTTTGAGTAACAAAGTACAGTCATTAAGGGTTCTGATGTCTAAACAGTAATTTTAAGTTCACCTATATATTTTGAACACAAGCACTACCTTGCTCTGTTAAGTATTGTTTCAGCACCAACTCGATGCATTTCCATGTTTACTGGCAGTCCCCAATTCTAGTTAAAGTACACAGGACATTAACTCACAAAAACTACCGACAAGTTCAGCAGGTGTACCCAAGTGTACCCGACCTCACAACAGCGAGCAAAAATATCATGCTGAAGCACATCCTCATCTCTGCATAACACCCTTCTTTCCTAAAATAAACATTTCCACAAACAGACTGAAAAAAACCCCCAGTATAAAACAAAACAAAATCTGAATGTCACAAATACCTGCCTCACAGCTGACTTTTATTACCTGTATTTGCACCCAGATCTCCTAGACTTAAGTCTTGCAAGAGCTAAGAGATTGCCCACTGAAAACCTGATTCTACAGAGGAGATGAGATGAGCTATAATGAAAGGCACTACAGGAGCAAAACCAATCATGATGGATGTTGACTGCTAGACCTATTTCAAGAAGTTTCACTGGACACTTCCTTTGCAACCTCAAATTTTGGAATTCCAACAGTTAAACATTTTTAACAAAATTAATTTATTAGAATCATTTTAGTTATTTCATCCACAGAAAAGTAACAGGTATCTTCAAACTCTTTAGACTAATTTTCTAGGCTACCATTCTCGTTTAGCACTTGGCTTCCCCATGTACACACAGTCCTCTTCATCCGCGGTGAAGAGAGGCACCCAGATGTCCAGCAGTGGCTGTTAATGTTAAGGGATTCCTATCCTTACACTAAAAAACCCCAAAACTGAAACACCCACCAAAAAAAATCCAACAAAAAAAAAATCTCCCAAATGAGCTACTGAATGTTTAGCAGGGTTCAAAAAAAAATTTTAAAAAACTGTCAAAAGGTGATTCATATGGTGAGTAATGGAAGGACATCATATGGTGAGTAATGGAAGGACATCTAATAAAACATTAGATGGAAGGGACAAAAAAAAAGTCTTCATACAGATATTAAGGCATGTCTCCATTTTAATAACATCTAAACAAAGGGGCCCCTTCTCAATCCATATCCATAGCATGTGCAATTAGAGCACATAAACCCTCTCATTAATACATGAAGTTCAAAATCAAAATTAAATTCTTTGTTCCCATCACTTCTATTCAAACATTTTTCCAATGACCCTACGGAGACTGAAAATTAGTAATCAAACTACTTTAGTTATTTCATATACATTTGTACTTTCATCAGTAGCTGATCATTTTCCAAATCTTCCTTCAGCCCTGCCATTATTCTGTATCCCAAGTTTACGTACAGAGACTGGTTATATTCTCTTTCCTTCGAATTGCAAGGGTAAACAAGGCCAAGTCTTTTAGCCTCCTTCCCTGTTTACCACTAGGGAATGAAAAGCTTAAGTAAAAGAATCAGAACAATGAATAAAGATGATGTTATCATTTTCCTAATCCATATTAGGGATGCTATTAAACTCTGATATTACAAATTGAAAAAGGATTTAAACACTTTGTCAGTGAGTTCCCCATAGTAAAATGAGTCCCTGTGTTCATCGTTGTGTTGTACTAATTAAACAGTTTTAACTAAAATGGTCAGGAAGTACACAGCAGCTGTTTATCACTGCTGGCCTCTGAGCTTCGGTATCCTCAAAGGACACGCTACTTTAGATGCGATAATTACTGAGTTCTTACATTTTTACTGAAGAGGCACAGAAGAGTTCCAACAGAGAATTTCACATTAATCAGAAAGAACAGGGTACTTATTAATAATAAAGCCATGATTATAATAGAAAAAAACATTTATTCAGTTCAACATTTGTAGGTACTAATTCTAAGAAATGTTTAAATTGATAGCAGGCAGAAAGTTTAGTCTCATCTCTCTAGAGAAATTTGAGAAAACTAATCATTTATCTGAAGCATAAGAAATGCTAAAGACTTTTAACTATTCACCCACAAACAATAGCTTATCCTTGATTCTTCTGCTTCTTAAGAGCTCAACAATTTCTCTGACATCTTTTCTTCTTACTTTTTAAAATCCTGATGGAAGTTACTTCTCCATGAATTGGAAAGGTCTTCAAATTCTAACACTGAAGACTTACATGAGAGTACAAATATTACTCTATAGAGAACTCTTTTAATTTAAGGGCAAAATATGGACAATTAATACAATTGCATTTCTTGGCTGCCTTCTGCAAAAGTTCTCTGCCAAGTTTCAGAAGCGTGTATATATATCGTTCAGAAAAACTAAGCATCTCAAATCTCAGTTTTAATACTGAAATTTCTATACACTTTAAACACCTTTCAAGGGTGCTAGAAGAAGACAATATGAATAGACCCAATTGCATAACAGTAACTTCCTATGAAAAAAAAAATGTGCCACAAAGGGGACCATCCCAACAGTTACACAATTTATCAGACTGTGACTATATAATGGAAAAATTCTCCTTATTAATACAACACACTAAAGAAAATTATTTCTTGCCTAGCAAGATTTTTGTGTATCTTCCACTTACTAGTGCAGAAGCAGAAATTCAGACTCTGCACAGTCAGCATTTAAAAACTACAGGCTGTTTCAGTCAATTAATTTTTTGGCAAGTTGAACCTTGCATTAACTATGGCCTTCAAATAAATATTAGATTAAAAATACTCAATATGCACTACTACAAAAAAAAAAAAGGAGCCTTCAGGGGATTTTATAGATTTATTTTAGCTTTTAAGTTTAATTTTATATATACTTTATTTTGTGTGGATAACCAAAGCACAGTACAACAGTAATATCAAAGTGATGCACGCTGTGAAAATTTACTGTTTCATCTTTTGTGTATGTTTACATATACACATACAAAGCATGTTTGCTTAAACTTATGGTAGACCACTATTTTTATGCATCAAAAGTAACTTAGAATTCTGTGCACAAAGTGGCATTATAGTACTATGGACTATTCACTACAGTCATCTAACCAATATTCTCTAAATTCTAAGTCAAAAATATTTACCATAGCAAAAGCTTATTAGAACATCCTAACGTATTGCTGCCTTTTTTTTTTTTTTCATTTCTGTTACTAAAAATATTATTAAACATACATCAGAAAACCAGTTTCTGGTCACTCTTCTCTGAGCAACTTCAGGTTTATCCATATCTTTGTAATGTATACAAGATAGTCAGTTGGAAAAAAATTATGGCAATTGAAAGAATCAACTAGATTTATCTGAGAAACTCACTCTCACAGTCTATACAGAATGTCCTTCCTATATCTGATAGCAACTAAATTAACTGTTGAATATGAGTAAGAAGTTTCATATACTGTTGTGAAAATTCTCACAGGTAACAATTTCTCTCTTTACACACAAATCTACCTTCACTGGTGAAATTAATACTCTCACGTGAATTTTACACTTTTTTTAAAATAAGTTGGAATCCCTGTACTCTGGACCTTCTAAATGCTGTGATAGCCTGAATTCAAAGCAGGTTACTTAATTCTAACTTGCAGAAAGATTTTATAAATGGCCTAGATATCAAATCAGAGCTTTTTATTTGTATGTAGTGGTATATTCTAGTTGATTAACCATTCCAGGTAGCAATGAACAAATACAGGAGCACACAGAGAACACCAGGCTTGGCTCCCCAGTGAAGCTTGAACTGCCAGGTCCCACCACAGCGGCAGGAGCTTCATGTTTTCTAGCTTACACTTCACATCATCTCACAAGAGCCAACAGCCTTTTTATTCCAGGTCACATGTACACAAATCACAAGCTTCTCCAACTTCCGAATGCCTAAGGGTTTATTAAAACAAATTAGTGACCACTTCAAGGCCGTTCTTCTAAAAGCAAACAAAGAGCCAGCAGGAGCCAGTGAAATAATTTCTCTGTCAGAAACTAGAGACAAATGTTTTCCTGCTCATTTACACTATATTTGATAATTAACTGTCAGTGAAGAGCTAAGCTACTAAACCCCTGATTTCCAGAACAGCAGCTTAATAGTTAAAAGAAATCCAACACCTTTTTTCTTACTCATAATCCTCATACAGAAGGCATCAAGTTCAGTAAAAACTGCAACAAATAACTAAGGCAACTCTTCACAAAGAATACACTGTCAAGTTATGAAACCAAGATTTCAGTAAATAAGAAATGTTCTAAAAAGCCACTAAGCAATATAATTCTAAGATATCTGGAGGTATTAAGTCCAGAGCTACTTACATGGGTCTATGGAACAATTGCATAGGAAAACTGCTCTCAAAAATCTGTAACGCTAAGGGGTTTCAAAATAACTACTGGTTTTGGTGTGGGGACATGTTTGTATGTACACAGATGTACACAGACACACATATGTTTAATTTGGAGGAAAAATGCAATACAAGGGAAGAGAGATGTCCTTAGTGCCAGTTCAAATTCCTTGAATATTTTTCCCAGTAGAGGTATTTTAACCCCAAAACAAAACAGCTACATGAAAACTTGAAAAGGCAAAAAATATATTTGTCTAAGTATTCTGTTCTGAATAAGGTCTGAAAATTAATTTTCTTAATGGAGCATTGCACAGTGAGGTTTATTTAGAGGCCTGTATGTTCTAAGCAGCACTGAAATAATAAAACTCCATTTGGAGAGCTTAATCTAATTAAGCATACAAAGAAAAGACACAGAAATATACAAGTGTTACCTCCATTTTTGCTGTTCTGTACTTTCTTCCACTTTATATCACTTTAATGTGCAAATCCCTTACTTGGACCCTGCATTTCTCTACTGCAACATAACCTGTAAATTCTATTAGGGAAGAATAACATGGTTTCTTATTTTGTCACTGATCAAAGAAAATAGTTGGGGGTATAGTTGGGGTCGATTTTGAAAGGACTGTTCTTCCCAAGTGGTTTTTAGAAACACTTCATATCAGATGAATTCCAAACAGTTCTAGTTAAATGAAACCATTCTCCTTCAGAAGGTAAGTGCACAATGGAACAGAATACCCCATGGAGTGCACAATATTGACAGGCAAGCAAAGAGTTCTCCTTAAGCAGGGTGGGGAAAGGGGAGAGGACAGGACAACCAACCCTGAGATAAAGACACTTTAAAGCAACAGAACTGGTTACACAGGTATGGGACAAATAGTAATTGAGACTAAGTACAGTCTCCAAAAGGTCTTTAAAGGGCTCCAAAGCATTCTGCAGCTGACTTAGAGACACACCAAGAGGAAAAAAGCAACATCCCAAGAACTACTTTCCTCCGAAAATTCACTTCACAAGTGTCTCAGGATGGAAAACACTGAATGAACAAGTTAATTAGGATCTTACATCTAAGGTTTAGCAATCCATGCTAGTTTGGTATTTAACACAACCTTCTTCCACTCACACTCACTGCAAATCAAGCAAAGTGGAACATACACTGATTCCCTAGTACCCAAAGCAACTCAGCATGATCCAAGGGTAGCATCACATGAAATTTACATTTAAAGACGACCACAAGGATCAAAAAATTATTTAGGGACTAAAAAGATATACTTACATCTGGATATTCTTTTACAGGCACATATAGTTTCTCTTGTAACTGTACAATAGGTCCCACAGCATCTGGTAATTCTGCACTTCTCTTCTCCGTACTACCATTTAATGTGTCGTTATACATGTCTTTCCGTACTCTGCTAATTTCTGTGGGGGGAAAAACGTATATTAGGCATCAAATACAGAAACAGATTATAATCTAACATGACAATCTTCTCTTTTTATTATTTCCCAAATCTTAATGTAATTTTCCTCCTCTTCTCATGAACATCATAGCAGCTGAAAAATCTATTCTGGTTTTGTCTTTTTTCTTGTGTTTCGTTTGGAGGTTTTCAACTGTTTTTTGTTTTTTGGGTTTTTTTTTTTTAATTGCAGCACCCATCCTTAAATGTCTTTCATGTCTGTAAATTTGCTGCCTACTCATCCTGTTTATGGAATTCAGCTATTGAAGTAAAAATTATGTGCACCTCCTCAGAACACTTAGAAGATTGCTCACATCATTTAAAAGGTGTATAAAAACAGTTCTTTTATGTGGTTTTTTTAATAATAGAGCAGCTAAAAAGGAAAAAAAAACCAGAAATCTGTACCCAACATAAAAAATAGAAAAATGCATCTATACAATACTTTTGCTAGTTATGGGATTAACTATAGCTTGGAAATTAAATGGAGCATCTTTCAGCTATGGGAAATAGGACAACTTAATGGCGCAGTTCATGCACACATGGCACGACAACAAACTGGTAGATACTGTTCTACTGACTACCCCCAAAGAGATAACAAAAATAACAAAGTCAAGCTTGGTTTCAGAGACCAGGGCAAGCTCTCTGTGCACCCAGATGCCCTATTTCATTTCAAAGTAATGATAAACTCCTCAAGAGCACCAGGGAATATCGAGGGTGAAATTTTAAGTACTGTTTCTAACATTTGCACTTGGTGTTACTCACACCTTGAAGTAATCACTTGGAAGATGCAGTTTAGTACTTACAAACAAGGTAGTTAAAAGTGGTTAATCTATTTCAAATCTACATTAGTGTCACTAAGCTGTCACAGTCTGAGGATGAACACAAAACTTCCTTTTGTTTAATCAAAAAAGACATTTAACAAAAAGTTACTTTTTGCTTCTAAATCTCTTGAATGTGGTATTTAAATTGCTGCTATAAGAATCAGAAGTTTCACATTTCATAACTTATAGAGTCCCAAATAGTGTAAAAATGTTCTCAATGAGTTTATTTCAGTATCACTGAAGAACTACTTAAAATGAATGTAATGACCAAATTTCAAACCAAAAACTAACATTTCAACTGGATTGTTCCCAAAGCGTTAAAACTGCCAATAGCATGGGCTGTAAACAAAGCAATCAGTAAATCCAGTCCTTTACTTAGAATTGCAACAACTGCTTTCAAAACCTCCAAAATTAAACATGACACTGAAAACAGAAATCTTATGTTTTCATCTAAATACAGGAAGCCACAGAAAGAAGTCACTTGAAACTCTAGCAGCAGACAAGAGATGAATATAACCTGTTTCATAATCAGTCTCTTCTCTGGCAAATGATTAATAGCTGAGATTTCACCACCTGAAAAGCTGTGGGGTGGGGCAGAGCATCAGAAAGGAGACATCTCTGAAACAAATATTCAGGATTAAGTTGTTTCTCTGCTGGAAACTGACACATCATGTGTACTGTACCATGATTTGGTAGTTAACACCCGTTTCCAATGGGGAGCACAAAGTTTGTCACCATGTAATCATAGTGGAAGGAAAAAAATCCTCATCTCCTTCTACCCAGAGAATTTTGGCAATGAGCACAAATTCCTCAGAACTACAAGCAGTATTTATACTGGCTTCACTATATAAAGAAATTCTTTAGCACAACTCTTTGAACAAATACTACTATCTTTTGGCATACTTTGTTCCCTTTTCATTCTCTTCAGATTTTCCACTAATTTACACCACACTGAAACAAGCTAAGCAGTCTGTAGAAGTATTGAAGCCTAAGTAGCAACCTGGTCGTTTTTGTTTATAGTAGGCAGCTACTCAGTAGCTGCACCAAATTTTCCTTTTAAAATGTATCTTTCATGAAGAATATAATCACTAACATTGGATATCATAGTCTTCACAGGACAAAATGAACTTTTATTTTAATCTTTCCTTTGACACATTCATGACACTTGAAAGCCAAACATTCAGAACACACACACAGCTAGTATGAGAGCTGGCTTGAGGACTACCCCTCAATTTCAGCTTGTGTGAAACCTAAGTTATGTATCATGCCTCAAACTTTATAGAGAATGAAGACATCAACCAACTCAGTGGAGTAGAAAACTCCACTACAGAACCAGACACCTGAACTTTAGTTTCCTTGGCATGTGTAGGTTTGTATGTCCTCTCTCTACACTCAAGCCAGCAGCAATGATAACAAACAAACAGGGACAGTCACCTACAGCAGTCAGCAGTATCACTTGCTCCTCAACTGCTACCATTTCTTCTGCTGCTTGGAATTTCACCTTCTCTCTTGTCTTAGATACTTTTTCCAAGCCCTCAGAAGAAATATTCAGAAGCAAGAGATGAAATAACAGGCATGTATTCCCAGTTTTCTTTAACTGCTGATCCAAACTCCACTTCTGCGCAACACATTATCTATGAAACTCACTTTCCACTTCTCTTAAATTCAACAGAACTGAAGGACTACAGCTCAAATGATAAAATAGTTAGATCAAATCTCTAGTTCACCCACTGTCTCTCACTCCTAACTACAGATGGAGTACAACCTATCTTCCTTCCTAAGGTATTAGTGCAGCTGAGCACAAGCACTCTCTCAAATTCACAACTCATGAAGTCATTGCTTGATATGCCTCCTGGGTTTTTTCAGATTCTGCTGAATCCTTCTACACATCTGCAAGATGACTTTTTTTTTCATGACTGACAGCAGTTTTCTCACATACCTGCCTCTTGTTTAATCACACCTCTGATGCCTCAACAAGGCTCCATACAAAGTATTGAATTTTGACGCCATAACCTTTCCTTTAATGGTCTCCATTACACCCAATTCAAGATTCTAGTCTCCTGAGTATCTTGCAACTTTGCCACTCGCTTTAGGCAGTTATTTGTATTGACAGAATTATGTGGTACTGTATTTTCAGCACCTCCTTCAAGTTTACCAGGAGTTAATAAGGTTTCAGAAAGCACCACCAGCAGCACATTAGAGGAGATAAAAGCTCTGCTCTCTCAAGCTGCAGCAAGTATCATTTTATTCTGTTCTGAAATACATTAAAATACCTAAAAATCTGAGGAACAGTGCTAAAGTAGGAAGGTCAAATCCTCCAAGCACACCTTTTTATTTTTAGCATTGAATTCACATATTAAAAAAAAAAGTCAAGTAAACAGTCTTTTATTTAGCCTTATTTCACATTTCTAACACACTACCAAATAGGTCTTCCCTTGCCCAAAAGCTTCTTTGGTATGCCTCTCACAAAATCAGACTTTTCAAGTTGATTTATAAAGCTTTAGCTCCTTCACATTTACAATTCTTTAGATTCTTCCCTCTCACAGCAAACCAAATGATTCAAAAACAAGGAAAGCTTTACTTTCAAGCAAACATCTAAATACAATTCTAGGTACTTTACCTCTACCTTAATGCTGCAGTGGTAATTACGTTGTATAACTCTAGGGATTTAATAGAATGTTAGTAAGGAGAGATACATATAATAGTAGATATGACTAAAAAAAAAAAAAAAAAGAAAGGCATACAGCAGCTTCCCATATCTCTAAAACCTGTGAATTCTGCCAATGCATTAATAGGTTTAAAGGATGTAAGTACCCATCTCTACTGTAGGTAAAAGCAGAAACTCAAAAAATTTCAAAACCTACAATATTCATCTTTAACAATACCCTGGTGTATATATTCTAAGTAATAAGTTTAGCAGTAAATGACCAATTTGTCTTGCTCACAGCAGGGTAGTGGAGAAATAAGTTTAAAAGAAAAGACAAACTGGTTTCAATGTCTTTATCTTGTTCACCTTAATACAGCATGACCTAGTTAGCCACGGTAGCAATGACATGCATTCTGCTCCAGAGGACATTTTTCTTCCTCTGTCCCTGAAACTACACAAGTAACGTAACCTTTTGTTTCCTTTACCTACAGAGCATATTTTTCAATCTCTCTCATACCTTTCTAATATATGTTTTGAAGCGGGATATACTGTTTATACTGCTTACATCTGTCTACAGATATGTAACTGTTTTGATTTCTTCATTAAACTTACTGTATTCTTCCTCCTTGAACACACAAAGAACAGTGTTCATGTGAGTGTTTGTCACCACATTAGACACCATCAAGAAGTTACTCATTTTCAGCTGTCAATTATTCCTTCAGAGGAAGTAAGACTCTGCACATGTGTTTAAGACTGCCAGGTTGCAACATAAAATGGGTTCACATAAAGCATTCTGCAAGAATATTCAAAGTAGGAAATCAGTGAAAAGATTCAAATCCTTCCTGTCCCACCACTTTGCAAACCACTTTCATCACAAGTGGCCACAGCTTTACTATTTCTCACCATGAAAGTTTCTTCTACATTATAAAGTTTTATCTTTTGGAAGAGCAGCAAACTTACTGTTTTTAAATTGATGCATTCCTCACTGTATTTTAAGCTAGAACTAAGAATTTGAAGAACTAAAACAAATCTTCTGGTATTCCAATTTAGGTACATCCATTTAAACAGAGTTAAACTGATGCCACTCTCAGCTTATGTTTTTTCCTAAGACCGTGTTAAGTCAACGCACGCAGAATTTAATTTTTGAAACTAACAGAGAGGACCTTAACTATCATTGTTTCCACAATACACAGCAAGTGGGGCTGGAACAATGCAATAGTCAAAATCAGCAAGAGATACAGAATTAATCAAAACACTAATCATCTTCTAACACCAGCAGGCATGCTTCCTTAACCAAGTGAAGCACCAGGGTTTCAAAGATTCTCAGGTACAAGCTAGTTTCCATACGAAAAAATAATAAAGTTAGAAGCAAATGTTTAAAGCTAAAAGTTTAAGAGTTATGGTAAGAATAACAGTTATGTTCATATAGCTAAAAATCTACATGGTACTTGGATCTCACTGATGCATAAAACATCAGTTTCAGTATTCTACTTTCTCAGAGAAATCAAGTTATACCCAAAATATCAACGACACCAACATTTTTACGTGCGGCATAATTTTATGTATTTTGACAGGCAAAAGTAATTCTTATAATTTTTTCTTACAGACTATGACACTAAACTGAAGCACAAGTAACGCCTTCATATTTCCACAATAGCTTTTTGCAAAAAGTGAAGAATTCTAATAACTATCTATCAGAGACTACTTTGAGTGAGTCCACTCAGATGCACGTGATTAGCATGCACTGCACTGAGGGGGAAAGTGAGGAACTGACTGAATCAAGTACCTTCTCCCTCTTTACTAATATGCAGTGTAGTTTTTTTTAATGCAACAAAACGTGTGCAGTAAGTTAATATTTTTGCAAAGTGTTCTTATTGCACACAACTGCTGCTGGGTCATCACTTTAGGCATTTCAGAGTTATTTCTAAGCAAAAAGGTTTTTTTGGGGTTTTTTTTGTTTGGTTTTTTTTGTTTTGTTTTGTTTTTTGTTGTTGTTGTTGTTTTTTTGTGGGTTTTTTTGCTATCAGGTAAGTCCCTAAACTAGAAAAAAAAGGTTACAGACACTAATATAACAGACAAAAAATTACCACTTCATAGGATCCAAATCCACTTAATACGGATCCACTTTTAGCTATATGAACATAACTGATTTATGCACACAGGCAACCAATTCTGTGTGCCATTAAAGCATTGTCCATTAATCAGACAATTACAACTAGAAACCAATTAGTTTTATATAATACACAGTGTGTCAAACAGCATCCAATAACACTGCAAAAAATATGGAAAATATATCTAATAATTGAAAGGAAAAAAGCAGAGAAAGTAGGAAACTGTTATACTCTGCTCTTACTTAAAATCTCTGAAGACCAGTGTATCATAATCTCTCTTGAAAGTGTTCTAAAGACTAACACAGTGCATGTACTCAAACTACAACATGAGTAGCACGCTGAGTTCATCCACTGCACAAAAAGAATCTTGTTGACACAGCATGTACTAAATCTAAATACAACTTTTATTGTAAAAAAAATTAAAAGAAAAACCAAAGTGACATCACATTATTAATCCAGTAGATCAATAGATACTTAAGTCTCTCAGAAGAAATACAAAAGTACATCGAAATACTTGATGCCACCACTGAGATAATGGCACACAAGTCATTCAAGAGTATCACAAAAAATAAGAAAAAAGAAGTTGCATTTCAAATTTCAATGAAATTTAAATCTTTTTAATGCTTTGGAAAAACTACAGGTACTTCTCTTTTGCTCCTCAGAGCCCAATCCAGCAGTACACTTTCGATGATTAAACTGTCAGTCCAATGATAAGTGGGCAGCACTTCCAGCAATTTGTCAGCACTCCTGGTGTCAAAATTCAATCATTTCTTTTTGCAAGAAGAGCCTGCAAAACTTCTTTTGTGGGCAGTTATAAGGTTTGTATCAAAGTGCCTTCAAAACCAAATAGAGCATACTCATCTGTTCTCTTTGTGTAAATGTCAACAGAAAGCTTTAATGTGCTTTATTATTGGTGGAACATTGCAGCTCATGTGTTTTCTAATCTAGCAGCTTTACTATGCTTACTTGGCAAAGAAATAGCTGGTTTTATTCATCACAATTTTAGCAGTCTTCACTGTTAACACCAGTGCTGTTTGCTACTACTGCTGATGCAGCAGAAATAGCAATGCTAGGAAAAAAAAAAGTCATTTTTAGTATCGTGCCACATGGACTTGTACACCCTGCATGCATCATCA
Organism: Passer domesticus; assembly: GCF_036417665.1. NCBI lineage: Eukaryota > Metazoa > Chordata > Aves > Passeriformes > Passeridae > Passer > Passer domesticus. Next base: position 105,708,289 of record NC_087476.1, on the reverse strand, counting down.
GTACACGATCTAAAATGCTGGCAAGCATTTACACTCCCCACCCCTGATATTAAAGCAATGAAACGCCTGAGCATCAGGGAAACAAGATTCATAACATCTGTCCTTCTGAAACCAGCAGACAGTTTAAAAAAAAATAGACTTACAATCAAGCAAAGCTGATAAAGCAGTCTACTTCTGACAAATTTCCAATTTTGGTCTAAAGTATGACACTGAACATAATAAACTGGTAAATTTAAAACAGTCATGCATTTGCTTCCACTTACTAAAACTTGCATTTAAGTTATTTAACATTATGGTATGTCAGAACGGCCAGAGCAGGTCTGAAAAAGTCCATCAATCCTGCATTACAGTTGCCAGTGGCAATCTTCATTTGCTTCATAATTCAAAGAAGATTAAATACAGTCTCCTCTTTTTTTTTGTAAGTTCCAAAAGCTGTACATTTGAGGGGAAGCTCTTGTATTTGTCTCATCATACCCCAGCACAATGCTCCAAAAATCTAAACATCTTTAACATAAAAATCAGTTTATACCTTCCCAAGAGGATACTTTAAAGAACTTTTCAGCAGTCTGCTTGGCACATAATACAGCAACTGTCATACACTATCCATCCACATCCCAATGAGCAGCACTGGAAAATGGAAAGTTTCTTGAGGTGAGTAATTAGCTGATAGAGAGAAAACTGTAAAACCAAAGTCCCTCAGCACAGCATGACTGCTGAAGCCGATTTGGTGGCTCATATTTGCACCAGGCTTAACTACCACCCTCTCAAAAATTTACTCTAGCTCCCTTTAGCAGCAAGTCGCCCCTAAATATTTACAGAATAATAGAATCAATTAGGTTGGAAAAGTCCTCCGAGATCCAGCCTAACCTGTGACCAAACACACCCACATATCAACTAGAACACAGCATTAAATGCCATGTCCAGTTTTTCGTTAAACTATGTCCTCTTGTCCTGTCTCTGGTTGCCTGGGAGAAGCCAAGCCCCACCTGGCTACACCCTCCTTTCAGGAAGCTGTGGAGAATGATAAGGGCTCTCTGAGCCTCCTTTTCTCCAGGCTGAACACCCCCAGCTCCCTCAGCTGCTCCACCTCTGGAGGACTTCTGCTCCAGACCCTTCACCAGCTCTGCTGCCCTCTGGACTCGCTCCAGATCCTCAAGTTCTTCCTTAGCTACAGGCAGCACAGTTAAATGTACGTGACGCTTGTAGAGCTATTCAAAGTTCTTCTCTGTTTGTTCTCCTTTCCATATACAGCAGCGTATCCAGCAATGTTGGTCAGGTAACCATAATTATAAACAACTTGACTATCTTAAATGTGGGAGAATCTGTAGTAATACTCTGTGTGAACTACTAATCACCAGAAAGATCAGATTAAAACAAGAGTGTTAACTTGGTGCACTTTAAAAACATCAGCCCGACAATATCAGCTCAGACAGAACTTCCACGGCTTTAGTTCCTCAGGTAGGTATTTTCTTCAAAAAGCACGTTACCTCGTTTTACTGTATTTTTGTTCAAATTGATCTTTGTGAGCAATGTAGATTGACTGGTCTGCAATGGACTTTCTCTACCCACACTCCCTTCACACCAGAATCAACTGCTGTCCACTTTCCACAGCTATCTTCTGCATATGAAATGTGTATTACGTTCAACAGCTGTGAAGTTATGCAACAGGAAGCTCTCCAGTAAAGCCAGAACATTCTCTCAAAATGTATACTGAGCACTTCAAAACAGAACAGCCTAATTAATAAATATCAGAATTACCCAGATATCAGCATCGAAATCCCACATTATGCTATTCTGCCAGTAAGTGAAAGAAGTGCATAAAAGTAAAGGGCAAGACACTTTTAGAATCTTTAAAAAAAACAAAACTAATTTAAACAAATTTGCGTCACAGACCCTTCTAAATAATGAGTTTTGAAGTTTACCATAAAATTGAAATTACAACTGAGTTACCTAAACTTTAGAATTGCTCATTCTTGGAACTGAGAAGTAAAAACTGCTAAAATAACTCCACTTGAAAATTAAACAGCAGCACCACTTTCTTTCCTGCATTCAAGGGTGCACCTCAAGACTCACCAATTTCAAAGAGCAACCTAGAGCACATGCAGAGTTATTTTCTCAGTCTTTGGGAACCATCCACATGATCCTCCACAATCAGCAATTACAAGAAAGCATTCCATTGGTTAATGTACTCTTTGTCCTTTGTATGAAAAGAGAGAGGGATTTTTTTTTTAAACTTCCATGACCATCCAAAAATAATTACCTATTCACTAATACAGCAGTGTTATGTGAACCTTCTCTCTCTTTCACTAATTGTTTTTAAGACCAAAGTAAATTCCATACATTTTAACATACAAAGGCAAACTGAAGAAACACAAAACTTCGTCGCTTATATAAAGTATTTCAGGAAATGCTGGGAAGTGAAGATGCACATCCTCCTGTTTTCTGTCCATTTTTCACAATTTTGTATGTATTTCTGCCCCACAAAACTGAATCTTCTACAATTTATGCACACAGTGATCACTGAAAACCACTAGATGCCCCTTATGCTTCATGGGATAAAGGGGAGAAAAAAAAATTAGTCATTATTAGCTGATTAGTTGTGAAGTATTTACATTATGCATTATTTATTAAAAGAATATATAAAAACTATACTGCTACTGAAATGCTGATGAAAGCACTTTATAATAAAAACTTATATTTAGACAATGTAAGTTTTGTATCTGTGACACCTAAACAATCTGATTGTTGGTTATCAACTGAAGAATTTACCTAATACTGTAAGAAACACCAAAATGTGGGAAAGAAAGCACACCTAGAGATAATTGGCTTAGTTAATAAAGTGAACATTTCCAATTCTAACCTGCTAGCATGTCAAAACAAAGCTATTCCAGTACCTGTAAGAAATGTCATTCTCTATGTATTTCTGAAGAACAATTTCATAAGAGGCTGACCTGACAGCTTTCATCACTCCATCTGGAACCTAATCCATCTGAATAGGACTGACTACCGCCTCTCATTCCCAATTCACTTTTTCTTAGCTGATCACGTACAACAGTAACACAATCCCACTTTTATACACACTGCTCCCCATCACACAGCATTGCTGTAAATGCTGCCCTTCCTACCTCTGTCAGCATTTTATTCACAAGACTATGAAAGTAACCATTTTTGGTTCACAACTACCAGCACTGACAAGTTAGTCATCCACAACATTAAATACATTAATTATTGCATTGCTTTGATATAAATTACATTGCAAAGATGCATTGTGCAACTTCAAATTAACTTCTAAGTATTGGAAGACTTCCCAGAGTTAGTCATAAACAAGATCTCTACTTAATCCTAATCTCCACTTAACCAAATACATAACCAACACCATAGCTTAAGAAATCTGACAACACAGCTGACCAAACTACAACCCTAAATTAAGCATTACCCACCTGTGTTAAAAGATTACATACATCCAACACACCTGAAAACTCTTGAGCTGGATATTGAATAACCAAACATGTACTCATGCAGGAAAACACTCCAAAATTTAGTTCTACAGTAAATATTCCATCCAGGTACATTAGTCCAATTTTTATTACTTATGCCATGTTTCAAACACATTGAAGAACTTTTTAAAAACAGCATGAAAACTGTAATACATATGACAAGTTTACCACAGACAGACAGCACTAGACTAACACAATAATTATGAGTGCTCAAGAAATAGAGCAACACTAAGTTGAGTTTCCCATGGAGTATTCTGCATAAAATTTAACTAAAGAAATTTGGTTAAAACATGGCAGGGAAGTTGCAACTAGATGATCTTTAAGGTCCCTCCAACCAAAACCGTTCTATAACTCTATGAAATAGGTACTTCTAGAAAAGCTCTTCAAGGTATAAGCTTAAAACAAAGTCACAATAGCTATGCCAAAAGTAGAAATTATTAAAAGAAGGTTGTCAAAATATGATTAAAAGATCTATTAAGAACAATACATATGCTAATAGGAACAGGTTTCACAAGGTTTTACCTTACTGCAAGTTGTAATTTATTACATAAACACAACCAGTGACAAAAAATTTATATATGAGAAATATAACTAGTAAAAAATTTTAGTCATGTCATTAAATACTTTAACCAAGGTGTTGAAAGGAATTTTAAAATGCTTGCATTTATGCTAGGTAATACAAACAGAGAAAAGCTACTTAAATATTGTCACTAAGTTCCTCCATTACAACTGTTACACAACTTGAATATCACGTTGAAGTGATTAAGATAACCAGTCAGCTTTGAAAAGCTGATCATTTTTCATCAATGTCGAGGAAAAAAACCCAGTGTGCTTTAGTTCACTGCAAGTACATACACCTCAATAATCTTCTAAAAGATAAATATACCTGTGTAAACATGGTTCTCCAGGGAAGTGAAACCTGGCAACAAACTAAAAGTCACATGACTGAGACCTACATTCAAGGTTAAAAAAGTAGGCTGTTGGCAATTGTAATTTTTACTAAAGCTGAGTACTTTTTTTCACACTTGAACGTAAGTTAAAATGAAGTGACATATTAGTATACTAATCTAATTGTTATCCATCCTTTTGTACCACACATTAGTTCAGCCACCTGACTCAACACATTACCAACCAGCAGGAAATCAGCAAGGCAACTAACTCTTTCTAAACATGCAGAGCCAGCAAAACCTTACAGAACCAACTACAGCTACCATCATCACCCTCTGACAAAGTGAGAAATAAGAACATTGCTCCTTACGTTGCTTTTACTGCAGTGAAAGGTATTAACTGTTACTTGTCCTGTTCTATTTTTTTATTTATTTTATTTTTTATTCCACATAATAATTGCATGTGAATGTTCAATTTAATTGCAGTTGAGTATATTATAACCTACTAATATCATCTTACAAAGTTTCATTTCTGTCAAGAAAAACTTTTCAAAAAAAACCTCCACTAAGAGTATTTTCATACTACAACAGAATCCCATTGACACTCAGAGGTCTAGGCAGAGTCACATTCTTTTTGCTCCTTTGCGTGACAAACCGACACCTGCTTTTCAAAAACTACTAGTGCCACCTGCTCTATTAGGTGGATTTCCATTTCAACCAGCACAGAACTAGCTCACCCCCTTCAATCATAACAGAGCTTACACTCACAATCATGAGAATGTAGCCAGCCTGCCCTACTATGTAAACAGAAGGTAGTATTTGGTTAGTGGTACTACTCTAGAAGTAATCAGAATAAAACAGACTAGGTTGAGCCTTCTACTCATCCTCCTTTTTCATTTTACACAGAGTATGTGATTTGCATATAACTTCAGTTCTCCATTAGGCAGATTTGCCTTGACAGGTGAGGCAGCCAGAGTCAAAATGGCCCTCAGAGTATTTGGGTCAGTACAAGTCTGAACTGCCCTGGAGATGTCCTTGTAAAGGTACACGGGTATCTCAGGCCATTTAGAGGAGATTCCAAGTGGCATAGTTATGTATGCTCTCACAACAGCAATCCACTAAAACCTAATAAAACAAAACCACAGCCTTTCCTCAAAAAACAACAATTGCACACTCTTCAGGAATGTGAAGAGGTGACTACTCCTTGATAAACTACTACTAATATTTTTAGAGTTGCACAATGTAACTATCCTGGGAACTATGACAATATTATCATATACTCGTGGTTCCAAAATAGCAAAAAATGCCATTATTAATGGAAATATTTTTTCAGACTTCTAATCCTCAATCACTATTACTAATCAGTAACAATTAGTGCTATTACTGCATATTTAGGCCCTGCCTTGTGACACCACATCAATAAAATATCACCCTCAACAATAAGCCCATGCTTCTTTCCATGTAAATAAATATGCAGTGTCTTGGTGTGTATCTTATTGTTCAAGTTAACATTCACTTGTTCAACACCAAGAGGAATTTTCTAAAAAGTCTGACTTGCACTCTGCTGGGAAGTAGACCTTTATGAACAATCTTGTGAAACACTATAAAAAGCAACAGAAGATGTGATCTTTCCCCCACGACAGACAAGACCTGACCAAACAAAAAAAACCTAGTAATGCTTCAGGGAACTGCTGCCTGAGACTCCCCCAGTATCACAAACATCATTCTTCCCAAACAAGCATGCCTGAAAGGTCTCATCTGTGTGCATCTTATGGATCACTTTTACTGCCACAACACAACTGTGCTCCTATCTGGTAACTTGCTAAATTCAACCAGTCAGCTAGGCTGGCATTTTTCCATCCAAAGACCTCTGCCACATGAAATAAGGCATTAGCTGACAGCAGAAGAAGATACTGTCCCATAGCATAGGAGGAATGAGACAATTTGCCTCTAGGTTTCACAGATATTTCCTGACAGCACAGACATGGCAAGACTCCAAAACTTTGGGCTTACTCCAGGCTCTGGAAAACAGTTTCCTCTAGCAGACACATACATTTTGTTTTCCTCATCCCAAACCTTCTCCTACTCCCGAACTTTCTTTTGTCCACACTCAAGTCCCACTCTCCACCTGTGGAAGATACAGTTCTTCACTTCTTCAGTTAGTTCTAGTTTTCACCCAACCTCACTCTCACTGTATTCTTGCAAAGAGTCCAAAAACCACGAAGGATAGCTACACCTCCAGACTATTGTGCTCCAGCACAGCACCTTCCTGTCTAAAAAACAACAGCTTCATAAAAGTTGAGATTTCAGAAGAAAGCCATGGTTTTGCCTACAACACAGGAAAACTCAGCCCATTCTCCCAAGTCCGCTCCCCAAATCACAGAAACTCACAACCACAATTACATGGCTCTCTCAGGCTGGAGTTAAAGCATGCCTGTCCCATAAGACAGCTCAGTAAGGGAGATTGCATGGAGATACAGCAGGATAACCTTTTTGTGCTCAAACCTAAGTGCTCAAGTCCAAACATGATCAATCTCATTTAAATCTAGCAGACTTCCAGACAAAACGATAAAAGTACTCACTTGAGCAATTTCTCACAGAAACGTTTTTAAGTGCATTTTGTTTTAAAATACTAGGACTTTTTTGCCCATGTTCGTTCTTGAAAAGTTTTTCACTGCTTTAATTGAAGCCTAAACCACACACTTGGCATGAAAAGCTTCAGGTAGTTCTGCAAAGTTAAAACAGCAGAAGAGGCCATTTAGTGGAATGTATACTTAATGCAAACTTAATCAAAAGTTGTATCAGAGCTATTTAAAATATAAATGATACTACAGCACATTCCAGAGATCATATCTAGAGCTTTACATTACATAATTCATCCATTTCTTCAGAAACACACCCATACTCTGAATGACTGAAAAAGGATTCAATTTACACACTAGAAATACAAGGATTACTGGTACCACGTTAATAGTGTGTTTCTTTTCAGTGTCATAGTGTTTGGTACCAGATACCACAGTGAAAGATAACATCACCTCTGCCAGCCTGCTATAAAGTCACTATTTTAATTTTGTTTCAGGGTTTATCTTACACATCTTAAGGAGAACCACCTCCTAGTAAAACTCAAAAAACACCAAACATCCCACAGAAACATCCCTCCCTGCTATTCCCCCTCTCTCTCCACCCCTGCTACCTACCCCCATGCACCCACTATGCTAAGATGTATTTCAACTTTAAATACAGGGTATCAAAATGGAACTGAGATGAGGCCTCAACTACACACCAGCTTACACTACTGCTTCCAACATTAATTGCCAGAACTATATTCCACCCAAGCAGATGAGCCATCACTCATTAAATCCCAGCCATGCACGACTAGTAATGGTATATAGCTGAGGCTACATTACCAGAAGGGAAATAAAATTTTAACACACACTGTATTGAGCAGGAGTAGAAGAGTTTCATTTTTTTCCTCCAGTTAACATTCCAGACTTGTTTTTATAAGCTTTGAGTAAAAAAGCAGCTAAAACATGAAACAGCCTTTAAGGCTTCCATTTTCTTTTACTTTCTGTCTCTTTAACTCTTCTCTTTCACCTGTTCTCACGTACTGGCTGCAGGGGGAAACTTTCTTTTTTTTTAAATCATCTTTGAAGGAAAACAAAAAAAGCAAACGGTAAATAGGCAATCCCCTCCTGCCACTAGACCTACAGAACATCTGGTAAGGAGCTTGACTGCTTTCAATTACATTGCACAGCAGGGGAAAAAAACAAAAAATGAACAAAAAAAACAAAAAAAAACCCCAAAAAAACAAACCAAAACAAAATGAAACTCAAATACGAACACACACATAAAAAATAAAACAAACAAACAAACAAAAAAAAAAACCCAGAAAACTACACAGAAAAACACAGAACAGCTTTTTGGGGTCCACTGACACTTTCAGAACTCATTTCAATGTGATTTTCCTACAGAGCATGGAACCACACTATCACACCATAAAGTGTTCTTGGAAGTACCAAAAAGCACTCTGGGTAAGTCTATAAAGCTCCATACAATGCAGTGAAGAACTAGAAATACAACCAGTAACACTAGTTTTAATTACTATTCAAAACAGTTTGGATGCATGGTGGATACATTTCAGCTTGACAGGGAAAGTTTACATGAGTAATATTCTATTAGTTTCCCTCTTTACTGTGACCAATATCAAATGAAAACATCCTAGCTGGTGTATTTCTCAGCTTTGGGAAGAAGTAGCAGCCTTGGTATCAACTCTTATGATTCCTCTAAAAACTTTGAAAAAAATAGTTTGACACTGAACTGCAAATTGCAGCTGCACACTTCAAAAGGAGACTGAACTGGGAGCTTTGCGCTCTATTGAGATGTCTCCCACGATCCCCTAACTCCTCTTCAAGGAACAAATTTAAAAAATAAACAAATAAATAAACCCACTGCATTATTTTGGGAATAATCTGTCACCTGCAACACCTCTCCTTTAGGTCAGTACTGAAATTAAAGCAAAACATGAAGATATTGCTGACTGCATGATGAAGCCTCTCGTCACATACTCACAACTTCCTATACTGGGAGGAGATCCTAATTTAAAGTTTTTTGTTGATATCAATATAGAGTAACACTGTGCAATGAAATTAAGAGACCAATGTATTTAAGCAACCCACTTCTCTTATTTACTACAACTTCACCAAATTATTTCAAAATTGTGGACCAGAGAGCTGACACTGAAGAAACCTACTGAAATGTACGTTGTTTCTGCCAAAAGTCAGTGAACCGACTTTTGATCTCTCAGAGAAGTACCAGTAGTTAGTAAAACCAAGAAGCAAATTCAGTTCCCTACCTCCTCCTATTCCTTTTCCATTCTTGAAAAAAAAGTAATAAAAAAACCATCAATTTTACAGAATTACACCCTGACCTTAAGAAACAAACAGCTCTAAGAAAACAATCTTTTCTTTACTAAATAATCTGCTTCCAACACTAGTCTATGTCTGGTTAAGAACATGAAAGATAAAAAGTTGCAAGGGAGAAGATTTTTTTTTTGTTTTCTTTTGTTTTTAAAAACATCCCAATGAAATACCAAGAACAAAAAAACAAAACTGGACTTCAAGATGTTCATGAAGTTTTCTCAAAAGACATTACCAATCAATTTAACTGATTTTAGCACAATCAAATGCACAGATCAATTCCATCACTTGGGAATGACTAGATGCCCTACCTAAAGGTCTTTGTTAATGACAAATGTTAAGGTATGTTATTGACTAGAGAGAAATTGAAAACAGCTTTACAAACTCAGTCAACAAAGCAAAACAGAAACTAAACTATGAACAGTAAGGCTGCAGTAAACAACACTTACAAAAACTATGACATGTTAGTACAGATTGAGCCTCTACAGGATGAATGGAATAAAAAATGCAGCAGATTAAATCCAATGCTACATAAAGACAAAGTGAGTGGGAAAAAAATGTGCTCTCTTATATCTAATGCTAAGGTTCAACAGTAACAACTCAAAGTGCACATCATTCTGAGAGGGATAACAAAGACATTGAAAAAACAATTAATATTAGGACCCCTAAAGAAACAGAACTGAAAATAAGAAACAGTATACTTAAAATAAAACAATGGTTATCATTACTAAGTGAGCAGTACAGAACACACAAGTTTCAATAAATAAGAAAGCCAAAAGACAGACTGTCTTCATTGCAGTTTATAATATCAAGACTTTTTGTACTGTTCACTGTAAAGAGTATATAGCTTTTTCTCGAGGTGAAGCATTCTGAAAGCTTAAAATATAGGTATCAGTAAGAGGAAGTAGAAAAATGGGGTGGAAGTAGACAGCATAATATATCTGGTTACAAGCACAGACTAAGAAAACCAGTTTAGTGAAAAGATAAGAAGACAAGAGCAGATGAATGGCATAAAGAAAGCCACTCAAGTCAATTTCCCTTGTTAAAACTCAAGGTGAAAACCACAGTGGATCAAACGAAGGCTGCAAAAGGAAACCCATTTTAATGCACTACAGACAATACTGCCAAACTGCGAACACAGCTACAGAGGGTAAACACCAATGTAATCACTGGTTTTGGAAATAGGCCAATAGGTGCGTAAGTGCACCACACACACACAGAAACAGTGAACAAAAGTCAGAACAGGCGTTTTCTCTGTGTTGATACATGCATAAAACAAAACAAAACAGCAGGAAAAAATTAACTTGAAAATCAATCTCCACCAGTTTGAAGATAACTGAGCATTAACCATACACTGCACTGAAAGTAAAATGTTACTACTGGGAGTTTTGTTACACCTTACCATTAGCTGTAACACGCGTTAAACTCATTTTTAGGAGGATATTGATTTCTTTTGGTTTTTAGGATTTATGTTTGTTTGATCTTAAATCTGAAACTTAGCAAAGGTGAATGGCAACACAGAAGCCTAAGTCTACACAGACATTTAACCAACAGGAAGAAAGAACGGTGGAAAAACAAGGTTAATGATAACCAAATGGAAGATGCAAAGAACAGTAAAAGTCAGCAGTATGAAATTATTCCTGTTCCTTTTATAGAAGGGGAAAAAATGCATAGTTAAGAAGGCAACATACCAATCATCCCAGAAAAGAACTGTGTATCTTGAGAAAGTTGTAAAAAAAAGATTAAAAAATGACAATACAAGAAAGTTCACTACTCTGGAAGAAGGAGACTGCATATCCCAAACTATGCACAGAAGTCCAGAAAGATTAGATATTTGGACTATTAATCCAAAAGTCAGGTTTGCTATACCAGTTCTCCTTCCTTTGGAGGGTAAGAAGAGTTACTAATCATAACAACACACTGCTGCTGAAAAATGAAGTCTCTTAACACCTCTCACACTAGCTCTGTCTTACTAGGCCAATTCAACTCACTAACCAAGCAAAATTCTTAGTCATTTTCTGGTTTGCTTGATTAGCTTTCTTCTAGATTACTGAGCTGAAACAGATGATTGAAGAATCCACTGAATATCAGAATTAGCAAAAAGAAAAAGGGACACCTCCAACAAGAAACTACTTTTTGCATCATCAAGCTGCTAAATTACTTCCAAACTATCCTCCATAACTCTTCTCCAAGGTGATTCCAGTAATCAAAACAAAAACAGGTCCTAAAGCTATTTTGCAGTCAACAAGTTGGACATTATCATTCTCAATAGTAAGTAAACACATTCCAGTTTCACCTCTATTCTACACCTGCACTTAGTCTTTCCTAGTTCAAGAGGTGCCTCTGAATGCTTCCAGACAGGAGGCAATAAAAAGCAAAAAGCAAAGGAAAAGGAATAAAGGTTGTACCAGCTAACTCTGGATGCTTGCATCTGAACTCATTAATGTGTTCATTTGAATCTACTACAGTCTTAGGACATTAACATAAGAAGATTATAAATGTTACTGCACATTTCTCAAGCAAGTTAGGTCACAACTTTCCATTATCAGAAAAAACAGAAATTTATACTGAAAATTTATTCTGCAGGAACTTTATTCTGTATTTTCTATATAAAAATAAAAATAAGCAAATATGGTAACAGTCAGTCAAGAACTTGCCACAATTTCAGCAAAAGAATATGGATGAGATACTCATGAACTACAGTTACAGTACAGGACAGACTTCCAACAACTGCCAAAATCAGGCTCAACTGTTCTCATCACATAGTGACTTAATAACCCTTATGTTTTTGTTAATAAGAGTATTACCTTCCAGGAAGCTTTACATCACAAAAAAAAAAAAAAAAGAAAAAAAAAAAACCACACACCAAAAAAAACCAAACCAACAACAACAAAAAAAACACACACACAAAAAACCGAAATAATAAAATCTATCAGAAACTGGTAACAGGTTTGATTTTCTAAAGGACATAACAAAATTAAATCACAAACAAGAAACTAGCAGCTCCTATTTCATATACTTGCTATAAAAATTCTTCATGATGGCCAAGAAATTAGGCCTTATTTTACCTTAGGGATCACATAACCAAGAGACTCATCCTAACACAGACCTTACTTCTGATATCACTTAAGAGGAGAAACTGGACCAATGAAATGTTTTAAGGAATAACCTTAAGAGATGCCACACTTGATGTCTTAAGCATTCCTATTTTCTTCATCTTGAAGTCTGTGTCAAAATCCAATGCTACTCATTCTTATTCCTACCTGAATGATCACCTCTCAAAGCACTCAAAAGGGCAGCCCAAAAGTAGCGTGGTGAGGACATTCAGGTCAGTGTCCAATTCAAGTACCTATTTCTGAATTAATTATCTGCAATTCTTTCTATGAACACATAACCATGCCATCTTCTACTACGCTTCTTGAACAACATTTTGTCTTCTCTTTTTAATATAGTGCTCACTATGCACGGGAATCACATTTGTACATTCAATTCCTAGTTATCATATAGGAAGAGCATCAGCATATGGCAATACTAAATATAATGGGTTAAGATTTGCTGAAATGTATCAGTACCAACAGGTTTGAAAAATGCTATGCTGCTGTCAGAAATTATGTTAACATACTGCTACAGACTTCCAGTGGGACTTCAAGACCAGTTCAATTATTTATGGAACTGCTTCAATGCAAATAGTCTTCAGATACAAGGCTATGTGGTTTTTAAATCTCCTACCACATCAGGGTTAAATCTGGCATAAGGGGAAATCTGTGAGGCAGTTGCTAAATTTCAATTAATTATGCATATTAGGTCCTACTTTCTAACTGGAGCAAGCATCAAGCAAATAAAGGAAAAGATTTTTCCAAAATACTTGCTGCGTCAAGTTTAAGCAGAAAGGTCAATTTTTTTTTTTATTAAAAAAATGCAACACTGTAACTAGTTCTTAAATAAAGGAAGACTAAAGTGTCATCCATCTGAACTAAACAGCCCAAGCAAAATACCCTGCAATTCCTGTGTTCTCCTCAATGTCGAAATGGGTGGATAAATTTAAAGCCTGCTCTCTCAGGAGTTGCTTTATAGGCAATTTTCTCCCAGTATCAAGGTCTGCAATTTCCATTTGGCTGCCAGTTTGCGATTAAATTCATCACCTTTATTATAAAAATGTGCTGCACTCCACGGCCTGCTGCACAAGAATCGTAAGGAAGACATTTTTCACTGCTAACAGCAGCATCATTCCAAGGCAGCCATCACATCCATTCAGACATTAGCGCCTCCAATGCAATGCAAGGACCTATCGCTCACCTGGAAAAGCCCTAACAGCAGGTATGCCTCAGAGGAACTTCTTCACACATGGTACCTGCAGTGCAACTTTTTCGGTAAAAGCCACCATTACACCTCTGTTGTTAAGTGCTTCTAAAAGTCAGCCGTTCAAAAACAAGTGTTGGTGTTAAACTTGCCTACCTGGATTAATCAAAACACTTCCAAGAATAAAATCTGTCCTCATACTGACTACACCTTCACATACACCTTGCACTCCCCCAACTAAAATACACTTTTGAGCAAGCACTCCATATGAATGTATTTACATACATTTTCATTTTAGCTTGCAAATGTCCCTTTCTTTCCCACCAACTTTTTTTCAGAATTTTCCACTGCTTTTTCCCATATCCATATAATATATATTTTCTTTAAAGTTTTTGGACGAGCCTGAAGAATACTCAGAAAAAAAAATACTTAATACCTGCTATGCTACATGTTTTAAGGTCCTCCTCTGATAACCAAAAGGAAAGGCCCAACCTTCACTTTGCTTCCTTTTTATAAATGCTTCCTGAGCTAAGCAGTATGTAATACAAAATTTGTACCTTAAAAATATATATATATATTACTTGGAAGAACAGAGCAGCAAAGTGATAGCTACCAACAGGAGTAAGAGCTAAGTAAAAGCCACATGCCAAATAATCTTTATGAATCATGGGAGTTAAATCCATATTGGTTTGGGCTTCATTGAATAAAAGACTTTAAATTACAGTAAAACAATAAAAGATAATATGCAATAAGCGATTAAAAAATATTACCGTTAGTATTCAACAAAAACAGAAGCACAAAAATGTCATTTTAGCATGTGAAACAGCTGTATTGGTCACACTGAAAAGTAATCATATTGTATTACAGGTGACCAAACTATATGCACAGCATGACAATTTCACACCTTAGCTCATTTAAGTTTTACTCTGTTATCTTAACTAATGGTGTACTTGAAAAGGTGCATTTTTCATCATGTGTACCAGTTTTAAAAAATACTTTGGAATCAGGTAAGCAAACAGTATCCATACAAAGCTGATGTATCTCAATAGTCAATTATATTCTTAAGTAATTTCACTTTATGTGGCCACAGTAAGTGAAGATAACATTCAAAAGAATGTTGTTCTGGTCAACTCTTACATGCCTTTGGAAAATGCAAGAAAAATATGTTAAACCATAAGTCTCTGATACCTAGCTGTCAGAAGTTTAAATCTTAAGTAAATTATGGGCACATACAAAAAATTACTAAACCTGGCACAACTCAGATATTTTGCACTGTACCAGATGGGTCCCATGAAATGATATGAAATGGAAGTGCCATCTAGACTTCAGGGACTAATAAAAATTACATATTGCATGGCATTAGTACACTGTAAATTAGACAAATCACCTGAGAAGCCATTTGGTGAATATGAACTCTAAAATTCAAAATTAAACAACCAAAAGCTCTTCAGTTGTATTTGTCTACAAAATTAACTTAAACTGCAACAAAAACTGGCAAACATGCTCACATTTCAGAATAATACCAGAAACTCTCTTCTGGCAATAAAAAATGGTATCTTGTCACACTGTAACTAATTGGTTTCCACTGCAATGCAGCATAGAAAGCAGATTTCAACTCAACTTTACTGAAAACAATAGCTTGGTATTTGCAAGCTGAAGTTCCAATTATTTCACAGCCCGCTGAATTCAACAGTTGGCAGAACAAGTTCCGGGACTGTTAAATGAAATTATCAACTAGATAAGATAATGCAGCATCAGTGTTTACCTCTTGCCATTACAGCAAAAATTGAAAGTGGAGCTCTTCTAACTGAAACTATGATGAAAGAAGGATAACTATTTTGTCATAGTCTGTAGAATTAACTAAAACATGTTTTATTATAAAGGAAAATGCCTCTGCAAGACACCAATAGGTATCAGATGACAGGCAACAACCAGCACAAAATAAAAATCCACATGCAAGTTTGCATTATTTCATTCACCCTGTTCCATAAGTAAATTTCAACGTTGCATTTTAAGAAATGCAGATATGAATTTTGCTTCCTGTTGAAAATAAAAATCTATTTACATTACTTATTAAAACCAGATAGTTTTATTTTTTTAAAAGAATAAACACTTAAAAGTGATGATTTATAGTGCTGGTATTTCTAATGCACATGTTCTTCATTCACAAAGATAACATTTTAGTTCTTTGAAGTACAGTAGATTCTCCCCTGCACTCCTCCTAGCTTTACACTTCAGCAATCTGGTGTATAACTTTTAATTCCATTAGAAAAAGTAAGTAATTCTAATAATATTAAATCTTGCCCATAGAAACAACATTTGTCACTCACTAAGCACTTCCTACTACTCTACGGGAGAGGTATTAACAAGTACCACTGCCACAAAAGGGAGGGGGGAAGGGAGAGAGCACAGGAGATAGAGTGTACTCATGTCTGTATACACACATGGTAGAAATAGACAGAGAATATTAAAACAAAACTAATATTTATTTTAACAGTCTGGTAGCCAAGATATCTGCTACTTGCATAATTAGAATGTTGAAGATAATGTAAGTTTTTTATGGAGTAGCTACAGAATCATCAATTTTCTCTTCAGCTGACAAACCCACTGAAGAACAGCGCTTTTAGGAACAACATGGAAAAAAAGTCAAAAAACAAATCAAAAAAAGTGCAACCCACCACAGAAACTAAACATCCAATATTTAAACTGAATGCTAAGTTTAATTCACATAATTTTTTAGCAGAATTTTACAGGATTCTAACACAGCATAGATGTCATTTACACTATCTCCATCTATCTCTTAAATCTACCAGAAAAGATCTTACAAATTAGGAGTTTATATTCAGGATTGATTTAAAGACTAGACTTACTACATTTGCAGGATCTGTAGCTTGACTATTATGTAATTAACGTTACAAGCTCTTTTTTTCCCAATCCCATTTATCATTGACACTGAACAACAGGTCCTATCACCTCATAAAGCTGTCCATTGTGGGGAAAAAATTGAGGGAGGTGGGGATAACAACCTGAAACATTTCATGAAATATTTACCTAAAGCTAAAGGTACTTGAGCATCTGAAACTGGTTTAATAACCTTGTTCATGAATGACAACAGTGTGGCTATTTTAATGGAATGTAAATTGAAAGGTTCAGATGCCCTAAAGACAGTTTACGACTGAAATTATTCTATAATAACAGCATACCAATTTCAATTTAGTGGGTTACATCTCTCACATGTACTTTCGGTAATTAACATCTTAACATTTTGGAGCTCCAGTGTTGCAAACTGGACTCTATAGATTAATATAATTAGATCCTCTACATCTCAACTGGGGAAAACATCATCATACTCACTAGCTCAGTAGATATATAACATCAGGAAGTCCTAAAAAAACGAATAAAAGCAGATAGGTGAAACAAGTTTAAATTCACTTAACAGTGAACACAATTCTATTTTCTGATCTCATTGAAGTTTCTTGTTTCAAATTTTTACTCCAGCCCATGACTAAGGACAATTACTACAATAAAATGCCCTTAAATCTGGTTTTCAACCTTTTTCACTCACATTAAAACAAAAGGTTCCCAAAAAGTGAAGGCTCAGTGTGGCCTATTTAAAATCTCCCAATAACAGATTTCCTTTTTCTTTGTTTTCTGAAGCAACTCTTCATATGCAATGAGTCTGCAAACAGTAGATTGAAAAACACCATTCTGGTAACTCATATTGCTTTTCACTTAGCTCCATTAACTTTGCTAACAAAAAAGATGCTGTCTACTTCAGAGAGAAAGTGCTCTCAAAGGTCTCATGTCAAAGACTATTTTGTTTTCACGTATTTTTCAAAAACAACCCCTTTAGTTTAGGAAAAAAAATCTCTTTAATGCTACTTTTTGTGCCAGTGACTGTACAGTTTCGCTGATGGTGCTACAAAACAAAATATGATTGCTTTGTAATTCTTTGCTATGTCAGAAAAGGTATGGGCAAGGAATGGCTAGAGTGGCTCAGTGTGACAAGCGTGAGAAAAAATAGCGTAGATTGCATAGGAAAAACACACTGTGCAAAGGAAATCTTGATTAGATTGTACAAAGATTAACTTCAATATAAATACCTCCATCTCTCTTAGGTGCAGTGTATAATCTCATAACATTTGAAGGCTCAGTAAATCGTGGTGTTATTTTTTTTAAATTAGAAACATTTTCTGATCAAAATGACACCTCAGAGCTCAAGGAAATATGATTTTTCTGTTCCTTTCATATAATGATCTGTTTAACTTAGCAGTTTCAAACTCAGCATATAATAAAATTTTTGCAGTTACTTATACAGTAATGTGTTTCTAAAACATACTCTGTCCTTTCTATTAACTTTTTCATTATACCAATATTAATAGGGGCATACTATTGCACCCTTATCTGTGGCATTAAGTTTCATTAATTAGCTCAACAGCCTGGAAATTATCTAGATTTCATTCCTAGTAATATTTATTCCTTCACTTCTCATGGAGGGAATAAAAAGACCCAACTTTCCATGGTGGGGGAGGGTGTGGGAGAAGATAAAAGTTTACAGCAGCTTAAGTTGTGTTTCAACCATATTATATCCTATGAGAAACTACTCACCCATGACTAGACTAAGAAAAATGCTTCTTAAATGTTAGTGTTTTATTACTATCCCATATTTTATCTGAAATTTAAGACTAAGAGCATACAATAAAAGTTGGAAGGAGACATCACAATATACTTCCGATTTTTTTAATGAACGTATTTTAGTTATTAACAGCTGCTGAAAACTTTCAGCAGCCCAGATGCTCAGTCCAGAAAAATGTACTACAAATGCAGTTTAATCTGTGCAGTAATTTATGCTATAATATGCCACTACACTGTACTAGTTATGACTGCTATACAATATACTGAAAAGTTTGATACAGATTTCAGAACTGAATTGTGCTCAGGGCTCAGAAAGCCTGTACATACAGGTTTAGTAACCTAAAGTCAGTCAGCAGGCAGAAAAAAATCCATGTGAAGAGCCCAAACAAAGTAAAAAACTTGATTATTACTTTGAACTGTTCTCCATGTATCAAGTGTTTAACAGTTTGATATAACAAAAAGGAGCCAAAAACAATTCTAGTACAAACCATACTAAATGGGATTAGAAAGACCTGTGCACATGACAAAAATCACTTAGTTATGCTATTAGACTGACAGAAGAAAATCCCCTCTCAAATTCCCAACTATTTTCTTTATCCTGGAGGGAAAAAAACCATTAAAATTAAAACAGAAAGTAATCAGTAATTGAAGCAACAAAGCAACTGAAAGCTGAGAGATCTAAGAAAGGTTAACACAGAACTGAAAGGAAAATGAAGTTCAGAATAAACTAAATCTGTCTCAAAGTTAATTTACCCAAATATTTGAAGCCAAAGAAGGTTGCTGAGACTGCAAAGATCAAGAGAAGCCCACAAGTCTTTCTTCAAAAACATTAACTCGCATTTATAAATACTAAAGACTGACGTCAATCTTTTTCAATGAATGAAAAACCAGTTGTCCACCTGTCATGTTAACTGCTGAATTTAGTAACCCTTTTGGACTGGAGAAGGTACGCGTTTCTTCCCCGTTCAGCCGAGCGCAAGCGTGCGGTCCCTCCTCACTTCATTACTCAGTACACCTAAATGCCACCTGCCACCCCAGCGCTGGCTGGAGCAGCCATCTACTGCAGCATCCATCTCTCCCCAATTCATCACCGTCAGCTTTCTTGCTGACACTCTTCAGAGCTGCCCGGCTGATGAATGGCTCTGTTATTCATCCTATGTTAATCCGGGGCTGACGCAAGGATACCTTGCTGAAGACACTTAACAGTATTAAAACTCAGCGCTACCAAGTGCCCCCAGTGTGCACTAAACCTCCCATTTGGAACCAACGTGATTCCTCATGAATAGTTATGAATAACATACAGTTACTAAATCAATAGGCACTAAGTTTATGTACCCCATCACCCAGAGACAAAGCTTCCACACACAGTCCCTTGCTTCCCTGGAAGCTACACCTCAATTATTAGAAGTCGGAAATGCTTTGATCCATACAGAATTTATCCTCAATTAACCCTACAATTAAGATGATATAGAGAAGTTTTCTCCCTCCTCCCCCTCAAAATGTCAGTATATATCTTAAATGCCACAGGTGTCTAAAAATTTTTTGACGTTTGTAACTTTAATAAGCTTTACTCAAAAAAGCAAGTTTTATACTTTTTCTCCCTTCTAAGATGGATCTGATCTTTAAGTTATGTTTTTTCTGGTAGTCTGAGGGGTTTTTTTAATAAAGGATTATGCTAGCCTTGTCAGAAAAATAGAATTTATCCACACAATGAACACAAAGCCACTGCAAGAAATTTCAAAATATGACTCTAATCTCTGTAAACATGTTATTACAACAGCCCAATATAATTCCCTTCTAAACACAATTACAGTCACTGATTTTATATCTGAGATACTAAAGTATCATTCTTCCTCTGACGACATTTTAATACACATATAATCAATCTTCCTGATAGAATCTTCATTAGAATTCATTTCTGATCCCTACCACATCATCTGTGCTCAGATTTTGCTCAAATTTGAGCACAAAGTTGACATAACTACATGGAAAGTGGGAAGAAAAGAACGTGCATAACAAGTTTTGCTTCAGCTTGATTCACAGGCAGTATCAGATTTCTATAAAAGCCTCAAGTGATTTAAAGCAGCAGTAATTCCCTCGTAAACTGACTGTATATAAGCCTCTCTGACTATACTTATCTTTATAGATGATAAGATACTTAAGCAATTAAAGAACTATCAACAACTTGTCTCTACCAATGTCTAACACACACCACGCTCTCACTGCACAGCCAGTCTTCACAGCAAAAACATCACACTTTAAACAAGACAGCTGTTACAGCATTTTAACCTTCAACTTTAACACACAAACCAACTGTTACGGGAACACACCTGACAACAGATTGTACACGTAGTATTTAGGCAAAGTTATTTTGTAAGTTTGGGTGCAGGTTGATGACTGCGACAACTTTCTGAGAAATTGTCCATGTTGCTTTTTGCTGGAGGGGGTGCTCCTTCAAAATGAGACAAGCTGAAACTAACAAAAAGCAGGATGATCAGCAACACTGTTCAAAAGCAAACAGCATCGGGTCAGAGTATTTTTTTCTTGTGTTTTCCTCCTCCTCCCTGTTACTGCTGAGAAATCTAACATATTCACAGCAAAGAGAAGTGGATCTGGCCTGCTCTGCATATAAAAATTGAAAATTGTGCATCAACTTTTAATATAATTATTTGCAGGTTATTAGATTATGCTGCACTGAGAATATTAACTGATTTGCTACTGCTTCAAAGTCTGATAAATAAATGGAATCATTATGCAACACAAGCTGAATGTTTTATTTTAGCTGCCATTTAAACTTATGAGCCAGAACATTAGAGTTGTATTAATACTTGTGCTAGTAGATCTATTGTTTATTTTTTAAAATTTCAGGCACTTGCCATCTCCTACCCATTACTGAAAAAAATATACTAGGAAAGGACATTGCGACCAGCTAATGACTATAGAGATTTCTGAATCAGTTTCTTAATCAGAATTAGAAAAAAAACCCACGAAGGTTCATTATTTCAACAGCTAAAGGATTTAAAGAATTCAGCAAAGTCTGACTTCCATCTAGTGTCAGCTAGTCTGCAAATAAGCACATCCTTAAAATTCTGAATGGACTAGATGCACAATCAGTTGACATCAATTAGGAGCTTCAGACTTTTAAGTAAATGTTTAAGCAAACGCACTTCCCTCCCCAAGGCGCTGCTCTACATCTTCGGTATCGAGCCACCTCCGCCACCGTGCCAGCACAGCTGCTCTGAGATCACACACGGGAGCCAGATCACAGCTCTGATCCATCTGGAAAGAAAGCCGGCACCACACAAAAACAAACTCAAAAAACCCCTGACCGGTACAGAACATCAGCTGACCTCTTAAGCCAGAAACTGATCTACCAGATAAGAGTATAAAATACTGTATTATCTTCCCCTGCCTCTGCTCTGACATCAGCGGCCACTCCGATGAATTACTCCCTAGATTACCCAGAAGTAACTTCCCAGCAAAGTAACAAGATTTTAATTGTTTGTCATGCCAAGGTGCTTTTACTTTCAAAATCAAAAAACGTCAACATTTGTAAGGTTATACATCACTGAAGTATCAACTGTTCCAACTATGAATACCCTCAGATTTCAGTGAGTTATCACATAAATTGCTTCATGGCTTATCCCTTCTAAAAAAGGGTATCCTGAGGACTTTCCCACATGGGCACTTCCTGGAGCACTGCATTTATAGCACACAGTATCAAAACCTTGCTCTGGTACAGCCTGTGCTGGAATCACAGAAAATCCCTCCAACTACAGAAAGGAGTAAAGTAAAAGTGAGTATTCATAACAAAAGTATTCAAGTGCAGCAGCAAACCAGTTAAAAATATTTTTAAAAGCAATTAAAAAATTTACTTCCAGGGTGCTACTCAACTATGCACCACCAAAAACATTAAAACATCAATAGCTACCTACTGCCATTTCCCTTCAAGAGAACGATTTTTTGCACTGAACTGAAAAGCAAAATTTACTATTTGACACCAAGTATAAAAAAAAAAATCAATTCTCAAATGAAAAGTAACTGAAAATGTATTTTCAATCTCTACTCACTATTTCAAACCACAAGAATAAAATAAATAAAAAACCCTTTTAGCATTACCACACTCATTCCAACCACTAACACTGCTAAAATAACTGCAGAGATCAAAAAAGCTGCAACTTCTAGTGCCAAACTCGGACAACAAAGGTTTAAGTAACACAACTCCACTCCAACTTGCATTGTCTTGCTGTTCTCAGACATGCAGCTAGTCTGCAAAACACTATTTCTAATGGAAGCAAGAATAACAAAGTGCAGGGGCAGTTCTGCTAACGAAGGCAGATATTATTTCTCTTTAGTGTTGTCACAGCTGTTTTGTTCATTCATGCATAAATTGTCTGAAAAAATTTAAGCTCTGCTATTAAAAAGCTAACTCCACTTCTATTAAACGTTTCCAAGAAAAACAACCAAAAGAAACACAAACCTGGACATTACTTTAACTGCATTGTACAGGGTTACACAGGATATTTTCTGAAGTCAAAAGTAAAAATCTAGTGTTGCCTTTCAGCAACCTCACTCTTTTTCTCAGCAAAGCAAAGGCATATAATTCAGACTATAAACACTACACCTATTATCTATTTCAGGATTCAAACAGTAATTTCAATGTCCCTCACAGACACAGATCCTCCTGCAAGGGAGACACAGATGAAGCTTGTGTGGTACTTCTACTGACCTAACCAACTGCATAGTGAGATTAAAAACACCAGCAGTTTTACTGTTCCTACTAGTTTTCTTAGCACTGGGTTATTAAATTTCAATGAAATGTTAAAACCAACAGAAGATTTTCAGAGTCTGCATTGTGACTAAAATCAATACAGGAAAATTCACACGGCCAGAATGAGAAGTTGTGAGTTATGTTTCAATAAAGACAAGGGTCAGTGAATGGGGGCATTTCATTAGTTAACAGCTTTCCTGGCAAGGCATTTCCCCCATCACCCCCCTCTCCCGCCCCACAACATTCCATACAAGCAGTCAAATACAAACCATCAGTTTCCATGGCAGACTCCTGCTGTACTTCAATCAGCCTGAGCTGTCAGGATGGTCTGGTAATTAACATTAACACAGGTCTATCCTGTCAGCCACAGAAATATACCAGCACCTAATAATACATCTAATTAATAGGATACCTGCATCAGTGTGCATTCTCAAAAACGGAGAACACTTTATGGTTACAGACAGTAATTCAACACAATTCAAATGTACTTGCTCTTCTAACAAAGTCTAACTTCTAAGACTTCCAGTCTAAGACTTCTAACAAAGTCTACACAATTCAAATCATTGTAAGCATCCCATTCCTGACCTGGCACTGTACAGGGCACTCAGAGGAAAGAAGTCTTAATCTAAGAATGACTGAAACAGACAACCTGGTCAAAAACATTGCTAACCCACGAAAGTGACCATCCATTTCACGTCTAGCCTTCTCTTCACACCCACAGCACTCATCAAGCATCAGCAACTCCTTTCTCTCTGTTGATGCATGTAAACTTCATTTTCACAATCAAGACAGAAATTCTAAGTGCTCTCTTAAAATCTATGGAGTTTTTCTCAGTTGGTGGTGGTTGGTTTAGGGTTTTTTTTCCCATTTTACTATAATACTAACTAATACATCTCCAGTTCTTCTCCTTGCGCATCACAAAAGCACTGCATGCCACTCCCTAACCTAATCCGCACTTGGTCAGTTGTTTCTGACCATAGCAAGGGATTTTTATACAATACCAGTTATTTTAGAAATGACTGTATTCCGTTTCAGAGGAGGAAAATGCTACTCAATTGCAACCTTAATGAACAAGTTGCTCTAAACAAAAACATTAAATTCAAACAGGCCTCTCCCAGTTCAACAAGTCAGCCACTCCTATACAGAACTAAGTCTAATGCAGTTGCTCTTATTTAAAAAAAATAAAGATATTTTAACAATTAATTATTACTCATTAATTATTAATGATTGGTAAGCAACAGGGAACAAACCACTTTCAAAGGATGAGCTTAAAATAATTGTTTTACCAACTTAAAACTTGTATCAGTTTAAAAATACCTTTTTTTAGTTACACGCCAGGTGACTACAATCCTATAAATGCTGCACATACAGCTCCAAAATAATGTAATTTAAAAAGAACTGAACTGTTGCCATTTTAAATATTTTT
This sequence comes from Passer domesticus, assembly GCF_036417665.1. Taxonomy (NCBI): domain Eukaryota; kingdom Metazoa; phylum Chordata; class Aves; order Passeriformes; family Passeridae; genus Passer; species Passer domesticus. Next base: position 105,683,858 of record NC_087476.1, on the reverse strand, counting down.
CCACAAGGCAAAAAAACCACCACACTGTTTCTTAAGTGCAACTGAGCTTTTGGTTTGGCGTTTTAAGAGGCTGTGCCAAGGTATTAAAGCCGCTCCCTCCCCCCAACAAAAAATAACCAAACACCCATTCCTCAAAATAGCTCTTACAAGGTTTCTGAATACAAGTTCTAGAAGCATTACAACATTCATAAATCAGAAAAACACCTCAGACCATTAAGTTTTAAGAGACAATTAAAGAACCAAATTCAAAAGAGTACTAATGATAAACTGCACGCACACAAACAATACTCAATGCTCTTGAGGCACGCTGCCTTGACAATTTTAACATTAATACACCAAGTTTAAAAATTAGTCTGAGACTCTCTGGGCAAACACCTTTTGTAAGGCCTTTATCCCAAAGAATATTCACTCCTGAATATTTCATTAAGAAGCATATTTTTAATGAATTAATGGGGGTCCATTGCAAGATCTGATACAACTGAAAAAACCAACATGCTAATGTGGCCAGTGCCCCTCCATCAAATCTGACAAGTCAGCAAAACCCCAGCTAAGCACAGGCTACATTTACATAATCACAAACAATAAGGTCATGTACAAAAGTAACTAGATAACTTTCCAGGGAGAACTCATTTACAACACCAGAACCGTTCTTCAGATCTACTTCACGCAGACGTTTTGCTTAACACAACCAGACTGAGGCAAACACTGCACTCTTGGGCACTAAGCTCCCCAAGTTCACATGCACTTTTCTCACTGAGAAAACTAAACAGAGAGAGTAACATTCACCTAAAATTTATCCTCACATTGCCTACTTGGATGTTTTTACACTCACTTTGTTAAACTTGGCAGACAAAAAGTAGCAGCCTATTTGACACAATCTTAGATTTATCTCCAATAGCCAGATGCATGGTTAAGTTTACATGTAAAGGTAGACACACTTTTAAGTCACCTTCAACACTGTTTTGAAGGAAAGACCTAAGTTTTTCAGGGACAGGTTACTGAGGAAAAATGAATTCTTGATAAAGTCCTCTTCAACCTCTTTTTGAAAACAGTTCAGACCACAGGTCTGAGCCGCATACATTCCGATCAGGTGCAAGAGTCTGTGCACTTACAGGTTCAAGAAAACAAAATTTACAAATTAGGCTACTCAGATTCCAGTTAATAGTTCAGGCACATTTGTTCATAGTCTGATGAAAGCATACAACTGAAGTACCTCATTAATTTCAATCTGTCAACATGCTACTGAGGAGTTTGAAATGTCCAATTTAGTTTTTAAAAACAGTGCAAGAAAACAGGTACAGCTCTATTCACTGTCCACAAAGGGGAGCATTAAAATATATAAGTTGTCAGAAAACCAAAAAATATCCAGGTTAACATCATGAAAGTTAGTATCTCAAAAGCTTAAGCAAAAAAAAAAAAAAAATCAGGTCACATTTGATGGTGCAAACAATTACAGGAAATACAGCCTATTCCACATTCAGGAAAAGCCCTCTCTTCCCACAGGTTTGCACCAGTCTGATAAAAACAATTCAGCTTCCTAGTTATTATGATGTGCTCTTTAAACATCCTTGTTAATCCACAGAAGACTTATTTACACATAAAAAGTTAAAAGCACACATATGGAAAAATAACTGTAACCTAAACAAAACTGTAACTTTCACATTTTATGAAAGCAGTTCTTAAAAAAAAAGTTTCCTCAATACACTTCTTACATTTAAGCTGATCTTCAAAAACAAAATGCTGCATGACAAAGATCATCTACCAGGTTAAGCACTAAAATTTTCTGAGATCAAGAAGTAGCATAGAGTTCAGAAAGGAGAACATGCTTTGGATAATACACGCAGCATAGAAATGGACCCCAAAAAAGCACATGTACATTCTGTACCCGAACCAGATTAGATGTACTGTTCACCTAAACTCACAGGTCTCTATCTCTTGCTGCATACAATTACAAGAAGTAACCACAGCAGAAGCCCATTCGAGTTCTGTTTTTAAATACTGGCATGTAACAATAAATAAGTAATAATAAAAAAACTACCCTAGCATTCCAGTAGGGAAGGCAATCCCACCTTTTATTTGTTTGAATTCTTAGGGTTATGACTTTATTTCTTCATTTTGATCAGCACACAAAATAAAAGACAATGGCTGATCCTAATATTATTCTTTTCAAGCATAAACAAAGCCTTCAGGAAAATGGTTGTATTATAACTAAAAAAAAACTAAAAACAAACACCTACCTAAAGCACACAACAACGAACTAGAAGAAGCGAATCAAATGACAGGGTGGAGGGGTCAAAGAGGGAATGTGAACCCTATAGCTTTATTTTTGTATTATATATACGTACATATACACGCACTTGCCCCAAATACCTGGTATTCTCAAGGGTGCCAGGAAACAACTGATGAAACCTTGAAATAATACACTTTTCAGTAAGCACATTAAATCCTGCAGACTTTTCCAGCAAACCTGTAGTTCACTATCACTAAACCCTTCTGCTGGAGGATGTCAGCGGAGCATACAGCTCAAGGTATTTAACACAGCCCCCACTGGTAACCAGGATAGGTGTTTCACAGGGATACAGTCACTTCAACTTCTCAACTGTTCACTGCCTGTTCCACCTATGGAATACTGCCTGTAGGCACACAACACGTGGAGGTCCATGCAAATACAGATACCTGCACAAATCCACCAGTATTTTGTCATTCTTTGGCGTCTTCTGCCAGGTTTGATAATTTTACTGCCCGAGTCAATAGTGGTGCTCGCGGACTCACGCCTCGGAAAAAAAAATAACTGGCGCCCCTTAGTGTTCAATTTCTGAAGTCTTGAAGCAATTTACTAGATTTGCATGAAACTTTTTTTTCAACATTCCAAAAAGTTTTCTGCCTCCACAATACTTCCACCCATTTGCCAACGTAAACAGGAAAAGCAGAAAAGCTTAAAGGGATAGCGGGCTTCTTCCAGAGACCATTTAGGAACACAGATTATATTTTATTTGCTTTTCTTTTGAAGAAGAGAGCAAAGAATAGTTCCAACACAGTCCTTAAACTTTTGTCAGCAAGTCACAAGAGAGCCCTCGCTTTGGAACTCCAATACTTTGCAAACAGACTTCCAGTTTTCAGTATTTCAAAATATACTACAAGATATAAGTATTTTGGGAATTCCTTTTTCAGTGTCCTTTTTGCATCGGGTAATGTTTTTCTTCCTTTTGTTCTCTGAAAATAAAAAAACAGCTTCAGGCCTCCTCTGGCCAAATACATAAAGTTGAAGACATTTAAGAATTTAAAAATCCGTTATCAAACCTCTGGAAGGCTCATTTGTGCTATAATGAAGTCTTCTCAATCAAGTTTCTTCTTGATGTTTATTGTAAATCTAACTACTCTGAAGAGGTGTTCACTGTGATGACCAAGAACATAAGTTCTAAAATAGTTTTGCTCTTCATATCCACATTTGTGCCAATATAAATTCAAACTCCTCCAAGTATCTTGAAAATAAACATAGGCTCTCCCATTATAATGCTTCCCACAATCCATATTTCAGTATTCTTCACCGTTTGTTTGGGTTTCTTTAAATTCCTCTATCGTTTATTTCAGAAGGTAGCATTTTCTCGACATGCTATTTTTGTGTCGTACTACAGTCGCTATCTCATTTTTACAGTCTTGGCAGAGGGCGGGGAGTTGTTCTACCAAATATAACCAGTTCTTTCATCTTCCGAGGTCAACAACTTCCCAAACTTCTTTTAGCGAAGAGGAAGACATCCGCAAACAAGAACCCTGACTCAAAATCTCGAAAATCAGTACTTCATACTAAGAATCCCAACAAGCTGAAACTGTATAAATTATTTATGGTCACATCATATTCTACAAAGCTATCAAATACAATTAAACAAACAGGTCCAAGTCTCCATAAAGCCTAACTTTAAAGTCATAGCAAAGGAAATGCCTTCGACAAGAAAAACAAATCTGTGAACCCGAGTACAAGGCGAATTTAAAATACTAAGAACAAGTGTTTCTCCTAATTTTTCATACACAGTGGGTCTCTTACTGTAGTGGGAAAACGTTATGGGACACAGGAAGCTCCCAGTTCGTACTTTTCTTGTTAATTTCCAAACCGTGATTATTTATTTGTGAAATCCTAACCCTAAACAAAGTTATTAGGGAAAAAAATGGGGGCATAGGGGGGGCCTCGCTCCGTGCCAGGACCGGGTGCGAGGCTGGGGTGGACGTTTGGCAGGAGCAGACCAGGCAATTTCGTAATCTTTTCTGTTTCTCCCCCTTCACTAAAGTCACACGTAGGAGTCTTTCAAGTTCAGTTTCTTTAAAAGGTAAGGACAGCTTGAGAGAAGAATTTGCTCGCTTCCCTTGCGATATAGGAAAATCGTAATTAGTTTGCGGCCAGTTCGGGGTGGGGTAGATCTGGAGCCGAAGAAAGAGCTCAGCCCCCCTCCGCCTTAGTCATTCAAGTCCAAGCGGCTTCCAGAACAGCCAAATCTCGAAACCAAACACCCCCCGCCCCCCCGGCGGGGGCCCTGGGGCCGGGCGGCGGAGCGCTCCGAGGGCGCCGGCAGGACCCCAGTGTCCCCCGCCGCCGCGGGAGGGAGGGATGGAGGGAGGGGAGCGCCAGCCGCCAGCCAGCCTTTCCCCTCCTCCCTGCCTTCCCCCAGAGCGCATTCCTGAGCTCCTCTCCTCGCTCCCTCCCCTCCGTGCTGTAGTTACCCTTCCCCCGGTTTAAGGAGATAGTGCGGAAAAGGGTAAAAATACAAAAAAAAAAAAAAAAGGAAAAAAAAAAAAAGGGGGAAAACCCTCCTGGGGGATCGGGGACCCGCGCGGCCGGGGCTGCCTCTCCCCTCCCACTCGCTCCCCGAGTCTCCCGGCACCGCGCGGCGGCGGCCAGGGCGGGGAGAGCCCGCACTTCCCCTTTGTTTTCGGCTCCCCAGCCGGGGCCGGGAGCGTGCGGGGAGCAGCGGGGAGAGCGGAACAGGCCCCGGGCCGTCCCCGCCGCCCGGCCGGGCCGGGGCGGGGGGCCGAGCGGGATCCCCGGGCCGGGGGAGGCAGGGCAGGGCAGCGGGGCGGGGGCGGCCGGGTGAGCGCTTTTACCTTCGTCCAGCAGCCTCTCGAGGTGGTTGAAGATCCCGCAGAAGTTGGGGAGGCTGCTCATCAGCTTCTTGTCGTTCATCAGCTGCATCAGGTAATCGGGGCTCGGCTTCGGCTTCTCCTTGGTTTCCATTTCCCCAACCATATTCCAAGCCCGCGCAGAGACGGCGAGCGCCCGCAGCAGCTCTGCCGAGCAACGCGACCGCGGCACGGGGCGCCCGGCTGGATCCGGGCGGGCAGGGAGGCGGTGGGGGAGGGGAGGGGGCGGGGAGGGGAGCTTCCCCGAGGAAGGAGGAGAAGGAGGAGGATTCAAATCCGGAGACAAACGCAGACCCGCCGCTGAGTCCCAGGGACCGAGGAAAAAAAAAAAAAAAAAGAAAAAAAAAAAGAGGAAACTCGGTAGAAACCCCCGTGCGGGCTGCGCCCTCCTCTCCGGGCACAAGGACCCGCTGCCGCCTCTCGGTGCTGCCGCCGCCGCTTCCCTGCTCCGTGCGCCCTCGGCCGGCGCAGTCCTCGGTGTGTCCCTCCTCCTCCTCCTCCTCCCGCGCACACACACGCCGAGCCCGGTTCTCCTCTCGGCGCTGCCCCCTGTCTCCGCGGCGGGGGAGGGAGGGAGGGGACGCGCGGGGCGGGCGGGCGCTGCTGGCGCGGCTGCCGCTTCCGAGGAGCCGCCGCCGGTGTCTCCCCGCTGTTGCCGCCGCTGCTGCTGTTGTTGCCGCCGCGCTGCGCCTGGCGTGTGTCCTCCTCCTCCTCCTCTCCGCCTCCCGCCCGCCCGCCCTCCCGCCGCCGCTGCTGCTGCCGCCGCCGCCGCCGCCTGTGGCTGCTGAGTCTCAGCCCCGCCGCCGCCTCCTCACTTCTCCTCAGTTCGCTCCGGAGTTCGCTTCAGTTCAGGCTGCGCTGGCAGCAGCGGCGGCGGCGGCAGGAGGGGAGGGGGCAGGGCCCGCGGGGGTGGGACACGCCGGGGGCGGGACCAGGGGCGGGGCGGCCGCTGCCCGGCGGCGGCGGCAGCGCCGCTTGGCGGAGCCACAGCTGTCCCTCCCTCCCTGCTTCCCTCCCTTCCGCTCCGGGGGCCCGGGGCGGCGGCGGGGGGACGGCGGGCTTCCCGTGCGGCTCCCGCCCGGCCCCGCCGCGCGGAAACGCGCGCGCGCGCACGGAACTCTCCCAAACAAAGTCGCGTCGCGGCACCTCCGGGGCGGGGACGCGTCACGTGCGCTCCCCCCACCCCTCCCGGCGGGGGCGGGGAGAGCCGCGCCGGGGCGCGCGCGCTCCCGCCGCTCCGCGCGGCCCCGGTGTCGCGTGGCGGCGGCGGGGGGGGGGCAGGTGTGCGCGGGGGCGGCGGCCGCGCTTGCGCGCGCGGGCGGTGGGCGGCGCGAGGAGCGATTCCCGGTCGGTCCCGGGGCCGCGCGGGGAGCGGGGAAGCCGCCAGAGTGCCCCGGCAGCCACCCACCGGCTCCGCGGGGCGGGGAGGGGCGAGCCGGGAGAAGCGGGGCTGCCGGGAGCCGCTCTCCGCGGCTGCGGGGTCACGGGAGCGCCGGGTGGCCGCGGGCGGGGCGCGGAGGGGGTCGGGGTCCGTCCGCTAACGCGGGCGGGCACGGCCCGAGTTGAGCGCGCCGCGCCTGTCCCGGCCGGCAGCCCGGGCCGCTGAGCTCCTTGGGGCCGAGCCTCCGGCAGGGCTGCGGCTCGCCCGTGTCGCTCGTAGGGCAGCGCCGCGATCGGCACCGGCCGTGGCTCGTGTGACGGGCTTGGATGGGAGACGTGACGGGAGCAGCGGTGTCCGGCAGCCAGAACCAAAATTACCGTGCTCCATCCACTGTAGCCGCAGAGGCAAAGAAAGCAGCGCGACGCGGTTGCTTGTACGTATTCCTCCTTCCCCACGCAGCTACTCGGTGCTCTTACTTGGTGTTCAGCACTTAGGAGGCTGTCAGGAAGCTTTGAGGCAGTTCGCGGTAGCTTGGCAGAGCTTTTGTAACAAAGCTGGATAAAAATCGCTGCATTCTGCAAGTAGCTCGCTGAAAGCAGTCATATTTCATAGGTCTAGGTGTAAAGTCTAGCTGTTGCTTGAAATCTGTAAAAAATTCAGATGCATTTCAATACATACTTCACAATATTTGAAGATACTTTCAATGTTAGGTTAATGGCAATGAACAATGCTTCCTAAACTAAAAAGAAACAGACACACGTCATCTTGACAGGTGTACAATGTCATTGGGTATTGTCAAGCAGTGTTAACTCTGCTTTTCCTGAAAGACGTGCATTGACAAAAATATAGAGAATGGATAGTTCTCATAACAGTAAGAATGCCTTGGATTATTGCATTATGTCCAGTGTTCATTGTATATTCCCCCTTTAAACAGGCAGACAGACCTCATTATTTGGACACTGGAGTTTTTATGTCATTTCAGGGTTTTGTTTACATTAGTAGAAATTAATGGCTTATGTAAGGTAAGTCAATCTTCCTGCTTCCATCCTTAAAAAATTGTATATTCACTAAGAAAATAATGTCTTTGTTATCAAAGAATAGCAGTGTTACAAACCATTATTTTAAATATAGATTCTTAGTTCATCAGTAGCTTGCCCACAACACACCGCAGTGTGCTTATGGATGACAAAACAATGCAGTTTCTCTTTAGTAACATGATCTTGTTTGCTCTGTTCTAACCTTGTCTTAAGATCATGACAAGCTAAAATACAACTTTACATGCTTAACAAAATTGCTATTGTTTTGTTTCTTGTAGACCAGTCTGGACAAGGATGCATTTTTGTAGCCCTTTGCTACCAGCCCTTAGCTGGTGAGTGAAGGCTCTTTTTAACCCCGAGAAACCATGCTGTCGAATCCTTCCATTTGATTAAGGGCATCTGCTGAACAGCAAGCTTTCCTCTTAAAATTAGATGAACGTACGTGATGTTAGAATAATTGTTCTGGACTGATGATTCTCACAGTAAAAATAGCATATGGAGATTTTCAGCAGATTTGGTGCAGCTGTTCCCATACCACTTCATTATTGCTTCTTGCACGTAGAGAGTTTCCAGTGCTCAATTGTAAGCAGACAATACAAGGTAAGAAATACCAGCACAAGTTGTTGTGCAGTAACACCAGTAATCTACTAATGGGAACAATATAGTTTGCTCTAATATATTTTGTTCTCATTTAGTGAAAACTGAGATGGTGCACATCAACCCTTGTAGAATCACTCATGCCAGGGCAATGCAAAATTCAAGCTCTGCTTTGCTCGGTTGTTACGCTGAATTATTTTCTCAGCCAGAACAGTACAGAAATTGAGGCAAAGCTATGTGGTGAAGCTGCCCGTTTAATTAGGCATAAATGACAGGAAGAGTTCTCATCCTTGATTTTTTCCATAGATGCTTCAAAACTCTGAATTTAAGTCTTTAGGAAAAAGCCCTTGGAAAAGCATAATGTTTTAATAAAATGCAAAAAGCTCATAATTGGTTTCAGATAGGCAAATCAACATGGTGTCTTTCTTTAGCAAGTACACAGCAAAAACCAAAAACACTACCTGAAAACCCCTATCAGCATACTTTACGTTTTTCTCTCTCCCTTTCCCTTCCCACACTCCCACATTGTATTAAAGGGTGTTTTAAGAATTCCTGGGAGAATAAAGTTGAATTAATTGAGGTTAAAGAGCTGTGAGAAGGCATAGTTCCCATCAAGACTGGCATGACTGCAGCCTGATCTATTAAGGCAGTAGAAATGCTTTTGCACTCTCTTAATTTTACAGCTTTCCCATGGGGAAGGAAGGCTGGGGGGAGGACATGGTACAGGCCTGGGTAAACAGGTTCTGTGATATGGGGGAGAGGTGTGGTGTTGATATCAGGGAAGGGGAGGGGGCAGGGAGGTAGAGTTTGCTTAGTCTGTTCAAAGATAACCAGGTCTTGTGGTCTTGTAAGGTTCTTTTGGTAACTACCCAGTGTCTCAGCATCTATCTAGACACAAGCAGAAGTTCCTATCTTCAGCTGTGTTTTCATCTAGGTAGCCCTTCTTGTATCATGTAACCTGTAGTACTCTCCAAGTTTCTCTTTTAAGGCGAAGTTTTATTGCATTAATCTAATCTCAAAGTTAGAAGAATTATGATAATGCCAGCAGCAGCCTCTGTGTATTACAGTAAAGGCCTGCAATGATCATAAAAAGCAAATTCAATTACTGCTATAATGTTCATAGCTGATAACACCTTTGGAAATAGAGGCAAAGGCTAATGACTACTGGGAAGCACGCTCTTCCAAAAGTGTTGGCTATTACTTTCAGTGTCTCTGTTGGCCGAATCATAGGCATAGGCTGTTGGATGTCATCAGCCTTCTGTGATGCTGTCTGTAACAGGAAGGTATTTATATGCTGTACTAGTCTTCTTTAGGGAAAGAAGCAATTCTTCACTCACCCATTACAGCCACTTGAAAAAAATACATTGTGTGTGTGATTCAGTATAGAATCATTCATGGTGTACAAAGAGTAGAGCTACTGTAATCAAACGTGCCCAAAAACAGATGAGCATCTGAAATACATTGATCTCTGCAGAGTGATGAATTCCTTAACAGAGTAAGGTCTACAGCCAAACTAAAAATCTCAAGGACCAGTTACATGAAAAGTCCTGTGCTGTGTTTGACAACAAAAACATATTTCCCTTGACAGTAAAGCAAACTGACAGGTAACTTTACAAGCAGAAGCTGTAGTAGTGTGTCATTCAAAGAAGTAAGCAGATGATGTGTTCAAAAGGGACATGTCTGAGTATTCTGTGTAATCCTGGAAGAGATGATGCCTGTATTTGTCCAGTAGGGTTGTTATGTGATTGCTGAAGAGCTGAAAGATGAAGACTTTAAGCACACCTTAGTCTGGAAAGATTCAGATTTGTATCTCTTATACTTTAAAAGCTACTTCGAGCTGTACAACAACTGTGAAGAAGGGTGTAGTAAGCCACAATATCAACTCCTGGTAGAACTGGCTCTTCCTCAGGCTGGAATAAAGGAGCCAGAAGAGATACCTTTGTGATTCATCCACTTACACAAGAGTAGGAAGAGCTACATTCTCGTTGTTCCTATGTCTGTGTATTAATTATGCAGTCATTAAGCTGGGGAGAAAAGACAATGCTAAGTGAAAATAAAGTTTTTTTCCACTTTTGGCCTAAATCTTGTACCCAACAGCTTTCTTGATAAAGGTGCGTATTTCATATACCTTAAGTCACTGTTACAGGACATTGTTACACGGATAGGAAGGAAGGGACTAAATTCTTCTTGATAAAATAATAAGCATTTTGTGTAACTCTCAATAGTTAGGGAGGGCAGGGGTACCTCTGTGTTGGGCTTCACATTATCTACCTGCCTATCTAGAGTTAAGCATGGAAAATATGTAAATTGATATATACTAGAGTGTATTACAGCTGTGTTCAAGACTATCAAGGTATAGAATTATCACCTAGGGGATTGCACTTTTGAGTAAATTCCATGGGTTTGCAATGGCTGTACATGCAGTTTCTTTAAGTGCCAGGCAGACATTTTTTCTAGAAAAGATAGCCTTTTAGCAAGAAGAGGTGTGTCTGTTAGAGAGGGTGGTGCTTCTGCTGTGCTCTTGAGAAATTTCTGTACATTAAAAACAAAGTTTAGATGGATTTCATTTCTCACTGTCCACTAGGAGATGAAAATGAGGTTTCAGGTATGTCAGTATTACAGCATTGTTGAGAAAGGCAGAAAATGGTTAGAAGGAGGAAAGGAAAAGCAATCTGACGAGGCATAGAAAAGAAAAAAATGCTAGAGTTAGAGAAAAAACTAAATTGAGGTACTGCATTATTAACATAAAATGTATCCACTTTATCATCTTCATAACATCATTTAAAATTAAAAGGCAGGGGCAACACTATTTACAGAACATATTTGAATCCTGTATTTTTAAGGTATGTTTTGCCTCTAAGCTCATGATATTCCTACACCTTATAATTTATAAACACTGGCATTGTTTTAGTGCATTTTACAGGTGGATTATCAGTAATTGATAGCTCTTGTAGGTCAATAAAAGAAGCCAACTAATTCCTTGGAACACACCATGCAGTGTTTTCCCAGTGTTTCTAGCCCCATGGCTTCAGTTAGTGTGCTAGGTTATGACACTTTTCCATTTCTGCAGTCACACAATTATTACCTTAGCTGTGTAGCTCTGTGCTCACATGGGGAGGAATTTCAAGTGGCTTCTGGCCTGTCCCTTTTGGTAGCCAGCCCGTGCCCCACATTGCAAAGTGGGAGTAGCAGTGAGTGTGTGTTACTGTGAATGCTGCCCAGACCTATGGGGCACTGAAATAGCCATTGCTAAATATAATACCTGCCAGTAGAAGTCCAGCTAATGCACATTCAAGTTTAAAAAATTACAGTATTATCATATCTGGAAATTAGGAATATTGAGAGTCCAGAAATATTTCAGACACATTGGGGGTTTTTACCTTCTTTTTTGTTTTGAAGTACATGCCTAAGTTTAAAACTGTCCAGGATGACATTGTGCATTTTAATTGATGCAGTCATGTCAAATATAGTAGTACCCTCAGCAGATTTTTAAAATTTGATACCTGTAGCTAAAAATACAGTGTTGAAAGACATACTTGTGTGTAAGATACATAACCAGTATTTTTACTTTTCACCACAGTGAGAAGTGTTTTCACCTAAACAATAGCATTAAAAAAATAAGTAGTTCATATATGGGAAATTTGCAGATTTATTTTGGCCACCACAGTGGCAAAGAGCTGACACCTAAAGAAACAGGTAAGTTTTGTTTTTCAGGTGCACCATGTTTGGTAAAATACCAGAGTGTATTGGTTACTGTGAAATATGAATGTTTTCAGTCCTTAACTTTGTAAATAGATTTAAATTAGCCATTCTTCTCAATTATGACTAAAACAGAATTTAAAATGCAGCTGAAGCATTAATTTAACTTTCCATTTTAATGTGTGAAATGTGAATGCATATGTATATTGACTTACACTGTGGGATTGCATATGGTGATGTGTTGCATATGGTTCTTAATGTTCAGTACTTACACAGCAGCATTTCTTACAAAAGGAGCATATATTTAACTGGACAGAAAACATCTAAACAAATGATAAGAAAACTTCAGCCTTTTTTAAAACTGCAGTAATGAGCAAGAAACATTTGTATTGTTTGACCTTCTAAGAAAATGTAATTAATCAGTCTGAAAAGGCCAGAGATATATATATATTTTTTTACTAGAAGTCTTCTTTTTTTACCTGCTGAAAATACTTTATATTTTCCAAGTCTTTAGTAAATGTGAATCCTTGTTTTAATGGTGAAGAGAAATATGTGGAGCTACAAAGCTGTGAGAAAAGAAAGGGACTAAGCTGTACGAGTGTTGAAAGCTTCTGGAGATGAGACAGAGTTGCTCAACAGTGTTCATCCAAAGCAAAGGACAGAGCAGTGCTACAGTGCTTGTTGATTACCCACACAAAGACCATTGTGCTTCCATGCTGTAGTATTCTCAGAGGCTCTTTTTTAATCTGCCCATTGCTATTTGTGCCTTTTCTCTAAAAGGAAACAACAGCGTTCAGTTTCTTAATATTTTCTAATGGTCCTTTTTCACTTTAGGAAGCCTAAACTCTGTTTTGATTGTGGGTGACTCATTGTCTCTCATTTGTTCCTCCTACCCACGGTCTTTCTGTTGAGTGTGGGAGATTTTTCCTGGAATATAGTAGCCACATATATTTGAATTATCATATGCCCTGGAATCCATTTCACTGTTTCCTACTCTTCAGAAGCTATGAAACATTTTGTAGTCAAATACTTCGAGTTGCTTGCATGAAAGACATTATAAAAGTGCAGAGCATTATTGCTTAACCACTCACATAAATTCAGAATTTCCTTACAGAAACAGGAAGCATCCCAAATCTCATGCCATCTTTGTTGGATATTTGTAGGCTGATGCATTTTAAGTCCCTATTTGACTGTCACCAGAGCTCAAAGGCCAAGGCATAACAATCAGTAAAACATGACTCTTGGGCTCAGAGCCAAATGGTGGACATTGCTGGCTTGTTTGCTTATCTAGGAGGTCTGGCTCGTTTTGAGCTGCAGTCGCTTTATACAAGATGGTATCATCCTATATAGCCAGTGCTGGATCTGATTATTGTGTAGAACCAATTCTTTGCTTGATTCTAGTAAGTCACTGTTACAAGTTCATAAGCACAATAAAGGATAGGATTCACTTGCCTTGCGGTATTCCACTTGACTCTCCAGAAGTTCACTTTAGTCTCATAGTTTTTGCATGGCATTTGCCTGCTCTGTGCATATGTGTTCTACACCTCCTGGATGTGTTCTACACCTCTTGGATATCTAGAGTGGCCGTTGCAAAGTGTTGAGCCATCAGCTGCATCTCACTGCAAACACAGAAACGTTTTTTGTTAACCACTTCTGCTCTTGGCATAGTTTGAACAACAGCTTGGGTTCAGAATTTTGACAAGAACAGAACTGACTCTTGAAGGTAATGCAGTCATTCCCTAGCTTTGACTTTCAGAAGTGTGTTAATATTTTGCATTCATCTAGCCCTTGTGTTGGGCACACCACAGAGTAGAGGCACAGGGGGATAAGCTGAAAAGTTCTCTGTGGTGTAGAGGCAAAATACATACAAAAATCACTGCAGCTAAATTTGCAGTGTCAGGAAATCCCACTTTACACTGCTGGCCATTCTCAAATTCTTGATTTTTTTTTTTAAAATTCTTCGTGTGAAATGTTTTGTGCTTGGTCTCAGATTCTGACTGAAATATAGGGAAGGGAAAAAATGCATTTCTTGTAGGTTCAAATTACTTCTGTACAGATCCATTCATGTGAGTCTCGATATTCCTGTTTGTTTAGAACGTGAGAAGTTTCCAAGTTTAGAACTTTTCTTTGTAGATGCTTTTAAGGACCCTTCTCTAATAGGCAGCTTTTTATTATGGAAGTTACTGTACAGTTCATAAATAAGGGTGATCACTGAAATGTTAATGTTATCTCTTTTGGTATTGTATTTGTTTAAAAATGCACCTATGAAAGTTTTATGAACAGTTCTTCACCTTTTAGGTATTTAAATAACTTCTCAAATTGTTAAAGAAAGGTGATTACACTTCTTTGATTGCAGGGGATTTTTTTGACAGAACAGGTATGACAGCTGTCTCTGGTTTTAGCACGTGCATACCCTACACATCTCAAATCCTGATAGGACTAAAAAACTGTTAACCTGTCAGTACAGCAGAGAAATGCAGAAATCAGTTTCCCAGAGAGTATACTCTGCTGTTCAATTTTCATAACAATACTGTTTGTATATGTATTAACAAATAAAAACTTGGTCTGGCAGCATGCTCAGAAAACAGGAGGTTGTGGCACGAACCATACAGGAAAAAAAGGTACTGTCAATTTTTGTTGTAATGTTTTGATTAAAGAAGGTCAACATGAAAATACATATTAAATAATCCAACTTAGACAGCTTTCCTTCTTCCCACTGTAGAAGGGTCTGTAAAGTTCCTGTTCTTTGGGAGGCTGGCAAACCATTTCTCTGCTAGAGGTGGAAGGAAGGCACTGCTTGACCTAAAGCATTTCCCCATCTCTAGAATTTTTCTACTTGGTTTTAAGAAGTCATGACCTAGCCAATTAGATGGCCAATTTTCAGGCCAGAAGGTGGTCTTCCCTTTAGCAAGTCAATTGAAATATACATCCCTACCTTGGTTTTCCTTCCAGGTAGTCTATTTATAGCTATCCATCTGATTTCCATTACTAGAGGCATAATTGATCTCTTGTCCCATTTTGAAGCTTATATGCACCTGTCTTACAGGTTCATAGCAAAAATCAATTATCCCTCTGGCTACAGATATATCCTGGTGCTTCATTAGGAGTTTGTCTGTGTAGGTGGAGTCCTGCATGTCAGAGTGGCACCAGGTGATGAGCTGGGGAGTGAGAGCAGCTTGCATGCTCCTGCTTGGACCTGATGTCACACTGGTGTGGTCACTGACAGGGTTTTGAGGAGGTCTGGTAACAAAAACCAAAAACCAGCCAACCAAAAAACCCCACTTCAGCTGAGTTTGTTTAAAGAGGAGACTGAAACAGGTTAATTTGAAAACAGCGTGCTTGGACTCTTCTGTTTTCACAAGTCCGTAATAGAAAATTAGCAGTGTAGTAAGATAAGTGATTATGTGACTGAAATGACCACTTTGCATGTAGTATTTATGTAACTTTGCTGTAATTCAATTTACCTGGCTGATGTGGAGTTTGATTAATTCAGTAAGTTACACCTATTTCATTACAAGTTTGTCCTCACAAAAAAAAAGCAAACCAAAAGCAAAAAAAAAGAAAAAAACAAACACCACCCCCCCCCCAAAAAAAAAAAAAATCTGTTTTGGATGTTTGTGATCAAGAATTTTGTTTTCTGTGAAACCATTAATTCTGTCTGATAAGACTTTAGTGGTCTTTATGCCCTTTTTGCTGAAAAGAATACCTAAAATCAGCAGTTGTAGATCAGAAGTCCTTGTATGTAGGTAGCATGATGTAATAACTCAAAATTCATTTATCTCAGATCATAAAAAATAATATATTATACATTCCCTCATTTAAAAAAATTAAAATATATAAAATAAATTTATGGAATCCCAAACTATTCTGTGACTGTTCAATTGTGAGAGTTCAGTAAGTCCTGAATTTTATTGGTGGTCTGGTTTTTCATCTGTAATTTTTGATGGTGTTGTTTGTTACAAACAGTGGAGTTTTCTATGTAAATATATACAACCCTTGGTCCAAGTTGTATAGGTTTTTAGCATGCTTTAAGCTACATCATGATGTCATTATCTCTCATTAATTGTCAAATTACCTAAAATTACTTTTCATATAACCTACTTGTCCTTTTATGTAAATTATTTAAGTTTGTATGTCAGTGTGTGGACCACAAGCAGGTAGAGAAATTTCTCCAGCTTCCTGAATGTGAAGTATTTTTCTTCTCCTCTGGCAAAATTACCCGCTAGGAGCAAACCCGGCTGAAGCTGGCACAGCCTTTGCAAAGGCAGCGTGGGTCATGCGCAGAGCCCAGCCAAGCAGCGAGACTGAGATTGTATTGACAAGAACAAGATGAATGGCCCCCTGGAGACTATGGGGTTTGTATGCTCGTTTCCACCACCTTTTCATCCTTTTGTACCCCCTTTCAGTTCATATGCAGATTAACTCAAAGCAAGTCCACACTAAATACTCTTTTTCACTTTAGTTTTGGAAGGTAGGTGGAGGATCTAAATATTTATGAGGCTTTTTTCCTCTGGTTTATGATGCACTCTTGTTGAATGTTGAGGAATTACGTTAATGAATGCATGCCTGCACACACAGACACAGAAACCAGGCAAAAGGAAAGAAAACCACACAAAGCATTGTCAGCTCTAATGTCAGTGCTTACTAAAACAGTTCCCATTAAAAAAAAAAAAAAAGGAAAGAGATTTAAAATCCATTGCCAGGAGAAAAATAAATTGTATGGCTGAGCACAAAAGAAAGAACAAAGTTTCATCTTTGCTTTCCTCAGCTGTAAATGAAGCTCTTGTTTCAGCTCTGAATAAAATTGAAATAAAACATGTTAATGAGAGCTTGTCTGAAGTCTTAACTGGATTTGTATTTTCAGTAATAAAAGACCAAGCTTCAGTCCTGTACAAGTTTCCTTTAACACCAGTCGTAATAAACATGATATTTTTTAGTGTGAAACAAGATGCAGTTAAATATACTTTAATTAGACTTCCAAGTCAGATAATTAAATGACACTGTTCTTGCCATGATCTTGCTGAGTTCAGTGCACTTATTCAGGAGCCTTAGTTTTTATGAGACAGGATTTTTATGAAAATTGAACTTTTTTATTAAATAGAATATACTGAGATTATAGCCAGATATACTAGAATATTAATTTATTTTCAGAATGGTTAGTTCAAAACTGTAACTTAAGGAACATTTTTTCTATAGATGGAAAAGTAAATGGCATTAAAATACTACTACTGAAATATGGGCATATTAATTATTTTACATTTACATTGTCAAAAAGAGTTGCCTCTTCAACTTACGATTATCTCTGCCTTCCTTCTATCCCTTTTTATTCTCTAGTGCACACATAGCTATGCCAGACAGGGCTGCAGCTCACACAAGTGGGACAGTAAATTCTGCAGAACAAGAGATTTTAAAATGTGCTTTTGTGCTATAATTAAAAAACATACTGAAGCAATTGCAAAATAGTAGCTCTTCAAGTGGAATAGTATTTCTCTGTCTAGACTCAATTTTTCATATTAACAATATGCATATTTGAAGTTCATAAAACATTGTCCTAATAAATGTTTGTTTTTATGGTACTTCATGTTCTAGGTATTCAGTTACCTATGTAATTAAATTGAATAAACCCATCCATATTTCATTTGTTCTGAACTTCTTGGTTTTCATCTTAAAACACTGATTTTGCTATTTTCAGTTACTTTGCCTGTGTTACTCAAGGGTTAAGCGAAACAACTTTGTTTAGCAGATCCCAAAACAGTAAAGCTGTATATGACCTAATAAAAAATTAGTATTTAACAATTGAAATTGCATCATTTTTGTTTAAGCTGTTATCCTTTAGCGTAAATGTTCTCCCTCTTGCCTTTTTTTTAATATAAGTCTACATAGCCAATTGTGACCACAGATACCATATTAGATATTGCTCAAGTACTTAAACTCCTTGAATGTGAATTTAAAAAAAAATAAAAATCTCAGTTTTCTCTGGCAACTGGTGAGATTTCAAATTTACCTGGACTTCTCCATCCTGGAAAAACTGAAGCACTTATGTGTTACCTTAGCCGAACATATTTGCCCACCTGTATAATGATGTGCTTTTCCTCTGGGGGTGGATTTGCAGGAAAGGGAAGCAGGACTTCCTTCAATGTATACATGTACAACATGCAGTGGACTAAAAAAAATGCATCAAGCTGGTAAATGTTGGAAGAAAAGAGCATCAGGGAGATGACATACTTGAATAAACTGAAGGAGAAAGGTAGAGGCGTAGCAAAAAGTCTTTATATGGAGGACTGTGGAATAAAAACCAAAGAGAGTCCTTGGCTTGAGCAAGGACTTTGGGGGTTCCCTTCAAGCTGCTAACATTCCCAAAGAGAGGAGAAAAAATACAGCACACTGGCTGAGGTCCTTTTTTTGGGATGAGAAAGGTGGATGAACTATGGGCCCAAGTGAGGGAGCAGGCACATCAGAGTCCTGTAGAAGGCTTTCATTTGTAATACCAAGTACCCACGCATACACCAAAAAAAAAAAAAAACCCCAAAAAAAAAAACAATCCCCAGAGCCAAAGAGGTTGTAGTGCCCAGGAGTGCCATGTTAATCATGAGGAAAGCAATTATCTCTGCTTTTCCCAAAAGGAAGTGGCACAGGAAAATTTAAGAGCAGACAAAGATCATCAGCCTGAGCTGGGCATCATGTGCCTGTCAGCTGCACCTCCAGCCAGCACACTGATGGAAAGGACAAGGTGCCTTCTCCAGGCCCAGAGGTTCGTGTGGAAAGGGGCCCGTGTGAGGAGCCAGAAAGTCTGGACCAAGGAGACCTGTGGCCTGTGCACTAGCTAGCTCACATTCCTTAAATAGAATATAGGACATCAGCTGTTACCTGTGCTGGCTGCTTTGCTTCTTCCACTGAAGCCAATCTGCATCCACGCATTTCTGACCTATTGGAGCAATCTCTGCTTCCCAAAGATGGAAACACACAAATCCCCCTCTGAAAATACAACAACTATGCTTTCAGTGCATTCTTAAAGGCAAAACCATGGGACTACCTAGTGAACTTCTGCCTTCAGAGATTTTGGTTCAGCCATTCCTATCTTTCTTGATCAGAGCCCTACAACAGATCCAGACTTTGGGTCCCAATGCAAAATCCTAACTTCTGGAGAAAAGGGAAAAAAATAAAAAAGAGGAAAAAACAAAAGTAATGGTACTGATTATAAGGACCCAAATTATAGCACTGTCAGGATTACCAAACAGGTTAATCTTTCCAACAATAGAAGCTCCCTTTTATTTGTTTGTACTCTCTCTACATTTTTTATTATTTTTCCTCTGAATTTGTTTAAATTCAGAAATCACAAGATATGTAAGGATTAAAAAAAATTTTAAAACCCACAACAATGGAAATTGCAGGTAATTTCTTTCAATACTCAACTTTTGTGGTGAACACCAAAAATGACCAATATTCCCTTTTCTTGAGGCTGATTCTGAAGCACTGTCACATTATACCTGAAGGCAGTGGGGTGCAGCCATGTTTTTCAAGAAAGTACTTTCATGGGTCCACCTAATCTTGCGGCTGAGATCTTTCCAAATGACATCCTGCATAAATTTCCCTTTTTTTTTTTCCTTCCCAAAAACAAATTTCCTACAGCTGAATCACAGCATTCTAAATGGAGTCTGCCACCCGCCTAAGCTATGAGATGTCTAGCTGTCTCCATACTCGTGTGACAGAGTCATCTCACAGATGGGAGGTGTATCCCCACGGGTGGCACTGAACTGAGAGGAAATCTGAAAAACAATTTTTTTTTTTTTTTGTGAATCTGATGTACAGGATTACAGTATTTTGTGCCTAAACAACTGAATTAGGTGTAGAACACAAAAATGCTCTCTCTGTACTCACAGATGCCTCAAATTCTGCTGAGAGATAGACCTAGAGGTTGTAGCAGACAGAAAGGTACAGGTGCTGAAGCCACAATTTCCAAAGTGCTTAGAGGTCTAACATATATCCTCAGAGCAGTTTCTCAAATGACATGTCTACCAAAAACCCCAACAAAGCAGGTCTGCAAATTTACTCAAGTTATGGGTGATGCATGCTCTTCTCTTCTCCAATACAGAAGCAATGTTCAAATTTATAGTTCGGATTCATAAGCACTGTTCTATAAGGACTCCCCAGCCAATCTAGTTTCCAGAAATATCCTTCAGACACTTAACCTCCATTAATTAATTGATGAGGGAACCTGAGCCCACCTCTAGACACAAAGATTTACTACTTTAGGCGCAGAACTCCTGTAGGACTTAAGTGTCATAGCAGAAAGGCTGTGAGATGCTGGTAGAATAAAACAGAATAAAGCAATCATTCCTTCCTCTTACACAAATCAACTCCAGATTTCTTCACAAATCAAGAGGCTCGTGGTTGTTCTTCAAGCAAATGGCTTCCAATATCAACAAGTGCTGACTTAGGAAGGAGGAAGGTGGATTTGGGAGAGTTTTATTCTTCAAGCACAGTATTGTTTTTATCCTGCTTTCTCCTGTTTTAATTTCTCCATGCAAAGGGGGAAGGGCAGGAGAAGAGGGTTCTGTTTGCCAGCTGCTTTCTTACCTGTTATTTTTGCCAGCAGAATCTTCACAGCTTATAGATAGAGATGGATTATTTGAAAGGCAAAAGATGGTACAGGCAAAAGTTGCAGACTTATTTGAAGGAGAACAGAGTAAACTGAGGAGGCTATACTGTTATTTCAAAAATAAATATTCAGTTTAGGAACATAATAATTTCCTCCATTCAATTTCTGACATTTTTTAAGCAAGAACTATTGCTAATTTGTCTGTCAAGGATTTCTTTGTCAATGTGTGAGAATTTTTCTTTTAAAAACTGTTGAATATCAGGAATTAAATAAATGAAAGAAGTTTACAGAAACCTCAAGCATCATTTCTTCCTAAAGATCATTTAGTGTTCCTAAACTGAGTGGACTGAATTTGTTATCAAGTTTGCAAATATAAATGGCCATAAGTTGAGTATTAATGACATGATCTACTTTGGGAGCATTCTAAAAATTTATTATTGAATCAGCTATCTTTTGCTTTTTTTATTTGTCAAAAAAACCATGTCAAAGCTGGAAACTAATCAATTAACATTTTGTGATATTTGTCTGAGGAAGATAAAAGGGCTTGTTTTGTTCTTTAAACACTGCCTTAGTCACTTTAGAGTGATTTTTAAGAATAATGTCATCTGAACAAGGGTAATGATCTAGAAAGACACTGAAATGAGACAAAAGAAATTTGAATTTAATGTCAGCTTTCGATACGGTATTTTTTCTGCCTCTCATCTAAAATTTTAACAAACAGAAGCCATGACCATAGTGCTGCTCACCCTGGGCTGGCCATGTTTACACTGTTGATATTGCACCCAACACAGCTTATCAAACAGTGCCTGGCGAGTCTTTGGGAAAGTGTTAGTTAGCCTTGGGGGAAAACTGTCCCCAGGCTCTTCTGAACGGCACTGGGATGCACTCCTTGGCACTGCTGAGTTTCCCACCATGTGAAATTCCCAGGAGTTTGATCAGACCACGGGACACTTCTACCATTAAGTGCTGCTTCAGTGGGGAATAACTGCTTTTCCTTTCAGAATCTCCTTATCTGCTACATCTATTTGGGCCATGTTATCACTGGCAAAGTAATCTCTCCCTATTATGTGTAAACCATCTCTTACAGGCAGATCACAACATTAATTTGAAGTTATTACATAGTATATTATTAATTAGAGTAGCAACAAAGAGATTGCTGAAATTTAGAAAAGTGATAAAAGAAAATCTGTGTCTCCCCACACAGATATATGTCTATTTCTGTAAGTGTGAATCTCTCAGTATACTAATATACACAAGATGCATATATATAAAATATATATTTAAATATACTATGTAAAAGAGCTCTGCTTTACTGCATCCCTCTGACAGCAGAATTAAGAAAACTATTACACAGCTTTTTGACAGATATTTTACAGCTAGTTAGATAAGCTTATTCTTGCATTATGAATGGCTCCTCCAAAAACCTGGACATAGGCATATTATATGACATTTCTCTCAAAATTAACAATATTTCACAGAGAAAATAAAGATAGCTATTCTCTGATAAT
Source organism: Passer domesticus (assembly GCF_036417665.1). Lineage (NCBI taxonomy): Eukaryota > Metazoa > Chordata > Aves > Passeriformes > Passeridae > Passer > Passer domesticus. Next base: position 105,661,907 of record NC_087476.1, on the reverse strand, counting down.
ATTTTTAATTATCTTTTAAGACCAGGTTACATACCATATAATTTAAATGATAGCACCAGAAAATCCTACTTAATGAAGGATGAAGTTAAGAATAGAGATGAGGGATAGCACAAGAAAGACAGAACCTATGCCTGAGACAGGTGTTTTAATGGCTACATCTTGGCAGTGAATTTCCCTCTAACACTGCACGTGAAACAAGAAAGGTGGTTAAGGAAAGAGCAGAGGATAACAGTACATGCACATAGAGGGACTTTGCACAACAGTACAAGCCAGAGAAAACCAACCTCGTAAATTGGAAACCAGGAATTCAGAAACCTAAAAATATTTTTCTTTTCTTCTATTAATCATAGTTCTAAGTAAAACGGGGTGAAATAGCCACAAAATATGCAAAGCAGCTGTCTAATCACACATTGAAATGGCAATCTACAGATACTCCAGGCTTCTTTTAGATTTACCAGCTCCATCAAGAATGTGCATTTAATACCAGCTGCCAACATTTCCAGGAAAAAATGTATGAAATAGATATTACGGTGTGTGGCAGAATTTGCTCACATGGTAAATTATGTGCTTTTGCAAACTGGTACAGAACCTCCTGCCTTGGTCCAGGGAAAGGAGCAAAATATAAGTGATTGAGCCAAACACTTATTAAGGCCCTTCAGACCTGATTAAAGTCAAATTGCAGGAAATATTTAATATAAAATATGCACAGCAACACAACCTTAATTAGACACTCACATCTCTCAAGATATCAATAAATGTTTCCTTTTTGATAAGTCTGATTTAATAGACCGTAATAATGAACGGGAATATTTCAGAAACATCATTCAAGGGAGTGAGAGAAATAAACAAGCTCAAACATTTAAAAGTCAACACCAATTAGCAGACCATTCTTTTCAAAAGAAATCTGAATTTCATTTAGCTTTAGTCAAACACAATAAAGGCTTTGTTTTTAGAATAATTGGTTTTGAGACTTGAGAATCAGCTTCTGGGTGTTGGAATCTTTATTCACAGAAAGATACATTAGCAGCAGAATGTACTAGGTGTTTTAAGTTTTAGCAGTGAATTAGAAAATAAATTTAATGACAGATCTCCCCATCTTAAGAGGTTTTGTGTCTGTTTGTTCTTACCTTTGGCAAGTAGCAGGAACTGGGAGGTCAGAAATAGGATCTTGCCTTGTGCAGCTGCCTGATGACAGCACCCATGTTCAGCTTGAGCATGTGAGTCCCCACCTGGGTTTGGCACCTTAGGGAGCCTTGAAGCAAGAAATGCACAGCACACAGGTTTAGCATTTTCAAGCAAAGCAAATTCACAGAAGCACTTGCACTCTCTTTTGGCCATCTACAACACAGAAAAGTGGTGCAGATTGCTTAAATCTCCAAAAACAATACTCCAATATCCCTTCTCATAAAGGTTTCTGCTCCAGTTCAGATGCAGAGTGTTTGATTTGTGTGGAATGGTGCTTGCTGGTTGTATTTCAGAGGTGATGACAGAAAGAAAATCTGTCACAAAGACAGACCTGCAGGAGGAAATGAGGACCCACTGTGTCTCTAAGCACACGACAGGACTGGGGGGGAAGGTTTGTGTCTGGAGCCAGAAACAAGTGTGAAATAAAGTAGTGACCTTAAATCTCACATCATATCATGACTGTTCTGTGAAGAAGCCCAGGGCTGCAGAACGAGGAGATCTCTTTACTCTAAAATTACTTTCTTGCCAGCAAGGAAGAGGGGAATGAGCATTCCTACATGAGTGAAACCTGTGAGAACACTCACCTGCATCTGTACTGATATTGATTTTCTCAGAATGGTTTCCTGAGTATCAGTGGCCTCAGCTTTCCTGTGTGAAAATAAATGACCTCAGTTATTCTGCTGCCATGGGATGTGAAGCAAATAATTACCTTTGTTCAGGTTCTTGTAATTCAGGAGTAAGACTATTTGAGCATAAATGCAGTAGTGGATTTTTAATGCAGTGACTTCATGAAACCAGATAACATTTTTCTTTAAACTAGAGAGAAGATTCAAGCCCACCTGACATCAATGAATAACGTGATGCAGTGATGCCAGGATTTCATCCCTAATTTTCCAGAACAATGATTGGAATTACAATATCCCCTTGAAATGGGCTTTCCTTAATGAAAATAAATAAATAAAAAGAGTTAAAGATATTTTGAATTCCAAAGATTGTATTTGGAAGGTTTTAAAACTGTGTCTCATAAACAGTGTCTGATATGTACCATGAAAAGGAAAGATTTCATCTGTATTACTGTTTCTGTTACATCAGCTATTTAAGCATGCTGAAATAAAAGATCCCAGAATAAGCAGCAGCAGAAATCATAGATCTAAAAACACAGAAAACTTCACAATATCATTAACTGCAAATAAACTGAGTCTCAAAGTCAGCATTCTGTATTTTTTTCTGACATGACTACATTTTTTAAAAAGACATAAAAACATGAAACACCTTTCAAAACGTTAACAAACATGCAGCTATGAACTGGGACATTCAAATATATTATCAAGTAAGAGAATTGGTTTTTTATACATAACTGTTTTACTGATTATACCACATCAAACCCCTCCTGCATTTTAGCAATGGTTTTGCTGCATTAAGTCAGTGGATGTGCCCACCAGGCTGTCACAGTATGCTCAGAGAAAAAGGCTGGATACTACATGATGTCCTAGCAGGTAGCCTCTTTTAAATAATTTGTATGTGGTGCTGGACTATAATGGTGCATAATTCCCTCCAATCCACTCGAATGCTGAAGTGGCCAATGCATGATAGGGTCTTTGATGATGAAGAAGGATAGTGGAAGAAAGATGCTCTAACTCAGGTACTTCTCACTCCTGATCTCCATCCCTCATCAATATTGGAGGGAAAAGGCTCTGTTGATGGAAAGCTTGTTTTCTCAAAGGTGAATGGAAGCAAAAGGAACTATGCAGAGAAGACATTCCCCAGGATCAGAATGTACAAAACTTTCTTCTCCATCTTCCCTTGCCACCACCCCAAACAGGTCAAGTCTTCCAAAATTTAAAAACCACTGAGATTACTTTACCACTTCTCAGAGAAAACCTCAGTCTCAGCAAGTGGGAATTATATTTTTTTTTAACTTGCTGCCAGAAAAACCTAAGTACTCATTGGTATCTGTAATTCACTTAAGGAAATGGAGTGAACTGCAACAGAAAGAAAAGAGCAAACCAGTGCTTTGGGAGCCAGATCACCTGCAGAAGAAAGCCTTTCCCAAAACAAAGAGGGAAACATTCAGCAGTGCCTGTGGGAATCAGGAGCTATAGAGAGAAGGAAGTGACTTAGCAGACAGCTCTGGTGCCTCTCAACATCAGCAGCAGCAAAAATGTAACATGAAAGTAGAAAAATGCTAAGAATTGAAGCAAAGAACAAAATGAACCCAAGAGGAATTCAGAGGGTGGTGGTGAAGGGCACTTGTCGTGGATGGGACAGAGCAGCCACAGTAAGGAGGTGATAAACAGAGTGCCAGAGGCATGACGGCATGTGCTGTGGAAAATAAAGTTTATAACTGCAGACATTTTAAGAATGCATTCATTCACTGAATACAGTGCAAAGCACACAAGCACACAATGTCTTGAGAATCAGAGAACTGTTCCTCCCTCAAAAGTTAACCCACTTTTTCTTTAAAAGTTACTTTATTTTTTGTGTTGGACCATACTCAGATACACATCACTGAAACTTTCACCCTGTTTTGATTCTGTTGGGCTCACTAGTAAAATTCTATAATTTTCCGTATGATTTTTTTTACCTGTGCTTCCATTACTAGCAAATCTGTAAATAATGTTCTTGAGACTGGATACTGCATATAAATTCATATAGGTCACTAAGAGAAATGGTAACCCTCTATCCTCTGCTATGACTTTGCTTATTATATTGTTAGATAGTTTACTAGACCTAGTGTTCTCCCACCTTCAAAGGACATATTTCCTCCCTTTTCCAACACTTCTGTTCCTTCTTCTGTCCCTGTAAAACATTTCTCAACCTCAAGTTCCTTTTCCCCCCTTACCTTAATCCTCCACTGCCATGCTTACCTCCAAAATAGATATCCATAGCTTTTCTGAAATTGAATTTACTACTTATTCACAGTTCACCTTTCTTTTGCCTCTAAGCTCCAGATTATATCTTCAAAGCCTCTCAGGTGGCTACATCTTCCTTATTCCTTTCACCTGCTACTCCAACTTCAAACACATAATGCAGACAATTAAAACTACTTGGTCTGTTGCTCTTTCCATATGTCTCACAAGTCCTGACTTTCTAAGCTTTCTGCATCATTTCTTTCCTGCCAAATTACCCAGGCTTGTCCTGTGGAGCTGCTCTCGCTGAGCTGTTCGGTTGGCTTCCATGTGCCACATGGCTCCTTATCCTGCATTAATATCCACCCTTTTCTCATGGCTGGTACAACCAAAGTGCATATTTTGACACAAACAATGTTACAGTATTTCCACTTTCTATTTTGTTGTGTTGTGCAGACACACAAAGGTTTAATTAGCCTTGTAATCTTGTCGGGGCAAGGATCTTTCTTGCCTAAACTAGAAAGGACCTTTTAAGCACAAATGCAGAGATTTTGGAACCATCTTATTTCCAGAGGCCTTATTTTGTGGAAAGTAGAGCTCAGTGCTTCCTCTCCTCCCCCATCTTCTCTCTGCTGTCCCTCCGATCCATTTGAGTCTCCAGGCATAAACACGATTTCACCAGAGTTGTTTTGCAGCTCTGTAAAATTGCATCAGACCCAAAGAAATGTAGAGGTTTCTAGGGTTACTCTTTCTGCCTGTTACAGTAATACATTCTGCTGGCTGCTGTGTTGTAGCACACCAAAAATTAAAGTCCATATCTTACCCCAGCTACCTCTACTACAGAGTATAGTTAGTGAAAAGTAAGGAGTACAAATCCAGAGAAATATTTGCCTTGTGTTATCCTTCCACAAATGCTTTTTTATCTTTCCTACAATTAAAATTACATTTTACTGTCTTGACTTATATGTTGGGTGTTTCTCAACTAAATCTTACAAAATGTTACAAAATTGTCTTTGTATCACAGACCAGAAGAACAATTAAACTGAGTCATAAGTTGTGCTAGGAAATGGCACCTTCACTCTCAGTCTTTCATTCCACCATTCAGTAAAGTCTGCATCTTGCTCTACTGAATCTTGAGAGAAGGAATTCAGTGCAGCATCTACATAAGCAAGGATTAGAGCTGTAGTTTGTATAAACATATTACACAGCCTTGCAAAATGAAGGCATAATTTAAATAACTTAGAACATGTCTTTCAAGGCATACATTGTACTTAATCTTTTTTGCCAATATATTTCCAAAAAGTTGAATTGCTTACTATTGCAGCATCAAATGTGCATCAAATGGAACCCCAATCCCATATTCAGTTTCTCTGGTTTTCCAACAGCATTGCTCCAATATCCCTCCCAATCACATACATTGCTCTAGAAGAACAGATGGAGTTTATGCACAACTGGCTTTTTTTCCCTATAACGAATTGAAACGAGCAGCCAGACAAGACAGAAATTTGCTGAAATTCTGAATTCTTTCTGCAAGTTTAAAGATTTTGTAAGTTATCATTCGTTGATTATACAACATCCAGGCTCACAAGCATCTGTTGGTTGCATATGGGAGTTTAGACAAACTCCTTTTCTTATACTGCTGTGGAAAATAAGACAGAATTTGATCAAAAGAGAAGTGCTGCAGCAGCTGTTTGCAGGATGAGCTCTCTGCCCCCCTCTGAACTGGGGCAGAAGCAACCAGTAAGAGAGGATGTACCATATCACACACACCAAGAACTCAGGGACAGATATTACAAAACCAAATTTTCCCATCTGGGTAGAAAGAAGGGGAGTTTTGGATGAGATTCAGCTCTGGCAACTTACAGGAAGATTATGAGCAGTTCATAATGAGCGGAAGTTTTTCTGGCAATTGTTTAGTATGTTTATGCAGGTAATCTATCCATTTGGAAAAATTGCAGACCAGGTATATTCAAGGCTCCTGAAACTCATGGATTTATTCCTAATCATTGGAAGACATGTTTATACATCACACATCTTCATTAGCAGAATTTTAGCTTTAAGATTTCTGCCTCCAGCTTCAGCTATTTGTTTCAGTCCATTCAGCTCTGTGAACACTGGAAAAGATGAATAAATCCTGGCTAATATTCTTTCCTTTTCCTGACTATCAAAAGTTCAAACCCAACCATTAAACATGCAACATTTACTTAATGGCATGCTTTGTTAAGGAGTACTGTTCAGTCCTTTTGAATATGCCAAAAACATAGGAAAACAACTTTAAAAATTTAGGAAAATTACTCTGACTCATTCAGTTTGTTTCCTTTTTTTTTCTACCATGATGAAACACTGAGCTGTAGGAATGGATGCCTTCAGGAGACACTAGGGAATTCTTGTCACCATTAAATATATCACTATGTTGGGCTATTTTTTCCCCCCATGGTTAGAATTACCAGTCTTTAAGTTGCTCTCCCTAAAGGTGGGAGGGAATAAAATGCTAAGGAAATAATAACAAGGAAAATATCTATCTGAAAAAAAAAATTAACTACCACTATTCCAAACAGCAGAAAGACAGCCATTAATTTAAATCAGTAAAAGAGCTGGGTTCACTTGTCTTCACTTTTTCTGGTTTTCTGTGCTGAGAGCACATTCCTGCAGTTCAAAACTTGGCACATTTTTCCCTTTCTCATCTATGCTGCCTCCATTAGATATCTTCTAATTTTTACTCTTGTCTGAGCCTAGTGTAGGCTTCAAACTTTTTAAGTATCCCATTTTAATTTTTAGAAAGTTTTTCATATATGAATTTCAAGCTATCTAATAAATTAACACAATGAAGTTCAACTCACATAGACTGGTTTTCAACTAGCACTTAAAGTTTACTCCTTCTGTTTCAGACCTGAAATTCAAAAACATTTTTTCCAAAAATATCACTTGGTCTAGTAAAAGAGATTTATTTCCTCTCTCTTGAAAGGAGCTATTCTTTTGTGAACACTACCACCAGTGTGCTCTTGGACTCAGATTTTCTATGTTGCTGTCCTGTGCTATATACTGTATTTCTCTAATTTACATCATATATTACTCAAAACCAACACCTTGACTATTACAAAAATTTTATCAATGATGCTCCACAAATAACAGTACTGCAGGAGATGAGGTTTGTCAATACTTTGCTAAAAGTCAGCACAGCATTTTGCTTATGAGTTGTACAATAATGGTTTCTTTAGAACCAGCCTGATCCAAAAAAACACATTCGGGGTTTGTACCTAGATTTTAGAAAACCCTAAAGTTCAAGGCAAACTCCGAAGCCAGGGTGTACATTTGTGTTTTCACACTCCCCCTAACACCCTGTAGCTCCTAAAATGCAGTACAACAGGATTAATGGCTTCATTTCTAGCCAATTTATTTTCTAATTCCATCTGGCTTCGTTTTATACTTTCACAATCCAGTGACTTTATTGACACTGCAAGACAGGAGTAAGTCACATACACAGTGTTGTGTTTGGATGCTGCAATATATTACAGAATTCAGACAGAAATAGAAAATGGCAAAGCATGTGCAAAAGTCATCTCAGAACTTTGCCAAGGCATTCTGGGTTTCTCCTAGACTGGATTGTATTTTACTCAAACAGTTGCAGAATATGCATCAGTAATTTTTTGTTTCAAATAGTGAACATGGTCTGCTTAAAACAGTGTTATTCTTTCAATGTGAACAAAGCACAGCCCCTATACCTTCTACATTTAATCCATTGTAACAAGTAAGGGGGATGGAGAGAGATTGGAGAAAATTTGCTCAGCTTCTGTTTCTTGACTTCCAAGATCTTCCAAGGTCCTTTACAAATGAATGAGGAAAATAAAAAAAAAAGCCTTTGTATGTAGAATCTGCTGGGTGCTAATTTGACATGGCAATGAGATGAAAGTTGGATTCATGCTAGTTTCAACATCAGAGGATTGGAATGCAGCCTACTTAGCATAGAAGTCAAACAATTCACTGGCAATAGATTGCTTTCCACTTCTAGATCTGCTAAATAAATAGAAAACTAATTAACAGTGTAGCGTGGCAGATGTAGCAGGCTAGAATTTCATTAGAGCACTGGCTGAGAACCGAAAGAATCACTAAGTCATTATATGTCCTAGAGTGTAATGAATCTTTCTTACTGTCTTTTCCATGGGACAGAAAAGATACTATTTGTGTGCCCCCTGCATAAGAATTTCCTGATACATTTTCACATGAAATAAGAATCAAAGTATAAGCCCTTGAAATAATGCAAGTATTATTTTCATTTCCCATAAAATAGCTTTGGTTCCGTAAGAGCAGCATCATGTTTCTTTGCCCTGCGCATTTTGGTTCAGCTACTTAAAACTTATTAAATATGTTTTTCACAGGGCATTTTTCTGTTTCATTATCTATGCTTCTCTTTCCCTGATGAAAAGTGATAATAGGTTGTATTTCCTGTAGTGCTAAGAACAGGAATCACACAAAGGAATATCTATACTCACATTCTGAAAGAAAAAAAAAAAGGTTAAAGCATTTATTTTTAGACTTTTCCCCATAACCACACATTAAACTGAACTTCCTATATCCAGAATTGCATAACCAGATTTGGCAGTATTAATTAACAATAAAAGTAGTGTTTTGCCCCATAAGAATCAATAAGATAATTATGTTACTTAGGAAATGGTAGTCATATGATTTTGCTTTCAGTGCATAATGAATAACATTAAGTTCTGTGCAACAAAAAGGTTTTACAGACCCAAGCAAGCCCTAGGACCTGTCTGAAAATCTTCCAGGAAAGCCTGATTGAAGTTCTGCAGCAACTACCTGCTTTTACTGACTCTTAGGGGTATGTATATATGCTTGCAAACACATACACATTTCATCAAGCACATGAATTCTTAAGCAGTATACTCCCAGGACACAGTTTTGGGCTGGCATGCAAGAAATACCAGCAGCATTTCTGTATTTTAATATTTGGACTTTGGAACACCTTTGCCACACTCCACATAGCTTCATTCCTAGGCAAAAAAAATGAATGTCTTTCAAGTGTCCATTATAAAGCTAAGTGCTGTACATAAATATGCATGAGAGGTCATTATTGCCAAGAGATGATTCTTAAGAAGTTCAAGTGTCTCTTACTAAGATTTTCCTCCTTGTTCTATGGCAGTGAAGTGAGTATTCAGAGGTGTAGCTGCATCTCTAGAATCTGATTTCAGTGTTTTGGCTTCTACCCCTTCTGTTTTCTTGCAGGGTATCCCAGTGATCAAACATACACTCCCAGATATCCCCAACAGTGGGCTGGAAAATTACAGGGATGGAAATACATCTTAGGGTTTATCTGCACCAGGGCCTAGCTGGGATCTCTATCAGTCCCTGGGAACTCCAGCAATCCCTGCCAGCAGACAGGTGGGTCAAATGCACTCCACAGCCTTTCCTTTCAGTCACAGCAGAAGGCAGCTCCAGAGTTAAGGAAATGTCTTGGATCCCCCTCCTTCCTGCAGGGTGCAGGGTCCCTGGAGCAGGGCAGTGTCCATCCTGGCACCACTGCCCTGCTCACCAGCTCCTTCCCAAACAATGGGAAAGTGCAGTGCAATGGGCAAGGCGTGGGTGTGATAACAAGGCTGAGGAATGCAAACACACACTCCAGGTAACTTTAGATTTCAGTCTATTCTTCGACAAGGTAAAATCCAGAAAAGACCATGCACTGAATGTATTTAGACACTATTGGAGCCTGCTGGGGGTTTTTCCAGCATTGCTAACCACTGACATTCCCAGCAATTACTGTGGGAGCTGCATAAAGCCAGCGTCTGACTCTGAATCCTGGGCTAGACTCCTATCAAACACTCTTTTTAGCAGTTCTGTTGTAGGTGCAGGATACCTACAGTGGCAGGAGCTGCACTTGTCAGGTGTCACATTTACTGGGTGTTTCCCCCTCCCTTTGTGCTTTTTTCCCACAGTTCTTCCAGTGGGGATTTTGGCTCCCTCACATGCATATTAGCTTGGTATTATGTCATTCTTCCAACTGCACAAACCTTTCCAAAATGCTTGTCAAACCTGCAAGTGTTTCAGTGTTTTGTAATTTTTTGGTTTGGGGTTGTTCTTTGTGAAAACATGTGGGTAGATGTACAAAACATGTATTCCCAGCCTTTCCTCATGTGCAATAGGAAGGCCTGTGCTCTTCTCAGCACAGGGTAGCCTGGAGAAGGTGACTTCATCATCCCTGGCTGTTGTTGCTCCTTTTCCATCAAGTCAGTCACATCCTCAGTTACAGATGGCTGGCTTGTAGATGACCCAAAGAGCAAATACGTTGTTCACTCCTGATCATGAAGCTAATTTACTCCCATGCCTGTCATAAATCTCAGTTTCTACCATATGACATTATTAAAATAAAAACCCGTAATTATTTTTTTCAGTCTTTTGTTTATGATTTCAATTGGTTTTAGTAACCTGGTGTGTATCCCTTCAGCACATCTAATTCCAGAGCCATGGTTCAACTTTGGAGTATATTGGTTCTTGCTCTCTGGTTAATGCATCCATTTCTTGAGTTATTGCCTTTGCATTGATCTCTATTGACTCAGTTAAAAGACCTTATCCATGTTTCCATTTCTGGGAGGGAGGGAGATGAGCTTGCATTATGGGACCTTTAATGGCAGGCTTATCTCTCCTGTCACAGCCTTCATCTGCAACGTATTTTACTGATTATTTTTCATGAGTAATCCTCAGCAGAGGCTGCCTAAGAGATGGAACAATATACATGTCTGACTCGTCGGTATTTTGCACTTAGCTAATGAACACACCCATGCAGCGTGCACTGCTGGCTTGGACCTGCTCCTCAGTGCTGGAAGGCTGTCACCAAACCAGTAAATCTATCCAGGGCATTGAAGGAACAATAACCAAAAGCATGCACATCAAGCCAACAAAATTAAAGATTTGATAACATCATCTGAGAACAGCAAGGGAAAGAGCAGAGGAATGGCTGGCAGAAAGTTCCCTGCTCTTTCACAGCCAGATGTTAAGTGGAGGCTGTGTGCTCAGACAAGAAGCTGTTTGGAAACAAGGGAAATGACATAGTGTCAGGAGGTTCACTTCCTCACACAAGCAGCCTGATTTCCAAAAAAAACCCCAGCCCTTTGCTAATGAAAATGTTGCAAATGCAGCAAAAGAACAAATAGATGCTTTTTTTGCTAGCTCAGCAAAAAGGAAAAAAAAAAGAAGAAAAGATAAAAAAGATTGGTTTTTCCTCTCAGCTAGAATCACCAATGTTTGTGTTCTAGGACTGCAGTGTTTGCTTGGCAGGCTATGGACTACCTGTTAGAAGGGAAGACAAACCCCAGCAAGGTGGTCTGTTTCCAAAATGATCTTTGGACAGCTTGGGAGCTCATGCCCAAACACTTACTGCGTTTTAGGGAAATGAAATTCTAACTCCCAAAAATAAAAAAGGAGAAATGAATCTGACCAGCTTGACATCAATTTAGCCCTCTGCCGGCCTGTGGCATGTTTCAAACACCAGCTCAGCTGCCTTTTAAAAAGAAAATTAGAGCTGGGACAAATGATGGCTCAGCAGCTGGGTTTGCCTGATAAATACCCATTAGATGCATCAGCCTCCAAGAACCTCCAAGTCAAACAATCTCTGGCATTTTAAGCCTCCTCTTTCCCCACCATCTTGCAGCTTCTCCCTGACAAACAATTAATTTTAAAACAATATGTCCCTAATCCGATCACCGTTCTATATGGTCACCAAATAAAAGATGAAACAGATCCTCCAGGGAAAATTCATGTCCCTGCATTGTCAGTAATGAATGGAATTATTTCATGCTTCACAATGCCCTTGAGGAGGAGTCATACCAATTAGCATAACTGGGCTTTTCTTATTACATGATTGAAATTAATGAGAAGAGAGAAAAAAAAGAAGGAGGAAAAAGGAAGATGGTATGGAGCAGTGTTTTATAATGCATTTAGGTCTATGAGTTGAGGATGCATGACTGTCTTAAAAAAGCCCAGCCCCTCAGAGATAAAAATTGCCTCAGTACTAAGAAATTTGGGTTGGTTTTGTCCATGTAAGTCCATCAGGACAAAACCATATTTCAAAATAAGTTTTGTGTAATACTTAAGTGTAGGACTGGCCCCACATTACATGACATGTTATTGCCTGGGTTCACTAGGGGTAAAGATCTCCTACAAGACCAGTCCACATCTGATGGAAGTATAAGGTTGTTACTGCAAAGGTCTAGAGGTCTAGGCAGCGTGGAAGAGTTTAATGCTCAAGGAGGCTTTGCAGCCATAGAAAAGCAGCTCTTGCATTCCTTCATCTCTTGCTAGCTACACACAGAAATACAAAAAAAATTGCTTTGAAGACAGGTAAAAGCCAACAGCAGTTAGGTTAGGTTGCTTTGTCACAGCTGGGAGTTAATAAGGATTTATCCAATTTTTTGGGTCTAGATTTATGAAAACAGGCATGAGAATGCAGCTGGCATCTCATGATCTCCCTTGTACCCTGGTCTCCATATAATTTACAGTAACAAGCTACTCACACCAGCTCACTGTAAGCATTTACCTGCAGTGTCTAACTGGGGTTGCCTGACTGTCTCCATTGACACAGAAGCATTCTGTGATCAGCTCAGGGGTATCAGCCTTTCCTCTCTGTTCATCCAGGGGTGCAGAAAATGTCATTATCTCCTTTTTAGCACCAAGGTCCTGAAGACGATTCTTCGGAAACTCCTCTGTTAACTGCACTCCATTACCTCCCCTCTGAAATTTACCCACTGTCATTTCCCCACCAGCCAAATCATTTTCTGTCTCAGAATTCCCTTTTTAATTCTCAGGTCATCCAGTTTCACCAGACATTTCCTAAGCAGGAGAACTAAGCATTTCCTTTACCTAGGACATAATATTCAGTTTAATCAAAGCAAGACAGCAGTCAACCTGGCATAATCTGCTGCAGCAAGCTGAAATCTAGCATTTTCTTTCAATTTCTCCTACCTCCATGTATCTGAATATTCTTCCTTTCAAAAATTCCTCTAGAGATCTACATGCCCTTAAGGCTGCCCATTTTCCCTTACTTACTCCTCTTCTGCCTCCCTCCTTCTGCACATGAAGGCTGGAACACTGAACTTCAGTAGGAACATGTTCAATCTTACCCACTTTCCACATCATCCTGAAATATGAACATCAGTAGGAGGGCACCTGGGCCATGTAGGACAGTCTTGCTGGGCCCAGCTCTTGTTCTCTCTGTGGAACAACTGCAACACAAAAATAAGAAAAGCTTTCCTTAGGAGGAATCCAAAAGACATAATTGAAGAAGGTGTTCCAGAGGAGATCTGTGGGCTGAGACACCTCCAGGGAGGGAGGGCAAGCTTTGAACTCAATGTCCCCATGTCCCAGCTGCATGCTCTGATCACCTTCACGACAGGAGGTTGCAACAAGCCAGCTGGAAGGTGTGCTTGCAGCCCAGCTCCAGCTGAGCTCCTGTTCCACAGCAAACACTGCTTGGAAAGAGCCGCTGAACCACCTCGTGTCACTGGGGATCTGCAGCACTTCTTGGAGGACAATCACCCCAGCTTAGTATGAAGCAAGCTTTGGGTCCCATTGCTGGGTAGCTTTGTCTCCTTAAGCACTGCAAATGCAAGCATTAAGGTTATGAACTCCATCAAAGTACATAAAAATTAGATGTTGCAACATTCACGCCTAGTTCTTTCATTCCCTGAACCTTAAAAAGGAACACAAACAGAAACTTGGCTGCTATCCTCAGATATTTTAGCTATGCTGACTTGCCCCAGCTCTCTCCTTAAGGCACCTTTACCTTGATTTTCTTTTTCCCAGTCTGACATTTTTTCAGGCTAAATTCCATCTACCAGTGCAAACATTCTCTGCTTCCAAAAGCCTTCTTCCTCTTTGCTCTCCCTTATGCCTCTTTCTTTGATGTCTTTGCTTCCTTGTGCTCTTTCTCCTAAGTGACAGACATACAGTGCTAACAGAGCCCAATATATAAGCATGTCACTCAATTATCCACCCCTACCCTAAATAATTGCTACATATTTATCATCTGGATTGGGTAATCAAGCCCAGCACCAAGAAACTCTGTCCTATATCTCCCATCTTACTCAGTGGTGTCCCATAGAGCACTGAAACCGTGTACTCTTAAAATCTGGGGATGCTAAAATAAATCTTTGATTCCTCCTAACCCCATTTTTCTTCTTTTATTTGATGAAGTAAAGAATTGGTGTCTACTTTTATCTGTCTAGTAATGATAATCAGCTGTCTTAAGTGCTCCCTGGAGCTGACAGACAATTCTTCCTCTATTATTTCCCTTTAAAAGTCTGGGATGCAGCAATGTCTCCTCCTAATTCCTCTGGTACCTCTGCCATAGCCAGCTTAAGCATCTTGAATGATTTAATTCCTTGAACATTTATTTTTCAGGACAAACCTGGGGTGTAAGCAACCCACTTTTTTAATAGTTCTTTATCTAGGTGGGTTTAGTCAATTGTTTGATTCCCTTGTAGCTTTTAGAGTTATTGATTTTTTAATTTTTTTCCCCTGTCCTTGGAAAATGTCTAGAAACTGTGACAAATTTCACATCTCTCCCTACTGAAGACTGAGGTACAAGTAGAAATTCACTTTCCAGGCAATATCCCCCTTTTAGTCAAGGTAGCCACCCTGTTGTTCAGGAAGATGATGGCTGTATCCTCAGTTTACCTGCAGCTTCTTACATACCAAATTTATAAAAGCTTTTACCATATTCACATCTTTTCCCTTCTTATTTTTCTGTCTCAGCTTTTTGGATCATTTTCTTGCATTCTTTCACAAACAGCTCTTCTACCTGTTCCTGCAGCACTGACCCTGCTGATTTATAAGTCTCATATTCTTCTCTCTTTATTGCACATTTTGTTTCTCCCAGTCAATCACAGTGGTCATCCCTACTTCAAGTAGAACTATTTCTCAACGGCATACAGATTTCTTGATTTCCATGGACTATATCTTTGAGTATTTCCCCACTGCATCCTACCTCTTCATTGCCTTTTGCTGTTTTTTTTTTAGAAAACATATGCTCCTCTCAGTGTTCTGAGAGAGATGTGGAGAACTCTTAGTGTTTTCCGAGAGTTCAAAGCTTTTGCACTTCTAATTTTGGGGAGTCACATGTTCCTGATTTCAGAACTCGTTAAGTCTGGCCTGTGTTTTTGTACCCTCCTCTCTTGGCTGTTTTGCATGATACATGGCATATCTGGGGAGATGCCAAGTGCCTCAATGCCAGCCCACAGCTTTAGCTGTATATTCATAGTCTTTGCTATACTTCCCATATAGCACAAAAGCTTCCCAGAAGTGAATGAACTTGTTTTCACACCACCCTGTGAGTAATGAAAGTGTTATTATTTATATTTTATGGAGACCAAAACCAGGATACAGAAGTTAACATTTGTATTTGTGAATGAACTTAAGTGCTTTACTCTAATTCAATTGAAAATAAAAACCATTTTCTTAATTCTGTAAGTTATTACTTTTTTCTGTTCTCAGAAGCCCAGCTGCTTTCCTCTGAGAAGCTTTCCATTTTTTAAACACTTTCCAGCCCCTTTGTCCCACACACAAGTCCTACCTCCACCAACACCAATTTGTTCATTCCACTTGCCCACATAATTCCCTCTCATTTTCCCTTTTGCTTTCACACAGAAGCTTAACATATATGTGCTTAACACAGCTAAAGCCCGGGCCAGCCTGCAGCCAGCATCACTGCCAGCAAGGCAGCCTCTGGACAGGGTTATTCAGCTTGCTTTGTTTTCCTGCTGAGAGCATGGAGAACACAGATATGACCCATCTGCTTTGTAGTGGTTTAAAGTGGTGGGAATTTGCTTCCTACACACAAGCAAAAAATGAAGAGATGATCCCCTTGAACACTCAGTCCCCAGAGGATGTGAGAGGCAGTCACTGTGGTAAGCCCCAAGTCCCCTGCTCCATTGCCAGCTGGCCCTGGAAGGCTGCAAGGACTGCAGACCCTCATACTTCCCCTGCTCAAACCCCACAGTGCCACTTCTGCACAGCCAGATACAAAATTATGGTGGGTTACAAAACCAATGTCCCCACAACCCTCCACCCTTTCCTCAGCCTTTGCTCTCCTGCTTGCTCCCTGAAGATGAGTTATCTCTGCCAAAGTGTTCCGAAGGAGAAGACAACCCTGGCCATGCCTGTAGGTGATAAGGGTCAGGGCTGCAGGCTCTGCTCACTGACCAAAACCCTGAAGGCAGTGCACAGCCTGTTCCTGGTGGCTTTCTCACCCACAGCTCCACAAAGGATTTAGCTAACAACACATGGGACAGCACATGAGACAGGTGCCCTGGACTGAATTTCGAGATTTGCTGTTAAAGATGTTCCACACCACAAGGATTTGTCACGTGTTTGAACAGGAACATGACAACTGGGGATGGGATCACGCTCCCCTTTTACATAATGGAGGTCAGTCAGCATGGTCAGTGGAGTCAAGAAAATATTTTCCTGATGTGGAGATGTCCATCTGAGTGGCTGATGTACTGACTCCTGGTCCACCCAGATCTCCCAGTATAGCAACTCACCCCTTGGGCCACAGGATTTCTTTTGCTGTCTCCTAGGTTATTGGCACAGCCAGTGTGAGTCTCCCTCACATATGGACAGAAAAGCAGGGGCTCAGGTGGAGGAGCTCAGCAGGAGCCTGTGCACAGGACATGGGACAGACAGCAATGCTCTGTCAACAGACAGACCGAGGCAGATAAAGGGAAATTTATGAGGAAAGCAGCACGAAGTGTCACAGCCCTGCCCTCCTACATCACAAATTGATTACAAATGACCCTATTTTATCAGGCACTCAGTAATGGCACAGCAGTCTCAGCACTGGGCACTTTATGGCACGAGCCAGTTTGCTGTCACAATAAGATGCTAATATTTTGAACAATCAGGTACTCGCCACCATAAAATAAAGCTGAGCACTTAAGATCCTGCTTAACAAGCCTGCTAATGCACTATTGAAATCAATGACACATTTGAACAGTAAGAACTGCCCTGAAGCTTTTTAAAGCCTGCTGTCCTTATTTTTCATTTTGTGAGCAGAATTATTCCTTCCGGGGGAGCACCTTCTGTTTGAAAGGCTATGGGACCAAAAACACAAAGACAAGGACATGGATTGGTTGCTAGCATGTGCCAGAAAATAGCATCCAAGAAGTTACTTGATCTTGCCCTACCTCAGCCTCTGCAGCTTGCTGAGAGCCAGATATAAACACAGAAATGGCCTTCTCTGCTGCTCAAGTGCTTTGTGACTTCTGGATGGATGGAAATGCAATATTAAAGGTTACAGACAATTATTCTTAAATGGGCTCCAGGGATTTTTGTTTACACAATGCAGACTTGATAAAACAGTTTCAGATAAAACATATATCAAAAGCATTTAAGCAAGAGCATCTGTCACAACCTAAAATATGGAATTCTGTAAGAGGCAAAGGAGCAAAAATGGAAACTGTATAATCACAGGCAGGAAGGGACAATGGGGAAATAATGACAAATCAAATACAGCAACTTTTTTCTCTTTCAAACGACACTTCTCATCAGCTAGCTTATGCCGAAGGAAAAAGGAAAAAATCTCCAGTGATTTTTATCTATTAGATTTTGCTCCAAATACTCGCTATGCTCTGGAGCTGCGGCTGCGAGGAGGCCCAGCTCTGCCACTCTCAGCTAATAGGTTTGATTGCTCCCTCTGAAATTACACTCACGGATACTGACCTGCGAGTCATCGTGCCAGTCAGCTGTGCAGAGCGAAGGCAGGCCCCAGAGAAGGTGTTGGGTGAGCGACCTGTGCAGCCCTGCAGCCTGCGGCGCAGCTCGGTGCCGCCGCTCCCCGCGCACCTTGCGGTGCTGCTGGGGAGATAAGTCATTGTGATCCACAAAGTGCTGGTGTTTAGTACACAGTATTTATATTTTATGAATGTTAACAAGCAAGAAGCCCTGAACAACTGAGCAGTTACAAGCTCAAAAGGCTTTGCGAGATATTTTCTCTAAGGGCTCATTAATGTGGTCTTTTAATGGAGCGCTTGCATGTCTGAATCTTTAACTGTAGCTATAAATAGAGTTTATAAGCATTTGACAGTGTGTGGCAAAGCTGTGTTAGCACTGCTTGCCCTGCTTTTTTGCAAGTTGCATTTGCAAAATATATTTAAGAAGTGGAATATAAATGTTTCTGAAAACACAGAGTTGTATACATCCTAATAATGCTGCACACCCCATTCCCACTGGGTCTGATGCGTGTTCACACATTTAGCAGAGCATCACAGCAAAACATCTAATATTCATGTGCTATTGAAGGGAAAATTAGAGCATAAAGAGGTCAAGCTACAACCCAAATGCCCTGCAGCAAGTTAGCAGGGGAGCAGGGGCAGGAACCAACGAGGTCAATTACCTGCCCTAATGGTTAAACCCCGAGTGACAAATTCTGCCATTATTGTCACTGGTGCTGAAGTAGAGTCACCCCAGGCCTGCAAGCCACTGGCACTGACTAACGTAGAAAACAGTGGGATTTACCCTTCCTTAGTGGGTTCTCTTGCCCCGGAGAACACCCACACTGTGCTGACCACGTGGCTTTTTCTCCTCTCTTGATGATCCATGTAGAGTGATGGTACTTGGAGCTCACCAGCCCACCCTATGCAATCTTACACATAGTGTTGTCAGCCCTGGTGAAGAACCAACAGAATTACCCAGCTTAATGCACTGTACAGGAGTGTTGGTTTAGGATGATACAATAAAAGCTGCTGGAGAATCACAGCTTTTAATAAATCACCACATAGTATTATCCATAAAATTGCCATTTCCATGCACTGCAGCGCTTGTAATAGCTCTCCTGTTTTGCCTGGCCACCTGGGGCTGTGCACATGTAACACACCAGCACCGTGTACATGCTGCCATCCCATGCAAAACAGCAATCACAGGTCCTGCATGACAAATTCAAAGGGCTGGTTTCCAAAATGTCAGTGACTTGAAGCATCCACACACACTTGAAGGTATTCACAAGGTGTAAATAAACTTTCTTTACCTGTTTGATTTTTTAAAAAATACTTTTAAAACTGAAATATTTCCCTGTTGAAGTGGACCCTGGAAGCTTTGACAGCCTCAGCAGATAAACAGTGGCACATCCACCTTTGTCTGTCTTTCCACCACTCTCATCCTATCCAGTAGCTGCATTGGCTTACTTTACCAGTAATACAATGGAGACTGAAGTCCTGATGTGTCTAGAAAAGGAAGCAAAACACAGCTCATGAGATCACACTGGGAGAAGCTTTCTTGCCTGGCATCAGCACCCAGTTACATGGTACATCTGCTTGTTGAAAATTACATGTATTTATGGACCACACAGACGGAGTCCCTTTAAGGTAATTGCAGGGCATGTGCTATCCTCTCAGGCTGACATCTACTACGGGTCATTATTTGGATTTTTCACTAGCACTTCTGAATGCTTCCATTTTTGGTTCATCTCCAATGCGGCTGCAATTGAGTTTTCCGCATGCATACATCCTGAATTTATTTTAAATGTGCTCAGTGTTGAGAAGGTAAGTGAGGATGCTATTAGCTACCAGTCTGCATTTATGAATGATCAATTACTACTTTCTCAGTAGTTTGGTTCAACATGTGAGAGAATATCTTGTGAGAGAAGATGTTAGTTTGTAATGAGACTGTCACGGGCTGCATTGTTTGAGGGAGCCTGTTGTCAAAGGATTGCTTTTGTCTAGAGGGGGAAAAAAGAAAATCAACCAGAATAATTTATAGCTTTAAAATGCTGATATTTTGTGAGCATATTTTGGATGCTTCAACACTGGTAAACTACTGTAAACCGAAATACAATTAAATATTTAAGCAGTATTCTCTTTACTAGACAGGAATATATATCTATTTGTCTTGTATCACAATTGCAAGCACTTAGTGTCTTTTCAGCACTGTGGTGTCCCACAGTACATATTCAGGATCAGTGCCTCCTGGAGAAGCATGTGGGCAGTTCCCAAGTATTGTTTGAGCAGATCTAGCAGCCACATCCTCCTGTTACAGCAATGAAAGCACAGGAGTTTTTCCCCCTCCTCAGTCACCCATGTCCACCTACTAGAGGGATATGTCTTTCTTTGCTCTTTAGTTAATTTGCATTTTACTCCTTCTTTTATTCCTTTTTCCCCACCACCAATCTTCCCTGCCTTGACCTTCTTCCTCTGCTGCCTTTTGCCTCCCATACACTACAGGTCTTCTAGAACATTTGCTCCCTTTCTCATTAGTCTTTTTCACCTTCCTCCTCTCACTCTGTCAGCCCCTTGATGCTGAACACTTCTTCCTATGCTCATGTTGCCTGCAAACCTTAATTTATGAGGATCTCAGCTGCATTTCTCCTGCTTGTAGAGGGCTCTGTCCCTGCCCAGAGGGATTTCTGAGCATGTGCTGCTGTGCTGAGCTAAAGCCCACAGAGTAGACAGGCTGGGACCAGGTGCCAGATCTAAGGAAGCACTTGCTGGGAGAAGAGTTTATTTCTGCTGCCTCTTGGTGGCCTGGCAGGGAGTCCATTCATTGAGGCATAATTTTTTGAGACATTTTTGCCCAGATGCAGGTCAGCTTGGATCCATCTCTTGAAACAGCAGCTATATATTTCTCTTTGGCACCATGAAGTTGTCCACAGGAGAACTTTTCACCTGGAGTCCAAAGAGGCCATTAGATGGGGAGACAAAGCCCAGCATACAGGGTCCATGTACCAGCCACCTTTTCAGCAGCACATACTGCTGCTTCTCTGATGTCCAAAATGCTGCTGTAATTATTGACTCAGCCAGCAGCAGTAGGCATCACTGGGATCAGGAGAATATGATCAAAATTCAAACAAACACAGGACTGAGCTTAAAAAAAAAAACAAACCAAAAAACATTACCAGCTAGGAGGGCTGATTTTTCTCCCCAGTACACAGCTAGAAATCAGGCTGAGTGAGGCAGTAGAGAACACAAGAGAGGATGGGAAAGAGAAGAGTACTCTGCCTTTTGAACTTAAAGGGTAAGCTTCATTTTTCCAGAAGAGAAGCCAGAGACCAAAATCTCAGAAAACAGCTTTGGACTCAGTCTCTTGCTGTAAGGGCAAATATTATGGCACTGTAGGCTGAGCTCTCCTTAGCTTGCAGAGCATGTCCACATCCAAATGGGATATCTCTCCAGTACATCTCATCCTGCCTCACATTCGCTCTCAGCTCAGCTAGCAAAGCCTTCAAGCAGTCACTTGGTTGCCTGTATGAGATTTAAAATTTGAGGGTTGACCTATTAATCTTGTTCAGGAGAATCTACTCTTCCATATGGGCCTGGAGGGAAAACTGTCTCTCTACCCAGGAAGTTTTGGCAGCAGCAGTTGTGCCAGTTGGGAAGGTACTGCCACAAATTTGCTCTTGAAGAAGCACGGGCTGCTGAGGTGGTTCCTACCATCTCCCTGCCTGTGCAATCACCTCTTTCCCCTCACTAAAGGGGGTGTCACAGATGCAAGGTTACAGTCAGTCTTACAGGAGAGTTATTTTCAGCTTGGTTCAACCTTAATTTATCTGTTGGCTTATTTTGAGTTTTTCCCTTCCCATTTTTACTATTTGTGTGGGGTTTTATAGGGGAAAATGAGCAAGGCATAAAAATACAGTTTAATATTTCCCCATTGAATTCAAGTTTAAAGGCTATTACCTCTTTCAGTACAAGCAGCTGTTGACACAAAGTTTTGTCCCATTTCCCCTCCAACTAAGTTTCTTTCACAAATTCTACATTTATCTGTGAGTTTACCTGTGGTACTTACCAGAGCACCACACACCAAAGCTCTCAGCCACTTCCTGTGGGCAAGGCAGCACAGCCCTCACCTCCTTCCTTCCCTCTGCCTCCCAGGGGTGCAGCCCCTGCCCTACTCCCTCCCCACATGCCTTTGGGCATCAGCCACTGCTGGTTTTTGTGATTTTGGTATTTTCCTCCCTCTCTCAAGCATGGCATCAAGTGGGCAGCACGTGCTGCAGGCAAGGTGGGTTTTTCCAAACCTGTGCTGGGAAGGTCCCAAAAGGCGGCCCGTGGCACCACAGGAGGCTGGGTACTGCAGGAAAGCAAGGCAGCTGCAAAGCCTGAAGTACAAACCCTCTCCATGTGCATTTACAGTATTGGATTTATTGCACTTTTATTGGGCATTTACTGAAATAAGTGAAGAGGTGTAAAGTTCACAATAAAAAGAAATTCCTTTCATAGAATTTTCATGATTCTTATTATTGTCTGATAGCAGCAGTTTTGTGTAAGTTCTTAAACAAATAGATAAGAATCACAGGTTTTAACCTTAGCCAGTGTTTAAAGAAAGGTGCACACTACTTTTTTATCAAATCACATCATGTAAAAGACAGAGCTCCCCAGCTTCCTGACATTTTCTGTAGAAAGTAATTGAAACAAAAAATTGCAGGTTAAGAGCTAATGAGTAAAACAGATTAAAATTGGATGAACCAAAGTGACACAGAGAATACAATTGAAAAGACCCCACAGCTACAACACAGAAATATGGTTACATGCAAATATGGTCATTCTAAAGCACTGCTTGGGGGAGAAGACAAAAATGTACGGGAGAAAACCCCCATGCAACCCACTGTACAGCAACAACATTAAGACTAAGGTAACCTCAGGAGCCAGCTCCTGGCTCTTCTTTTTCCTGTGAATAATCCCTTTGACTTCATCAAGGCCAACCTGAAGGCTAAAATGGGCAATATTCAGCAGCAGCTGTGGCTCTCTCTGTGCAGCTACAGGCAGTTCTGTCCGTGCTGAAGCGAAACCAGAGCGGTCACACGGCCCTGCTTCCGCATTTCCCTCTCTCTGAGGCCGAGGGAAAGGCAAGGAGGAGCTCTGGCACCAGAATGGCATCAGCAGTTGTTAGAGCAAGTGACTGGGTTTCACCCTCTGCTCCAGCACACATTTTCTGTGTGACTGCAGTTTGCTCAGCTAAAAGCAGAAATAGCAGCACTTTCGACTGCACTTTGGGTTCCAGCTGGCTGACCCTGGGGAGCCACCCACCCCCCGGGAAGAGGGCTTGTGGTAGCCTGCCCTGCCCACCATAATGCTCCAGCACATCCACTGAGGAATGAGAGAGAGTGGCCCTTAGCTGAGCATTAGAAATGAGCAGTCACAGCTCTTTCCTGGTCTCCCTATATTTGCAGCACACACATTATTCCTGTCCTTGCCTGGAGCAAAGCTAATGCAAGGAAGCAGCACAGGCATCTCCCTTGTAAAAAAATATCAGTGTTCAACCCCTTGCCCTGCTGCTGCTTCATCCTCCTCCTCCCAGCCACCAAGCCAGGCTGATGCCAATTACCAGCTGATTTTCCTGGCTGTAGCAAACATCTGCTGTGGCAGGAAGGAAGCAGATGTGCAGAGACTTTGGCAGCTCAGGGCACCCTGGGCACAGCGAGCATCTGCTTTTGCCAGGGGCAGGCTGGTGGGTGCTGCAGGGCTGGGCTCTGCAGGTGCCCACCCACAGCTGGCTAAGGTGGCCACTGAACACACCCTATGGCACTGGGAAAGGTCCTGTCACTGACCTCCTTGGAGGCCACAGCTTTGAGGGCATCTCCCACCCTTGGTTCATAAGCCCAGCTCCAAGCTGGGACCAGCACACAGCTTGTTTCACCTTACTCTCAGCCAAGCCTGCAGACATTTCTGCACCTCAGGGGCAGCATCTGCCCTTCAAGGTTTGTTTTGGAATGCTTATGAGGGAAGAGCAGATTTCCCAAGGCTTCAAGATGGCAGGTGCATGTGTTTGCATGGACCATGCAGCCCAGGAGTCAGTGCCATGGTTTCACAGGAGGGAGTGGGAAGCAATTGCCACAAAAAGTCTCAGGCAAAGCAAATGAAATTGCTTTATATATTAAAAAAAAAACCAAAAACAAACCAAACTCAAAACCATTTAAATTTTCATGAGAAACTTGAAACTGAAATTGGAAATTAAAAACTACTGTTTGTACAACTGCCTTCTATTGATTAAATTATAGAAAACAGCCCTGAGTGAGGGCTGTGGAGAAACCAATCACACACTCAGCAGACCATCCATCTCCATTCCCCAAACATAATTATAGTAATATGGGAGACATGAAAATACAATGCAATCCTACACAATAGTAATAAAAAGCTGAAAATATTCAAGGTTTTCAGGGAAGCTGTTGAGTAAAGGCAACGCAAGCATCTTCTCAAGAAGCTAAAAATGCTCCGTGAGTAAAAGGTTTTAAAAAAACCCACTGAAAACAAGGAAATATTATTTTTCTTTCTTTGAAAATGAAAAACACACTGTAGAGTTTGCAACTGCCCATTTTTTCCTACTTCGTGTGGTACCAAGGCTTTTCTTATAATTAAAAGCTACTATAACACAGACCACAAAAATCAATCCTGCACTATGGCAGTAGTAAAATTATTGATAGAAAACAGTCTTATCAAGTTAATTTCGACCCTGTTATTTTCATTACTGGATTTAAGTAAGAGGAGCCATCCCTTAAAGAAGGCCAGAACACTGTTACACACATGTAGAATTTAAAAGCAAATGGTCAGAATTTGCTAACTTAAATTCTTTTCTGTGACAAGGATTTATTTTTTGCCTACTACTGATAAAGAAGGAAAACCTTATTAATGAGGCCTCAGTGGTAGTTACACTGCTGCCACTACACTGTGAGAGATGTACACTTTTTTTTTCCATAAGGAGGGTTTAAACTGCTTTGTAGATCCATAACAATATTTCACAGAGAAAGCTTTATTCAACTGGAGCTCTTAAACCTCCTTTGTGAGATGTTGTGGTATTTTGTCAGATACGTGGCCTTTGCTATGCACGTGACGCTGGTAGGTTCCTAGGCATGCAAAGTTCAAGAGCTTTATTTTCCACATATTTTTTTCAATCAATTAAGCTCACTGGTAAGACTGCATGCACTTCAGAAAGGCAGGAAAAGAAAAAGAAAAAACCCACTAACTCTTCTGCAGCAGCAGCTGGATTTGCTGCTGTTGTCTGTGCAGAGCAGCTGGGATGCTGGCTTTGGCTGCCTGCAGGTTCACAGCCCTGGAATGTTTCTGGTGGGCTTTTCCTCCTTCATTAGGAACATTCTTGTGATGCGGGGGATTCCTATCAAAACTATCATCACCCTCACAACACAAGTCATTCCCCAGCCTTCGGATACAGACAGCTGCCAAGCTCAGAAAACATAGCTGTGCCTCTACAGAATTCTTCACAGAGGGGTTTTTTTCCCCTTACTGTTGCATTTTAACGTGCTTATAACACCCAGCCCCTATGGGGGAGTGAACAAAAGGCCTTTTAAAGGCAATCTTTCAGAATGCTCCAATTGTGCCCTTAATTGCATCTAAGTACATGTGGGCTCAGCTCTATGCAGACATAGTTTTAGCTGTAGGTTGATTTGAAGCAAGCCACACATTTTATACCGAAGCAATGCATAAAAGCACACACAAGAGAAGAAAGCTTTAATTTAGTGACACTACTACTGTAAGTAATAATGCATAGCAAGCAATAATCAGATGCAAGAAGTTTAGAGCAGATGTTCCCTTTACTTTGATTCTTGAGGCAGAGCAGTGGCAATTTCTTCCTTTGTAAGAGACATATATGATTCAGTATAAATAAAAAATGTGTTAGGCATGAAGTTTTTCCAGTCAATAGTGGAGGAATAATTCACGCTGTGAAACGCGGGGCTGAATGAGAGCTTCCAGATATTTCCCCTCCCTTGTACTAAAAGCATTTTGAAGGAGACCTGGGGTTTATCTTTGGGCTTACAGCATGGTTTAAAGTACTATTTCTTCTAGATCCATTCTTCCCCACCCCTGTTAGAATTTAGTTGCTTTCTAAAGAGGTGGGGAATTGAAGACCACCCACCTCAGAACCTCTTGTTCAGCATGTGCTGGGGTAGAGGCTTGCTCCAGCCTGGGAAAACACCACCAACAGCCCAAGCAGGAAAAGGAAAAAGAGGCTCAGCATGTTGTGCCACTGGCTAGGAGGAGCAAGGCTCAGCTCCACGATGCCTGGAGATACCATAGCTGTGATGGTGACAACATCCCATTGAGCAAGGCAGGATGCTGTCATGAGTACCCTGGGGCAGAGATGGCAGTGCCTGGAGGAGAAGATGGATGTTGAATGTGCACTGCCCTTCCAGCAGCATCAGCAGCTCCAAGCAGGCCTTGAAGTCACATAGGAAGTGAGGGGGGAGGTCCCAGGCTGCCTCGTACCACAGCAGTGTGGCACTGTCTGGCTCTCCTCAGGAGCAGAGCCTAGGAAGGCTCTGCCAAAGACAACCCAGAAAACTCTGTCACAGAAGGAACTCAGGTTGTAGCTGGGGAGCAAATGGTGGCCCAGAGAGGCAGGGGGTGGTGATGTGCAGCTGCAGAGGCCCCAAAAGTTCAACAAATGCAGCCTCTAAGTGCTCACAATGAGAGCAAGTGGTGGGAAACCAAGAGCTTCCCACCATTTGCTCTCATTCCTGTCACCCACCTGCAGCAGAGTTAATGTTTCCCACCACAGAGCTGCTCCCTGGGCAGTATCTGAGGCAAAATATCTCTGCAATAGGGAATGGAGGAGGCCCTTTCTCTATAATGCTGCAATGTATTGGGAGAAGGAGACGCAAGTTCCCCAAAACTCACATTTTCAAAATCATAAACTGTGAAGGAAAAGCCTTTGCCGGAATAGCTGCTCACTCCTGGTCTCTTCTCATCAACTTCCCCCCTACCCACACAGATCCCTCAGCATCTCTTCCAGCACCACAGGGACCCAGGAGAAGCGGGAAGCAAAAACACATGAAAATGAAGTAATGAGACTAATGCACAAGATGGAGATGGCCAGATGCTGGGATATCATTCCCTGCTTCTAGGGCGAGAGTTAGGCAAGCCAAGCTGCTTTTCCGTAATTGCTCCTTGGGGAAGGGCTTAGGAATTACACCCAGAAAACAGCAATTGAAATTTGATACAAAACTGGATGGACCACACATTCAAAGCCAGGCCCCCTGATTAATGCAATAATGTGCAACACAAGGTAGATACTTTATGTCAGACGTTAATTTTCCTGCCTATACCCAGTGGGCTTCATCATCCAACACTACATATATGTTGACACTATACATGTTGTTGGCAGGCTGTGTTTGTGATGTGGAGACTTCCTTGAGATTTCTTTTAATCTTTTGTTTTTTGAGGAGCTTGTGCACAGGGTTTCGTTGATCACTATGCCCATATCAGAGAGCAAGGTGATTTCATGCAAGATCAGAACAACCCTGTGGCAGCTACAGAGCTGCAATGGCTGCAGCACTTATTGCAGAGGTGTATGCCACCAGGAGCATCCATCCACTTGCCTGCAGTCACATAAGAATAGCAAGCTAAATTAATTTCTACCAAGATGTGCATGACATGGCTGCAGAAGTGGCATATAACACAAGCAACCTGTTCCCACTGCTGCAGAGCAAGCAGGCTGGTAGATAGCTGATCCCATTCTGCCCTCCAACAACCTTAACCTCTGATTTTATTTTTTTTTTCCAAAGGCATTGTGTTGATGCAGATGAACAGAGGAAGTTTGGATTGCTGAGACCATTTAATAAACTAAGGGTATGTCATACAAAACGCAACACTATGGTGCTTTGTTTAGATTCTCCCTTTCTTTCTATTAGCCCTATGCATTAATCCACCTTGACCAAGGCAGAGTAAGGAGGCTAGGATTTAACTTCTTTCAGTATTTGGAAAGCACTAGGATTAGTTCCCACTTCATCCCCTCGACCCCCACACCCCCAGCAGCCAGGCTTATCAGACCATAGAAAATGCAGAAGGTTCCTGTGCATGGGTACCTACAGCAGTGAGAGCAGGGTCCCAAAAATGCCCCTTCTGACAGCCTTACCAACATGGCTGTGCCCTCACCTTTCTCTTCCATGAAGGTGCCCATTCTTCTGTAGCTTAATGCTTTTGCTCTCTATGTGAGGGGCTCTGTTAGCCAAAAAAAAAAAAAAAAAAAAAGAAAATCTGAGCAGCCTCTCCTTTCCCCCTTGAGGAAGGGCTCATTTCTGGTTGGAAAGTGCCACAGCAGGGTGGCCAAGGTTAGGTGCTTCTGCTGCTAATGGGGAAGCCCAGAGAGGGGAGCGGTGTCACCCACTCCTGGGCACGGTGACCCTGTCCTGCTGCACACACACCAAGAGCACAGGGGCTTGTGAGCTGGGCATTGTGAGAGCTGCTCAACTCACTCCTGAGTGACATTCGTAAAAAGTAAAGTATTTGTTGGCTTGTGGCATCACAAATGGGGCATGAAGCACAAAGCTGACTCCCTGCTCTGCAAGAAACAAACTTTTACCTCCCTGAGGCTGCAGTTTGCTGTCTCTGCTCAAACAGGCTTCCACCCACCTCACCAGAAGCCACCACGCGCTGTCCAAGGAGGGGAGAGCTCTCAGCAAGGAGCCCCCCAGCCATACCCAGGCTGGATTTGCTAGGCAAGAACAAGAGCAGCTAAGATATGCCCCACCACACACACTCCCCTTCCCTCCCCTCTCATGCCGGAAGGATTATGGGGCCAGTGCGGGGAACGTCTTGTCCTGCCAGGGCACAAACCTTCCTCTCCCGGTCTCCAGGAGGCACAAAGCAGCTCTGAGAGGTTGCAAGCAGACAGGCTTTATATGGAGTTCCCACAAACATCGTTGCTTTTATTTAAGGCAGAAAACACAGGATGTTACAGATGAGTGGAAAAATGTGATGTGCCCCACTGCCTGCAGAGCCCCTCAGACTGGAGAATGCTCCTCTGGAAGTCAGAGGGTCTCCAGACAGGATTAGGAAAGCACATAGTGTCTGCTCTAACGTTTTATTTTTGCCCTGCTTGGCTGCAGCTACACCTCCCTGCACCCCACGCACAAACACCCTCTCAGCTGGGGTCCCATACCTTCCCTCCCACTTACAACTTCCCACAGCCCTTTTGTATTTGACTCCTGGGAGGCTCTTTTCAAACTTTTTTTGGCAGCTCCGTCTCTTTGAAACACTGGAAAGCTACCAGCGAGAAGCCTGGCTCCGGCTCCCTGCCACCAGTGCTGGCAGCCTCTTGCTCCATCCTCTGCCAGGCTCTGCCCCTCTGCAGAGCCCGGGGGCAGCCCAGCCACCCCTGCCCCTGCTCACCCTCACTTGGGCAGCTTGGAGTGCTCAGTGCATCAGCAGCTTGCACAGCGACTGCTCTGCAGCACCTGCCAGCACTCACAACCTGCCAGAGTGCCCTGAACACTGACACCTGTTACAGAGCTCCCTTACACGGCTTCGGGGAGGAATCATCTAAAAAATATTTTATTTGATGCTTGTTTTCAGGATCATGCATGACAAAGGTAGCCAAAGGTACATTTCCCCCCCCAAATGTTACCATATGCTTTTTTCTTCTTCAAGCTAAAGAGTTTCCAGCCAACCTAACACAATTATTAAGATAAACTGGAGATATTTCAAACAGGTAGTTTCAGAAAACCAACACACATTCATTCACTGGTGCTCCTTACCTTACTGGAGAGCTAGAAAGCAGCAGAAGACCACAGAACAAGGCACAAAGCACACCTCTTCAGCCAAATTTGGCTTAATGTGTTTTCACTTAATTTATACCCCTTGAAACACCTGGCCCAGAGCACCTTTTAATTGATTGCAATTAAAAATTGTTGATTGGCTTGCCCCTAGCATCAGTGACCACAATTACATGATCTGATCAAATGAGAGGCAGTTACTATTCCTTAACCATTTTTTTTTTTATTTTTCAGCATAGTAAGATAGCTAAGCAGTGTATTGAATGACATACTATTACTTGTATGCTTAAGCACCTGAGTCCTTGATCTTGTGCTTTATAAAGTGCTCTGAGCTGTGCAGTAATTGCCCATAAATATGCTGCTGATCATGCTTAAAGGGACATTGTCAAGGTTGGAAGGCCTACAGTTCAACTTAGTAAAATTACATCTTAAAATAGTTTTATTCTTAGTGTTTCAGAATTACCAACCTATGGGTTTTATCATGCTTCTTTTTATCAGTCCAGCTCCTAGAAATAATGAGGTTATGGGAGAATGTTCACTTTTAAATCAATGGACCACACATTGCAATAGTATTGATGGAGGCTAATGCTCTCATGCTGAACATGCAAATAAAAGCACTTTTCTATAAAACTTATTTTTCCTGATGTGAATATGCATGACCTCTATTGCCCTTATGGTTTGCCATAAGGTCACCCCTTGTTGAACCTATGTCTTGTGAAAGAAATCGTCAAGAAAGAGCCCAAGGCTGAGGGCATCAGGCCCGGGCAAGTCCGCAGCTTCACAAAGTACCCATTTTCCATGGTGTCCCTTTGTCAGTCAGCAGTCTCGTCCTAGTTGAGCTGAAGGGGAGGGCATGCAAAAAGAGGGGGCTGAGGAAAAGAATTACAAAGGCTGCTGAGGAGCCTGAAACTTCTCGTCCCCAGCAGAGCTGTTGGGAATGCGGAGGGGTGATGGGATGGGGAAAACCCAGGGCTGAGAGCCCTTTCCTGCACAGTCCCTCCCACGAGTGGCTCTGTGGCTGGAGCCCAGCGTCAGGGGACTGAAGCCAGCTATTGAGGAGCTTTTTGATCTCAGGCAAAGAGCAGTACTGGACTTTCTCTTAAGGAAAGAATACAAATAGCTGAGGAGTGAAAGGTGGCCTGGGAATTCTCCTTTTATGAAGGGCTTGGTTTATTTCTGAGCTGAATAACTCAGCTCCCTCTGAGCTGCAGTTTTCCAGCACAGTCTGTACTCATGGGAAACCTGCAATGCCACAGTTACCAAATCCATAGATGTCAGTCAATGAAAAAGTATGGCTCAGTGCTGCCAGGGACAAGGCAAGGCAAATGGGGAGAAGCTGTAAGCGAAGGCTGTGTGGATACTGCCAGTGTGGCTGTGTAGAAAGGCATTTTTGGAAGAGGAGACATGGCCTGTGCCCCCCTGCATTATCCAGCTAGCCTCTGTGCTGTGAGGTTTGAAGACAAAGCTCTGGATTTTCCAGAGGCATGGGCCTACAGCCAGGCTTCACCTCCCTTTCTGCCAGGAAAGTGAAAGATTTGTCGACACCCTAGACATGAGAGGGAGGTGTGGGTGTACTTACCCATCACAGCTGTATGTTGGGACAGGACAGACCTTGTCTCAACTCTAGGGACTCGAGGGTAGCTTTGGAAAAATTGTGTAAAACCCAGGAAGAACAAAAAAAAACCAAAACCAAAAGAACCCCCCAAAAACACCCCCCCCCCAACAAAAAACAAACCAAAACCCAACCCAAAAAACAAAACAAACAAACAGAAAATAAATGCCTCTGGGGCCTGGGAAAAAGGCACGCCTCCAGCAGCCATGCCTAAACCAGGGGCTGGTGAGTGCTCATAGCTGGTGGCATCACTTGAAGGTGCAGCTCCTCAAAGAATTGGAAGAGTAAAAATCTTATTTTTTTTTCCATTCACAGGAAAGAGGAGAAAGTAAAAGAAAATCCTCCAGCTGAAGATGCCACAGAACAGAAAAAGGCAAGTTCTAATGTCAATACAATGACAGATATGGCTCAAAGTTCCAGCAGGTGGGAAGGTGCTCCCCACACTTCCAGCAAGCATCCAAGAGAGCAGGGCAGCGTAGGGGCTGTGTCTCTCACTTGGACAAGCCTTGTAAAGTGTGAATATGGATATGGATATGGATAAGCACTTGAAAAAAGTCTCCTGAGTCTATCACCAAAGAGTGCATTTCAGGCTCTTAACAGCTACACTGAAACACTTGAAAGTGCAACTTGCATACATTTGAAGAGTTCCAGAAAACATTATGAAAGCCAGATGAGCCCAAAGTCTTTCAAAGTACTTAAAAAAATCTCATGTTTTTAGGCAAAGTTAATATCTCTGGTTTGTTTCGAGCTGACTCAATAATTTTAAATGGTTGTCTTTGAGAATTGTAAGACTGGTTTTATTTTTTTTCCGTAGGTTTATTCCACAGAAATGCTTAAAAAGCAATAAAGCCAATCTCAATAGCTTTGCTTAAATCCATGACTATATCAGTTCTGTGTTATGGGTACACAGGGAGAACCTAACTGAGTAGGAATTTGTAAGAGATTCCTATAACAATAGTTACATTGTTTGCACACATACACACCATAATAATAACAACAGAAAAGCAATAGCAACCTTGCAGTTACAAAAATACCAAGTGCCCTTTAAAAATGTACGTGTATATTCTGTGTTTACCCAGATTACCAGCGTCGTGAGGGACTGATACTTTATATATGGTGTATCTTCTGTCTGATTTATTAAAATTTTTTTTCCTGGGCTTCTTTTCTTCAAAACTGTGCTTGTGCCTTATGTTTACCAAGAGGAACCTAAGTTCCATGAGTAAACACCTCTCAGGAAGCTGAGAACAGGAGTGTGTAAGAAACCTGGATTAATTTAACGACACTGCCTTGTAATGGAAAATATAAATTTTCCTGCTGCAATTGGTATATACATTCAACAGTTTTATTGTATGTCAGTGCACATTATTCGGCACAGCTGCCAGAGAGGCATTGCTGAACTGGTGTTTCTCTTCCATGACAAACACCTATTAAGCAGTCAGCATAAACTCTTCTTGTTACAGCCTCTGACATCACCCTCAGGGCAAGCGGACACAGAACAGCGATTGCTGAATCGCGTATGAAAATTATAGTTTTATTGTCTACACAAGTGAAGGTTTAACTCAGATTCCTGTTCGAGTCAGCTCTGTTATAAAGGAGTGATTCTTTCAGGGAACAAACAAGCACAGTACACCATTGTAATCAAAGGAACAGACACTATTTATGTATTGGAAAGCCTTGCTCACAATAGTGCTAACACTCCAATGCCCCAGAAGCCACTATTTTAGCAGCTGTAGAGAAGATAAAGCATGACTAACAAGATGCCATACAGAGTCAGATACAGTTTTTTTAGAGCACAGATGGAATCATCCCATTTAATATAACTCAGTTTACATGCACGACCAATAAGTGGGAATCATGTATTTAATGTTTATATAAGCATTTTCTCCTCCGTAGCGTTCAAAGAGTTGCAGTGTCTCTTGGATGAGAACTCCAATATTTTCACGCTTCTGCTGGCTGTATTCTATCCCATCACCTAAATTAACTGGTCAATAAAAGAAAAAAAAAAAAAGAAAAAGAAAATGGAAAGAGTTATCTTGAATTTTGTATTACACTTCAAAATAATGACATAGAAAATGGCTATTTCTGGTCAATTGCAATGAAAATAAATGAAAATTAAAATAATGAACATAAACACATTCTTATATAAGATGAATATGGATTCTCCCTTTCACAGTCCACCTCTAAAACCATTATTTCTTTATCTTTAACACTGCTTATTTAAGACAAAATTCCACTGCCAGATACACAAGCACTTTTCTAAAAAAATAACTTAATCTAGACTTGTTATGGTTTGAAATCTTAAATAGGTTTTAGTTTGGGATTGCTCCACATGAGCAATATGATGACATTAGTCATCATATTCACACACTTATGTTGTTCCTGATAGAGGGAACCTGGATAAAAGAAATTTTAGGAGTATAACATGGAGTATAGCATCATTCAATTTCAGCTTCCAGAAAAATGTGCAAAATTACGTC
Organism: Passer domesticus; assembly: GCF_036417665.1. Lineage (NCBI taxonomy): Eukaryota > Metazoa > Chordata > Aves > Passeriformes > Passeridae > Passer > Passer domesticus. The sequence continues at coordinate 105,628,286 of NC_087476.1, read as the reverse complement.
AATGCAAAATGACAAATTATTGCAGTCCCCAGATACAGTAACATGTACTGCTGCTTTCTCTAACATGGACTAGCAAGGGTGACACACACTCATGCACACAGACCATAATTCTTTAAAAATCAGTATGAACAACTGTGACAACAAAATAAAAACAGTAAGAAATAACTTCACCTACAAAGTTGCTGAAAGATTTAAAGAAGGAAAATATTTTTCATTTGGTTTTAAAACAATATTCTGAAAAGGATCTGAAAAAGTATCTGAATATATATTCCAAGGTGTATAAAAAATAATTTGGAAGGAGCAAAATGTACTCAGACCAGGTTTGGTGTATTGGGGAGCTGTCACACTGCTCTAGGGTAGTCCTCATGCAGCAGCCAGTGGCCTCACTCTGGGCAGTGGTGACAATGTGCCCATGTTAACATCTCAAACAATCAGTGGCACTCTCACTCGGCCAGACAAAGACCCATTTGTCAAGACAATGCAACTCCTCCGGCAGAGCTGGCCTTTCACATTTGGAACAGGGCAAACACAAAGGCAAGGGTAGATTTTGCCCTCATAGTTGCTTCTAGCTCCCCAGGCTGATGCCATCTAGATGTGCAACTGCACCAATCCTCACAGCCTCTCCTAGATCTAAGTCTGGATCTGGATTTAAAGCTTGTGGCTTTGTTACCAGCAAAAACTGAAGAACCATGAACTTGAAGAAACAGCTGGTGAACCCAGGCAAAAAATCATCCTTTCGATGAATTTTTTTGTAAAATACCTGACTTCTTACACACATTTATGTCACTTTACTTTTAATGAAATGGTTTTACAAATACTGATGTGACATACGAGGACTGTGACTCTTGAGTAGAAAGGAGGTAATTTATTTTTTATTATGATTACTTTTAAGCACACAAATATTTTCCAATACATTAACTGTTAATCTCACTGACATGAAGAGTCAGGGTTGTGACATCAAAATTTATTACAATGAATTTACTGTTGTGTTACGGATAACAGATTATGAGAGTGCATAGAAAACACCAAGAACTATTAGAAAAAGGATGGACTTTTACAAAAATAGTACAAAAAGAAAAGCACATCACAATTGGGTGCAATTTAGAATAAACATGGCTTGCTCTTGCAGAAGGGAACTGAGATAACTGTGCCTCATCACCTGTCTTGCATGTGCAGTGCAAGCCCTCCCCAGAACACCTGGAGGTATTTCTGATTTCACCACTTTGAGCAAAAGAAACCCTGAACCTTGACCTAAGTCTTGGCAAATACGTAAAGGAATTACTGACTTTCCAACCATATGTCTATTATCTGTAATTTTAAGCCTACACACATGCTCTGCTAATGAGCTTACACAGCTTTCATCGTTCTTTCAAAGAAGTAGTAAAAAAAATCAGCTGTCTGGAAGTAATGGTGATACATTTCTAAGGAAGTCTGGGGGAGGCCAATGAGAAGCTGTGATAATGCTGGTAGCAGAGGTATTTTTCAGAATTGCATGTTAGAATCTTTATTATAGAACATGGTCTGTACAAGAAATTATGTTTTAGATGCTTGATTAAAAGGTACCTAAGAGTATGAGGCAATGATAAAGGAAAGAGTCTGCAAGAGAAGGCTGAATGTGTGGTGTGCAGACCGTCATTACAATTTATTTTTCCTACAGACCATCTGTGTTTTACAAAGGTTTTTATCCTCAAGACAGCCATAATTCACACCAGTGTCGTGACACAAGCTCCAACCAACAATACTGGAAAGGTTATGTCAGCACTGATGTCACCTGGTAAGTACTAAAATGGCTATCCTATGTAGTTATAGGAATTAGCAAAGCTTTCATACAAAAGTGATAATCGTTAACCTAAGAGGACAACATCCATTAAATGGATGAGTCAGAATTATCTGCCTAATGCACCTAAGGGTAAATATCTACTTGTAATAATAATGATGATTAGTTGGAAAAAAATAGCCATTGGAGTATAAGGGTCGCAGCATGCCCTTCTCTGGTTTGACTTTATTTCCAAGTTAGTTTGCCTGAGAAGCCAGCTTTGTCAGCCACAAAAACGTTGCATATGTAAAGTGTGAACATGGATCTGGTTCAAACTCTTTATGAAGTTGTCCTTTGTGAGGAAGAATAAATCAACATGAAAATGCTAGGAAGCACATTTGTCATATCTTTGACTCAAAGTGAAATGTCTGGCAAATTCAGTATGCACCAAGAACTCATTTCAGAACAAATGTTACTTCTACGTTTAGAAGAAATGCATTGAAGGATTACTAACAGATCTAGAGGATTACAATCAGTATCCCTGATCCCAGCCCTTCCTGGATCAGAAAGTTAGTTTCCAATCTCCCAAATCATACACCAAAGGTTTTATGGTGCTTGAAGTGAAGTGAAAGTGTTTGCACCTGTCAGGACCTGTGTTAGCTGATGAAATCAGCCGGCACACCACGACCAGGAGCGGCACTCCCTGCCCTGCCAGTGCCAGCTGCTGTAGCCAAGGAAACCCTGCTCAGGCCCTCGGGGACTGAACTCAGCGTTTGGCAGGGAACAGAAGAGGATTTGAATTTTGCTATAAAAGGTGGTTTGTATTTGAGTCTAGACATGCTTCTATTCATGATTTGGGATATTAAAGAAATTCTGGTCTTATTTGTATTCCATGTAATTTCATTTTAAAATTTCACTAGGGTAATGTTACAAATAAAAAATATTATTGTTTTAAAGAAGGATGAGCAAGTTTCTCTCCATGCACTGAAAGCCTGATATGGCAGTTTTGACATCCTGGAGTGGACAAGAAAGGTAAACCTACCCTTAGAGCTCACTCAGATCTATTCCTAACTCTAGACATTTGTTAGCACCTGAAAGTGTCCAAGACATTACTTTAGCTTATTAGATTTCACTTCAAGGCAGGCTGAATCTCAAAAAGAGCAGTTTTTAATCTCCTAAGTATGTTGCTTGTAAGTATTTCACAGATACCAGAGCTTGCTCCTGGTGGTGATTGTTTCAAAGGTTCTACTTTACACAAATTAAAGGCAGGGTTTTCATACACCTGTTTTTGCAGGGATGTAATAGATCTTGGGATATTACATTTTCCACAAATTTTAAATATCTGAGGAATGTTTTGCATGGCAACAATATTTAAAAGAAATTTCTGAAGTGACTGTGAAGACAGCCCCATGTTGCCCATTTAGATGACATTTTAAATCAAATTGTAACTTAAATGTAATTCCTTTATTCTTTACTGATGAAAGTGCTTCTTTACTGATTTTAAGCCTATATAGTCACACTTTCGTATTTCAGCTTGTCTTGGAACAAATGATTCTTAGCAGAAATTTTTGAAGAGCTACTCGTTAACAAAGAGCTCTGGTATAACAGTTTGGAGTGGGCTCTTTTTTTTTGGTACACAGATCAATAAAACTACTTGGAAAGATAGGTACCATTCCTTCCTTTTGGGTCTTGAAAAACAAAGATACTGAAAGGTAAAGGGACTTCCAAGTCATGGAAGGTATCAGTCACAAACCAAGATTCTCAACTTTTATTGCTGATAATGAGAGTACTATTAATGGTAAAATAGCTATGGTAATAATCTATTTTAAGTGACTCAGTTCACCCTAGTCAAACCAACATGTATTTTCAGCAATTAGAATGACTACAAGAATGCAACATGCTAACCTGAATGTTACTTCAAAACAAAAAATCCCAGCTGCAATGCAATTGAGCCTGCTACATAACAAAATACAGTAAAGTTGTACAAACTAGCATTAAAAACTTTTGAGGAAAATTTCAGGGCTTTCTTTCCTTCTAGGAGTCATCACCAATACCAAGAAATACATGGGAGCTGATTTCAGCTACAGACTGACAAGCATCCATGTCAGGGTTCACATCATGTAAGTTCACTGCTTAGGCACAGTTCAGAGCTTAATTAAGCTTTCGAAGTCTTCTTGTTAGGATAAATTTAATTGTCCTAGAATGTGTTGGCTTCCTGACTGGAGTGGGAAATGAAAGCCCTGATGAGTCAGTGTGGGAAGAGAGGAAGGCTCCTTTGCACCACTCCTATCACTGTGACTCAGAACTCTGCTTTGAAATTGTCAGCTCCAGGAAGGATGAGGTAGTTCAGTCTCCCTGTTCATTTAATTGAAAGTCTGTGAAAAGTCACAGGGTAAGAGTCTAAACCCCTCCTGTCTGCTAAGAAACAGTGGGACATTTCCAGTTCCTTTCACTCAGGGCAAGGAAGAGACACCAGGAGGTTATGACTTGTGGTTGTTACTAACCCGGACAGAGAACCCCATGTTCCCCTTTTGAAGGCTCAGAGCAATGTGAACATCACTTTTAAATGTTCTTTAGGATAAGTCTAGGTTATGTACACACAAAGTGCAAACTGGCTTCAGGTGGGCTGGTCCCAAAGCTGGAGTGCTGGAAAGAAGAGCTTGTACAGTACTTTATGTTGGAAGGAACCTCTGGAGTCATCTGGTCCAAATGCTCTGCTCTAAGTCAGACTCATTTCCAAAGTTAGACCAGGCTGCTCAGGGTGGAACATCTCCAATTGCTCAGCACAGAGTAATTTCAGAATGGGAAAGGGTTTAGAAACCCCCTTGGGCTGGCAGAGATTTTCACCAGCCATTTAGAATGTGATGGAGGAGAGTGCTACTTCTTAAATATGAATATGGGTTTCATGAAGGAGGACTTGCTGGAGTTACAAATGTCATAGGGAGAATTATTATCTGTTTTGATACAAAATAAAGCTAAACTTTTGGTGTAGCAACAGATTACCACACATATAACACTGCCTTTGGAAGCTTAATCTTATTCCAGGAAAAGAGGCACAAATTTTGCTGAAAAATTAATAAAATATCATTAACACAGTGACTTGAAATCATGAAACATAATTTTAAAAACTGAAATTAACACATATATTTCAAAGCATTTCAAAACATTAAGGCTGAATGTATTAATATAACCTGAGAAGGCTAAATCTTTGAATAAGCACAGACATATTTTTTGACACTATCAACACTTGAGTTCCTTGTCTCTTGCTTTCCTTGGCTCTTCCTTCTATTTTTCATCACTAGTGATGAGTGTTGATCACTTTACAATGCTACAGTACTGCAGAGATTGCAGAAGAATATTTCAATCCAAGAAGGCATGTATGCTTGGAATTTAAAAGGAATACTAATATAGACACTTTTCAGTTCATCATGTCTCAGAAAAGATTTTATTAATTCTCATTGAAGGCATTTTGCTTTAGCATAAAATATAGATTCTTCCTATAGTTATCTTCCATATGCAGCCAGTTTTTAGTTATTTCAGAAATAAGCATTTACAGTAAAAAGAAAGTGCTGTTACTATAAATGCTATTCAGAAAGTCAACAAGTCAGCAAGTAGATGAAGTGCTCTGATTGGACAGGAAACATGGAAATGATGTTTTACTAGTGATGTAAGCTTACTAGAGATAGCTGAACTACTTGCAAAATGCTGGAGTGAAAAAAAAAAAAGAACAAACAACCCAATGAAAACCTAAACCAAACAAACCAAAAAGCCCAACTGAAAATGAGCCAAAACAGCAGCTGTTATCACAGTTTTTCCATTTCCAGGAAACGTTATCAATATCACATGTAATCCTTTCTAAGCCCAGGTTTTGAGATTTTTGTTGCTCTTTGGTTTTTTGTTTTGTTTTGGTTTTTTTTCCTTCTTAATGGAAGTACAAGAATGAAAAAGAAATCACAGGTTTTGTAACAAAATTTATTAGCAAACATTAATGCAGTAAAAAAATAAGCAAATATTTTTTTCATTATAAGTACTTAAACTTCTCCAATTAATTCAGACTTTGAAGTTTGCCTATGTTAGTGCTAGAGATCAATATCAAACAAAGTAGAGTTAAATAATCTTAGATAAATAGTATGCTCAACGGGGGAATGGAATTTGGAGGCTGACATCTCATTGGCCTTGGGACAATGTTCACTATTGCAAAACAATATATTAGTCACAAATCATGCTTAACATGCAACAAGAGTTGCACCAGTAATGTGAGTCTGATGTTCTGCCAGTGACTTTAGATGTATATAAGCTAGTACAAAGTAAATGATATCTTTTTGGTTGGAAATTGTGTTTGCATGTGCAAAATTTGCATAGCTTTGCTGGACTGATGTGAAATATGTTTGTTCTTCCCATTAATTTCTCACCCAAATATAGCATCATTAATGCAAAAGGAATTAAAACCATGGAAAAAAATCCTTGCATGTGTGTGGAATAAACATTTTTTTAAAATGTAATTCAAAGTGACAAACCTGCAACTCCTCAGGTGCTTCAAAGATCACTGAGTTCAATAGGAAACACAATCCTAAACGAGCTAATTTGTGACGAGTTACACGTGTACTTAAACCCAAGGTGGTTAGCAATCCATCCTCTTTCCATCAATTGGAAGTTTTTTATTAATGCAACCAAAATGCTTTTAAAGGGGAACCCTATGTTTTTCTTCACAAGCAAAAAGCTCAGTAATCCATTACTTTGTGTAATAATTGCTGCTGTGTTTGTACATCTGCCATGTATTAATGGAATTGGTTGTGTCTGATTTTGCCATTCCAAATCATTACCATTTAAGAAGTCTATTCAGTCTATTTACCCATCAAAAATTGCACAGAGAACTAAATGACTTTAACAAATGCTTTCGTAACTTTGTGACAGAAGGGTGAGCCCTTTTTTTTTGTCAGGAGAAGTTTCACCTTAACATGAGGAAGAACTTCTTTACATCGAGGGTCCCAGAGCACTGGAAGAGGCTGCCAAAGGAGGCCATGGAGTGTCCCTGTCTGGAGACATTCCAAACCCACCTGGACACGTTCCTGGGTCACCTGCTCTGGGTGACCCTGCCTTGGCAGGAGGGGTTGCACTATGTCATCTCCTTTCCAACCCTAACAATTCTGCGATTCTGTGGAATGCGACCATATAAAAATGGGTCAATGTGTTAAAAATGTCTCATCAAAATAATGGGAGCAAGCAGTTAGAGATGCCTACAGGTTGCTGAATATGCCCAAAGCTGCCAGTTTTCTAGTTTCACTCTTCCCTAATTAAGCTAAATAAGCAAGAGCCTGAAGTCAACAGAGGGTGTTTTAGCAGTGATTTGAGAAAGGACAAGGAGATGAAAGCTATGAATGACTGTGTGGATTTGCCAAGAAATCTTTCATTGCTGTAGGACAAGGACAGAATTTAAGCAGTTTAAAGGACAACTAGCACTGAAACTGGAATGTGCTATTTTATCCTCAAGCCAGACATAAAGGAACACCCTACTCCACAGGTATCGGTACTATAACGATCAGGATATCTCCGTCTGGTGTGTCTTTATATTTTTGCTATATATATGTGCGTGTGTGTATATATATACATGTAAATGAATTGGATTACTCTTCCTTTGTTTTTCCAGTTGAATTAATTCATATTATAGATAAAAAATAGCCTTCCCATGATGTGAATTTGCTTTCTTTTTATGAAGGACATAAAAATAAATACTTATCAAAAGCTAGTTAACAGCTATACATTTTACATTAAGAAAAGCATAAATTTGAATTCATAACAGCTTTTCAAGCAAACAGAAAAAAGACAGTTTTTATACAACTAAAACATATTATAATGTGTAGTCCTACAGGAATGCAAAACAGATAAAAAGAGAAAGGAAATTGTGTCCCCTAGGTGTGGTATTTCTGCAGATTCATGGCTTTTGAATTGGGTGAGTTGAAGCCTTTCAAAAAAAATGTAGAAACTGCACATACACCAGATATTTTTTTTTTGAGCTTTAGGGATTTGAATTAAGTGTGAAAAAAAGATAAGTGAATAAGAACTATTTTATCAGTGACTCTTAACTGGAAAACACTCAATCATCTTCTTGTCTAAATGACACCAGTACCAGGTGACAGAGGATATTTACATGTCAGTAACCTGACTTAGACCACTTATTCAGATTTTGTAGACTGACACACTCTTGCAATACACAGCAAGACCTATTGTTTTGCCACATATATAATGTTTATAAGATTACTTTCTTTATTATCTCATATAAAATCATTATTTACTGTGCCACTAAAGATATCACAGACTCTAGGCTGTGTTTATTAAAATGTACTCCTAATGTTTTCAGAAAGAGATCACCATGTTATTAAAACATAAGCATATTAGTGAGGCATAAATACATCTGTTTGCAACAATGAAGTAATTGCATACAATAAGCGTGTATAAAAACAATAGGATGGGAAATGATTAGCAGTTTTTTAAGGTAAAATTAGTATTGACATATATTAAAATATTTTAAAAGAAAAATGTTTTTAATATATCCCATATATTTATTTTATTGTACTTTATTACTTTTCTTCGTTGCTTTAAGAAAATGGAGATATTCCAGTAAAAATTATTAACTAAAGCTTATTTTTTCCATTCCAGTTAACATTTTTTCTGATAAAAATAAAAAACAAGCAAAGCTTCTAACAATAGGAGTAAGAATGAAGAATATATTTTTCTGATTTCCAGTGTTCAAGACACAATTGTATTGTTGGTGTGTATGAATATGTGAAAAGATATATTTATACATTTAAATATATAAATATATATTTATATAATAGATATTAAATATATATTATATTAGTTCATATTTATATTTATTAACATATACTTGTATATTTTAATATATATAGGAAAAAACTGCTGCTCTTTCTTGCACTGTTTACACCTGAAGAACTGCAACTATCCAGAAGTACATAATGCCTTAAGGTTATTGACAAAAAGACCTTTAAACATCTGTTCTGGAACTACACATGGGAGTAAAAGTGGCTTTTCTGTGTGCAAAGAGGATACATGACATGCTGAGCACTGTGAGTTGGAACCTGTTTAACACTGATCATACAGGTGTCATAACAGAGACAACCTCCAACTGCTAACAATGCAGCACTTCTGGTTCACTTTGTAATGCTTCTTTTAATATCCTTCCACTTCATTACAAAAGCAATGAACCTGAACAGTCATGCTTAAAAAAAGAAAATACCTTTGCTTCTCAGGTGAATTTGTAGTTGCTTGTCCAAAACTGCTGCACATATCATGTGTCTCTAGGCAGTCAAGTAGTTACAGTAATCTCATCTCCTCTGCAGTGGTCATTTGAGTGTTTGCTATCCTGATCTGCTGCCATGCCAGCACTTTAAAGCAAGGGAGTTTTTTGTCATTTATCATTCTCCAGCCAATCCTGGAAAATATGACCATTTTTGTCCTCTAACATTGCTAAAGCACGCTACGTCTTGTAATCACAATCTTAATTCTCTATTCATCATTCACCCATCTTACACTCCTTCCAGCCCCGGTGTCTGACAAGCCTGCAGCTGCTCAGCCTCCACAGGAAAACAGCTCACACACACACACACATATACATGAACATCAGGTCAGCGAGGAGGAGACAAGAGAAGAGGCAAATGAAATGGCTGAAAGATCTTGGTCAGCTCAGACCGGCCTAGAGCTTTAAAACAGCCAAGAAAACAGTTCTATAGCACAGCAGAGCACAATGTGTTTGAATATTTGAAGTTTGCATTTTTATGTGTTATAATGAAGAGCAAAAGTAAAAAGCTGTCAAGCAAATTCTTCCATGGCAACTTAAATGTGTTTTTCTCACACTTGGGTGATCTGAGAGTACATGCACACATTGTAATCAGCTTTTCATTAATAACAATGAAATGTCCATTCCTATGAAGGAAAGTCATGAAGGGTGTTTTTAGATAAATTTGGGACACCTTGCAAAAATAACCTGGAAGTCAGCGTGACTAACATCTAAGTGGGAAATATTTCAAGAGTAATATTCTCTTGAAGTTTTCATGAAATGCTTATTGCTCAGTGGATAGGGTCAGCCTCCAGAAGAAAGGAAGAAGTAACATCTGACAAAATTCCTTTATAGTTTTTCTCCAGAAAACCACAGATGGCTGTTTCGTCTTCTATGTTGTTTAATGCTAATGGCTGCAGTGAGTTTACAGGTCTCTGACACAACTCTACAGCTACACTGCTGCTGAATTGGTACCCATGGAAGCAGTACCTTAAGATTAAGAGAAAATTCTGCATCAGAAAAATATCACTAAGCATTTTTGGACAACAGCAGCTAGAGCAGAATGGTGATTTTGAAGGAAACTATGTCATTTTAAGGGAAAAGAATAACATACATTAGTCTCAATAAAATCATGTGAGGAAAATTCATGAGTCACCAAGAAATGTCATCACTGGATGGTGGTATCTGGAAAGGTCCTCCTGAATTACTTGTCCGAACACAGCCGAAGTTTATTGGGTGCTTGACTGATAAGTAAAATTGACAATTCTTGTCCCAGGGAGAAGAATGTGGACATGGGAGAAGTATAAGACAAACAAAGGCTGAAAGTGGAGGAAGGGAAGCCAAGGACATTCCTTTGGCTAGTTAATTTTCTGAAGTATGCTTCATAAAGGTTCTAACTATAAGAATATATGCATTATGGTTTAGCATAGTAATTCCACAGTGTAACTAAAAATATCCCACTGGATGCCAATTAACATGTTATATCTGGGCCTGTTGAATTTCTGCTGTAATTTTGTAGCAAAACACGGTTAAAGGGTAGATAGGTTTATCTGCACATCTATTGCTAGAACCCAATATCTTTGCTTTACAGTTATGAGTAGGAATCTTACCTACTTACTCCCAGGTCCGCTTGGGAAATGATTAGAATGGAATGTAAACTGTATTAATGCAGGCATAGGGCTCTTACGGGAAGGTGTGTATCAGCTGAAGAATTGACTTTGTAAGATAGAGGAGGTGAACCAAAGCTATTACCAGTCTGTGAGAAGAGAGGCACTAACAGCCTCCCAGCACTTGAGACCTCTTCTCTTATGTCTTCTTTTCCTTTAATTGTATAGATTAAAAAAAAAAAACAAACCAAAAAAACAACCAACCAACCAACCAAAAAAAACCCCAAAAAAACCCCACCACCACCACCACCACCAAAACAAATAAACAAACAACAACAAAAAAACCAAAACAAACAAACAAACAAACAAAACCCAAAAAACAAAAAAAACCCCACCCAAAGTGTAACCCAGAAATCTCTTGCTGGTTTTGGAATATCCTCATTTTACAGAGGCATAAGCTTTCTTCTCTACCTAATATCAAAAAATGCAGAAAAGTCAGTAAGTTCAGGCATGCTTGTTATCAGATCTAGTGCCTCAGCCATCTGGCTCAACAGTTCCTGAAACTGCTGATAGTTGTCTGGCAGAGATTATAACCACTGTCACTGAGTCCTGAGAAGGCATTGAAGAAGTCAAGCTAATATTAATTTATTTACATATTTTTGTCCTTGTAATCTGTCTCTATCTAGGAGGTCAGAATGGCTTAAACTGTGGTTATGGTTCTAGTTCTCTAGGGGAAATGGCATGAGAAGATAAGAACTTGATTTGATAGGAGAGGAACAATAATAGCACTCACAATTTTCAGCTAACAGACTGACTAAACTTCACACATCCACAGAAGACAACTGTGAAAGCAGGCAGAATTAGAGACACAGGGCAGGAGACAACACTGTGGTATAAATCTTTTAAAGCCAGAACAGAAATTTAGACCACGTCAGGAATTGCAACACTTAATACCTGTGGGCCCTGCAGGGGACTTGGCAGGGCTGCATTAAATTTACCTCTCAGCACATAGCAGGAGATGGACTCCCAAGAGCAGTGTTCAAGCGAGTGAAGGGCTGATCCGTGAGTCCCACAGAGGCAGCCAGTGGGGAACAGGGAGCAGAAGACTTTCTCTGAGACTTAAATATTTGCATTCGGCCTGGAGCTACAGCCCAGGAGCTTTCCTGATGGTAGATAGCTATTGCCATTCCTTCTGGGTGAGCCCGAATGATTTCTTTAAAAGCAAGTTGTGTCAGGAAACTCTAGTGATGCCTGTTTCCCATGGATGACTGCTGATTTTGCACTACACCTCTTTACAATGACAACTTGTTTCCCACGAGTTCTACCAGCTAATAGAGGCTGTGAGCTAAGGCATGTTTTGACACCTTGTATCTCTTGCATACCCTACCGACAGCTCTCTCACCAGGACATGAATTTAAATCCCTCCCTGCTACCCAGACGCTTATTTTTCCAGAAGCTCTGCCCCTTTTTCAGTTTGACTGAATTTGTACAATGAGTTTAAAAGTTAAGTGAGTTGAGGGGGTGGGTGGGAAAGATTTACAGAAAAGAATAACCTTATGGCCCATTAAGCCTGGTGTTTTTACGGCAGGCAAAAAAAAGAGCAAGGGCAGAAATGACTGCCTTAGCTTTTATAGTTTGAAAATTTAGTGATGAAGCACCCCCCCAGGAAGCAGGAAAGAACCCAGCCTATGTGGGTTCAAATCTGCATCTTGCATGATCAGGGAGATTTCACCTAATTATCAAATTATTTACTCATGGAGAAAGGTGCTTGTGACCTCTACCTTATGATTTGGCAAGAAAGCAGCTATGGGGACAGACCTATTGTTAGGCTATGAACTTGTGCCAATATTTCAGAGAAACACAGTTTAGCACCTGAATCCAATTTTCAGCAGCTACCTGAGTGGGTCGATCCTGAGCCTTTAGCAGTTTCCAAATGAAGGCTGCAGTGAATCAGAACATCTGTACATGAGGCTAGATATTTAAATGTCTTAATACATATTTACATGAATACACTCTACAGTGCCAATTTTTAAGTGTTTTGACTTGAACTAACTTCCTAACAGATGGTTATTCTGAATCTATCTTCATTTATTTATGGCTGTTTATGTTTTTACAGATATAATAAATGATCCAAAGCTTATTCCTTGTCTATTTATTTATATTTTAATAACAGTTAAAGATATTGTTGTACTGCACAATTTATACAAATTATATAAAGATGGTCTTTCTGTGTTGTACTTGCATGAGGTGCCTCTGAATATTCAAGGAAAACTTCTATGACCATAACACAAAGTGAACAAGCACAAATGAGATGTTAGAATCATCTATACTACTGTAAGCTTGAGATGTTGCCATAAAATAAACATCCCCCAAAATATATGAAATAAAAAAAAAAAATAGGAGAAAATACAGGAAGATAAAGAAAATATTTAAGTACATATATGAGAAGCTTTGGAAAGTGTAATTCCACAAATTAATTTGTGTAAGTGTAATTCATGGACATTTTCCCAATAAGATAAAGCTCATGGTATGTAAAATGCTGGGTTTGGTTTCATAAACAGATATAGGCCTGACTTAGGAAACTGTCATGAAAATGTGTAAGTATGGCAAAATTGGGACTAAAGAGTGTTTATTTATATCAAAGCATTTCCTAACTAAAGAAACAAGCATATACAAAGTATTAAGAAATGAAGGGTATAATACTGCTGCCAGTGATAGTCATGCCTCACCATGTAAATCAATGAGTTTCAGAAAAGTAAATGAGAGAGGGAGTTAGTTTTCTCTGCCCATTACTGTGATTAATTAGCTTATTTTCAATAAGAAAAATACTAGCTATATTGTTATCTCATAGCTTTTTCACATTATCAATAGCACCAGAAAAAACCAGCTATCCATTACACTTCTAAAAGCAAAAGGCACATGTGACCATGAACTGCTGTGAGGCTTCCGTAAAAAATGTCACGAGAAAGAAAATTCCTCAACTTTGAAGTTGTATTTGTTTATATGTAAGTTTTAATATCCAGGGAAAGCAAATCTTTCTGTAATAATTTTCTTACATTACTATGACATACATTTTTAATGCATGGTTTTAACTACAATTGTCTAAAGAAGGTTCAGAAGATATTAGAGTTGCCAACTTTTATTATACAACTTTACATGCACTATAACACTACTTCATTTGCATCAATAAATCTGGTCTGGAAGGAAAGACAAGGAAATTTTCCCACTGAATGATTAAGTTGATTTATTTCCATAAGCCAAATAAAATTTTCAGGAAACATAAACTCAAAAAATTATCGATGTAGAATGGTTTTTATCGCATCAGCTGCACAACTCCACTGGGGAAAACAGAAAGGAGAAGCCCTTAGGCCACATTTTGTGTGACCTAATTCTTTCAAGGGTATGTTTCTGCAAATTTTTAGGAAGTGACAATGCAAATGAACGACAGTTCCCACTGTGATGTTTTCATGGAATTTCTGCATAACCTCTAAACAGCAGACTTTGCACCAACACTAAAGTACATAGTTTTGTTGTAGAGCTTAATTACTTTTGGATGTAAATGAGCAGAAAAACAATTATCACACACCCAGCAGAAGAAATGGTTATGCTTCTATAAATTTCTGGTATTCTACTGCTGTGATTGTCAATTTAAAGTTTCAGTCTCTGTGCTACTGCCAGTTAATGATTAGTCTACTACATTTTGGTGAAATTGCACTCCAGTCAAGGGAAATGAAGTAAAAAGATGAGGGGAAAAAAGAAACTAATATTGTTGAAGTCTAATTAGAGTAGCAGGGCCAGTGCTGGACTTAGCTGTGATGAGGTTGACTTTCTATTAAACTCAATACACTGAATTCACTGAGAGCAAGATCAAATGCCATGATTTCATTTTCATGGGTGATGTGTTAATAGGAGTGGGATTAACTTCTTCCTCATGCAGTGATTTTTTTTTACGTTAATGCAAATCAGAATTCAATCATTCTTCCCTTTGCAAGTATAGTTCTAAAATCTGTCACTTTACTTTCAGAAGGATTGTACCCTGCAGCTTATTTTGAAGGAAATCACATTGTTTTAACAAAGAAAAAAACCATTTTATTGACTTCGGCATCATCAACAATATCTTCCAGAAATACATTTTAAGAACTATGTTCCTACGTCAGACAATTATTTCTTACTTATATGGCTTTAACTCACGCTGCTTTGTTTCTAAATGAGTACTTCCAGCAAGTGAATGTACTTTCATTTAGCAACTTAAGTTTTCCATTTAAACAAGTAAAGATCACATTTGACCCATAGTTAATAAAAGCATACTAATAAAATTATTTTAAAATTAATATAATTATATTTTATCTCAAAATAGTAATCCCTCTCCAAAATACCCCCCAAAACCCAGAAAACTGCAAGCCCAACCCTCTTCCCCAACCAATACCCTGATATTAAACTCTATTTCTTCCCTAGAACATGGAAGTATCATATTATTTCCCTTCTCTTTTAAAATGTTAATGGGCATTAACCACATATATTACCAGCCATGTATGCTGAAATACTTCAGGGTTCCTGACACATGATGTCACACTTGGTGCAATAAGTATTGCTTGAATGCCAATAAATATATATTGTGGAGAAATATTACATATGAAGCTTCATCCTTCCACCTACAATTATTTAATACAGAAAGATCCAAACCATATATAATTTAGATAAGGCAGAATAGCATTTCAAATGAAAAAAAAAGGTCAGATGCATGTACTACACATTTTTCATTTTAAATTGTGCACAAAGTCTACTTGTAGACCTTTGAAATTGATGGCAAGTGTGAGTGTTTATTCAGCTGGAACTTTTTCATATATAATGCATATGTTCCCTGAAATATTTTAAATTTGCTACTACAAACAAATACTGAGATGTTGTGCACGCATCTCAAGTATTCTATACAGCAGATTAAAAATGTGATATGGACATCAATTCCCTAATGCTTCATAATGTATATTCAATAGTAAAAGAAATCAATAGAATTTTATATTTGATTTTCTAAGAGAACCACAACACCTCACTTCTTACATGAATACAAGGAAAATCTAAGGAATGCATGCGATATTTGTGTATTTTTTATTTCTTTTTAAATGTTTTGTTCTGAGGATTTTCTCAAAAATTATTTGAGAAATATCTTTAACATAAATACCTCTACTGGCAGTATTCTTTTCATTGGGGAATAACTTTGATAGTCCAAAATCTTTGATGTGTTAATAGTTCCACTATATTGTTTATTTATCTCCAAAATGTTCTCAGCTTTCACTTGCTCCAGTGTCTTACATGAATCAGCTCTTAAAATATAGAAGTTGTACAAATTCACATTCTATCAATATAGAAAATGACAAGAAGAGACTATTGAATTAAATTTTGCTAAAGCTACCATCTTCCAACCTATCACCTTATACTGATGGATTCTCATGTTAGCTAGACCACCAAAGCATAACCACTGGATAGCTTGGCATTCAATCATAGAATGACTGAACAGTTAAAAATTTTGAAAAATGCCTTTTCCCACCTAACGTTGACTACAAAGCTGTACCTGAGCCTGTTGTCTTATGATCAGGTCCTGGCTTTTTCAGTGAAAACTGCCTGTACGAATTACTGAAATTGATATTACTTCAACAGAAGTACCACAAATACTGAGTGTTGTTATCCTTTAAAATGGTCAGGCCAAAGATATCTCTATCTGAAAAAGTCCTGTAAGAAATGTTTTTCCCCATGTGCTGAAGAATATATTTATATATGAGGAGACTGTCATCCTCAGTTGTTCTCTTTTGTATTAATCATGAATCTATCAACCTGAAAAACGAAGCTCATGGGAGCAGAAGATAGGCTAATTCAATAAACAGAACAAAAGATTTCAGATTCCCTGTCAGACGACATTAGATTGACCACAATTTTCTCAGCTTTTAGAACAAAACTGAGAACTCACTTCAAATTAGTATCCTCATAGTCACTATAAAAAACAGCTATGAAGAAGAAAATAGGACATGATCATGGTGGAAGGGGTAAGGTTAAGAGTAAATTAGATTGTTGAGCTGTTGTGAGTCTAATTAATTTTTGGAAAATAGTATGATAGGTAACATTAAGATAGGAGAGAAATATTTTACTATGGAAAAGTATTTAATATTTTGAATATAGAAAATATTGGTTAAATAGAAAATCAGATAGGAGGGTGATTTTTTTTTAATTAGCAATGAAATAATCACTTTAAGTAATAAGTAATTTGTGACTTTTACCATAATCACAATTGATTCCTTAGTTGTAATGGTTTCCAGAAAGGAAAATGGTTTCAGTTAAGAAAATGTGCTATTTAAAATGCATGTGTATAGTACTTTGTAATAAGGTATGGATTATAACTGCATAATTGACTGACATTCCATTAAAAAGCTTTAAATTAGGTAAAGACGGGTGTGTATTGAACTGTTGCATTTTAGTGCACTTCTGGTGGCAAATCAAGAGATTGCTCTTGAACAGTATCACCAAGAGAGTGGGGCTGTGTGTTGAAGGGCAGTGTCTGTAATCAACAGATCTGTCCCTAACAGCTGTTATCTCAAGACATGCACGTGCTGCTTCCATCTTCTGAACCAAACAGAAAACATTAGGACAAAGTGTTAGATTACTCTTCCATGAAATTTAACTACAACTACCCTTAGATAAATTTCTGGAGTGACAAGCACTTATATGAGCTGAAGATCTGGCCAATTCAATTTATTTACAAGGGACAAAGTGTTTTTCCTAAAGACAAATGAGTTAATAAGTTTCTGAAACAACCACAAAAAATCATCTTACCATCTTAAAAGCACCTAGCAAAACATACTTGGAACTTTTGGAAATATAACATAGACCCTAAAGAATAATTTAGAAATTGTTATTCAAGTCCAATATTCACTCTTTGTTTATTGACTCAGCAGGAAATAAGTGTTATTTAAATCTTAAAATTGCTACTGCATATAACTGAGTTTAGTTTCAGGAGGAAGAACAGGAGTAGTAGAGTGAAGGAAAGATGAGTTTTTTGGACCTCTAGATTATGATATCAATGAGTAGCATGTGACAGAGCCCACCATTTGATATTATGAGCTTTCAGTGCTGGAGGTCATTCCTTGGAGTTGTTTTATTTACAATATTGCCATTAGACCTACTTCATCACAGCCCATGTAAACAGGGAAATGGCAAGACCATGGTCTTTAGGGATGTCTATAAATAACAAAAAAATTAATCCACTTCTGTCCATGAAGTAAATGAGTAAGGAAGAGGTATTTCCTACTGCTACTATGTGAGGTCAAACTCACTTCATGAATATAGATTCTATTTTAATTGAGGTACAAGTAGATCTGCAAACATAATCTAAGATAAGGCATCTACCATTTTAAGCAGAAATAACAGTAGTACAATGTCCATAATATTAAATAATTGGCAAATTTGCCTTAGTGGAGTTTACAAATTTGGATCTAAATATAAAATGCAGCTATTTGAAACACTATTTGTACTCCAGCTATAGATTTGCACAGTTTTGACACCATTAGTTCATTACACTTTATTTTTTAAAAGAAACAAATAATCTATGTTTTATTTTTCAGAGAGATATTTTCTTACAAATAACAAACCAGAAAAAAGCATTTAAAATTATTCTACGTCGTACAAAATGTTATAAGACTCAGCATGTATTTTAAATGCTCCTGAAGGATTTGAAGTTTGGGGGTTTTTTAGTTTGGTACCCACCAGTGCTTCACGTTGAACAATTAAACTGGCCAAATACATGTTTCTCTGTGAATGATGAATGAAAAACATACTGTTCAGCATCTTTGCTAAGTGTCATTGAATTTAGCACATATGCTAGGAAAGAATTCTCATTTCTTCTAAATTTGTAGATCACAGGTTGCATTAAGTGGAGAGTAACTCCCACACAGTGTTTGGATTTTTTACCATTACATTTCAGTAACTTCTTCTAATTTCATCATTATAGCATATCCTCTAAGATGTGGAAAATGTTTTGCTCTTTTTTTTTGTTTTTCTGATGAATATTTTGTTTTTAACATATTATTTCATAACTTCCATATTTCTGAATCCCATGATTGATTAGAATAGGGATTTGAACAAATACCATAAACATATTTTGTTGGCTGAAAACAACTGATTAAATACAAAGAGATGAAAATCAAAACATAAACCCAGGTATGGAAGGCCCTGGGCATCAGTGAAGACTGGCTGCATACCTGATTTCTAACATGGGCTCTCACAGGTTTCAGTAGAACCCTGAATCTGCCAGGGACTTTTTCTGATTAATATCCTGACTATCACTTGCAGGCTTCATTTAGAAATAAGAGCCCACAATAACCTCTCTTTTCTCTTGCCTTCCAGGTGTGCAGCTGGTATACTTGGATATTTTTGTCAGTGAGAATTTATTTTATGGCTTGCTAGCTCTAGTAGTAAGTCCCTATTTATATCTTAACTAGCATCTACATCAGTTTTTCTGTGAGCCACACTAACACAGAAACATTATTTGAAATATGCTTTCAAACAACATACTGCTAATTAGCATACAAGGTAAGTGGGCATGGCTACAACACATGGTGTCAGTCATTTATAAAAATTTTTGGCTTTGCTATTTAGAAACTGGTGTGTTAAGCTATAGATCTTGATACACATATTAACTTTTACAGTTCTTGGTGATATGAAAACCAGGATTTTACATATATATAAAGCCTCTAGGATTACTTGCAACAGCATAAAAATAAATAAGATGTAGAAAAAACCTTTCAAACAAGAAGCCTAATAAGGCACAGGATCTTCTCTAAACTCAGTCAGAGAAAAAATAATCTTTAAGTATTTTTCTCTTTCCACATCAGCTCCGGAGGATAATAAAACACATAAAATAGAGTCAGTAGTATGACTGCTCAACTAACCCTGAAGTTTTCCAAACGATATAAGACAAAGATCACCTAAGCTTATTTCACAACTACAGTCACCCACATGATGAAATCATTGGCCTGTACTGAAAGTTAAATCAGCTTCTGGATGAAGAAAGAGTATATTTCAACAATATTACCAGGTAACTTTTAGACTTAAACTGGTAGGAAGACAAAGATAAGTGGAGAAATGTAGATAGCATGCTGAGTTGACACACATTAACTGGATATTCACCCCAACACACGAGAGTCACAGTCAAAGTGTAAAATTGTTTTCTGGTGTCTTGTCCATTTGGCCACAGGACAGGATCACCATGGAATTTTCTCCAATTAAATGTGATTTATTCAAATAGTCTGGAACTGTGCTGAAAGCTGTAAAATGAGAAAGCTCCAACACCCATGTAGAAAGGTAAAGGTGCATGATACTTCTACATTTATCTCCTTTCTATGGTAAACAGCATTTAAGCTTTCCAAGAACTGAAATCACACATGAAACAAGAAATGCAAGTAACAAGGACAAATAGTCATTCCTTCCTCACAAATAACACTAAAATGAAGGAGTAGAAAGAGGATTGGAAGGAAATGCTGTGAGACCAGTCTTCTAGAAGTTTTCAGGAAGCATGAAGATTATATACCTTTAGGAGGATAAAAAATCAGATTTCATTTAAACACAACTGATATACATTTCAGTAATTAAGATGACTATTATGACGTCAGTAGATAAATATCTTTTGTTTCTTGCAGTGGCTTTCTGCCACTACCAACTTCACTCTCAGTTTATTTCTTTCAGGAAAAAAGGGGTTCATTTATGCAAATAAACTTGATATGGCAGATATGAACTACCTTTCTCACAGCTGATGTTTCAGATTTCTAATGCATTAGTTTCTGACAACACTGACTCAGTTTCCAGAATGAATCCTGTCCACTGGAAGAATTGAACAAGGTATATATACAGTTATAAAAAAATTGCTATCTGAACCTTCCCACATGAAGGCTGAAGAAATGTAGAAGCAGATAAGCAAGGTAAGCCAATAATTATCAGGGACAACAAAAATTGCGTATCTTCTCGTAGAACAGACTCGCAAGTAGTTTATCTTTCCATTTTTAATGTCTTCATCTCTGCCACTTCATCCAGAAGAAAATATAGGAATTGATAGGCTATAGCCATTGCAGAACAATCAGCCAAGAAACAGGAAGCCTCTTCTCTGGACTTTTCCATCCATTCCCAACTGCTAATCTATCTGAAGGTTAATTTGAACTCCTTTCTACTTTCCAAAATTATAGTTCCATTTCTCATTCTAAAATGACTCACTAACTCTTGGTACTGGGTAAATATCCAAAGTCACACAAAACTTTGAACTTCTGAATGTTCACAGACAACCTGGGCAAGTGCTGGTCATTCCTGTTTCCAAAATTTCAGTCTTCAGTCTACGAAATGCAGCTAAGCACTAAGTTTGATAACAAGCTTTTCATCAAAGAACAGTTAAATCAAGTAAATCTGAAACAATGTGTCACTAAAATGCATTATTGTAATCTTCCAGTGCAAAGTCAATTGGAAAGATAAGAGAGTGATTTTGTGCCAAATAAGAGATAACATTGTCATTCTCACTTTAATATTTGTATTCAGATTAAGGGCCAGGAGTCAAAACAGAGAGCAAATCTCATTTTTAGACCTTAGTCTCCAAGTTCAGGAAAGCAGTTAATATACTTAAATCCAACCTACCTTAAGAGATATAGTTGATTATGTTCTTAACTATAACCCAATACTTATGTTCATTATGTGATGTTTGACTAAATTCACTACTACAAAAAACAGTTCTTCAAGTCACTGCTGGAAGATTCTCTATCCAAACCTCAGAACTACATTACTAGATGGAAAACTAGGTGTACAGGATTTAAATATTCCTTTGTATTCAGGATAATTTGTTAACTTTTGCACACTTCTTTTATGTTATACACAAATAAATATGTTCATTCTCCGTGGTCTGAAATGGTGAATGGTATGAAATGCAGTGAAATGGTGTGAATAATAGCCAAGTAATAAAGATGCTGCAGCTTATTTAGGTTCATCTTGTAAACAGGCCAGCCATGTGTTCATCAGGCAGGGGCTGTGCTGGGCTGGGTTATCACATGTGGGTAATGTGCCACATTCTTCTCGTGCCACACTGTCGCATTCCTCACTGCGCTGGATGGAATCTCGCGGGCTCACAGCCTTGACAGAGTGCAACAGCAAAGTTACACGATCCTTCCTAGCAAAGCATCTTCTGGGAGATACTGCTAAGGCTAATTGATTAGTCAAGAATTTCTGGGATGAACTATGACCCTGCTAAATATAAAAGGAAGTGCTAAATGCTACACAGCCCATGTTCTTCTCTTTTTCATGGTAATACAAACCTTTTTGTATTATCTAGGAGATCCATGTTAACTTGATCAAAACCTTAGAATATACTGTTACTCTAAATTCTGGATTAATTCCTGATTTAAACAAATAGAATTAAAATCTGAAGAGCCTCTACAATTCTTGGCTGTAAACAGAAATGGGATTAAATCAGATTCCATCCACTGGTCATGCTCAGAGGTATACAGGGAAATTAGAAAGACATTTCTGCATTGGCAGTTTCACTCAAAATGGTTTCTTGAACTGAGAAACAGCACTAAAGAGATAAAACAAAATAAGAAAACAGACACTTTAGTGATTCTGTCTGGCTAGAAAGTATTTTGCTTCTTGTAAGACATTATTTTAATCAGATTTATATTTTTTCTATTATGAAGAGACCCAAGACTGACTCTACAACACTTTTTAAAAATAAGTGATTCTGTTCTACCACATTAGATTGAATGTCATCCAGGAATAAATATTTAGGCAATTAGATATGTTATGTTAATTTTGTACAAGACAATGCTCTAACCTAAGGCAAACAAAATGAAATCACAGAAAGTAATTTAAACAAAAGTGAATACAAATTGTGAAAATGGCACATTTTTGATAATGAAGTTTACTCACACAGTGATGTGTGAGTACATTTTAATAGACTATTATCCTTTAATATGTTTCTGACATGTACAAATATATTATGATTCAAAATTTACAACAAAGTTTTGACAAAAGCTCGTGTTACAACAAGAAGGTACAGGAAGAAATTGGAATAATTTAGCTCTGTTCTTTCACAACTTATGTATTTTCACTTAAACTTTTGTAAGTGCTCAAAAATCTCTAGCCACTTTTGGAATTCCAGGCATAGATATTCTATTTAGAGTTAGACTGTATATCTACATTTTAAATATTCATACCATCTTCAGCACATCACTGTATGAAATGATTCATCACTTTCCTGATACAGAGCCAAGGAAACAGGTTGGTTTCTATTTATAGAAGACTCTTTGTAAAGAAAGGAAATGCAAGGAAAACTAAAGATACTAAATAAACAGCACTTAAAATTGTGGTCTACAAATTATAGTATGAAGTTCTCCATAAGAATTATTGTAAGGAGAGGTTTCTTCTATAAGAGTCCAAAAAAAAATTGCCACTCTCCTGTTCTGTTATTTTATGATTTCTTAAAAAATCTTAAGATTTCTAAAAAATTAAAAGGCTATTGAAGTAATTTCTTTTTTCTTCTTCAGTTTTTTTTGGTTTTTTTTTTTTTAATCATACCATGGGGGGGAATGACATTTTTGCCAGGACCATATAAGATTTTCTGATCTTTACCAGATACAGCGGAATAATGCCAATTAATAGAAAAATGCCAGCTTCCCTTAGAAGCTTTGGCTCTCATTAAGGAAGAATTACATATTCAGATACCATGAAAAATATTTTGGCTGAACAGTTACTTATGTCTTAAAAAGTTCACATTAAAAAAAGAACAAGATAGTTTTTTTAGAAATAAATTATATATCTTGAGGTTTTAAATAAAAATGGAATCACAAGTTCAAAAATATTAATTGTTCAGGACATAATTTTAAATGTAAACATAAACATAGGAGTTTTCTGTTAGAGAATCAAGCCTTGGTTACTTTCTTCCAACCATAAATGCCAAACTAGAAAAAGTTAAAAAAATTTCAATGACTACAAAATAGTTTTTGTCAGAATCACAGAATTATTTGGGCTGGAAGGGTCCATAAACACCTTCAGGTTCCAACCTCCCTGCCATAGGCAGGAACACCTTCCACTAGGCCAAGCTGCTCAGAACCCCATCCAGCCTGGCCTTAAACACTTCCAGCTTTCTGGGCAACCTGTTCCAGTAACTCACCACCCTCACAATAAAGAATTTCTTTCTAATATCCAGTCTAAACCCACTCTCTTGCAGTTTACAGCCATTCCCTCTTGTCCTATGTGCAAGGAAAATACTAAAAAAAAGTTACTTTATTTTGTTCAGCTATAACTCTAGGTACATTTCTACAGCTCTGATTTGCAAAAATTTGTGTATATACACAAAGCTACTCACACAGTTGAGTGCAGTCGAGAGGCAGGGAACTACTCACAAGTGCCAACTTATGTTTATATTTGTATGTGTTTGCAAAATCAAGGAGTTACTTTAGAACTTGGTCATGCAGTGATATAGCAATGCAGGTATTAAAACATCATCATTAAAATTTTAATGCAGAACATGTGTTATAAAGCCTACAAAAGTGACAAATCCCAGCTAACAAAAAGTTTTCCTACTTTTGATAATGCAAAAAAATGTATTACCTCTCCCTCATGAGTAGACCATTACAAAAAAAAATACAGAAAACTGAATTTCAGTTGACATAGAATAAGCTACAGATTTCTCAACTATGGAAAAATACATTATTGTCATTTTTATTTCTATAGAAAGCATAATAATGGAAGAGGGGAAAAAAAACTTAGCCTTTTCTTCAAATATAAATTTAACATTTTGTTTCCTGTTTTGTCTTATTGTCATTTCTGTATTGTCAGATATACAGATATTGTCAGAATTTTTTTCTCCTGTCTGCCAAAGTCCCTGTAGAAAACATCTGTAATATACCAGCATGTAAACTAATCCTGAAACTTGATTGGAAAATGTATTTTTGAATGTTTCATTCTGGAGTTCTAGCTTTAGAACTTATTAATTTACTTATTTTAAACAAGTGTTGAAGTTTCTTGTTTCATCATAGTTACCAAATACAATTGTACAGTAGAAACTCTTAAAAAAAAAAAAAACAACCTAAAATCAGGTTTAGTAATCTAACCAGTAGTGATGCTGGCAACTCTGAGATGTGTACAGGTTACAAATCACAAAGCACGATATTTATTTTTTGAGCTAGAAAGAGCTGCATCCTCAGTTTTTGAGGAACAAGTTTGAAAACTCACACAGATATGAATTCTATCATGAAATCTTTCAGATTTACAAAATGTGCAGGAGAGCTGATATGTCAATTCAGAACTTATTTTTGATACAGTTTGTACACAAGCTGCTTCGTTTTTGATAAAACTGTACCATGCTGTATTGTTATATAAGCATATTCAATGGATTATCAGGAGATAATCACAGCACAAAGGCCTGAGGTATCCAAATGTAGGCAAAATGGCAGTAAATGAAAAAGAGACACAGGAGTTATATCAATGTACAGGAGTTATATTAGTGATCAATGTAATCTCATGTGAGAATAACAGTAACATTTCAGGAAATTGGAATAAAAAATGGAAAAAAAAGTCCTCCTAGAATTTAGGATGTTTTAGGTCAAATACACCCTAGAACAGATGTAATTTCAGACGGTTTTGTGTTTAGTGGCTGAAATTACTCTTTCTGTTTTCCAGCTGCTGATAATGTTTTGCCTTGTTATAAACACTCCTGAATTGTCCTCCAGGGAAATGTGTGCGTACTGGGGGGAAAGGAAATCAATGCCAAAGGATATAAGTTTGTTCTACCACATACAAGTATTTCCCATATTATTAGGTTTCTGAATAATTTTCTGAAATCTAGAATCCACTTAAAATTACCAAAGCTGAATTTTGAACCAAATTAGTTTAATTCTCAGCATTTCTCATTAGAATTTGATTTGTTCTTTGTTGAAGCCACTGGAAGACAAACACAAAGGCAAACATTAGCCTAAGGTTAGTCTCTTAGTCTCTTCAACATTTATAGTAAAGGAAGAGGTCAGATTCCTCCTGAGGTGAATCAAAATGCCTAAAATTAGATTCTTGTTTGGAACTGACTTCTACAGAAACTTTTTACTCACAAATGAGTAGAGAGAAACTCTATAGAAATAACCCTATTTAGCATAATTGCTAACCTTTTGACACTCTCTGATTCTTATTTCTCCTCCTTTTCCTGTTAAATTATCTCTTATTCTGGATGCATTTTAATTTCATGTTAGGCAGGATTTTGTGTGTGTGTGTGCACAGTGTTAAAAATCCAACATTTTTAGTACTTTTTTATTTTATATTTTGGGGCTCTAGAGTTGGAGGAACATTTGGGTTTTTTTTACCCTCTGTCCTGGAAACATTTCTTCCTGTCATTTTCTCTATGCATCTCACATGTTTTGAAGTGAATTCAGCTCACAAAGCCAGCAGAAATACCAACCATACTTTTTTTGTTGCTAGATTAATTTTCAGACAAAATACTTCATTGAATCAGGTCTCTTAGGGATGAGCTAAAGGAAGCAACAGGGCCCTTTGGCTGGGAGGGAAGGTGAGAAAATTATTAACTTTTTCAGCAGTGGGAAATACACTATTCACTCTATGACTATGGTCAGACAATCTAGTCCAGCTGCTGGAGCAGTCCCTGTAACTTTAAGAAGTTACCATGTAAAGTTGTCAACCCTGGAGAATCATCATTGGTTCACCCACCCTCTCACTTCTCTATATTTTCTTTAACCACACCCCCTTATATAACTTTGGTGGGATAAGCAGGAGTAAAATATAATGAGGAAACCCTTTTTTGAGAGAAGATTTCCATATGAAACATGATGGGTTTTTATTCATACAGCAAATTATAGTTATGTGCTGAAAGGTAGTATTCAGATAGCACATTACAATAATTTTGTGAGAGACACCTACCATCATCAACATAATGAGTTTTCTGTTTGTTTGGTTTTTAAAAGCACAGTACCATTTTATAGTACATGCTGGATCACTGGTAGCGCCAGGTTCAAACGGTTCCTTCTCTCCCCCCTTCTCAACCATCTAGATACTGGCGCCAGGATGGATCTCCACCTATGAAAACTAACAAATACACACCCTGGTGCAGCACAATTCTACTTCTGTTCACAGCTGTCCATGGTATTAGAAAATCTTAAAAAAAAATCTACTAGTAAAAAAGGAAAAGTGTATCCACAGTCCTAGTTGCTGCAGTGTCACATTGTCCTGAGGATGTTTATAGGGTCACACACATAGGAGTGACTGTAGTCTTGCATCCTCCCTACCCCTCAAAAGAATCTGCCTTAAAAAAATCAGTAGGTGTTCTGGTAATGAAATGGATGCGTGAAAGCAAGACATTACATTCCTGAATATGCATGCTATTCATGCTTCCTTTTTAAAAGATAATATATGAGCAATAATATGTTGCTTGTGAATAGGAACAGCAGCAAAAATATGTACTTCTAATTGCAGTGAGTAAAACTTACAGTAAAGCAATGATTTATGGAAGAATAAGCAAGTTTGCCTCTGAATCATTCTTGTCAAACAAATTCTATTATGGGCACTTTCATCACGGCCACTTGTTTTTCTTGTGGGGTCCATTTCCCCCAGACCTTCCCCACAAGCTGCTATTGAGGAAACCTGTGGTTTGCTTAAGACAGGATTAACACCTAAATTTAATCTATAGTAAAAAACCAGAGATGTATGTTACTCTTATGGCTAACTTAATATACAAAAATTACTTACTAATTACATAAATAATGTATGTTGTAAAATATCTCAATAAAAATTGATAAAACATGACCAGCTGACCCTCCCTTTTATGTGTGGGCAGAAGAAATAAAATGTCATACTTTACATGTTGATGAAAACTGGAATGGATAGAAGTAAGACACTGGGCACAGAAGTATTTGTTAAGTGTAAAGACATTAAGCAGTGAGATTGCCAATTAATTAATAACTAATGAAATGTTGTAATCTCTTTCTTACTAAGCCAACAGTATACTCCCATGGTCCCTTTTTAATAATTGAATATGAGTTGATTTAAAAGTCGATGCATTTAAGATGGCTTTGATAATGTCAATAAGTGGGTATTCTCCTGCCTTGTTCTACTGCTGTCTAATTCACCACAATTGTGCTGTGCTTCATTAACTTCCATTTTATTATAAAAGAAAGTGAAATTTATCATGAGAACACATTAAATGGTGTGACGTTAGCTTCCTGCAATGGGCAAAGTAATGATTAAAATATGTGTCTGCAACCTTATGGCCAG
Organism: Passer domesticus; assembly: GCF_036417665.1. NCBI lineage: Eukaryota > Metazoa > Chordata > Aves > Passeriformes > Passeridae > Passer > Passer domesticus. The sequence continues at coordinate 105,600,340 of NC_087476.1, read as the reverse complement.
TTGGAGGGGTGCCACTAATGTTTGAAAAATAATGGTGTTGCATGACAGTTGTTATGATGGCAGGGGGTGATGTGTCAGTCATTTATTCCCTGTGGTAGAAATTTCATATGGGGAAGCAAAAAAAAGCATCATATGACTGGCATTTGTAAGCCTAACTTGTGTTATATTAACCAACTGGCTTTGCTTCTTTTTTGAGAGAGAAAAAAATCAGCGTTGATTCAGCCAAAGTGAATTTTATTAATCTGAAGAAGGAAGGAGCCCAGATTTTGTATCCTTTAAGGTAAATTCACTCCTGAATTTAACTTAAAAGAGTGTGAATATAAGATCAGAAAGAAGTTCTTCTAAGATTACTTCCTTTTCAATTTTAATTTGCATTTGAAAAAAATAAAACCATGCTTGGACTTTTTTATGTATGCCACTTAACCTGCACCCTTTGAAGCTGATGCCACTCAAACTTTTACCATATTTCTAAGAGAGCAAAGGATATCTATTAATAATATGTGTATGTTGGATTGCCCACTGACAATAACGATAATAAAAATATTAGTGTAGAAGTTCTTATTTTCAATTTCTACACACAGTATCTAAAATGTCCCATGAACTTGACATTGGAATTCTGCACATGGAAGAACAGAAAATTGGTTGAGCCAGGATTTACTCAAAGCATATAAAAGAATAAGTTTGTTTAGTGAGTCTCTATACTCCCTAAACAAATAACAATTTCAGGACACATGTTAGCATTAGCCTAGGTGCTCCTATTTCTCTCCAGTACTGTCAAGAGGAGAATGCATCTTCTTCAAAAATATTAATTAATAAGTTAAATGTCTGAATTTTGAACTAAAATAATTTTTAAAAACTCAAACAATATTTGACAGAAGAGTAGAGTGAAATAAAACATAAATTATTTGAACAGTAAAAAATAAGCCAGTCGTATTATTTTGTGAAACTGTCCATCTACAGATAACAATTAATGGAACTGATTAGGGCTAGTTAATAAAAAAAATTCTGCAAACAATCCTTCCCAATAATTTCCCAGAAAGATTTTGCAGTCTTCTTCTGTAGAAATCATGTATATACTGAGCCAAAGATTATATATCATATCTTATTTAAGAACGTTACAAAATGAATTAATATTAGATATTCATTGCCTTTGTAATGGATTTAGATTTCATTAGAAATTGAGCTTTTTGTGGGTTAATGGAGCAGGAAAAGCAGCAATCACAGTAGTAGGTCCTCATTCTCATAAACTGTTATGTAGTTTCAAAAATAAATAATGTGCATTGTTTCCAAACACATAAGGAAATAAATTTACTACATTGACTGAATATTCTACTACAGATTAAAAGCAACCACAAGAAAGGAAATAATTAAGAGTAAAAACCTCTAAAGGTCACACAGTCAGTAAAGAAAAGAGTGGGTACATTGCAGAAAATGCAATTTTAAAAGGGAGAAAACAAAATCAATCTCATTGTCCCCAAGCTTCTTAGCATGGCGTTGTTTTCATCTTGTTGACTAACACAGTTGAAACATACAAACCCCATTATAAACCTCCCTCTTGACACCAATCCTTTCAGCTCTCCTCTACAGAAATGGTTCCATTTTCAAGTCAACTCAAACACAGCTCCTGTCATCTTCCTAGCCTGGAGCTCTGATGTAAATAACCACACCACTTTTGCACACCTTTCTGGCTTCTCATTATCTGCTGTACCAGACTCGTCTGGTTCTGTAACTATCATTCCTTCTACTCACCCCCTTCACAGTGTATCAACCTACTCTAATTTCCATGCTACTCACCCTATCGACCAGCTTTGGACAAGTTTTATTGATTGCTCCTTACAAACAGCTTTGTATCAAAGGAAACTTACAAAAGCTTTTTTATTAGGGAGAGCAAACTGGGACGCGACAGAGAAGAAGTGCTTGAAATCCTCTTGCAGTATGAGCTGAAAAAATTCTATACCATTCCCAGTGCCAATTCTAGCTGTTCAGTTTCCCTAGAGCAGCTGCTAAACTTACTAACTGTAGCAAGCACTGATGTGTGTCAGCTCTCCTCAAAAATCTGTCAATATCTTGGCCAAATATTTTTGACTAAATAGATAATTCAATTTCAGTGTAGTAAGGTGTTTCAGCAAGAAGCAGCAGATAAAATTTTTCAAAATGAAAGAGACAATGCACATAAATCCATCTTCATTCCTCTAGTTTTGTTCATATGAGTCAGAAGGCTCCTAAGAGATGTTGCCATTATATTCTGAGAGACAGGAAAAGGAATTCCCTCACTTCCATTAAAGCTGGGGTAGAGCTTATGAGAACCTACAGCTAAAGTCACAGAGGAGATCACTGGTTTCTTCAGAAGGTTCTGTGATCACTGAAAATTAAATAGCTCTAATTTATATAATTCCCTCTGTCCTGCCAACATCTATATCCTTCTACAGACATATCTATCTCACCACCATTAATGAACAGATGGAGAAATGCTGGAGAAAATGAGTAGGGAGCAGCACAGAAGACCTCAAACCCTCAGAGAACGGAACACAAGTCTTGTCTGTAAAAGAGGGATGCTATTACTCTCTTATGTGTAGTCACTACTCAAAAAGCTGTGTGAATGAGTGCATAACTACATGCAGGTTCTGGGAAAGTCCTACAACGCGCAGACAATTGCTTTAATATGTGAAAGTCATGGGTTTGAATTAAAAAAAAAAACAACCAAAAACCAAACAACTCTGCTGCTCTACTTTCCTTGGGACAGCAGGAAAGAGTAGGAAGGGGAATGTGGAATTGACAGGAAAGCAATTTCTTTCCTAACACAGGTAAACATTAATCTCCTTAGTAAATGGACATGACGAGAAATATCCAGAAATGTTATTTTATCATTTGATAAGTCTAGGAGTGTTGAGAATGTGTGCAACTGAAATATTTAAGATTAGTTAACCAAAGCTTCTCACACAACAATCATGTCCTCTTTTGAAAAATTGCTTTCATTTTAGCTGTTCATTTTTGACCAAGTGATTGTATCAAAAAAGGGGTTCATCTTGGGTTCAGCTGAGGTTCAGCAGAGGAAATCCTGCATATTGCTTTTAACACAGCTACTAGAAGTTATAGTAAGCTATTTTAAGCTCTTTAACAGTCAATGGGTTCTACTTACGCAGCTTTAAATCTTATTACTTATGGTTCAATTTATGCTGATGATGACCTCTACAATCAAAGAAATTGGAAGATAACAGGTGTTGGGTATGCAAGGATGCATACCATATCCAAGTTACTGAAAATAGCTACATGAAAACAAGAGCTATGTTTTTTCTTTGTTTGAAAACTGCAAATGAGACCTTAATACTAAAGCATTAGTACCCAAGACTCTAAAAACATTTAAAGAACTGTTATTATACATTTTTATAAATGCTAATAAATACCATAGATTTTCCCACTTAATATATAAATATCCTTTTCTTTTGAATGTTTATAGATCTTATTTTGCTTATTTTCAGAACAGTCCTGACAGGAAATAATATGTCCCTATACTTATTATATGGACAACAAACCAGAATACAAGAACCTTTGGAAGAGCAAAGTTAAAATCTGTTTAGGATCCTGAACTGACCCTGATTACAAACATCTGGAAATCTCTTATATTAAACATACTGATAAATATTTGAGGAGGGAAAAGAATTTGATCAGTACAATTGCTCAATTAGGTATGAAAAGCTGTTTATCATATTTAAAACCAGAATGTAGAAGTGTTAAGCAATGTACTATGGATGGTGACACAAAAGAATTAAAAAAAACCCCAAACATTTCCTCAGCAGACAGTGGTTAAATTTCCCCCAGGAGGGAACCATAAATTCAAGAATACTGGAAATATACAAACCAAATAATTTCATTGCTCTAATAGTTCCATTTTAAGGGTAGCTTTTTCTTCTGTTAGGTTATCTTTTTCTCTTTCCTATGGTAAACCAGTGTAGGCTGTCAATTAGTGCATAAATAACCTCATCTCAGAACTTCTGGTATTCAGTTAAGCTAATTACATGATTGCAAGCAGCCCAAACCTCAAGTGGTTGTTCCCTTCTACAATCCTGGCAAAGGCTTTGGGAGTTCCTGGCTACATTGAATAAAAATTTAACTCGCTGCTTACCAGAGATCAAGTGGAGTTATAAACACCGCAGCAGGTTTGATATTGTAGCAGATTATTACTTCAGATTTTGTTTGCTTTTGTTTCAGTTCACAGTAGCCCAATAATACTGTGAAACCCTGAATTCAGAGTGGAAGTCTCCAATAAACTAGCTGCTTCAAGAACCAAAATAATAAATATTAAAGTACTGTATTTAATACAAATGTGTGGGAGGTAGTTTTAATGATCAAACTTAATTCCATAACTGATACACAATATGGAATAAAGACCTTATTGCAAATTAAAAGTGCTTCTTTTATTTATTTTTTTTTTTTTTTTGCTGCTTACAACTTGCTTATGAGTACTACTGAGCAGATGTATCTATTTTTATGCTGAGAATGAAAAAAATTATTTTCACACTTGAGAGCATGTTAAAGAAGACTTTGACTCCCTTAAACAGCAAGTAAGCTTGGCTTCGGTTATTGGATGTGAAAATATTTTTTAGCAAAGGCATTAAAAATGGCACTGCTTAAACACAGCATCTAAACACGATGGCATTGCATATGATACCACATGTGTGGTACAAACACAAGTTTACACCAAATTTGTGATTCTATACTTAGCTCACTGTCTTGTACATACCAGCCCTAACTTCTGAGCTTCAGGTGAAGTACTCTTCCTTTCTCACTGTTCCTCTTTTAACTACTAATATTTCTCTTTTCTTCATCTTAAGAATCAGCTCAAGAGCTGGAGCTGAATACAGCAGATTGTTCAACACTGGCCAAACTCAACAACTGATTTGTTTTAATGTACTTTTCTATGATGAAAAAAAAAAAAATTGAGAAAGTTTCTATTCCAGCATGCATAGTAATTATGTGAGAGAGACAACTGGCTGATTACTAAACTATCAGCTATACAAGACTTATTTCAGTTGCAATTTGCAACTCATCACTGAGTTTCCTTTAAATGTTACTTTGAGTCTAAACCCATTTGAATACCAAAATAAGCAAGTGACTGACAAATTTTTGGACAAATAATATTTGGACAAATCCTCTTTAATTGAGAAGTGAATGAAAAAAATTTGTAGCTGTCTGAAAAACTTAACATACTATGAAGGGCATATTGGCACCAGAGTAAGACTTTTTAAAGTGTTACACTTTGGACCTCTAATTTTAGAAATACTTAATTTAATAAGTCTTTTGAGACTGAAGACCATTTCATCAGCAATAATAATTTTCTGGGGTTATAATATTGAACTGCAGAAAAAATCAGTATTGTCTTACCTGTTTAAAAGTAATGATAAAATGCAGCCTTAACTGACTCAAATTGGAAAAAAAAAAACTTAAGAAGAACTAATTACAACCTAAAGGTCATGAACAAATTTCACAGTGATTGTACCTTACTAGTTCCTTCACAGAATTTTTCAAATATATTGGAAAAACTTCCACTGGGGCTCTCACCAAGTTGCTAAGCACAATTCCAATCTGTAAACACTCTGCACACAGTAATTTGCATTAGTTCCACATAATGTACAGCATCATTAATTGAGTGGATAGCGTCTGTACATCTGTTAGCTATTAGTCTTTACTCTAATTCATTAGATCTTTATCATTTACCTGAGCAGCCCATCAAGATCAGGCAAAGGAGACCTTGGCTCATCTCATCTGTAGAACAGAACAGTCTGGAATATTAAAATCTCTTGTGTATGCCCAGCTACTTTATATGAAAAATGATCTCACAAATTTTGGTTAAGGACTTTGAAACTGGTCTTTTGTGTGAATGAAACATTCAAAAATTATCCAGATCTAATCTGTGCAACTGCTGTGAAATGATGGTAAATACCATTTGAGCCAATTCACGATGTGCTTAGGATCTTTCTGATCTGACTAACTGAACTGCATTCCTGCAATTCCTCCAAGTTGCTTTCCACTTTTGATCCAACTCAGAGCTGATAAAAATTATTATTAGAACAACACATTTACACAATCCAGCTGATTGTTGTGCTTATTTTTCACTGATAAGTCATGGATTTAAGTTTAAATGATCCAGTTCTTCTGGTTCAGCATTATCCTTTCTTTTGACTCCATCTCAGAGGTAACAAAACTTAGAATATAAGACTGAAGGCATGATGAAAAATGTTACTTCACAAGCAGTGCAACAAACAATGCAACAAATTGCACTGTATATTGCATATATTAATTTCAAATCACCTCTTCACCCTGCAGATTTGATGTGTAAGTCCTTTGGCAAATAATCTCACTGTCCATCCTGAAAGTGAGAGTGTCACAGACACTTAAATATTTACACCAGCATTACTTTGGGATGACTTCTACTTACCCTTTGACCCTTGTTGGAATCCCTCTGACCAGAAAAGTTTTTCTAAAATGTGCAAATTCTCATAGATTGGGGAAATTTCAGGGTTGTCACCACAGATCTTTTTAAAACAGGTAGTGATTGTAAGAAGAGGCTTTCAACAAAGAAATATATTTGATTAATGGACCAGAAAATGAATGATTAGTTATTCTTACTAATTAAGCAGAGCTTAATCGATGTTTGCAGTAATATATCCAGTTAGGAGCCATACATCTTTGGTATATCTCTTGGCTACAAACACATAAACAGATACAAGTGGCACAAGAGTTTCAGGGTGTTACACCATTATGCTGAAGCTGTGAAGAAAATACTTATACATTAAAAATTAACATGAAGATTGAAAAAAAAGGTAATCAAAAGTACCTAAATTATTGCCATCACTTAATGGGTTAAAAGAATAATTTTCACACAGGCTAATAATATCACAGTTACCTACAGGTAACTGACTATTCCCAGAAAAATACTGCCACCAATGACTTATCTTCATGGGCAGGCTTTATTCAGCCATGCAGTGCTAGACAGCTGATGGCACAGAGTAGCTGCTTGCAAATGAATAGTTCATTTTATTTCATGATGGGTAATTTCTTGCAGGCATAGAGAAACTTTCTCAAGCCTGTATGTTTACTGTTAGCTGGGGGATAGCTCAAGCCCTGTTGTATCACTGGTTCCTTAGGGAGGGAATTTGCAGTGTAAGATGGAAGTGTTATGAAAATTAGCTGTGTGTCATTGCAATTCCACAATATTATTAGATAAAAGAGCAAACAAAGAAAACACCAAAACCCCCCCAAAACCCAAACTGCCTGATTAATTATATCCCAATTCAACTTTTTATGTTTGTAAGGTACACTAACAACACTTGTCTGTCCTATTAAATTGGCAATCATGGATGCCCAGTTAGGTGGACATTGCAGGAACACTTGATATTTCACTGTGGAGCTGCACATCTGTAAGCCAGTGGACTTCTCCCTAACTTCTGGCACAGTTGTTACATGAACACACAGTCCTGTGTTTGAGGATGTCTCTGCAGACAGGCAACAAAGTGGGAGGAAAGAGGGAAATAAGGAAGGAAAGGGCATAGAAGGGTGACTATTACAAGACAGTGATAGAGAAGATAGGTTGCCTTTCTGAAAAGGAAAAACAGCAGCCAGGACTGGGTAGTAATGAACAGAACTTTAAAAGCTCACATGGCAGCTCATGCTTCAGTGATTTTCTCCATAGTGATGCATTCTGAACATTTGAAAGGCTGAAAGGCGAGCTGGCAGTAAAGATGAGACACAGTCCACTTCAGAGAGATCTTGGCTGATTTTATACATTGGATACTGTACAGTTGAAATGCTGTTTCTGCTACTGAGTTATTGTTAGCCCCTGGCATCTGCAGTAGCTTTCAAAGGAAACTGCAGGTTGATGCTTATGCCCTGTGGCAAAATCTGACTTATTCCATCATAATTTAGAGGTCTGATCTTTGTTCTTGGACTTCCTGTGATTCATTTTCATACTTTAGTTTTAATGTGGTATTGCAACTGTGATTCCAGTTACAATCAGGCTCAGCTATGTCTTTGTTATGACTAGAAAATGTCTCTGTTGTCATTACTTATCTTAAGGGCTTCTGGACTCGTGACTTTCCTGGGGACAAATAAATTTAGTATTTCTGCATAGGTCCATATGAAAAGATATCAAACCATAATATAGGAGTAAAACAAAGTCCTAACTACACTGACTCCAGGCACCAGCAAGAGCAAATATGCCAAGCCTTGCTGCCAACTTTAAAATAGGTGGGTGCCATTCAATCAGCTTCCCTCAAAGTAAATCCAGACCACTCAGATTAAGCTAATAAACACATCGGACCACAGCAACAAACATCTTGCTAAGGCTGAGAAGCAGTGTGGCAGAAAGAACCAAGATTTGACACATAGACACATAAGCCTAAAATTCTTAGAAAAGCATATGTGAGGACTATGGTCTCAATAATGTTAATAATGCTATTTAAATTTAATGTTAAATATGCTATTTATTATTCTTTACTATTGGAGCTTCCCTTATGGTTCAGAATCTTCATTGTGTAAACCTCTACAGACACAGGTAAAAAAATTATTCCTGTGTCAAAGACCAAAGACTGGGTGGTGGACAGAAAGCAAAAGCCTAAATGTTCATCATGGATGCATGTGTCATTTAAATGTAAAAGTAGAGACCCAAGAGACAATGCTGATTCCTGTCACAGTGTTACTTTAGATTGACTTTGTGTTAATTTTTATGTAGATCACAGCCAGACTTTTCAAACTCTCACCATTATATAATTAACTTCAGCTTTGATTCTGAATTTAATTCTGTATCATGTTTTGCTGATACAGTCTGGTCACAACTGGGATGCTAAATTGTAAAACTAAGATGATTCTGAACTTTTAGGGCATCCTTAAAACTTTTCCTGATATCTATTGCATCATTTGGGTTTTGTTCCATTTGCTATTATTTTTAATTTGTTTTGCATTACTGGGAGTCAGCTGCAGTAACAGACCCCTTCGAGGCCGATAGGTGCTAAGCTCCCACTGATGTCAGCAGGAGATACACGGGATCAGCACTCCTCAGGATTCACCCTGCAGTCTTCATTGGGTTGACAAATATAGCCAAAGCCTGTGGGAGCAGGAAACCTTTGCAAATCCCTGCACTCTCAAATATTACAGCAATGACAGTCTTTAGTACCTAAGAGAGATCACTTCTCTGAAGAAGATCGAAATTGAAATTATGCTTTTGTTATAAGTTGTATGGAGCTCAAATAAATTTCTTGGTAGTATGAAAACAAGATGCTATCAGCCCAAAATGTTAACAGAAATTATTGTCATAACATCAATCTTCAGAGAATTTTTCTCCAAATCTAACATAAAATATGTGTAAACATCACCTTCTACAGTTGTTGTCTAAAACACCTAGGATTTTTTTTCATCTTGCAGATCTCTTGGAGCCAAAATTAAATTTAATTAAACACAAAAGCCAAACATAATCTTGTGTTTCATTTATTCATAAAAATAATAGTGTCATTTTGATGAATAAATGCAGTAACTGACACTAACATAAATTATTTTCTCTTCTTTGGTATGAAACTGAAATGTCTTGATTTTGCTCTTGCACAAAGTTTTAATTTTATCATTTATTATATTTTTTTATTTTCTTGTTCTTAGTGAAAAAAAATAAAGTTATAATGACTAATAAAACCACCACCTCAAATCTGACATTTAAGGTATTACTCCCTGGAGTCAATTTTTGACAGGGATGGCTGTGACCAAATCTTTGGAACATGGTATCATGTTCAGGGATGCTGTATAATGATGCTTAAGGTTCTTGAGTTTTGACTAGACATCATATTGTAAGCCCTTCTAAAAATATATTCTGCTTCTTTCACAGGAATAGGCTTCCAATATGCTCCATTCTTAATGGTTTTCTGGTAACACAAACAGTCCTCAGACAAACATTTGAACTTTCCTTCAAAGCATACTTAGTGTTATATCCCCTATTGAAACAGTTTATTTCATAATAATAGGTTTTATAGAGATCATATTGGCTTGTTAAAGGTGAAAACTTCCCCTTTTAGCATCTAAATAAAAAAACTTTATATAAAAATATTTTAATAGAAGTAAAGATAAAGAAGGGGCTATTCATTTGTTCAGATCTCAGTAACTTGTTCTCTGCTAAGTTTATCTCCTCTAGTTTTGGAAGTTGTAGTTGATTGTTCCTTCAAGAGAATTGTCTGAAAACCGAAATATCAGAACAGCAGGCAGTATTTCCCTAATTTCAGTTTCATGTATATTTTTTAAAATTTCATTCTTTCACTGATTGTTATAGCCCCACAGTATCAATCTCTCCTTGATGTGAATGAAATTCAAATATTTGCAAGCTGAAGTCCTGCCTTTTCAAAAGTATTCATAGAATCCTTCATGTATCAGTTCCTACAGCTTCCAAGATTCTTTATTACTTGCTTTATGTATATTGCATTCAAAAAAAGTTTGTGTTTTATTGTGGTAATGTGAAATCAAGAATATTCAAAAAATAGTGACACCAGATGAATGCATGAATATGTCTTCCTTAGTTTGTTAAAGACTTTGTCTACACAAGTTGGATCGCTATTTTTGTCCTCTACAGTGCATTGAAAATTTATTGTCCACCATCCTCCCTGCTTGCTTTGTCATTGCTGGGTTTTAGAGTATCCCCCACAGTCACTAATTGCAGAAAGGCAGCTGGATAGAAATGAAAACATGTAAAACAGCTACAACTTTCCTGCTGTTATTGAGCCTGAAGTGCGCTACCAGAGCTGAAAAAATTAATAATGCCACTCTGGGACTGTGTGTGGGTGGAGTACCAGGAGATGCATTACTTGAGTCCATTTCCATAGCTGTTTCCATCGGCCAGCGTCTGAATAAGCCCTAAACTACAATTATTGCTGCCTCTCCCAAGATGTGTGCGGGCACATAACAGCAGATGTGCCAACTGTTCTTTCTCTGAAATGTCACCTTTCTGCTACTGCCATGGTACAGTGATCACTGGCAGCACAGCAAAACAAAATTTGCACTCTGTGCTGGTTGGGGTGACTCGGCCTCATAACCACTGCAAACTGTAATTGAAAATAAGTATCTCTCATCCTGAACTTCACTTTATCTGCCACCCAGCATTGAATAAGTGATGTTTCTCTTCAATCTTATATGTCTGCTTGCAAGAGACTATATTTATGATAAGGATCACCAGTGTAAAAAAACCCAAACCAACATTATTGGCTTGGATCTATTGTACTTGTGTCAGAATTAGTCATCAAAAAACATGCAGGCAGAAATGGAGATGCAGAATCATGTAGGCAGAGAACTGCTCTGTATTTGAGTACCTATGTGTTTGACAAGGCAACATAGAATATGGTATTTAGCTACAAACAGAAGTCAAATGGAATAGTCTACTTGTGTTTCTTGCTCTAAAGATAAACACTGAGGTATGGCCTTGCTTCCTATAAAAAAGCGCTAATTTTAATCTTTAAAAAAGTAACATAAAATGATTAGTGGTACACACTGAAAGGGTGTAGCTTCTTCAACATGAGACAATGCCAAGAAACTATGAGAAGCCCAAATCAAACACAGGAAGGGAAATTATAGCAGATAAAGGAAATGATAAAAATATTTTCAAAATAGATCATAGATATTAAATTCAGGAAAACTGCAGTTACTGAATAATAGAATAATCCTATTTAAAACCCAGCAATTGGAGTTGGTTAACCACAACTTTCATTTACCAACATTGTAGTAACTTTATTAATGGAGCAGTGACAGACTGCTTTTGACAATATATTGTACTTAAAACCTCAGTTTTGGTCACCCAGAAACAAGTTATAGATCTATAATCATTTTGATGAACAGATTCTGGTGAAATATTTTGGTACGGCAAAACTGGATAGTGAAAGGGACATCCCCTTTATTCAAACATGCTCAGTAGCAAGGGTACTGTTCCCTGGGACACTGAACACCACTTTCAGATCTTGATGAACTGTCACTGAACTGTTTGTGAACTCTGATCACCTGTTCATGAGAGTTACTTTTGAGAAGGAGTAGCTCTGAATCTAGTATTTAATTTGTCTGGGTTTGATAGTAACACATCAATGAAGAGAGTTCAGAACAGTATGAGAGAAATACACTCTTCAGAATAACATTTAAACTCAGATCATGTTACTTTTCCTTGTAACGTGCTGGCTCAGAATAATGGAGAGATCTGAGCCCAAGCTTCTGTGCTATAATGAAGAGGGGCTGTTAGAAAATAAGTAATAATATCTATTCCTTGTGCCTCCTGTTTGGCAAGCATGCAGAGGAAAAGTCTACACCTTACATTACTTCAGATTTATTTATACTATTGTACATTGAAATTAAACATGTTGACCTGATTAAACCAGTATCTAATTAATTCTCAAACACTATTTCTTCAATTTTTGCCATTTCTCTATTGAGAATTTTTTTTCTTCTTTAGCAATTACTACTGCAGCTGAGTAAGATCCAGCCTAACATCATTTACTTGGCAATTAATACAAAAAATTTGTAATAAAAGTAACTGATCTCATCAACATTTTAGCACATCTTTGAAAGCAGCACTTTAAATATACTGAATTGCTCTCCAAAACAATATAATTTCCTTTTTAAAAGTAAGAAACTAGAGATCCCAGTTAAGAAATTATTCAAGGAAAGGAAAGGAAAGGAAAGGAAAGGAAAGGAAAGGAAAGGAAAGGAAAGGAAAGGAAAGGAAAGGAAAGGAAAGGAAAGGAAAGGAAAGGAAAGGAAAGGAAAGGAAAGGAAAGGAAAGGAAAGGAAAGGAAAGGATCACAATCTAGAGAGCTCAGGTTTTATTCAATTGAACAGGCCCTAAGCATTCAATTCAAGCTGGTATACAACTTTTTTGAAAACACTCTTCAAGAACTAACTTTCATTAGCCATTGTACTTATGACTTAAATAGGAAAATCTTACTAGGATTGCTTATCTTTTTAAACAACTTCATTCTAAATAATAGAATTTGATTTTTTTTTCCCTGTGGAAGCAGAGGACTACTTTCCTCTTTATAGGAAATCCCTAATCTAGTATAGAAAGTGCCTGCAAACGTACCTCTTGTGAGTACAGCTAAGTGAAACAGCTTCACTCTTGTGTACAGCACAGATCTTTTGCCTGTGTTCACTGATACCAATCTCTTCCTGTATTGAGCTAAAGAACTCAGAGACTTTATGTTGAAGGATCTGTATAGAGACATAACAGGAGGAAAAGAGCATACACACGAGGAACAAATCCTCATATTCCCACCAGTACATGAAACCTAATCCAAGAGAAGTGTTAGTTATAATCCCCTCCATTGCTTTGATCTGTCTCCCTGCAGGACCCCACGAGCCAGCACTGAGAATGTGGCTGGAATCCATCGCCGGTGTCCGGGACAGAGGGCAGGTGGTGGTAGAGGACTTCTCTTCTTGGAAACAGACCATATTTATGCCAGACATTAACTGCTGGGTAACAACAAGCCTATTTATAGAATGGACACAACTAGCCCATAAAATCCTTTTGGAGCTGACCTGATCACTCCTGTGTACAGCACAGCTGTGTACAGCATAGATTCATTGTCTGTGCTCACTAAAAACACGTGCGCCTACAGGATAACTGGAGGAAGAAGCAGAAAAAAAGTTTGATGCTATGAGCCATTTACAGGAAAAAAAGTTGTAGCACTTCATAGTGATATTAAAACTGCAAGTGACAATGACAAGGAATTCTAACCATGGCTAATGCTTTTTCTGGTGCTCTGACAAAAGACACTGTAATACCAGGTTATCAGGTAATATTTAAACTTCTGAAAATAATAGCAGAAACTATAATTGGAGAGTTCTTTGCTTTACTAAAGGAATAAAAGAGAAAAATATTTGTGAAGATATCTTGATTTTTCATTCTTTAACATATCCTTCCCCGACAAGCACAACAGGATGCCTGCATTGCTTTGGGCAACCCTCTGAATAAACAAGGTCTAGGCTGACCCCCTTGTGAAATATGAAAAAAAAAGAATCCTTAAGAAAATATGAAAAATAATATTACTTATTTTCTCCTCTCCTCTCCTCTCCTCTCCTCTCCTCTCCTCTCCTCTCCTCTCCTCTCCTCTCCTCTCCTCTCCTCTCCTCTCCTCTCCTCTCCTCTCCTCTCCTCTCCTCTCCTCTCCTCTCCTCTCCTCTCCTCTCCTCTCCTCTCCTCTCCTCTCCCCTCCCCTCCCCTCCTCTCCTCTCCTCTCCCTTTGCCCTTGCTATTCTCCTATCTCAGAAACAAGATGCTCCTTTTTTTACAGCAAGACTTCACCTGAGAAACTCAAATGCAGAGGCACAAAGATACTGTAAAGATGAAGCTTTCAACATGGCAGAACAAATTTGATACGATCTTTTCTTTTTTTTATAATTCCACAGACATTTAAACATTGACTCTGGAAGCACACAAACACTTAAGTTTGCATAGCAAACACTGTAACTGTAAAATATGGTTGCCTGTTAAGTTAGTTATATGCAACCATGTAAGGGAGGCATTTTAGGGGCATCCATTAGCAATATCTACAGTGGCAAATAAGATCACTTGGTTATGTCCACACTGTGCAGTGGAACCCTACAGGAACACAGGGCAGAGACCCTCATCAGCACCCAATGACTCAGCTATACTCATCTGCTTGTCCCTGGACTTCTGTGCTTCCAGCAGTCTTGGCCTTAATGAGGACAACTCAGTGTGCTGCTACAGTGCAGACATTTTCCAAATATTAGCCAGCAGACAATGGGAGATTTCAGGCCAGTAACACTGGCCAGGTAACACTGGTAATGACTGTAGAGCCCATGACTAGCACACAATGATTTATGGGTGGCTGAGCTATTCCATTATTCATATCTACACACATTTATGCACACCTTATAAAGAAAGAAACTAATAACAATATCTCAAGAATAGAATAGAATAGAATAGAATAGAATAGAATAGAATAGAATAGAATAGAATAGAATAAGTATTCCCACTGGAGTTAATTTGAGAATACTTTTATTCTGAGTCAGTGTTACTGAAATGCTAAATTTGCCCTTTAAAATTATTTAACAGTCCTATGTTTAATCAAAAATTAAAAACAATAACAAAAATGTCACAGTGTATAAGTTATGTTGACTTTAACTCTTCCCTGTCTTGACAGCTTAAATTATTTGGGTTAAATTTAATTTACAATGAGACAAAAAGAATCCCTTTGAAATCAATAATAATTTTGAGCTTCTTCTTCAGACATAAATTTGCCCTTCTTATCAAAACACTTTTGTCAGAGATGACTATACCCTGTCCTACTTATTTGCCACATAAACCTTACTAATAAATTCAGTTTTATATTACTTCAGAAGTACAAAATCTGAAAATAATACAAGGAAATATATGGTGAAAAAAATTACTCTAACGTGAAGGTGATAAAGTGAATACACTGATATTTCCATTATCAATAGCATACAGTAAGGCTTTCAAAGAGTTCACTAAAAGCTTGAATATGTGATTTTTGCAAACCTATTCTGGAACTTTTTTCACTCAGCACCAGATATGTTAAGAAATACTGAAGATTCACTTGTCTGTCCCAGAACTACAAAGTATTCAAATAAATATTCTTCTGTATTTTCTTGTAAACATTAATTGTATTTTAGTTAGTTCCAATAAGAAAACAACTTAGCGCAACAATAATCAACTTAGAAAGAAGAATTTTACTCCAGCACCATTCAAAACCATATGCTGTGTAAAAGTATTATTAGAAATACCTTGTCTGGTAAGAAAAAAAAAAAAGTACAGCAACAATAAGGCGATGGCAACAAAAAGGGGGGGGGGCTCTCTTGCTTTAAACACATGCTGTGGATTGACACCTGAAAGCCTGAGTTAATATTTACTAACTCCAAGCACATTCAGTATCTTCAGATTTCTTTTCTTTTAGTGGGGCCACTGCTCCTGTTGTTTGAAGACAGAGCAAAGCTGTGAATAATGCCTAAGAGCAAAACGAAACCAGAAGTAAATGACTTTTTTAATGTGAGACCTTCAACCTCAATTCCAGCTCCCCAGAGGCCGTCTTTGACTCCTTATCAAATCATGCTCTCACAGGTGTCAGCTGGGGATAAAGATTCCTCCACAAAGAAACTGACGGAGAAACTACTGCAGAGAAAGGTGAGCTTACAACTCTCTTGACATTGGTGAAGGGAACTTAGGGCAGTGTCATTTAGAACAGCCAATTTCAATAAATGTGCTGTAGGAGGTTTAACAGTGACTGCAGATAGCAAGGGCAAGCTACATAGATGTTAAACCAGTCAGTGAAGGCTGCTGCTCAGCTAAAGTGTGCTAAAAATGAAATGCATTTGTTAGTGTTACTGGACACTTCTGAAGACTTCTTATGACCCAGTTAGAAAAAAATATTATAAAAGAGCCATTTTACATGGATAAACAGCTCTTCCTCTCTGTACCATAAAGGAGTCTGGGGAACAAGATAAAAATCCGACTTTTTACTGTCTTAGTGACTGATACAAGAGCTGCAAGTGTTAGGGTTGCCAGGATTAAAGAAGGAATGTCCCAAGGAAGGATTGAAATTAATCTCTTCCTTGATAGAGGCTGAATTTTTATTGACATTTGATTTCTTTTCTGGAGAAAGATTTCCACCCTTTTAATATGTATTTTGGTTGAACTGAAACTTGTTTGACATCCATTGTGATACTCCACAATGACCTAAAGGTTTTGCATGAGTTTACAATACATAGAGCTATATTTCAAGTAAAAGGTTTATATTTAATACATCACTACTTTCCCCTATCCCCATACTCTCTCAAAAGTTAGAACTTTCATAGCTAAATTTGAAATGTTTAAACATACTTTTATTAATATAGCACATATTTTATTCATTTATGATGTCAGTTTACATTTTCATATCTGTGCTGTTGATTGCATATTTTAGTATTCCTATGTTCACAAGGCCTTCTCATCTGTGGCTTTTGAAAAGCATTCCCTCACTATTTTCACTCTGACTGATAACATTAAGTGGTTTTACCCTGTGACCATGAAACAGCCAACAAGATATCGGGGATGGGTTTATTTAATATAAACTATAAAGAATACAGAAAAAAAATTAAAAATGCTAGGTATATGATGTCCTACTAGGGCAGTGATTAGGTATTTCCTTGTTCTCCTTCAGTTATGGAACATAACTTAATGGATGCATCTTTTATAACTTATCAATCATAATACAAATATGTCCATGCACACCATTTTTTTATCAAAGCAAAAACTTCATGCAAATAAAATGTATACCATAAAAATGTAAGTGCAATTGTTAAACAAAATTTTGGCATTCTGCAATGTGTGTATCAGTCTTACATAAATTATCTTTTCCACTGAAAGCTGTTTTTCTGCTACTAATTTAAATATAATTTTAGTATTTACAGTCACTAAACTTTAATTACTAGAATACAATAGGAAACTCTTACCTAAATCAATGTTAATAATTATGTATTTATCAATTACTCCATTAAATACTTCACATTTCATCATTTACTACTTCCATTACATTCACCTAAACTATTGTCATAAGTGAAGGATATCAGGAGTCTGAAATATTTATCCCAGAGCCTTACCTAGTAACTGAACCTGCGAAGTGATTGTGTGTGAATTAAGACAGACTCTTGCTCTTGCTAGCTGTAAACCAAGCTTGCTTTTCACATCTGCTTCTTCTTAATTAAAAAAAAGTCTTATGTCCACTTATAAGGGTTCTTAATACACACTAAAAAACCCTTAATGAAAAAAAATACTGCTTTAAATTGGAAAGGTAACACCTCTCTTTTTTATCTTCTTGCAGTACAAAATACCTATTGAAAGATGATAATTTGAGTGTTTTGACATTAAATCTGTCATGAAAATAAAATGCCAAATCATATTTTCTCATTAAAAAACCCCCAAACTTGGAATACTTGATTTTTTTCCTCATAAAACAAAGATCCACAGATCCACTTCTGTAGACAGGCTTTTTCTGTTTGTAACAAATTGTCTCTGTACAGATTTTTCTTAGTTCAGGAACTCCTACATAGCCCAACATGACATTAAATATAGCATAGCATATGGAAAGTTATTATGCTGTTATTATGCATTTGTCATCATATTTATTGATTTGATATAATATTATATTTGAAATAAGATCAATACAAAAGATCCTTGTTATCCTTGCTAGTCCTTGATATTATTATTTTATAATTACTTTTCTTCCCTAATCCATTCTGTTGAAGTAAATTCCACAAAGACTTTCACTCATCTGGGTGTGTATAAAAGTCTAAGTTCACATTGAACTCTACAAGACAAAATGGATCCTAGAATAAAATATCTGTCTCACAGCTACAGAATAAATTGAAGTTATACCTGGTTCTTCAGGAAATAATAGATTTGACACAATGTTAATTCTAGAGATAAATTAGATTGCTAACACAAATACAAAAGATTTGTAAGAAATTACTACTGCCTTTTAAATTGGGCTCATATTTAAAGTCATGATGTCAGAAAAAATGCAGAAGGTGGAGGAAACATTATTGTAAGAACAGTCATCAAAAAAAAATTTACTCCCATATGTCATTATAAAGCTAGCAGCTGTGTTGATGAAATCACAATTCCTTTTGGTGACATCCATATGGAATGCAGAGCTTTGACATTACCCTTCAGTAAAAGCTGTGGTCTGATTTTTTTGCATTAGGCAGTTGTCAATTCTATTTGATATTTTATTCCAAAATAAAAATGCTGTGGAGCATATATCCACAAGAAATTCAGAGTTACATTTGGTGTGAAATATGTTGCGGTGGGCTTGTTCCTGATGTAAAGAAAATTGTCTGAGTCATGAAAATCACAAGACATTCAAGTTGGAAAGGACAAGAGCAGGTTTCTCATCCTCCCCCCTGCTCAAAGCAGGATCAGCTATGAGATCAGATCAGGCTGCTCAGATATTTCTTGAGTTAGATCTTAAAAATCTCCTAGAATGGAGACTCCAGAGCATCTGTGGACAATCTGCTCCCGTGCTTGCCTGCCCCAAGGATGGCTTCATACAGAAGTTTACATCAGAAATTCACTTCCTCATGTTTTCACAAACTGACTTGAATTTTCTGCTAATTAACTATAAGGAATGCTCTTTTACTGCTGTTGTACTCTCCTTGGGGCTTTGTTTTTTTATCACAAAGTCACAACAGCTTTAGGTGTACATTGAGAAAAGAGTTCTGCATCCTTTATACTCCTCCTAGATCTCATGATTTCTTAATCCTTTAAAGAACTCCACTTGGTGATTCTCTAAGTCTGGAAATAGACTTATTTGCATCTTTTGCATCACAAGATGAGAAATTATGAAGGTACCCACTGCACAGGGAATTTCCCTGAATCCAAACCACACAAGTTTTGAGAACTCAGTAGCCCAGCCATTGTCACTGACAGACAGGAACAGCATATCCTTTTCCCACAATGCGAGTGAGGAAATGCCCTTGCTGGCTGGCCATGAAGATAAGATAGACATTATGATATAGTCAATTCTTATAATCAAGTTGTATAAATAAAATTATATGCAAGTCTTACTAGACAGCCATTATAATTGTTTCTGACTTAATAAAGCTCTAGATCATTATATGATATACCCAGTATAAAAAATAATTTGAAAAGCCAGAGATGTTGTTTCTTCCCTCTGAGTGCATATTAAATGTTGAAATACTGAATGAATGAAAAGAAAATTCAAGAGAAAAAACCCCAAAGAACTGAGAAAGTCAAAGACTTAGGAAAAGCTACAGATCAGCTTAATACAGGGTTTACATATGGGACATAATATGTATCAAAACAGAATCAAATAGAGAGCAAGTAATTGTGCATACAATATTTCACTGAAAATGTCTTATGCGTACCTATCTTTATTAGCTACTTCTTGCTACCATTTTATGAAAACAAGGTGAATAAACACCCTTTAAATTTAAGGTGAAGAGCTTACATGATATCATGAAATAGTATGGGGAACAAAAGGGTAATAAACAACAGCAAATTTCAGGTACAGCAACAGGCTGTACCTATATATATATAGGTACAGCCTGTATACATATATACCTACATGTACCTACCATATTTCCTTACCTGTTCCACCTGAGACTACAAAAGTAAGACTAATAGAATTTCCACTTTAAATTAAATTAAGCTAATGAAGACAACTGCAAGAATGTGCCAGTAGTCCCACATGGTAGTAGTCTGGACATTAGGAAAAAACTCCTAACAGACAGATTGATTAGGCACTGGAATGGGCTGCCTGGGGAGGTGGCAGAGCCACCAGCCCTGGAGGTGTTTAAGAGAAGACTGGATGTGACACTCAGTGCCATGGTCTAATTGACAAGGTGACATTCACAGGTTGGACTCCACGATCTCAAAGGTCTTTTCCAGCCTAGTTTATTCTGTGATTCTGTGACATGAATGTACAAATAGCAGAGGAAACAGAGTTTTAAAATGTAGATAATACTTCACACTTTCTATTTTATGATACACATGATTCACCTTAACCACAGAGCTTGTCAGGGCCTAGATGCACTTCTAGGGAGGGTTACCTCTGAGGAGTCTCCGTGCTGGCAGGGACTGCTGCACAGACCTCAGGACCCTGCTGGCTGTGGCTGCTGGTAGCCCCCCATTACCAGCTATCTGATATGGGACTGTGATAACTGGGAAGGATCACCAGCCTGTGCTGGGTCACCTTTGGCTCCTGTCTTGTCCCTGTCCAAGGAGCTGTGCTGCTCTCACTTATCCCTGCCAAAAGTGCAGGTCCAAAATGAGCACGTACTACCAGGAGGACTGGTGTCCTTCCAGGACACAGGAGGGCAGGGTGGAGAAGCCCCCCAGCTAGCTGAATACCCAGAGTGACTTTTTTACCTCTCATCCTAAGCAGCTCTAATAATATGATTTCTAAAAACAAATAATTTGGTTTCACAGACTGCTCAAATAAATTGTTCTTCTTCCGAGCATCTTCTAAGAACATTTTTGTTAAATGGAAGATGTAATGTTGAGGCTTTTGGTCAGTAAAAGCAGTATTTGGTGGTACAAAAACCTAAAAGAAACCACTGCAAAAAGCTAGAAGATAACCATTCACAAACACCTGGATGATGGATGTTTGTCATTCCTCAGCTCCACCCAGCTTGACTTAAACACCTACAAGGTTTGAATTCCCTGATAACAGAACAGCCAAACCTTGACTACACAGCTCTTTCATAAGATCTGCCACTGCTGCTCTTTCAGTGTCAGATAGTAGTGGGAAGTTCAGTGCAGAGAGGTCATGAGATGTTTTGTCACACATCTCAGCTGGCTTTGGGGAGACGCCATGGAGAGCCAGCCTATGCAACATTCCCGTCATCGCTGGCATTGCTGGAGCAGCACCCAGTGAGATCAGAGAATGCTTAAGGGGCTATAAATATGGCAAGAATTCAGAGAGTAGGCAGGCTTTTGAGGCTGCTTCAGGATACAGATGATCATTTAAATGTTACTGAAAAGGCTTGCAAATTAAAGCAACAGTTGCTTTTTAATCGGAGAATCAAGGGACAGCAGACAAATTTAATTTTGTCTTTCATTTCAGAGTATCTACTGATCAAATGGCAAAACTGCTATTGTTAAAGCAAAGGCACGTAAAGAGAAATTTCCTGCATTGATGCCCCATCTTGCTGTTTTGCCAGTACCACCTGCCTCTTTTTTGTCTTTAGCATATCTGTCAGTAACTACATGGCACACAAACACCATGAAGGCATCTGAACTCTGCAAGTTATCATGGCATTTTGCCTGAGGCTGTCTTCCTTTCCTGCAGGGTTACCTTCCTGCAGCCAGCTTACTTGGCTTTAGTGGTCTCAGTACCTGAACCAGGTTGCTCAGAGAGAGCTCTCAACTGCTTTGTGTAGCAAATATTCCTAACTGTCTGTCAGCTATTGGAAAGCAAGATGCTTGCTAAGTATTTTAATATACACTTAAAAAGAAAATAATTTCTAAATGAAAATATAATTTATTATTAATAATATGAATTTATTATTAATTTATTTTACATGATAAACACAATTGGAGGTTTTTAATTTTATACCAGTTTATTTCCTCCTTTTCAGTACAGTGCAAATTACACCACTGAATAGATTAAATTCAGGGTACTGAATGGGTTCCCTGATGACTGCATTTTAGAAGCCATTCAACTGTGTTTCATACAGTAAAGAAAACAATACACATTGAGTGTTAAATCATGATATAAAAGCACCTATAAAACTGACTGCTGATTTTTTTAAATGGCACTTAAATGCTGATTTATTTCCCGAATGCATCACTTCTGAGAATCAGACTGAGATAGGTGTCTGACTACAACTAGTTCTTTAACTACACACATTTGCATCTTCACTTGCTCAGTGAAGTCCCAGTTTCAATGGTGAAACATCACTCAGCGATTCACAAAAAGTTTGGAAAATGCTGTTGCTCCTGTTGGATAACAGGAACTAGCCTAAGGAGAGATCTATGGAAATATAAGAGTAAATAAATATTCTCTCATAACAGCTGAAAATAACGCTTCACTCAGGCTGAGATAAAGCTGAGAGTATATTTCTCAAATGTAAACCTAAAAAAGGTCTAATAATTGTCCCAAACTTAGTATTAAAATGGCTGGAAATTCAAAGATGACATACTCAGAGAAAACCTGAAGTTTTGAGCTAGCCACAGTCTATTTCTTTTCTCTAAACCCTATTGGCCATTTCTGTATTTGGATGTGTATGTTTAGCAAACCAGTTAGTTTCACGTGTTCAAAGCTCCCTTTAGTGTACCTTATGTCTTTAAAAGCTCTGCCCATGCCTGCATGCTTAGCACTACTTAATTTTTCAAGACTCTTTTTCATCTGTTTATTCTGTACATTGTAAAATTATTTGGCTCATAGTGAAGACTTCCTGTTCAGTATGAGCTATGGAGTTGCAGTAAGTTATAATTTAAGATATGGAGATAATCACTGAGGGCACAAAAATACCAAAGGCCAAGACAAATTAAAGAAAAAAAAAAATAACCAAAGAAAAGGGAAAAAAGTAAATTATGAGTTTTAAATACAAATATGGACATACATTTATATTTAATTAATTCATATTGGAAAGACATAGTCTGTTATGCTTAAAAATTCATACCAAAATTAGATCTTGGTTCCTTTTTTTTTTTCTTTGAGAAATCTGCTTTGGTGGTTGGAACTTGCTGCTGAGCCCTGCTCTTGTCAGTAGATCTTGAACTGCATACATGGATTGCATTTCTTTGGTACCAGTCATGGAGTCCTGCTGCTGTGAACATGCACAAGCACACAAGTGTTTGACATATGAACACAGTTTAATTGTGATCTTGACATCTATAGTTCAAAGTTAATACCTTTTTATTTTGAAGCTCATAATGCATGATGGAACTGAGCATCATTTTATCTCTATGATATCATGTGTATGAGTTTCATACTAGAAATGACTGAAAGCTGTGCTGCTTTCCTCAGGTACAGACTGTCTTCAAATCTCTCCAGTCTGAAGCTCAGAAACCAGACCTCACAGAAAGTTATAACAAGCCTTCTCGCATTCTCTTCCTGCCTCTTTTTGAGCTCTGCTCTTTTTGTTCTCCCTTCATCCGTGGTACTTTCCTGTATCCATGCATCTTTGTCTGCTACACAGCTGGTTTGACCTTGCTTTTGCTCCCTTGTAAATGAATATTAAAACTGCACTTGAAGCTCAGGACACTTTCTGGGTGACAATGTTTTTAACCTTTCTAGTTACAAAAGAGTTAATAGTTCTATTAAAATAACAAAACAAGTTTTAGTGAGCTGAAAACCTATAGTTCCTAAATATGAGAAATTCCTGAAAAGAGACCATTTTAACCACACAATACACTTTCTTAATAGAGAGTCGGATACAAAACTGTGTCTGTGGGCTGGGCCAATTGATTGAAGCTGAGAGATCAGATATACTCTTTAAAGATTTCCTTCTCCAGTGTATCTAAGAGGAGCTACTTGAAAGGATGAACTGAACTCTCACCTGTTTTGAACTATTTTGACTGAAATCTCTCTCTTGGTTTACATAAAGCAAGCATAACACTTTATTCCTAGCTGCAGTGGCACAGCATTAGTTACCTGCTCTTTTGATGTAATTTTGTCAAAATTCTTAAATTGCAAAAGTCATCTGATGTTCTAAAGGGCAATGTTGAAAGATAGGTGAATTTAAAAAAAAACAAAACACCCCAAACAAACTAAAAATAACCACATCTATGGCTCTTTTCTCCTTCATTCAAATGAACTCAAAACCATAAAGACCTACTGCTGAGGCTACTGGCAAATATCTAGATAATCAGTTGTCAAGAAGAGCTCTGCCACACATTCTCTTTTCTGACAACTGCAAAGCAAAATTGCTTAGCCCACAATTTAAAAAAATTTGACAAGAGCTTTTGTACTTCAGCACAAAAGAAAGCAACACATTCCAGTGCTGTACTGAATAGTAACCTGACCATAATCCTACTAATGGAGTCAGCGAACATGAGGATTGCTGACAGAGAACAATAGAAAGAATTTTTTTCCAAGGCATTAATAAAGTCAGAATGTAGTCTTCAATCCTACAATAAAATGCTTTCAGGATCATGCGTATTCTTAAACCTAAGCAGAGTTTTCACTGATAATCACTCTGTGTATTATTTCAATGTGCTTCTGCAGTAAAACACTGGTAAACATTGATGCTCAGAGCCACAGATGTATAGTGGCTGTTAAGTAAAATACCAGAAAAGGAAAACCTGAATGCTGCACTATGTATCACCTATCTGATCTTTGCCAAAGGAGTCAGAACGATTCCTTCATAGGTAAGCCTTCAACTGCCTTCAATTCCTAATGATGCATTAGTGTCTTGGATTTCTGTATACAGGCTTGAGCTAGAGGGTAGTCTGGCAGAATCAGTAAATTCAGACTCCAGGAGCTAAGAGAGTTTGAGATGCTCTCTGTTACAGCAAATCCTGTGACAACCATGAGCTTTATAAAGCCACAGATGTTTGCACCTGTCCAAAGCTTGACAAAGTGTTTCAACAAAGCAGACACTGAGAACTTGGAGATATTCTGTTTCCATGAATTTTGGGAGAACTTTTTCATCTGTAAAAAAATAAATTATGGTGGACAAAAAACATAGGGCCTAAATACAAGGCATGAAAGGATATAGTCCAACGTTTATGAAACAGATCAGGCTAGTAGCAGCAATGTCTATTAAATTAGTTTAAAGACAGAAATTTTGTTAATAAATCACAAACAACCTTTAATAAATAAGGAATATGGGTTTTAGTGTCTGGCAAACCACAAAGAGAAACACAGCCTATCCTCATAGTCCCACATTTTAAACTATGCATACTATGATTACAGTAATAAACAACAGATACTGTGTTTGTACATAGAGAAACAAAGAATGGTTCTTTTTTTAGGAACTATCTGTAGGAAGAACATACAATTTAGTCAACAAGTGAGATGTAATAACCTCTTGTATTCTTTTCAACAACTATAGTTTAGTATTGAGCAGAAGGAATGTTTTTGTTCTTTCCTTGTGCTTTTTCTCCTCTGTCTATCCTCCTCTTCTTTCTGGCATAGTATGGATTTTTTTTCTGTTCTTGCACCTGGTCTAACAAACAGTACCCCTACTATTTGAACATGTTCTAATGCACAGCACTTTTCTTCAGACAGCTGCAAATGCTGTGCTCTCTGACCAAGAAGGCAAGTCTCTGACCTCCCACTAATGAACATAGGCAATCAGACAGCATATGATACTCCAAGTAACAATTTCTTCTAATGTCCATGATGAAAAACTGTACAGCAATCCTAGTTCAGCAACCTTGTCCTGAAATGCCCCTATCAACTCATGACTTCATAATAAGTATGGGGTAGCTACTGAATTAATTAGCCAAAATGCATTATGTTTCCTTTCTTTTTTCAGAAAACCAGAAACTGTTAGTGGAAGAAATAAATGAAGTTCAGCCAAAGTGTGTTAAATGCTAGATGGCTTCTGAAGATGAACAAATGTGAGTTTGGCAACAACAGGAAAGATATCCTTAGAATAAGTTTCATTGTAACAAATACTTTTTGTGTTCTACAAAGCATGTACACTGTCAAGGAAGAAAAACATGGGATAAACATTTTTGTGTTTTGGGCCTGAATGTCTCTGTGTACTGTGACAACTTCTATTCATCTTACAGACAGGTTCGGTGAGAAAAATAATTGCTCAGAATGGAAAAGGTAGAAAAAAGTAAAATTTCCAAATTAATACATGATCCAAAAAGCATGTTGTCTAAAGCTTGATTTTAACTGAATACACCTGTTTTTTTGCATTTAACATTTCCTACCACACAAAAATTCTCATTTTAGTGATTTTACTTCTTTGTAGAATTCTTTTCAAAGCTGTTTTTTTTTTTACAGCTACTCTGTTAGTTTTGATGATTCAGATTTACAAAGTATTGAAAAGCAATGTAAACTTTTAATAAGCAATCTGAAATGGAACTTGGAACCTTCAGAAACTCATATGAAAATATAGGAGGTTTTGTTGAAAGGGAGCATATCATAAGGTAAAGAAATGTTTCTTTGATAGTGTGTTTTACACTTCAATTGTTATGATGTAAATGCAAGTATAAGACAATTTAAATCCAGTGTGAAGGAAATGAATACTTGTCCATAAATTAAATGTAAATTATTTTGAAATGTATTTTCATAGGAAACAGATAGAATCTGAAGAGCAGTAAGTCACAACATACATTATGCTATTTCCTTCTCTTCAGCAAATACAGGAAAGGTGATCATCTGCTGCAAGAAAGTGAGAGCAACATTTCTTGCATTTTCAGATAGGAATTACAGCCCTTAAATGCTAAAGATCTTAAGAAGGTTGCAAATGATTCATGGGTTTTCCTGGATGTATTTTTAAAAAGAATGTACTTTTATTAATGTTCTTTTATTTTTAAAATATATTTGTTGCAGATCACCAAACTTCTAAACAAAGGGCATATCTACCCAAAATACCAAGTTGGATCTGATATATTTTCAAATTGTCAGTTCCTTAGTATCCTTCAGAAATTAAACTATATAAGGAAACCAGAAGGCTTTTTGGACCTCAAACTCCCACAATTACTCCAGTTACTTTTGAGAAGTAAAGTGTTATTAAGACTTTACTGTCACCCCATATTTGCACCATAAGTTAATCACAGATTTATCCCAAAAGGTATCTTTGCAGCATTTTGTAACACGTTGAGAATAAAGCTACTTTGGATCAGCACAAAGGGAATATTCCACAGATAAGGTAATTTACTGGAAACAGTAATCAATGAATGGAGAATGAGAGAAGCTTCATCAAACATGCAGGTTAACCTACATCTGATTGATTAAGTAAAGAAAAGAAATCTGTCATCTCAGAAGAGTGATGTAGGGTCTTAAATTCAGGGGTAAATTTTTCAGGGCTTTAATTTTAGAAATAATAATGTAAAAAAAAATAAGGGTTAAAAGTTGCTGCTGCTTTTTAGGACTATATATTGTGTTTGATCCATTAGTTACATACACTTTTGCACAAAAGAATGATTCTAATACTTAATGAAAACAGATCATGGTGCCTAAACTTTTAGCTGTGATTTACAAAGTCTTATAACTTCCTTTTTGGTTTAGGAGAAAAGAAGTTCAAATTCTGAATCAAATTTTCTTTAAAAGAAATATGGGAGGTTTAGAGCCCCTGCTTCAAAAGCAAAGCTTCAGAAGTTCAGGTCTTGGGAACACACTGGCATTCTGACAGGTTCAAGTCTATAGAGTCTACAGAGGTACATTTGCCCCTTCTCTGCCTGAACAGACTGTTATTATACTTAATTAAAGTATTTATTAATTGTGAAATATATAGTTTAATCAATGTATCAAGTTTATGGTTTCCATAGGATATGCTTTCCAGCTGTAAAAGAGGACTGATGCACTGAGGGAGAGCAATGGAGGGACAGAAGATGGGAAGAATGTTTGATGGCAAATGGACTTTGTTGGTAATGGACTATAAATGCCCTTCTATTACTGAAGCATGATACAGCACTTAAAGTATGCTAATGTAATATAGAAAAACTGGAAAGAAAGAGGAAAGACTCTTCTAGATGGTTCCCTCAGTCTGCTAGCACTGGAAGACTCCAGAGTGACATTGCCAAATATCTTGATCCAGATTTTTAGGTGGCTCTCTAACTTATAATAACGCTGCACATCTACCTGATAATTCTGCAGAGAGATGCATTTTTTGCAAGGTAACTACTATATTCTTCTCTCATCGAGTCACTTTGGATATCGATTTCTCAGAAAAAAATACAGTGGCCATTTTTTCAGCTATTTAGTGTGTTGAACCATTGGCTGTGTTGTGCCTCTTCCTTCTTTTGTCTTCAGCAATTTTAAGAAGTCAGATACACACTGGTGTCACTGGGACCTCTGGGAGTTGGACAGCCCTAGAAAACCAGATTTCATGCTATCTGTTTTCAGGAGATTAATGGAATTTCCTGATGTGCAGGTAACAACAGCACCAAAATAGTATTGCTTCAGATTTTCAGATGTTCTACTGCTGGCAAATTTTTGGCTCTAGAAATAAGTACCTGACATGGCAAGATACAATCACTGACCTGTCAACCTAGCTGTGCTTAACATCTTAGAATGACAATGTGTGATATTTTTTGTAAATTTACTACTTGCACGTAGCACTGGAAGGAATACATATTTTGGGTGGTTTCTATAGTTTAGCCCAGAAACATATTTTCCATAGTGCCAGATGCTGATATATTACACACTAAAATGTGAATTAGACTTAAATTCAGTTTTGTTGGTGGTTTCATGCTACAGAAATAACATACAGGATAAATAATACTTTCTTGTAAAAAAATATTAACCTACAATGTATGTGAAAAGTAAAAGTAGAAGAAAACAATATTATGAAACTCTGATTTACAACAAACAGAGCTGAAAAGAAATTCTGGTACAGTACATGCAACTACAGTGTAATGAATAATTAGCTCATAACATTTCTGAATTAATTAGCTTTGGTTCTTTAGGCTGTATTTGTCACTGAGTATTCCTCTTTGTTATTTGTTCCTGACCTCTAATAGGCTGCCCACTTTTCATATAAAACAAATGTCTTATGGATTTTTAATACATTAAGCAAAGTGAAGTAATTATCTACTGTGGTACATGCCCCATCAAAATTAGTCTGACAGTACATTTGCTTTGGTCTAGATATACAACATAGCAGAAAAATAGGAAATCAATAGAATTGCTAATATGTATTTTGACTAACTGAGGTAAACATGTTGTAATTAAATCCATAGATTTTCATTAAAAAAAAAAAAAAAAACACAAAAATTCCAACTTTCTAAACTATGTGGCTTCCATTTATGAGATACTGAAATATAGACCCTGTAAATAAGGAAAACCAAAATCAAGTGTAATTCAGCTTTTACATAAAAATATTTAGCTAAATTCAGTTTTAAACGATGAATGAAAAAAGTTGCTGATCTATCATAAACATTATACTATTTAACTTACTAAACAATGCCATTCTAAATAATTAAAGAATTTTCAGACTCTTGGCACTGTAGAATAGGTATTTCTGCAGTAAACTGTAGAAACCACCCACAAGCAAAGGATGTACTATGTTAGAGTATTGTGAAACAAAATTACTCTATATTTTACCTGTTGTACTTTAGGAGAAATTAAGGGTGGCAGGTATAATAACAACAACCTACCTCAGTGGCTGGAGTACACAACAAGAGATGGATTTTTGACATAGTCAATAGGCAGGTATATTTATATTAGAGACTCAATTTCTCATATTTAAGTAGGTCAATATTACCTTTTCAAAACAGTTACAGATCACACAGTGAAATACCACAATATTGTCAGAGGATTATACTACAATCACCACAGCATCAGAGTAAAGTGTGATAAAACAGCTCTGATATCTATTACTGAAAAATACAATAAAAGCCATGAATAGCAATTATTATCATTAGCATCTTCAGAATGAAAATTTGGCTAAGCTTTTAAGCTGGACAATTTCTGCTATGAACTTCTAGAGGTGAGCACAGCTGTTCTTCAGCTTCATAGGAAACTAAACATACTTGAAAGCACAGGGTGCCCTCAATACCATAGGGGGTATTGTTTGCTTCTGACTCAGTGAAGGAATTTTATCCCTTAGCCAATAAAATGCTCCAATTTCTTTGCGTTGTTGTTGGTCATTCAGGTTGTGGTTTGTAGCTCATGACAGAGACTGCCTTTTTAATAATGTCTCTTGATATCTTGTTATCTCTGGCTTTATCTGTTCTACTCAACTCACTCTTTATTCCCACCATCTTCATTCTATTTACTCTGATTTGATCGTCTCATACTGTATCAGGCCATTTCACCACGCTAGCTTCATAGCAAATCATATTCAGATTCACATTCACTAGTCAGATCATATTCATTAGTAGGAAAAACAGCAGGATGAAGCAAGTATTGGACCTGGCCCAAGAGAATGGGAAGGAACATACAGCTGCTGGTGGGAGAGAAAGAGGAAACAGGATGTAGATTAGCCTGGGCTACTGTGGAACACCAACCACTTACAAAGAAGCTAAGCCTTCCAATGTTAGTCTTCTAAGATTTTGTATATTCTGTTGAATATAAAATTGAAAGTATTTCCAAGAACTATTTCCTTAATAAACTGTAGATTTGAATACAAATATTCAAATGCAAAGCAATTCATGTCTCATGAACTTAAGAAAAAATACATAGGTCCAGACTTAAAATAATAATTTTTGTCTCCAAAAGTAATTTGTCAGAACATGTACAAATATGTGCTACACTTTGACTTTACCCAAACTAGAAGTACTCTAAATGTCCACAGAGCCACATTCACTGTTCACCTTCAAATCCCTATTTAAAATTCTTTTCCATTATGATAAAAACACATGAAAACCTCACATACACAACTGCTGTTTTCCTGACTGCTGGTTCCATACTGATGAAAACATACTGGTTTCATACTGGTTTGATGTTCTCTTGTGCTTCCCCTGGCTATGTGTTTTCTTCCCCTGTCCATAGCAGAGTTGCCCTCTAGATTGTGAGGTGTTTTGAGTAAGGACTGTCCCTCTGTAGCATGTTTTCACTGTGGGGATCAAGGAGTCCAGGGATCTATAAAACTACAGAGGAGACCACTTGACTTCACGGGACATAAGGCCTGAATATGGCACTTTGTTCTTTCCCTATGATTGAAACATTCTGCAGGAAGGAGTCAATCAGCATGAAGAAGGATCTCTAGCCACTGATGACGTCAGATTATTTGTTACTATTAATCAATCCACCTTTGTTATGATTCTGTTCCTTCCAGCCTTTTTCTGTTTGATATCATACTGTATCTCAGTTACAGATAGCTTTTTCCTATTTCCTGCTCTATCTTCTTCTTTCACTCATTCTTCTATATGGATTTTTCATTTTTTAATGAAATAGTCCCTAAAAATATTTAAGTCCTTTGTAAAGCCTTGCATCTTTGGCTTTATGGGCAATGTAGATCTCCACTGCAAAGAAGCAAATACTTATTTATGGGGCACTAAAAAAGTGCAGTGACAGAAGCAGAAGGAATTTTTATAGTCTTGGTGAGGTTAGTTCTTGAATATATGTATTGATCTTGTGTCTTGCTAAACAAAAAAGGTGAAAAACTGAGAAAGGTATAGCAAAGAATCACATGGTTTGAGAAAATATCACACAGTTGTGAATGTTCCAAAGTGCAACACTTCAAAAGAGTTTCAGCTATTTAGAAAGAAGACTGAAAAGTAACTTGTACAAAAGTAACAGTACAAAAATATCTTCATGGGAATAAAATACTATCTACTAAAATTTTCTTTGATCTTATGAGGAGGAATATCACTAAAACAAAATGGTGAGCACCAAAGTCAAATTCAAATGCAAATTGAAAACTTAATTGAGATTAGACATGCAATTTCAACAATAAGAGCAGCTGGTTAGAAGAAATGCAAACCAAACAGGGCTTCAAATAAGGTGTGGTTGCTTTTGAGGAAGTCAAAATTCAGTCAGCCTTTCAACTCTCCTTTTTTCAATAAGAGGAAAATTTTCTTCAAACACACATTATTGGCCATCAACATCAGCATTGATGGCCTGCTTGTCTCTTTGGCTTTGAAATCTATGTATGTCCTCACATTCAGCCACTCCATGGCCTCAGCTCTACCAAACTTGCCTGGGTGCTTTCCTGATTCCAAAGTTATTGTGCAATGGCTGGCTGTTTATTACAGAAGATTCTTTTGTAGTACTGAGTTAAAATGTAATTAACTCTTCTGAAGCCTCAAAACCTCTGCTCAAATCTGTGGCAAAGCAGAAAGATTACTTACCTCTTATTGCTTAGCTATTATAGAATTTACTAAGCATTGATACTTTAGGAAATTTGTTGCTTGCTAAGGTTTTGGGGACCGGATCACTAGCAAAAATAGGCTCCTTTCATCTCACTGAATATAATAACTAAAACTTTTATGATGCAACTCAAGAAAACTTTGAAATATGAGTCTAGGTTATTTCAGGATATTTGGTGCATGCCTCCCACAGGAAAAAAAAAAGCAGATTGCAACTGCATTAATGAAACAAACAGAGCTAGAGCATGGCCAAGCACTGCTCCAGTATTTCCCTTACTGTTTAATTATTAGCAGGCTTCCAAGCACAAATGCTGAGCCACTAGAGAATAGGCTCAGGATATTTTATTTGCTCATAGAGACATAGCCATAGAATCTAAGGCTATAAATATATGACAATTTCCTCCCCATAGAACTTGGTTAAAGTATCTCTTTAATAAATCTATCCAGGTCTATCTTAAAGGCCATTGTAGAGTCCTGAATATGATGCATAAATTGTTCCAGGGCATAATAACTACACTTGCAGTTGGAACTTTGAGTTGGAAACTAGCAACTTTCAGTCTTTGGCAACGGTATTTCCCTCTGTTGGCAAAATTAAGAACTACCAAGAGCTTATATAACTTTTTTTGTCATGAGTAGCTGTCTGTGTCAAATGATTAAGTTCTTCCTCAATAGCTTTTATAGTATATAAAGGACTAAACTGAAAACTGTAAATTTTATGTTTCATCCTTTTTCTAATTCTTTGAAATCTCTCCAATATTTCATGTTCTCCTTGAGATGTGAATATCAGCTTTAAACACAGCACTATCAAAATAATTTTAATGAGATGTGCACAGATATGTTCTATTTCTACTTGATAGTCCTTCTTCTATAAAGATTACATTATCCCATTTGACCATACCCAGCATCAAGAATTCCTGTTGAGGCAATGATCTTCAAAGACCTTTGTTTCCAAAGGTCTTTGAAGATCATTGCTACACTGCACCTACCTATATTTAAACAAATCAATTTATCTACTATATGGGAATTAAGGGAACTTTTGATTTGTTTTAATTTTTTCATACCCAACATTACCTGCAAAGGTTTTGTAACATTATTTGTGTGATCAACCACACCATACATGAACGCAAAGCCAGAATATAATTCTCTCTGAGAGATCCCTTCACTTGGGGCCATTGGTGTCTTCCCAGAAATGAGTGCATTTTGATATCCGCTTTTGAGGCTCTCCCTAATACACCTAGTGTACTGATTAATTCCATGTATTACACTTCAGAGTCATATATTGTCAAAACAAATCAATTTAAAGATCCATGTAAACCATGTCAACACACATCATTAAATGGCCTGTTGTAACAGTCTTATATTAATT
This sequence comes from Passer domesticus, assembly GCF_036417665.1. NCBI lineage: Eukaryota > Metazoa > Chordata > Aves > Passeriformes > Passeridae > Passer > Passer domesticus. The sequence goes on along the minus strand of NC_087476.1, from coordinate 105,566,549 downwards.
GGTAGAGTTTATCTCTTCTGTTGATTATATTTTTCATTTTTCAAAACCATCTTTCCATGGAAAAATAGAATAAAACAATTTGTATTATTTTGAATATGCTAGTTTTAATGCACCTGTTACTATGTATAGCATATTACTATGCTATACATAGTAACGGGTGCATTAAAATATGGTAAATATTAATTATGTTGATTTTTAATAGGTAAAAAAATGCATACATATTCTTCCATAACTCCAATTAATTATTGAATATTTGTGATTGTTTTCTGTGATTCAATGAAAATATTCAAAGTTAGACCATTTTTTATAGGACTGATTAAAATACCACAGAACAAAACTGTCGCACAATTTGCTCCCTTGGGTTTCTCTAGCTTCAAGTACTTAAAACTTCATAAATATGTTATTTACAATATATATGAATATTGATTCAAATATTCCAGAAAAGCTGTGACTAATTAGCAACATGATGTATTTCTATACCTTTTATCCATATTTCTCTCTACTTATCTTAAAGCTTGTGAGAAAACAAAAAAGTGTACAGAATTATCTTGCATTTATGGCCAAATACATGCTCTTCCCTTACTCCCACAAGTGTCACATAATCCATCCCCCTTTGCTACTTGTCAGATGTTTCACTTGTCCTCAGTCTGCCCCCTGATGCTCTAAAGTGCTGTATGTCAGTAGATTTGTATATACAGAGAGATACATACACACAGGCATCGTAAAACACACCCATGCACGTATATACTTGCCATCACAAGAAAGACTTTTCTATAGATTTCAATTATTTACTTGAACTTATGTGTGCAAATATGTTACAGGTTAATGATTTCTAAACTGGTGAATGAATCATAGTCATGATGCTCTGGGTTTTTAATATTTTATGTAGAGCTTGGTATCAGCAACCTTAACACATATCAGCCTGTCTTCTGTAGTTGTAGCAATCACAGCAAAACTAGACTGCAAATTTGGTCATTGGTTATGTCTTTTGCTTAATATTTGTGGTTAAATTCAAAGGATGGAGAGAAGGCTTTATTTTACAGAGGCCACAGTTCAATAAGAATATAATAAAACATTGCCAAAGCAAAATTTTCACAATGAAATTTCTAGTAAAATCTCACTTTAATTAATGTTCTAACATAGCAAAGCAATGTCAGCGAACAAAGCTCCCATAATATTGAAGAATTATCAGAATACATTGGATTAGCTGTATTTTAATTTCAATCAAGATTATATCATCTATTTCATGCTGATTTAAGAATACACACTCAAAACATTGGATACCTAAATCAATAATTAAGAACATGTGATTCCCTGCACTTCTGTTTTTAGTGATTCATTTGTAAACCGCGTAGAAAGAAAATTAAGAGAATGTGTTGTCACATACCATGTTCTTTGAATGGAATGAAGTTTTTATTTGATATTACAGCAGTCTTTTCAGTGCAAGATTTTGATGAAATTTCTTGAGTGGTCAGGCAGCCCTGAAGGTATATCAGCTAAAACTAAGTTTCTAAACCTGTAATTCCACATGTAGAACTGGTTTATCAGCTCTCAGAACTGAATCAAAACAACTCAGTTTCTCTATTATTTTTTTTCCTTAGTAGTAGAATTTTGTGGCCTGGTTCTTGTGTTTGTAACTTATTTTGCCAGAGTTTTTGAAAAAAACTGCAAAAAGCAAGCTATTTAAAAAAGCTTTAAAATGTATTTTCTAGCCTCTATAATGCACCATCATTTTCACATATATGTACTCTTCAATTGCATGTCATGTTAATGTGCTAGAAAACGCCTTATAGCAAAAGATCGTAAATACATCCTCTACTTGCATTTCTTTCACGTGAAAATGTGAGATGTTTCTGCCTTACAACATCCAGACATTCCTGCTGCTTCGATAACAAAGAAAAGAAATAAATAAATACAATAATTGCAAAAGGCCAGATCCTAACAATAGCAAATGTCATCTGCTTGCATCACGAACAAGATTTGGCACAGAGAAGTGTGAAGTGGAAACTGAGTGTCACAGAAATCAATAGCAAAACCTATGTTAATTTCAACACTCAAGAGTTCAAATTGAGAGTTTAAAAGCAAATAGGTATGTATAATTAAGGCTGAAGCTTAACAAGTTGATTTTTCAAGGAAATGAATGGAACTGCTCTCCAAAACTGAAAAAGAAAACAAGTTTTTAAAATTACTTTTCATATACTGTCAAGTACAGGTTCTCACAGCACTGCATTTATTCTTTGGCTATGTGGTTTTCTGAAAGTCTGTGAAACCAGTATCTGCAATAACTCTGTGTTAAGGTAAGCCTGAAGAGGACATGTTCAGAATCTTGCAAATGAGATGACTAATAGACATGGAACCATCGGACTCAATATCCTGAGGCATGAGCATACTGTCACCACTGACTGGTGACTCACAAGTGCAAATGCTCCCTTCAATCTAAAAAACATTAATGTGGGAGAAAGACAGATGTTACTAAGGAATACAGGACTTAGTCTATGAGGATGAAAATTATTTTCTATTCCTGCATGAAATCAGCAGTACAGGAAAAAAAAAAAGAAAAGGCATAATTGCTTCTGATTAAGTAAATTTCTGTGTTTGTTACTCCTCCTGTTGTATGTGATTTGTATTGCTGTAAACTATTCTCTCCCTGCTTTTACAGAGCTAAAAGCTGAACCAACCCATTTTCCATTAGCCATTTGGATATGGACAGTATTTACCTAGAGACTGAAGCAATGAACCTCTTTTATAACTAGAAGGTAGTTTAACTAAGCATGCATTTTTTTGTACCTTGCCTACATTCTTTAAATTGTCTAATCTGATACTTATCTTCAGTTTTCATCACGTAAGATTTATTTTCCAACATGAACAAAGCATGTTTGATCTCCAGGAGCCATTATTACAACTGTTAAATAAAGGACCACAAGGTAATTGTGTAATGCTATTTCAGATCAAAATACATTTTGGCCAATATGTCTCTTCCTTTGATATATGATGTACGTTTCCAATTTTACAAAGCTTAGTGTCTATTTGTGTCTGTGTTCAAAGAAAACTGCTGACTGAGATCTACCAGGAGTTTATCTTGTTGCCACTGATTTTATCTTCCTTCTGCCTTTTTCACAATTAGTACTGCATATTTTGAGATTAAATCTGTCTGGAATATGCTTTATTCTATTAAACAATCTGCAAACAACAGTGAAAAACAGCATGGTACTGTCGCTGCTTGGAATGTAGCAGTCTGATAATTTTCCTCATAGAAGGCTCACAGGGATGCAGAAGAAACATGACATTTTCTTGAAATAAACCAGTATAAAGATCTGAAAGGTAGATTTTAAGGTTATTGCTGAAGGGCAGATTGGCCACATACAAGGACTGTTTATATAAACTGTATGCAAACTGCAAATACTAGAGTGTTACTTGGGAAGAAGAAATATTTCATGGTCATACTAATTAACAATCTTTATGAAATACAGTGAATAGGAAATATCTGAACCTTCAATCAGTGTAGAACAACAAATACATTCTCATAAACTTCTGAAGTGAACCTGGAGTTTGAATATCTGAAAATATAATTTCCTTCAATTTTATCAGGCACTTCAATAAAAGAGGCCTTTCTCTGCAAACAGTGCCTATCATAATTTCTTGCAATTTCTCTCAAGTCTAATTAAAAAAAAGTCACTTTGACAGCTCATTCCACCAGATGGAACTGTTCATAATTCATTTGTAAATGTTCTTATTCAGACATTAGCACATATATTATAGACAGCATGCACAGTATATATACGCTGAGACTCCACACCAAGATAAAAATAACAGAGCTACTAAGCACCCTAAACTTTTTCTAACTTAAGAAAAGAGGGGAGACAAAATTTTAGTGATAAATTCATTTAGAGCAGAATAACCAACGTGTCCTGTTTGGTTAACTGTTTAGTTTTTTCTCCTCAGAAGACTGAGTACTCCTTAGTGTCCAATATTTTGCGTTCTAAATGTTTCAAAGTTGAATGTTCTTTAAGAAGGTATTGCACAAAAAATAAGTATTGGTAATAGGAATTTTGGAACAGGAAATAATTGATTCATGCTATGAAAAGCAAAGAGTGTTTCTTAACAATCAACATTCTTCCTGTGATACATAGCAGCTTTCTGACTCTTCTATTTTTCTATGGAAACTTGCATCTTTACTGTGAAATTATTCAGCACACTTTACACAAATAAAATGTTGAGATTAAAAGTCAAATGCTTAATAAAAAATCAGTTTAAAATAATATCCAACTGATTATATCTAACTAATTAATGAAGGAGATTTCTTGCACAATGAACAGGCTAGGTGAGAAAAGAATCTCCACCATGAAAGGGGATAGTCCTACCAGCTCATGCTGGGACTCTGTCGGTAGGAAGACAAAAATAAATTCTCTCAAGCAGACTCATCCTCTGCTCTGTGTGGATAGACCTTATGCTGAAGATGGACCTCCTGAGTGAGGGCGCTTCAAATCACTTTTTAGCAGGTCTTTATCCAGAGGCATGAAAGCTCTGCTTGGACAAAGTAGAGAATCAAGACACTTTGACCTGCAATTTTTTTCTTTTAAACTATTTCTTAACTGGTAATAAATTCAGGAAAAAATGCAGACATCAAATCATTGTGATTTCATTGGTAATAATTTCATGTAACAAGTCTCAAATACACACTAGTTTGTTTGAGAAAGTGACTTGAAAGACACAATTTACACAACATGTGCATTGAAACAATATAGTCTTTGATTTCAGAATGCTTATAGAGATCGGGTATACAGTGGCAATCAGGAATTTCAACTACAAGCTGACTTCTTATATCTACCAAATGTTTTATGTACATTTCTTGGGAAATGATGGCATTTTTCTGAATGTTTTCCTGCATTTTATTACTATTTAGAAATGTTACAAAATATTATATATGTTATAAAGTATCTATAATAATGCATAAAATAAATTATGGCATATATTATAGCATAATATTGAAAACTATTATAAAAACTTATTAAGCATCTCTTTTAAGGTACACTAATATTTTACTTAAATGTTGTTAATATTTAGTATTTATCTAATTAAAATCTATGCACTACAGAAACAGCACTTTTTAGGATCATTGTATTGGTATAAAGCTGTGAATGACAGCATGATGAACAAGCTCCATCTCTCAAAGATGGAACAAAGCTCAAGGAGTGAATGAAAGTGAACCAAATATCAATGGCTGTCTACTTTTGTAGATCACTCTATTTAGGTGCTTATTGCTGTAAGATGACTGTGTCTAACTTGGAAAAGAATACTCCACAATGACATGCTTGTAAATGCATCCCCAACGAGCACAGATGGCATAAAATGCTTAATGTTGTTTTCACACGACATGTCACGCTGTGGGAAGATATGGCTGAAATAAATACATTTTATTTTGTCTTCTGACATTTTCCATATTATTTTAATTATTTGGAGAATAGGCTACAAGAGAACTTCAGTATGAGGGGGGTTTATTATATGCTCACAAGTGACTTCAATACTTTGTCAAAAATGAAAATATATTTGTATGACCTGTAAATAACATAACATTAGGTGGCACTTGGTTTAGCTTTTGTATTTTCCCAAAGGAACAGGTGATTATGAGCTTACTTTCCCCTTCATCTACATAATATGAAGAGTCTACATAAGCAATTATTCAGATATCAATGTATAAATTCAGAAACTTTTTCTTTCATTGCCAGAGAAAGTAAAGATTGATTTTATGCTATTTTCACTATGTCTTTTGACAACAGAAGAAACTAACAATAGCTACACGCAGAAGTGGAAAGAAAAAAGGACAGATTCTGTGTCAGCTCTGTGCAGATGCAGAGGAATCAAGTACAATAACCTTTTACATGCAGTAGTCAAGAAATAGCACTGCACAGATACTTTCTTTTTCCTATTGCAGAACAAAGAGCCTGAGTTCATGCATCAATGAATGTGAGACAGCAGCTTCCCATCAGGGACTGGCTCTTGGGGAACCCACAGGCAAAACAATGCAAACTGTAATTAGAATACTTTTCTCTCCCATTCTGGGAATAAACAATCTTTTCATTGTTCATGTTTACACAAATAACAAAATGCTCAGCTGCATTTTAGTAACTAAAGATGATACAGTAGCAGTCTTGTTATAAATAATATATATGCCAGTGTAATTTAGGATTTCTAATTAATGTAGAAATTCCTTAAGCACTTTCAGCCTCTTGGATTGCTCAAGCATGCATTTTATGCATACTATAGAACTTAGATTCTGTAATGTCATTTCTGCTTAAATATTTTAATTTAAATGATATTAAGTAGGACCACTTTTAAAAGTGGTCATGCTTTTAACTCCCTTTTCAAAGCTTTCAAACTTCATATTAGCTAATATGCTGCGGAAGTAATAAAAAAATAATCTGCTTGTCTGACCTCAAGTAATAGCTGCAGAATTTCTCAATTTTATTTTGGTCCAATAAAAAAAATAGCAGTAGCATTTTTATTCCTTAATTTATAATTACTTTATAGTAATAGAAGTATTTGCATTTTAAACTAGCTCTCTCCAGTTATGTTTCTTCCTTACAAGTCCTACCTAGCTTTAAATTCATTATTTACTTAAAGAGACAAAACATGGGGAAATTTAATATGTAATATCAATGCATAGCCTATTTATAAAGGGATGCTATACTTCAGAAGTGGAAAACAAAGCTATTAATATTTTATTACTACTCTCAGTTATGCCTCTAATATACTGTACAAGGTACTTCACTAGGTGGAGATGAGTTAGGAGATCTAGTATATTTCACCCGAATTTTATTATTCCCTTTAGGTCATTTTGTTTGGAATGTATGCTATCATAACAACAACATGTATCAGTATGATGACTAACACTATCTAATATTAGATGACTAATAAAAAACTAATTGCAAATTACACACCATGGTCAGTTTGATGTGAAAGAAATTAGTTCATTATTTGGACTTTGTGTGGGTAAGAAGAAAGACCATTCCATTGAACAAGCAAATGAAAACAATAAAGAGTGCGCTTTTAAAATCTATACCACATATGACAAAGTAAAATAAAGATTCATATAGAGGCAAAGATTTAAACTATTTTGTTTATCTACAGCATATGTGCTTCTTCATGAGATGGCATCCAAAAACACTATAGGTACTAGCTTATTTTCTTCAACATTATTATTGTTATTTTAGAATACATCTAACAAAATGGCTGAAGATATCAAAAGGGCTTAGGGATGGAGTCTTTCTGGAAACAAATCAGCCTTGAATGGGTTTTTGTTTCCTGTTATCATATATCCTTTACCACAGATTATAAAATTGTAATGGAGAGATACCTTTGAGAGAGCTTCCTGACAAATCTGACTTGTCTAGAACGATGAGTATTTTTTAATCCATTAATTCCTAGTTCAGCTGATTTAAGTGACAGATAGCCTTAGAACATGAAAAAAGAAAAAAAATATTTCTCACTTATAATATCTATCTCCTTTCTAGTTTTGGAGCAAAAGAGAACCTGTAGATGTCATGAAGTTAAATTTGGAACACAGAATTTCAAAAAAGTACTTATATTTTCTGGCCAAAGGTCATGGACTTTGGGGATGCTAAATCAGGCGTCTAATCCTGTGTTGCACTAACAGAAAATGGAACTTGATTGTCAAAGAACGGAAGCAACTCCTCAAGAAATGAGGCCCATGGTTTATTTTCTGAGGTCCTCTTCAGGCAAGACAGGGCTTGGAGGCAAACCAGCTATATATGGGAGAAAGAGCATTTTAGTATATAATGCTGAATTTCATACAGTATCTCAGACAAGCTACTGTGACCATGCACAAGGATGTTTACGTTCCTCCTGAAGTAGGTTGAGTGTAAATTTGGCTTCAAGCCTAGTGATGTACAGCTCTGAATCTCAACCAGGGATGACTAGCATGAGCAACATAGCTTTTAGCCTATTGTTTTTTTTAATTTAACAGCAAAAAGAAAGATTTTTTTGTGTTCATAGTCATGCAAGATGATTTTGTAATTAAGAAAAAAATATGTTAGGTCTTGAAATCCCCTTAAAGCCGTGTTCTCCTTCAGGACAAAAAAATAATTAAAGATCACTTTCACTTTTTATCTCAAAAATCAGATTTGGATCTTCTTAAAAAGATGTCATTGTGATAAAAATTGGGAAGATTATTATCTCCATCTTATGCATTTTAAACTGTATGAAACAAACTGAACTAAGGACTAGACATTCAACTTCAGAAATTAGAGATGGTGGCAGCTTCTCCTGTACCTATAAAAAGGGCAGAGAATCATCTAGGACACTGAAACACCCAGGGTTTCTTCTCAGATTGACAGGATTTATATCTGCATTTCCTACTTCACACTGAAACTGCTCTGATCATTATATTATGCATTAGCCTGGGTTTTATGCATTAGTTTGTATTTTCTCACTCTGGTCTGGTTTGCATTAGTTACTTAAATGCTTGCTGACACAGATAAGATGTAGAATTTTCAACTCTAAACAAAAACATTGAAACTCAAGTTATTGCACAAAGAAATATTGTTATGTTGCATACTATAATAATATTGTTGTACTTAGCAGAATAATACCTGAAAAAAAAAACCTGCAAAACCACTGTCAAAAGATATTGCAGTTCAGATCTGCTTACTGTTTTCAAGGAGAAATTCAAATCCACACTTGCTAGGTTTTGGTAGGTACTTTAACAAATAGTTACGGCGAATCAGTTCCCTGCTAATGTTATAATTTAGTTCCTTATTTATGAATTATTTTCTATTTTTCTCAAAAAACTAGTTATCAAAATAAAGTTTGCAAATAGTTTACATTCAAAAAAAGCACTGACTTTCACAAAGTTCTCAGTACTTGAACTACTTTGTTCCACAAGATTAACAACACCTGAGATAAATATGTGTTCATACAATCTTCTATGCTTTAGGCTTAATTCTATTCACTCTGGAATCAATAAAATGTCACTGATATCAGTAGATCTAAAATATTGATTTCTGCATGTATTAAAATTACAGCAATAAGTACATAATCATCTGATTACATTCAGGCAGAATTTAGAATCTGAATCAAACTCATGGCTTGTCCAGTGTTATTTATGCACCTTACTTCTTGTTCATGGCAAAGCACCTCAGGTGTTTGGTGAATTAGCATGAAACCTGTACAAAACCTATACAAAACACAAAAGATTTTTGAAGTGTCTTTAATTCCTGATGAGGAAAAGCTGATGATTTTACTTCAGGTATTTGCTGAGATTTGCTGGAATTAAAACTATGACTGCAGCTCAAGAGGCAGTCTCTCAGAGCTGTTATATTCTCACTGTTCTAATTTGTAGTTTCTTCACGTAAGTGGAAACTAAAAAATAATGACAATTTTAAAAAATAATTTATTTTAAATTATTTAATAATAATTGAATTATTATTACTAATGCTGTTCCAGTTACAAAAATCATTATAAAGCACTTGAATTCAATAGCTAAGCTAACCACTATCTTTTCCTAACTAATGCAATTTATGACTGTAGTGTACTCTGAACAGGCAGACTCAGTCTTGAAGTGCCAAAGGATTTCTAAGCCTTGGAAATACAGTGTAGTTCTTAAAATACAAAAGCTGGACTGTAAAACTCAGCAGTAGAATGTAGCAGCCAGACAGGCAATGGCTTCATGCACCTATTTTCCAGCACATGGGAAAAGGCTTTGGTACAGTACCAAACCAAGATTAATTCTTTATTCAAGTTTATTTTCAGTTTTCAATTTGAGTAAATATAACTTCAGTCTCTAAGATTTTGTCCAAGTACAGAGCACACTGTGCAGTTTAACTGCCTTTTCTTGGAAGCGCATAGTCAATCATTTCATTATTGAAGCTGTGGTTCTCTGCAGTCTGGCAAAAAGGGTCTTCCTTCTTTTCAAATGATTATTGATTCAGATAATAGTCCAGATTACACTTTGATAACATGAATTATATCCTCTAATAGCACATGTAGACCTTCAGTTAGGCAAACTGAATCACCAATTTTACGCACAGTCCTGTGATTCTGTTGTGATGACTAACTTGGCCACTTCAGTTAATTAAAAGGCTATACAAATTGTTCATTTATGGGCTGATCCAATTCTCATTAAAGCTAAAATCAATGGGAATCCTTCCTGGCTCTAACTGTTCTCCAGTCACTAAGTTTGGAAGGATATTATGACCTAAGTTTCAAAAAATATTAACACTGTAAGAGATGGGCAACAAAGCTGTAAGAACATTGACAGAAGAAATTTAGTAACATCAAGTACTAAAGAGTTATGTAGTCTAAATTAATCATTTTCCCTGATAGCTCCTGTCTGAAGTAGCCCTATTCCTTCTCATTCTGGTGATCCTTCTACTTGCCCTTCTAAAGGAAGCCCACAAAATCCACTAACTTTGCAGTTACAACCAGCCACCACAGAAAAGAATTCTCTGGACTGCAGTGCCACCCAGAGCAGGCACCAAGTGCAGGGGAAAAAAGGGGGCAATAAATTTGTCTACTGGTAACACAAAGGGGTGTTTTAAAAACTACACTGCATTCTTCACACAGATGTAGGTTCTCAAGTTTTTTGTACAGTTAATTTTCTGGTTTGTGGAAACCAGTAGGGCTCATTTTATGTTAAAAGAACTTTGGTTAATTAGTGGAAAAGAATAAATGGCCTGCTTATCCCAAAGAAAAACTGAACCAATTTTCTTTGATAATCCATAATTGCAAATGATTTAGAAAAATACCCTTTTGCTAAAAAATAGTGGTGATTTCACAATTTGAAGCTTTGCCTAGTTATTGCTTCCAGCTTAGAATGGAACTCAGTTATTTGGGTATAAGCAATACAAAATAATTTGACTTACTTTTTTTAGCATCTACTTTCTGATGACCTATTCTACAAGTTGTCACAAGGCACCTTGAAAAAATACAATAGTGCATACACCCAAAAATCTATTGTTTTTAAATTAATAGTTCATCAAATTATGATAATAACACAATACATATTATTATATAATAGTATAATAAAATATATTTTATTGAAGAGCATATAAAAATAAACTACACATGCATTACCTTAAAAGTGTGCAACTTAACAAAAATTTATTGTATCATTTTTGTCCACAAGCCACTTCAAAAATAGTTTAACACTATTTTTACTTCAAAAATTCTTAGATTGGTAATATAAAAACCAGGGAAAACAGAGAAGTTCTGATTTAGATTTATATATTTTATATATAAAAATTATATGATGGTTCTGATAACACACAATCTGCTTAGGTTGATTTCTGTTATTTTTTTTGCATAAACAGAGCTACTGTTACAAAGCTTTGACCACAAAGAGATGCCTTGCACATTATAGAATGGAAAAATTTCATTCATGTACTTTTCTGAACCTTAAGACTAATGGACTTCTGCACCTATTTGTGCAAATGAGGAGTTTTAGTTCCCATTCCACTCATCCAGCTGTGACTACATGCCCAGTAGTTTTACTTCTGACTATTTTTCTATGTTTTCCTATCAGATTATCTTTTGGTTTGGAGAAATTTTTGGTTTTAGAAGTAATAATAAGTAAAGACAATTATTTTGAATAAATCTTAATTTATGTGACAAAAAGCCCCAACAACAACAACCCTTTCAAAACCAGATCAAGCCTCTGGCTATAACAAGGGTTAAAGCATCCAGTCAGTTTCCACCCAGCATGCAATTCAGTGTTTTCTCACTGACATAATTCTCTGTTCATGACAATAAAAAAAATATAACTGCTTACTTTGTTCAACAGTTACATCTCAAGATATATTTAAGTTCAGAAAATAAATTATCCTTAAAGCATCTACTGAGATTTTTATTTTACAGTTAGGCATCATAAAAATGATATATATTCTTTATATATTCTTTACATTTATTTGCAAGAATTAGCTCTTCTAACATGAAAGTTAGTTACATTTCATTTCTAAGAAGAAATGAAGTGAGAGAGCTTAATTGAAAAACACAAAGTGTTTAAGCATTTCTTTAGTGCCAATGTTACGGCTACACAGTGAATGGTCAGACAATGAAAAAATCTACAAATATATGAGAATTCTTGATACAGATTCATCCCAAATTTCCACATCACTGGATTAGTTCAGCAAGAATAACATGAAAAAAAAGCATTTTGGGGGCCTATCAGGTTATTTCCTTAATAAAACAGGCCTATATCAATAAAGACACCAAATTTGCAGCTTCATCTGGACTCCATAGGTATATGATATTTCCAGCTTATGCTGAGAGAATTTCATTATAGTAAACCAATCAAAATACAGAGAAAACAACTGTAGAGGAAAAGCTACAATAAACCAAATAGAAAAGAAATTTCAGGATAGTAACGATTTATAAAATCTCTGGTCAAAGCACATGAAGGTTCATTTACAAATTTAGAATTTCAAAGGGGCTGAAATTTCATATAGGTTTTGCTGAAAACTTCGTATGAAATAATTTCAATTGGTCAAAGCACCAGGAATCTGGTTTGCCCCTGACAATGGGGTTCCGAGCATTTCATGTGTTAATGGCACACCCCATTTTGGATAAGCTGAGGCTGATGGATAAACTGCAGGCTCACAGATGTCCATATATCCATTAAATAACCAATCCTCACTGAAAGTAGTTCCCCCATCAAGTCCACCAGTATGGTTGCACCTGCAGTCCTTTCCTAACTAACTTCTGTTAGAATGAACCGGGTTAAACAGAAAGATTAAAATTCCGAGGTATTTCACAAGCTTGGGGCAAGGAGCAATGACACATGAAAGTATACCAACTTTTGAGCAGTTTGGGCAAGGTCCCTCATTTGTCTTTTGTAGAACTATCTTGATCAGATTTGGCTGCAGCCATAAAACAAGTCTATTTCTACTGTACTTTCCCCGTTTATAACTTGCACATATAAACCTTTGTACACCCACCGAGAAGAAAAATCCTTTGCAGTTAAGTACCACCTTCAGCTTGTATCCATGCTGATATTTTGTATATGAATTAGTGTACACATGTGTACACAAAAAGTGTTTATTAAAGAAATCATTAAAATGTTTTTTATTCAAATTACCATGAACTGCACTTAAATGTAATACATTTTCACTCAACTGCATATAGGACAGTCTTAAATGGAGACTTAAATTGATAGTCTTAAATTGATAGTTTAAGTGGTCTATCAATATAAAAATAGTCTTTTTCTTAAATGGAGATAAGATTTCAACTCTAAAACATTGCAAGTTGACCACCAACTTAGATCTGCATAATTAAAAACTTCCATGAAGAACATGGCTATAAATATCCTGTTGCCTGCCTCATTTAAATCTTTCCTTTGCATTCTAATCAGATAGAAACAGGATCCAATTCCCAATTTGAAAAATAAACACATTAAAGAAAATTAGTTTAGGCATCATTACAGTGTACATACACGAGTGTCTACATTTTTTTTAATGGACACTTGCTATACAGCATTTAAGTATTGACTGTAATTTCTCTGTGTGGCTAATTTGACCACACATATTGCAAACTGTTTTCATTTTCCTTTATTGTCCTCTAATGAGCTCATCAAGAGTATATAATTAGTGCAGTAAACTGCATAACACAGCCTCTGCCCTAAAGCAGCCAAGCAGAGTTCTCGACTAGCCCACTTTCCCACCGGAACTCAGTGCTGCTAATGGCCCATGATCAGTAGGAAGTATATCGAGGGATGTGCTCTGCTTTAAACAGCTTGTGATCTCTGGCTCGAAGCAACAGTTCTGGGGCTATCGCCATCTGTACTGACACACAAATGAAAGTTGTTCTATCTCTTTTTAATGAAGCTACTGAGGTCAATTAATAATGGCTTCAGATGCCTGAAAGTCATGTATGACTGAGCAAGTGGATTCTAGAGAAATTTCTCTTTGTGTATAAAGGTTTTAATATTCTCTGCAGTAGGTAGTCCTAGAATTCCCTGCTAAAATCTGAACCTAGAAGTAGACACGAGTTGACAAAGACAACTTAGAAAAGAAAACATTGCTGATACTTAAGAAGGGCTGAAACGCAGATATAAATATGGTGCAACAGTCAGATGGATTTCAGTCTGGGTACTTTGGAGGACTCTGTACTTGAGAGGTATCATTCTTCCCTTCCAATATACAGTATATCATAACAAACCAGCATTTTAAAAAATGGGTACCTTGAAGACTAAAGAATCTGGTGGCTTAGATTTGCAGCATTTGCTACACTGCTGTCAAAGATCCATATGATAAAGAGATTCTCATGTAATATCTACATTATCAGATAGAAATTCATTCTAATTTTTGTGATCTGTATCCTGCAGGAGATGGCTATATTAAGACAAGGAATTAACAAGATACTTGATCTTGTTGCAGTGTTTTTGTCACTCTGTTTTTGACACCACCAGCCCCCAAAATATGTGGAAAAGTGTTGATAGCCCAGAAACAGCACTGCACTACTATCTTTTCTACTTCATAACTGGCATCAACAAGCCCTCTTCAAAGGAGATATGGCATAGACTCTGAATGAGCAAGTTCTTCAATACCTTTACAAGGTAAAAGTAAGAAATTTCTTCCAGGAGAGTAGAGCAACATCTGTGTATACCCATAAGCATAAATGTGTGAGTGTGTGTGTGCATCCATCTGTATATGTGTAAGTATACACACACCAGCATATGCATACATGCAATTAATGTCCACAGAATCAGTCTTGGATATTTTCCTACTGTCAACCAATCCCAATTATTAGACACTGCTTAATCACTGGGGACAGAAGTAACAGGAATGTAAGGTAAAGAGCAATAAATCTAATAAAGAATGCATTGAAAATTAAGGCAAAAATGTAAACTCAGTTACTGTGAAATCTGACATCACCATTCCTCTCCAATCACTTCTTATTTATTGGAGCCTGCATAGCAAAATAGCACACTCAGAAGCTTCTCTAGTAATTAGTTTATCAGGGCTCTAATCTTCTTCTGCAATTAATCATCATGTAAAATCTTATCACCAGTTTAATTTTAATCCCTGCTGTTCATCTTATGCAGAATAAATTACATATATGTATTGTGGTGGAAACAGTTTTCCACTTCAGCAAACACTGAAAATTTAAAATAAAATTTAAAAAATCTGTGCACAAATTAAAATTCTTTATGGAAGGCTAAAGTACCATTATAATTCATCTTCCAGTGTTGCTGCAGCAGATTAGGAGATTTCACACCACAATTAAAATTGCTGGAAAAAGGAAAATTAACAGTAGCATTTGAATAAAGAAATAGAAATAATATTTTTTAGGGTTTGCTTACATGTATTTAGATTGTTCTGTAAATAAATAAACAAATACATACATACATACCAGCACATAAGTTATAAAGATTATTAAACATATATTTTTGCTCAACATCAGTAACTGTTTATTTTGATTTTCTACAAAAGCATTTGCAAATAAAATGGCAAATATATAAAGCAAAATCAACAAGTAATAAAGAGATATAAATAAGAAAAATAAGTTTATCACACAACAGTAGGGAATTGTTTGTCACATTCTTTCCTGGATGACATTGCAAGCAGTACTAGATTTTAAACAATGACTCAAACAGTCATGAATTAAAAAGAAAAAAAAAATACCCTAGAGTTAACGTATTATTCTACTCTGTAACAAAGCTGCTATTTAAACAGAACCAAAGAGGCCCCTCAAATATTTTTTTCAGTAAGTAATTCCATAAAATTTATAAAACAGCAGTATTTATAGAAACAGCATAATAAGTAAAAAAGTATTTGAATTTTAATTATTATAAAATGTTCCTGTTTTTAATATATTCTCATATCTAAAGCAGGAAATCTGGAGTTTATAATGTTTTCCTCATAGAAGAAAGGAGAAAAAAATTGAGATATACCTGTAAGTCCTCAGGAGGGAAAGAACATAAATACTGACAAAAACAAACTGGTAGTATAGAAAATATCCAAGTTGAACTAAATTTTTACCCTTCCAGATCAATACACTTCTAGTTGCACTTCTAGACATAGGTTAGATCTACATTAGATCTAAAACAGAAAAAATGAAATTTTATTTTTCATTCATCTCCATTTTTTTCTTCAGAGCAATTTATTAGAAAAGAAGTTTTAAAAAAATCTCAAAAAACATGGACATTAATGAGGCTCTTACTTTTTGAAATAGAAGATTCTATTATTGAAATTATTTTTATATTTCCTACACCGAAACACAAAGGCCATTCCCTGTCTAACTTAGCAGCTCCTTAAAAGTTTTTTCCCTACAATAATGCTACCATTTATGTAATTTTGGAACTAAAATAAATTCCATACTGAGTAAGGTCTTGAAATAAAATTAACACCTCTCTAAAGACATTTGACAATAACTATTGTGTGGATCTAGATGTATCACTATAGATTTTCTTGTAATTTATAAGCTTTAATATTTGGAATTTGTACACTTCATCTAAGAAAGACTCCTGATTTTCACAATGTCATTTCATCACATATGTACTCATCCAGATGCTAAGCTTTGCATCTCAGCCCCCAGATGTTGATGGATTTTTAAGAGCGTTCCCACTTCCTGTTTGTCTACCCCAAACCACAGTGGGAAATCACAAATTTGTGGTTGAGCTAAATTTTAAAGGAAGCCTCTTCTTGAAAGAAAAGCAGGTATATTCCATAAAAATTTCTGAGACAGAATGTTACCCAGGTACAGAGCTGAAATTGCTGAAGAGCTTGCCTGTCATTTTTCATGAATTCATAAAATTTCACTTTTTTTCATATTGAAAACACATTCAGTCCTACTGTGGAAGATAAGCAATCATAGTTCAATGCTATAGTGATGACATAGCAGAAGCTAAATGGGATTTCTGGCTAGAAACATATAGTAGAAAAGGTACAGTTTGTTCCTGTCCTGGCCAGTGATAAATATTACTCAAAAACCAAAGTAACAGGAATTAAAACAACGTGTATGCTCACAATTACTTCCAATATGAAGATAATTTTATGTAAAAGGAAACATAATTCATAATTAATATATGCACATCTAACATAATTAGTGTTCAGATAAATGACTTGTGGCATGATGATTGTCACAGCATCTGATAATGTGGGCTTCTGCATTTAAGCACTTCTGCTTTTGGTTAGCACCAGATTCTGTTCCCATTATTTTGAGCAGGCCTTCACTTTATGAAATTTTCTATCTCTGCCTGGCAATTGTTTCACTGGGATCAATAACTACAAAAAGTTCCCTCAGTGTGAAAAAGGATATGGGAAGTGGAGCCATTGCCTCTATATGGCTCCTTTACATAAACAGCACATTGCTTGTCATTCCAAATCATGCAACGAGGGGAACCTTTCTCTTCCAGTGTTGACATACACTTGCATTTGACAAAACATGGTAAATATTAATTATAGAAGAGTAAATGTGTGCAGAATCCTCCCCTGGAATAGCATTGTATATCTAATGACACTAATCAAAGCAGAATTAATATATTTCTTCTGCAGTTATGAGAAGTACTTCTGTTAGATCAAAAGTAAAAACCCCCAAAATATAAAAAAGAAAAAGCAATGTTAATATTTTTTAAAGATTAAATATTACAAAAAAGGCTTGATATATTTTTATTGCATTATCCAGCTTCTCAGCTGAAATACAGTTGCTCTTATTCTTTTAAATACCCCATCAAATGTTTTAACATGCAACTTTTATATATTTGCTGTCTGAATTTCTGTATCTAATTAATGCAAACCCATAAACAGAACAAATCAATGAAGAATCTGCATATATTCCAGCCATTTAACAAATATTTTCTAATTGCCAAAGAGTATACAGAAAATTTAAAGGTAGGATGGTCTCTAGATTTCTTTTACCAATGTGTTGCACTGTGGGATTTGCAAGTCAACAGCAAAAGAGCATGGACACTATTCCTGGAGAGCCCCTGACTGCCAGGAAACTCCACCAATATAAAATTGTCAGAAAGAAGAGGGTAAATTTCTGTGCTAATATTTGCCTACATTTCCACTCTATCCATCCACACCTAGCATATCTGGCATTGGTAGATGGTGGCTGCAGAATTGTTTCATTTTTAGGGAAGGAACAAAGAAAGGCTGCATTATTTTGGATACTAAATTCACAGAAAAAGTATTGAATTATTTACACAGTAATACTTGGAAGGTATGAAGCCATCACAGATTCACTTCCTAATAATTAAACCAAATTAAAACTGTCCTGGAAGCGACTGAAGTAACTTTTTAGTTACTTAACAAATAAACTTTTGGAATGTGTTTATCTTCTCATGGCCAACTGGCAAAAGCATGCTGCACAGCACTTGGCACAGTCTTTTAGGCCAGAGGTGACATCTATCTGACCATCAGAAAATTATTTTTTTGGATTCAGTTCTCTCTTCAAAGTATCTGATATGAAGAGTTGGGTCTGGTGCAGCCCAGCAGAAAGATATTTACACAGCACAGCATCAAAAGTAGGAGTGGAACAAAGATGGGGTTGATGGCACCAAGCACTCTGTAATGGTATTCAAAATCTGCAGGGGAAGAAAGTACTCAGGTCACAAAAGTTTTGTCCATAGTACCTGCTGGAAGAATCATCCTGTGTATGCTTCATAGATAAAAAATTGTGTCTCTGTTGTGCCACTCAGCACAGGTCAAATCCATGCCAGGCACACTGCTAACAGTTAAGTGACATGGATGAACAGGGAACCAGTGCTTGAACTCACTATTTCTTTTTTTTTCAAAAGAATTTTTTTTTTCAAATTAGCAGTAAGAATATAGTCACATTGTCTCTGCTGCAGCTCGAATCTAAACACTGCAGTGAAAAAATCAAATGGTCACTACTTGTTTTCAGTACAGAAACTAAGCACAAAAAAACCAAGCTGGGAGTACTGTGTAAGAATAGTAAATGCTAATTTTTGTATTATATAGTAAGAAGACATATTTTACACTTCTGAGGATCAAAAATTAAATTTCCATTTCTGTGAAGAGACTGAAGAACATGGCTTTATGAAGGCAATGCAGAAAACATTTGTGTCTAACTAGAGTAAGGAAAAGGGGGTCTAGCAAGTTTCTCTCAATCACCAGCATTTCAAATTTGAAAATCAGAATCCTACAAAATACCATTCCAGACTCTCTGAATTATTATTTAGGTTCACCTTTATTTATCAAATCAGGACAGAATACAAGACAAATAGCAATCTGTATTTTGTATGTCTTAGATTAAGAATATTATAATGTAAATATAAAGACTTTTCTTTTTGGAAAATAATAAAATTTTAAAAGCCTTCAGGGAAAAAAAAGCAAAAGGCTTGGAATACTCTTCTTGCATGATCATGTACTCTACTACTTATATTTAAATGTACAATACACCTATACCATTCAAGTTATGTAATATTTTGAAACCAAATTAAAAAGGAGTTGGGTTTTTTTTCAAGGCCACATACACGTCTTGTTTTGCAGTTGGCCTCCACAAACAAGTCTCTGGTCCTGCTTTGAGTTACATGGGATTTTTCTGGAATTACATACAAGAAATAATGACACTTTACTACCTACCAGTTTCAGCCACAGAAGCGAGAATATTTTCTGTAAGTTCAATAAAAATATGTAGAAGAGGTCCTCTGTTTCGTTTTCAAGAATACAGGCAATAATTTCTGCATGTCCTCAACAGAACCTTGAATTGCTAAAGTTGTAGGAATGATTTAACAAAATCTTTACTATAGATCTGCCTTCATTAAAAAAAAAAAATTTGCTTGCATGCACGTGCACACACACACACTTCTCATATTTTTTGGTTCTATCTGTACACATGCATTATTTCAGATTGAAGGCTCATGATTTTTCCCTTTCACACAGAAATATGTGTATGCCATCCACTACTGATCTTGAAGTTTGCTGGATCTCTTCCTGGTGGCGGCCTATGACACAGTAGTTTCCCTATGACAAGTGTTTACATCAAAGAAAAAGTATTCCAAGGCAACAAAATCATTCACTTTCATGTCTGATTTCATCAAACTGTTTGTGTTAGTAGTGGGTGGTTAAATATGGTATGTGTGAGTTCATTTAACAGAAAGAAAATACAAACAATCTTTCAAGAAGGGATTCTGGGGCCTTAGAAGCATGTCGCTGGTGCCACAGGGAAAGTGCCTTTTCATAATGCCTGTGAAAACCATTTGTGGTGCTGCTCAAAAAGCATACCACATAATGTTTTTATTACAGAGACCACAACTGCAACTCAAATGATCCATATGCCTTTACATTTATTTTTCTAAGTTGTAATCATGAACATCTCTGAGGATTTTCCTGTTATGACCGCTCCACTGTTATGCTTTGATTTGCAATTGGCATTTTTGTGATAGATTAATCTACTGGGACAGTCTCCTTCTCTCTGTAATCTGACCCATGGACAGTGTACACACCAAGCTAATTTTGCCCCTAGAAAGGCTAACCTCTCCAGGCTCTCCCTGCAATCAGTGGAGACAGATTGCTCCAAAAATGAAATTTCACATATCCAACCTTTCTGAATGTATGTTGTCTCTTTCCATTGCTAGTCAGGAATACAATATATAATGCATCATTTAAAGTACAGATCAGCATTTAACATCACACTCATATTTATCCGCAAAACTTTTTCTTAGTGCTCGGTTCTCCTCAAACCAAAACACAGCCACCTAAAGAGATTCAGGTATCTTGGCCAATGTCTTGGCTCCTTTCATTACTCTCATGGGCACTCAGTCCAGCCAGCATATGCTGAAAAGTATACTCACTTTGTTTATCAAATCACAACACACAGACGGACAACTTCTGAGAGTTGCAAGGAAGAGATGGAAATTGCTAAGTATTAAACTGATAACAAGAAGGAAAACAACCTCAAGGAAAAAAAAAAAAAAACAAACTTCAGAAGTACCTTCATGTACATCACAGAAATATCCTTTATCTACAGTAATTTCAGGAACTTCCTCTACAATGAAAAGGTTAGGTAATTTTCTTTCTCAGTATCAAAACAAATCTATACTGTTTGCTTGCATTATAGTTCCCTCAGTGAGGTTAGATTTATTAAACATGTCATTTACTGGATAGATGTAATAAAAAACTTCCTTTTCTCTGTAATGCTCCCTCCTATTTGCTTTGGCTGAGCAGGAGTTAATGCTTAAAGGTAATTCTTAAGTTAATTCTTAAAATTTATTTCACTTCTTTTGGTGGCATTTGCTGAAGGACTCTTCCTTCTTACACAAAGATACAACAAAATAAACCAGCAAAACTGAAAGATTTTTTTATTCTCAGAATTGGACTAAAAAATTAAAAGTAAAGTCTTCAAAAGTAGGGATAACAAAAAATACAATGAGATTAGGAAATTAATGAAAAATGTGGGAAAATACAAGGAGGAAAGAGGAGGGCTGACAGATACAAAGGTGAGGTTTGCAGGAGAACATTATTTGGAAAAAATTTCCATTTTAGGTATCCAGTTTCATTCCTTAGTTATTTGTTATTTGCTATTTCCTTGCACTCTGCTAGCTACAGAAATATTCAGAATTTTTATGTCTAGTTAGAATTTCTGCTCTCTTAAAGTATCTAAAAGAATAAATTGATCAACATTGTTTTTACTACCTTATACTTTAACATGGTCCTAAGAGAAATATAAGGAATATAAGGATTAATATAGGAATATACTTAATATAAGGAACTATACTTAAATTTAATTTCAAATCACAATCCCTAGCTCAGTTCAATATCACATCATTGTTATGTAGTTGAACTATTGTAAAGCTTCAGAATTCTAGTCAGGGACCATGGATTATTAACTCATCATTAAAAAAAAACCCATACAAATACATCAGAAATACATCTGCTTCTGTCTTTAAGAATTGAACATTAAGTAAGAAACAAGAAACAACATATCAATACACAGGGAATGTTGGGAGTGAAAAAGAATGTACACAATTACTGTTGACACTATAGAAAATCACTTCAGAATATCAATGTCTTAACTAATACCCAGCATTATGGAAGTAGAAAAGGCATTTTGCATTGAGACAAGAAGTACAGTACCATTTGACAACCTCTGCTTTGTATATTGGCCAAAGTCCTTTCCCATGTCATTCATCCCTAAAAGGGTTTCTGATCACTAGCCTGGAGAATCAAAGGTAGAAAGTAGGCACAAGTAACCCCATCGCTGTCATGTGTCAACTGAGCTTGAGTGTAGCTCGCCAACTGCTAAATCTGAAAAATTATTAACATCCTTAATTATATATTGATTTGATTTCTTCTGATGTACTGTGACACATTCTTTTTCTTAGAAACTGTATCATAATACCCAGAAAAAAGTGAGAAGAGAAAGAGTTGAACGATAGCTTTGGTATTTCTTACATTTACTAAATTTTGGATTACCTTTTCAAAGCAAAAATAACAGGGAACCTAACATGGTGGAACGTCTTAACATACAATCAGGTGTTCTGGGGATTGTTTATTTGCTTTTGGATTTTGTGTGGATTGGTTTGGTTTGTTGATTGGTTTGACATTTTTTTCCCCAAAAATATATTTCCTAGCTGAACCTTCTAAGTTTTGAGTTAGATTACATTAGTGAGCAAATTCTCTGATCATAAATGTCTGATCTACTTCACCTAATTCTCAAATAAGAAAAGTCAAAGGGGTACCTCTCAGCCCGTATAGTCCTGTCAAAGAGACAAAGATTTCCATGCACTAATTGCATCAGTACTGGGACAGCCAGATGATGTTATAACAAGAATACATATTTTTGCTGGAGTGTCTGAAAACAAAGATGATGGATGTGCAATATAAAAAAATAAATCAATAGTCCAACGCTATGGGCCTCACAAAATCAATTTTGTTGCCTAGAGTGTTCTTCAAAAACTATGAAAAAAGCAACATCTTGAAATGAGATGAAATGATATAACAGAATAATAACTGAAAGACCTGAAGCACTTTAATCACCTGAGTATTTTGGTGGTTTAATCACACTGCAATATTTATGTTCCCACCGGTATCATTCCATTATATGGGGCTTTAATCTGTTTTCCTTGAGGGAGAGAGAGAAATGCCACAAGAAAATTGTTATCCATACAAGGACTTCCCTCTCTCCCAAGCCTCTCTCTCCCCACTACCTGTTGGTTTTAGGGTTTATTTTATTAATATAAGAACAGAAAGCCAGGTACAGAGCACATTTCTTCAATTTTGGCATCCTCACACTGACTTTCACAGAAATATTTTTCTCAGAACAGAAAATTGAATTCCATCAGTTATAATTAGTTCTCAGAACTAATTGAGCACACAAATAAAAACATCTGCAATAAACAAGCATAATCAACTTAAAATTATTACGTGAATCCAGATTTCAGATGTACATTTAAAATAAAAAAAATGCCACCTTAATAAATGTGACAAGCTGAAATCATAAGTCTCCTCAAACTTAAGGCAAATTTGTTTGCAAACATATAAGACGAGAATTATGCAGAAAACAAATATTTACTCAGAATTGCTTTGTGTGTACTCTGAAAGTACTTCTACATGAAGTCGACAGCAAAAGTCCAACTGAAGAAATCACTTCTCAATCCCAACAACCAAGTGCAAACCAGTTGTGTGAAAATACAGGAATTAATTACCCAGAAGAAAGGAAAAACTCCTAGCTGGAGGGGCAGTAGTCAAATTTTACAATTGTAAGGGGCACAATTGTAAAAACAATTTACATTGTAAGGGGCAGAACCAAAGAAAGTCTTAGTATCTAGAGAACAAATGTAGGTGTCTCAACTCTTTGCAAATGGAATCAAGAGCCTGAATAATGTGACAAAGAAGTCCATAGGGAGCTGCTTATAGCAGCTCAATTGAAAATGACAATTTAGGCACGTGCATGAACTCTACTCATCCAAAACCTAAAGGCCTTTATCCAGAACTGCAGAATGGCAGGTAAAGTACTGATCTACCCAGGACAGCTAGGGAATTGTGAACCTATGGATATGTAATTCCACCAAACTGGAACATATGCTAAACTAGCTGATTCTGTGGGTAGTATTTTCTAGATGAATCTGTGCCAGCCTGCACCATTCCTTATGGTGTGGTTCACTTAGGTTCAGCAGAGAGTTCAGAACTCCTACTCAAAGAAGAAATTACAGATGAAGCAGATACACAAGTCAAACAGCAGTTGAGAACTGTGGGTTCTAGTTCCAGTTTGCAAAATTGCACATGCATTTTATTTTTTTCAAAAATAGCATGGAACTATAGAACAGTTTAGGCTGGAAAAGACCTCTAAGATTATGAAGTCAAACCATGAACTTAACCCTGTCAAGTTCACCACTAAATTATACCCCAAAGTGCCACATTTACAAGTCTTTTAAACAGCTTCAGGGTTGGTGACCCCACCACTGCCAGTCTGTTTCAATGTTTGACAACACTATCCATGAAGAAACTTTTCCTGATGAACAAGCTAAACCTTCCCTGACACAACCTGAGGACATTTCCTCTTGTTTTATTTATTGTTACTTGAGAGAAGTGACCAGCTCCTGCCTTGCTACAGCCTCCATTCAGGCAGTTATAGAGAGCAAATGAGATCCCCCTCAAGTCTTTTTTTTCTCCAGGCTAAACAGCCCCATCTCCCTCAACTGCGAAAAAGACTTGTTCTCCAGACCTTTCCCAGTTTCACTGCCCTTCTCTGGACACACTCTAGTACCTCAATGTTCCTCTTACAATGAGAAGCCCAAAACTGGTACACAGGATTGGAAGTGTGGCCTCACCAGTGCTTAGTACAGAGGGACAATCACTTCCCTTGTCCTGCTGGCCACACCATTGCTGATACAGGCCAGGATGCCACTGCCTTCCTTAGCCAACCCAATGCCAAACAACCCACAGATAAAGCTGCAAACAAAATAAATTAAAATAACTATGCATCTTGTGTTTTGATATTAGTACTACATACTACTACTACTTTAGATTTGCTAAAAGCCTTCTTCATCTATGGACTTCTCAGGGACTTAAACACTTCCTTGTCCCATTTGGAGCCAGATACACACCTGCTGATATTTAGACAGATATTAGCATCCAGTATAAACAGACATATAGATGCTACTGTAATTCTGCACAAGCCTAGTCCTGAATGTGCAAATCTTCCTCAAACATGGTATTTCCACAGGTAATTATTTCCCAAAGGAACACAAATCGAACAAATGTATTAAAGCAAAGCATGATATGAATCCTTAACTCTGTGAAAATTATGTTTCACTGACATATATATCCACACTCCTGGTACTTTGTGAAAGCTCTGATTGATTGCCAAACAAAATGCTGACTGAGGCCTACAAGCCTTTTCAGGATATATCCATTTTACGGATGTTTCTACTCAAGCACAGGAAGAATTTAATGTTTCCATATTTTACTTGTCCATGAATTTTCTGTGAATTCAGAAGTCCTAACTCATACACATCCCGCTTTTCATTCAATACAAAACTCATTTTCTTGAGTCATAATACCCAAAAAATTAAAAACTGAAAAGTGAAAAAGAAAATATTGGGTGTAATGTATAACCCTCTGACATGGGAAGCTTTTCTCTTTTTTTATCAAAAATTCAAGACGCTGAATTAATTAGACTATTAACACATTAAAAGTAAGTGCTAAGTGTGAATAGCTTCAATTTAATCACAGTTGAATCAGTTCTATTTTGCACAGACTTGTGCTGTATTTTCAGCTAAGAAATGAGATAGTAATTAGAAATTACCCAGCAATTATGATCTAAGTGCAATGATTCTCTCAGTGTGTTAGAAAGTACCTGACAGAGTATAGATTACACATTAGAAGTTTACTATATAATCAGCGTAAAATCACATGGTTTGTATAGAAGATACTCAAGAAACAAATGCTCCAATATAGGTAGATCTTGGTAGATCCTAATTTATGTGCTTCAGAGTTCCAGTGAATTTTTTGTAGCTTTATATGTAATGTGGTCATTGAAAAAAAATGAGATTGATCAGTGCAAAAAAAGGTGAGACAATAGATGATAATGGTTGAGGACCACTTTCCTGTGCACTCAATTACAACATAAAGCACTGTTTGTGAGACTTATACTTTCAAGATGAGAGTCTTGACAAAAAAACGGGACATTTTTGAAAAATACCATTAAAAGACCATCAGTGGATGTCATAGATGAGAAATGTTTTGATGTTATTAAAAACATTGAAGAATATTTGTTAAATAAATATCCTTAGAACTGTAATTCACAGAAAGTCTGTTGAAATAATATAATGAATCACAGTTGGGAATGACAAAAATATATTTTGCTTCTCAGCAGTATGGTAATAACATTTTTGGAGTGCAATCAATCTGTCTTCATCCGCTTAAAAAGGTGATTTACTGGCAGATGCCATTTTGGGAAAATCACAATATTTTTCATTAAATGTTGATGAATCAGAACATCCTGCACCCTCTTGTACTGAAGGTATATATATAAAAAAAAAACAAAAACAGCAAATGTATCAAAACTAGTTTCTTCACTTAGATCGATGTTGTCATGGTGGTCTTATTCCTTTGAAGTGTGTATCCTTAAAGCCACATCAGAATCTTTGTTCTCAAATTTCAGAAATGATAACCGATGGATTTCAAAGAAAGCTTAGAAATAATGAAAGTCTTACAAAATATGCAACATAATAGGAACAATAAATGTAAAAATGAAGCATAAGAACAATGTGAAAACTGCAGAATACAGTTTATGTTACTAGTATATTAGCATGGTTTATTTTATCAATAATCTTACGGCATTGAATGCTTTTTTATGCAAATCTCAACCATGAATCAACTAATTCTCTGGGAATCTCGATTTTCAGTTTAAAAGAAGAAAAAAAAGAAAAGCTAATAGCTAATAGCTGGAACTCTGAGAAAAGTTGTCTGGGAATAGTCTGAAATCTCAGCTTTCATAGGAGAAATTAAGAGTACCTCAAATACATTACTTTGTAAATATTGATGTTCAAGATATCTGGGTTTTTTTGTTTGTGGGTTTTTCTTATTCTGAAAGATTAAGATTTCTGAACACAGAGTTGGTAAGATGCAAAGTATTTTAGAAGAAAACTGTCTTTTGAAAGGACTTTTGTATATCCCAGAGGAAGACAGTTGAAATTTTCTGGGCAAGAAAGTTTTTTTTAGAGCATATTAAATCACATTAAAGGATAATTGCGGCTTCTTACTAATAACTATGAACCACTTGGAGGAGCATCACTGCCTCTGGAATACACAGGCAGTTCTGAAAATACTTGAACTCTAACACAGGGAGGACTTGTACCTCTAGGCACAGTCTTTTGCTTTTTGCCATTAAACACTTAGGCCCTGCTTCTTCCTTCAGAGTCTATGCAATATTACTGCATTTTGTAAAATAGAGTTCTCCAAAGTATGTGAAGTACCGTTCAGACAAGACAATGTTTTTCCCAAGTGAAGTTCAGGTGCTGTAAAGCATGCAGTATAATTCTGCATTGTGGCTTCACTAGTTGAATGCTACAATACCACTGCATCAGGTATTCTCAGTCATACCTCTAAAATTTTATTTTCAAGGACTAGCTACATAGGTAGAGACTGTCCAAAGTTTACATTACCTTTATGTTATTGATAGTGTCAAGACAATTTTATTGCAGCCAAGAGAAACTTCAGGCTGCCCTACTTCCACTGTTTACCTCAGAGTGACGGTAACAAGTCACAGATGAAATTACCATGCTGGAGAGGTACCTTCCACAGTGCAGTGGCAACCCACCCTTCTCTCTTTGAGGCCTGCAAACCCTAATAATATTTTGTTTCATCTAACTTTATTTTATATGCAGAACTGTTCTTGCTCCATATAAATTGATAACATGAAAATAGCTGTTAAACTAAATACATGAAATTTTCATTTATCAGTCAGGCAAATCAAACAGGAGAATTTTGCTGTTCCTAAAAGTCTAATCCTTTTAATAAATTGGTTTGTGTTTCAGACATAATTCTGGCATAAATGCACCCTAATAGCATATTCCAGGCTCTGAAGACTCCTTTTTCTTTCCTTTTTTCTCTTTTATTTTCCTCTTCTGTCTGCTTTCATAACATAACAAGCTTACTGTATTTGTTTTGAAATTGTATTTACTCCAGATAATTCACCGATTTATAAAAGACAGCTTAGAAAATAAGATACACAAAAGATAGGGGTTTGTGATGCAGAAGAATACTTCCATTTGAGTCTATACAAAATTTTCTTTCCCTCTTCACAAGATTTAAATGAGTTTTTTAAGAGTACATTTACCTCACACATTTAACTACACTGGCATTACAGAGTATATAATAAGACTTAAAAAGCACTATCATGATATTTTTAGCTTCTTGTCATATATAGCAGCAAATTTATATTATGATCCCTGTGTTGGGAAGCTTGCTTGGAGACTTATTCTCCTCCCAGTCTCCAGAAAATAGACAAGCAGCTCCTGTGTCACAGCAGTATTCTGCTCCCTCAGTCACTGGAACGTACTCATGTTCTCTTCTCTTGCTCTCCTGCCAGCCTTATGGCTCTGGCTAAGAGTTTCAGCAGAGAGCTTCAACCCTGTTTTAGAGCACACTCTGGCCAGATGATGAGGGTGCTCTCCCTGTCTCCACTGATACAGACATGAGTGGTGGTAGCATCACCAGCAGAACTTTGCTCTTTCATGTCTCAATGTTCGGCAACAGGGCACTCAGGAACCCGAGGGAAAAGTAACAACTGAAAGTCAGGGCCTAAGTTCCAGAGAGGGCACAAATTCACACATCAAATGTGTTTTGTGCACCAAAAAAGTCCCTTGCTCACTAACAAGACTCTTCAGAAGTTAATGGAACCCTCTTCTCTGGCTTTCACACACACTGTCTCAGGAGGCTTGGATCACTGGCATTTATAACTTAGATTGCATTGATTTATTTTAAACCTGTATCTTGTGACTCAGATGGGTGAACATGTTTTACATGCTTTCAATGATCAAAACTCCGAATTTGTTTTTCATCAGTGTTCTTCATTTTTATAATTTACAAAAAATACCAATAGCAATGACACATGTGTTTTATTAAACAAGCAACATACTCTTTTTATGACATTTCTGAGCCTCCACCTAACATATGGAAACTTTTTGTATCTAAAGAATTTTGGCTTGGGGGTTCCAGAACTTCATAGAACACATACTGAGAGTGGTATTCACAAATACTGAATTTGGGAAAGAGTTCCTTTCATCAGACAGATACTGATCTAGTAAGGTGGCAATGACTAAAACATGGCTTCTTCCAGTTAACTTAATTCTGGACAAACTTCTACAGTGTCTGACTTAATAGACTGCAAATCATACAAGTCCAGGAAGATGCACCACAGTTCTTACTTTCACAAGCTATACAGAAAAGAAGAAAGAAGTATACTTCACTTACCACATCTTTCATCTGTAAAAATAAACAGTGAAGAAAATAGTCCAGATCAATCTCTGCAATTTCCTTATAACTGGGAGCAAACACTTGCACCTCAGCTGCCTATTAGCTCATGTGAGATAGAAAGAGGAGGAAAGAACCCTGCCTTTTCTGCCAAACCACCAGTGAAGGAGGAATGAAACATAATCTTTTTGTGGAAGGAGGAGACAGAGGTATGCCCTATCATCCTCATATAAGTACTGAAGGAATTCAACAGTTTCACACAGTCGGCCTTGCAAATAGCACCTATTTCATTCCTGGTAGTACTAAAGTTCCAAAATTTTTCTTTCTAAAAAAGTAATTACTTATTAAAATCAGTTAACTTTGAACTATTACTTTTCATTTATTTTTGAGGATTTAGTTATTCAATGTCAAATATCACAATTTAGTTTAGTTTTATATAGGCGCAAATTCACAGAGCATAGATCTCATGCAAATATGTTCAAAATATGTTTTATTTTGCACACAATACAATCAGAACTGAAGATATATTTAGATTGTGTTTATTGCCTTGCCAAGCTAGATACCTGGCTACACATGAGTTTTCCCTATTATTCATCTGAAATCACTGAAGAAAAGCCCAGTCAAGAGAATTTATGGGCTACTTCAGGCAGAAATTTGGAAAAAAGCGTGTGTGGTATATTCATTAATCAATGAGAGTCATTTTTACAATCTTGTTTTGTGCCAGATACTGAAATTAGATCTGTTAGGGGGAAATCTTCCAATTCACAAGGAGCCCTACTGAAATTGCTTAAGCTCAGCCAACAGATTTCACTGGTAACCTTTCATCCCACAACTTCTGGAAAGTCACAACTGTCATCAGAAATAACTTGCATTTGTGAAATTCCACACCATTGAATGTTTCTCACTAAGTAAAGTCAGAGACATACATGTATTTAAATAGATCTAAAATGTAAATTTCATTTGTGTCTTCAAGTCAGTCTCTGAACAGGCATTTTTCAATCTGATTTGAATCTTATAATTGCAAAAGAGTGAGTATAAGGTATTATATTCTGTAGTAATGCAAACAGAAAGTATAATAGGAAGGAGTCCTGCAGAGAACTATTAAAATGCCATGAATTTAATGAAAACTCTCTTTTGAAAGCTTATGAAGAATTAATTTCTTTTCATCTATGCGGCCACAAGTCAATAATAGGAATTATTAAGTCAGTAACTTTGTAGATAATTGAAAATAAGTACAGATAGATTTACTACCAAAAAATTATTTTAAAAATTAAGTTGGCAAAAGCAATATACATCATGTTGATTTCAGCTGATGACTGTGGTGTAAATGTACTCATAATATACAGAACTCACAGTACCAGTTATTAAAGACTGAAACTGGCAAGATCTGCACTACAAAGAAAACACATATTTAACTGTAAATATAAATTCTAAATTTCTCTATAATGAAACCTGCTAAGTGTGCAGCAATAACTTCAAACTTCACTGTTTTGCTCGATATAATCTAACTTGAAATTCTTCAACAACATGGAGTTTTTTCGACCCTCAAATTAATTAGTTTGATCTCTATAATCTTTCCTAAACCTTCTGGTAGCAGCAAATTGCTTGTGGAGAGCACAGAATTGAATAAAACAGCTGGACTAAACTAACATGTTGGAGGAAGGAAAAAAGCTTTGCAATTTATTAATGTATTCAAACGACTGTTACAAAGTTTACAATTTAATTATTGGAAGATTATAGAACTGCTTCACTGCTTCTGTACTGTGTTAAATAAACTGTACGTGCAAGGAGTAATAAATGAAATTGTTAATTTCAGTGCATCCTTAGGGAATAGTAAGAGGGGGAGTTTACATTATTTAGAGCTCCAAATGGATTTGAATTTATATACAGTAATAAATCTTAACTACATTGTTAATTAACCCTGCCTCAAGCCCCTTTTTGCCTTAGGAGTTGAAAGACACAGTGTCTGTTAGGATAACTCACCATCCATGTGCTTAAAGATGCTTAGGACTGGGAGAATTTGCCGATAATAGGGCACCAAGGCCTCCCCCACCATTTCAGCTGACACCACCAGGTGCTGGATGACTTTCAGTGTGGTGCAGAGGACCTGTCGGTTACGAAGGTTCAGTGCATCTGTGATGCAAAAAGAACAACAGACAGAAAGCAGAATTAATTTCTAAAATGTAAAGGGAGGGGGAGGAGTTCTCTAATGGACAAATTTAATTAAACTATACTCTGTTGGGAATTGTAAGTGGGCCTTTATTAGCCCAGCTTAGAAAGATCCCAAAGATGGATTGCAGTCCTGATGTTATAAAACACTGCCTTGTCTGATTGTTATTTGTTCCCACAATTTGTGCTGACTCTTCAGTAACCCAAAGAATGCAGCTCATTATTCCCTCACGCTGCCTGTATAATACTGGCGTGGTCCAAACAAATGAAAAATAAATGTTCAGTAAGTACCACTTGGGGCCAATGGAACTATACAACTGCAAGACAACCTGCAAAGGTTGACAACAGATGCATTCTAGTACAACAATTGGTGTTTGTATGTTTGCACTCATTTATTTAATGATAATTTTATTCATTCAACTGACAATTCCTACTATTCTGAGAATCAGTACAATGAAGCAAATGTTTATAGAAAAAACCACCGACAAACAAACCTTGTAGGCTTTTTTCAAAGAAAACATTCTAGGGGGAAAAGAAACGTTTTGTCTAGCCTACTTAGATATTTCTCTTAGCTTTCAGTGTCATGCTTCTAATCTTATGACACTAAGACATTTCATAAAAACCTCTTGTTTCTTCTCTTTTAATTTTACTAAAAGCAAGTACTTTGCATTCTCTCTTGTAATTAAAAATGAGTCACGCTTGAAATATATTTTCTCCCTTGCAAAATCCATCTATTTATAAAAGCATTTCTGAAATTATGTAGCTGGATAAATTTGTCAGCAGTTGTGAGATTTGGTATGGTTTTACATATCGGTCTAATACTCCAGTGTTCTGCCCAGTTACGTAGAATTCTACATCACTGCACTGGGACAGAACTGAAAAAGATAAGCTCAAATTTATTACCATGTTTTATAAGCACAGACATCTATAAATATATGATTTGAGACACCATAACAAAGTATAAGCATTTAGAAAAAAATTGTAGCAAAGAATACAACAAAATTTGAAGAGGAGTTATTAGTAACTTCTTCAAGAACTGCCTCTTCAAATAGAAGTATTAGGATCAAAAATATCTCTACTCATTGCAGAGGTGTTGGAGCCAGATGATCATTAAAGGCCCCTTGCAACCCAAACCAGTCTATGATTCTGCAATTCTATGATTCAGTATTTCCTATGCTGAGTTTTATCAGTGCACAGGACTGCCATTTCATAGGGAATGAAGTAGTATTTTCACAAAGGAACAATGTCAATGGAACAATCTCTTTAAGAAAATGCATTGTACCCCACCTGGTTCTGCTGCTTATCACACGCCTGCTGAGTGTTAAAAATCAGAGCTAGATCTCCAAGCCAAGGGCAGGGCAGATTGGTTGTGTGAATGGACAGAGACATTTCTCAAAAATCAACTAGTAAACAATCTTTCATGCTTGACATGCTTGTGAACTACATACTGAACCTACTGTTAGAAAACAGAAAGCCCAAGGTATAAAGGTACTATTACACCTCATCCAATTTAAAAGAGTACTCCTAAATGAATATACAGACTGAATTCCATATTGCTTATTTTCTGCAATAGTCCCTGCTGTAGTCACCAGGCTGCACTTAATTTCACATTGACTCTCAGCATAATACTGTGTGGACAAGAAGCCCAACAATGCAGCATGCTCACGTTAAGTTCCAGCAAAGAGGCTGGCTATTCGAAATTATGCTTTTGTGGATGGATGTTCTAAGGCTTCTTTAGCAAACAGAGACACTCAGGTACAATTTTAAAGATTGGGTCCAAGTCTCAGGTAGGAAAATACTCTGTTAGAGAGAAACAGGCATTATTCCTTTTCATGGAAGAGTGGTTGGAAGAGCAAGTTTTGGGGTTCCATCGTATAGATTTATTCACTACTAACTTGTCATACACATAAATAATAGCTAACTGAACTAATAGAGAAATTATCACTAACACTGGCAATTTTCAGTACAATAGTTGTCATGCATACAAGCATGAACAAATATTTATACTCAATTATATGAATAATTACAAATTATTAAATTAATTATTCATACACACAAAATTAATTAAGGGATATAAAAATTAATCATTGACAGAAATCACTGTTTCTTAATTTTTAACAAATTGTACCCACTCCCAGGAATAGTACTTCTGGACTGTAGAAGCTGTCCCAGACTATAAGAAACCTTATTTCTATGCATGCAGAGTATGTCATGTAAGTGGGAATGGCTGTCCAAATACTCCTAGGAAGAACTTTTGGACGGATCCCATCTGATGCTTTAGACTTGTCTCTGTCCAAGTGGAGCAGGAGGTACCTGACCATTTCTCTCTGGATTATGGCGGCTTCATCCTGTTCCCCAGTCTCCAGCTCAGGGGTATACAGGTAATTAACATAAATTGATGTAAATTTAGTGTTTCTTTTGTTAATTTCCATTAAGAGCAGAAACTTTCCTTAAGATATATGCCAGTTGTTTGCTTATCCATTTAGCTAGATGCTAATAGAATAACGCAATAGAAATAATTATTTTAAAATATTAAAATCTTTTTCTTGAGTAACACTTATTACCTCTCAAAGACCTAGAAGTTATATAAGTTGATATATTTTATTTTCATGTGGCAGTTTGGAAAATTCTATCTCAGTCCCAGATATTGTCTACAATAGAAGCCACACTTCTCATGTGATAGATGAGATTGATAGATTCTATAAGCCAGGAAACATGACAGCATTTCTCCCAATACACAGTGGATCTTTTTCATGACACAATATAGTTCCACAGAAGAGATCAAATCAGAACATTCTCTCCCAAGATAGCACATTGATATCCTCAGCTTTACAGAATCAAATCAGTTTCCCTAAACTTCTGTCTCTTCTCTAACTACTAACTTTAGATTTTGGTCGTTATATTAAAAGTTACGTTGATAATATAATTCTCTTTAACTTCTTTTTCAAATACACCTGTGAATCTATGCTTAGAAGTGCACCAATATTTTCCATTTTCTATTTAGGTCTCATGACTAAACATTAAAACCAATTTATTTTGCATTCATATCTCTCACTCAATTAGTAAAGGAGGCAACAGTTTTAGAAAATGCTTTGCCTGAAGCAGAACAAGATACATAGAGTATCCTGTGAGGTAACAAGCACTCAGGATAAAAATGCTTGACTGTTGTGATCTACTTAATCTTGTTGATCAAGGGCTTATTTTAAATTCACAGTCAGTTTTAAAGAAGTCCTAACATGAAGTGTTCTCAAAATGTAATTGATTAAAGTGATACATATTTCTCTTACAAAATTTTGTCTAAAATCTTCAAAGTGTGTAACACTTAACTACCTGTACTCCTCTTGTGCTAAACTTACAGAACAGTAATGAAGAGTATTATGAAATACAACATTTCAATCAAGAGTGAATAAAAACCAGAATAAGAACCTTGTGTTCTGTACTTTTTAGAAGTCCAGTAACATCCTGATCCAAATAATACAGATGTACAAAAATTTCTTTCTGTACAACTGAAAGTGTGATGTGTCACAGCAAAATGATGGGAAGGATAAAAAGGGGGTAAGGCATGAAAACCTTATGCCAATTTTGTCATCAAAGACCTTTTTATGTAAAGCCAAAGTCTAAGGCACAGAAAATGCTAAGATCCATAAGTGAAACACTGATGCTTTCAAGAAACATGATATAGCAGAATATGGAAGTCAGTCAGTGGCTTCTTTCAGCTTTAGTTGTGCTTCTAATTGTAGCATTTTGCTAGATCAGCCCCTATAAAGCTTCAATTCTATTAACACTTGTGGACCCAGTTTAATTATATAGTAGAAAGAATACTTAGAAGAGAGTCCCAAAAACCTGCTCAATGACTATGCCAGTCTAGAGTTTCTATCCATTCCTAGGTGTGCATTCCTTCCTCTGAGCTAAGATACTAAAACTGCACTGAGTATCCACCCTCCTCATGAAAACAGGTCTGCTACCACTGAAATGTGATGCCATTTACAAAAAAGGTCTGTAGAATCAAAGTAGTACAGACATCTATACGGCAAAACTTAACCTAGCATTCCAAATGTTCTCTAGATCCTTGAAGAAGAATGTGGTCAAGAAAAACCTGATAAAACAGTTTTCTTAGACTTTTAAAAGGAATTTAATAAGGTCCCTCACTGAACCTCCATGGCTTCCATAGAAATAAATAATGACTTAGAGATAGAAACTGTAGGCAACAATAAATGATTGAAGAGGAACAATATCACTAGTAAGGCCTTGCAGGAATTCTGTGCTGAATTTTGCTTTTCACTAGATCCGAAGGTGATTTGGAAGAGCCTTCACTGATTATAACAAATATTTCTGTTGATGTCAAGTTATTCCAGATGCCAAAGATAAGGACTGACTCTGAAGAGCTGTATAGAACAACAGGGTGATAAAATTGCAGATGAAATTCGTTACTAATAAATGCTAAATATAATACATTTATAAATTCAGGAAAGAATAGCTCTAACTCCAACTTTAAAAATCAGGGATGTTAATTACAGATTTCACTTTCCAAACATGGATAAGATTTATTTTATTGAATAAGGAATACAGTTTCTCCTCACAGAAGAGAGTAAAGAGGAGTAATAAAGGAGTTACTTCCTAAAGCAGTTGAAAACACCTGAAATGACCAGTTTTGAGCAGAAGAATGTAACATAAACCTAATCACAACTACTTGTACTGGTTGACGAAAACTGCAGGGGAAATGCTTTAGTATTTGATATCAGAAAAATTAAAAAAATCAGAGGCCTTTGCTTTCTTTAAAAGAATTTTCAAGTCTATAAAAGCATGATTGTTTACTTTTATTTTTCAGTCTCTGACCTTAATAACCAGGACTGGTTCTCAAGAGCAACAGTCAGCCAGGAGGAAAATCACAATTACAATTAATGTTTTAACTTTATGTAGCTGAGAGAAATCAACTTCCATGATCTGCAGAAAGAAAATGACAACAGACCAGAAAATCATATTTATTCCATAAAAGTATTGCAGAACTGTGTGAAAGGAAGTATTTAACAGTCATTAAGTACTCCTAAATACTGTGAATATGTGAGAACTATAACTATGCTTAGAAAAACTGTTAGCAACACATTCAACTTCACATATCTAAATGCAAAAGTGACACTGCTTTGACATTAAATGTGAATTAACTACACTGTACTCCAAGACAACATTTTTCATGCAAATAGAATGAACACTAAGAAAATGGAAATCAAGTGCAAACAGAATGTGAACAATAAGAAAACAGAAATCAGTTTAATTTGGAAATTTATTAAATATTAAAAAGGACTCTGTAGGTGACACTGAGAGAGGAATGCTCTATTCATTTCTCTAAATCTGACTCACAAAAATATCTATTACCTTAACAAAACATTTTTAACAAAGTTTAAGTTATCCTTGATTTACTGTATCACAGAAGTTATGTTTGACAGCCTGGTAAAAGTCTCAACAAGGAAAACTTCAGAGTTCCTTAGGATGGAGATTATTGTTTTTATACTCAATCAGAAGGACTGGTCTGCTGACTGGAACTGTGTAGAAACAATACTTCCTTCTCAGTTACAAGTGCAAAGATGAGAGCTTTTCTAGCTTTTAGGCCTAAGTTCAGATTGTCTACATATCTGTTTTAGGATTCACAGAACAGAGAAGATTCTGGCAAGTGGGTGATCCAAGATATTTAAGTGTTCAATTTCACATTATAACACTCATTAGCAAAGCTATATGGAGATCTTCTATTGATCATTTTTAGCCATTCAGTCCAATGTCTGTGCTACTGTTCCTTCATATGTGGGAGTACATTTATAAATTAAATTATTGAAATGATCTGACTTTAAAAGTAATGCCACTTTAAAAATATTTTTGATTTATTTTATAGTTGGGGTTTTTGGTTTTTTGTGTTTTTTTTTTTTTTTTTTAATACATCTAGATCAAAGTATCACCAAGTTGCTCCATAAACAATTGCATTAGCAAGAGTCAGAGTGTGGGAGCTGGAACAATTTGTGATTTTATGCGTGCAAGGGTTGACAACTCCTACAACCACATTGCCAGCAAAGCAAATGTGAATGGCAGCATGCTCACTGCTTCTGAAAGGAGAGGAAGTGCTTCCATACACTGTGTTGCATGTCCCTGATGTTACTCATAGAAAAAATAGACAAAGGTGTAGAAACTTCTGGCTCCCCCAGAGTTTATGTCTGCACGTGTGTCTCATGCGAGAGAACATTGGGAAGCCCTGAAGTCAGGAATTTGAGAGTTGCAGAAGACTAACAAAAGCAAGCAAATAGACTTAAGGCTTTTCTGATCCATTACTTATGGGAAATGTAATATTAAAAGTAATAATTTTCCCAAAAACGAACATCAAAAGGAATTTTACACTCCCATAATGACCACAGATTAAAACACAGAAAGGCTAGACAGACTCCTCTGTTTCCTAAAACTAAAGGAACTCTCACATAACCTAGAGACATCTTTGTTTGCTACCCCAGGGGGCTGAGCTGGGTTCTGTTCAGCTCTTTGCAACCAGTGCAATCTGTGATGTGGGGCAAAATTAGCTTCTTTCTTCTGCTTTTTTACCTGTCTGTAATATGAAAATATCAATATGGATCTTGCTGGCAAAGAAGATATCTGGCTGTGTATTGTGCATCAGAACTTTCATGACACTGCTGCAAAGTACTTTGCTATTTGCTGTATATCTCAACTTCTATATCTGCTGAAGTTGAAATAACTCAGACAATGGGTTTGCCTATATCTTCTGTGAAAGGGAGCAAAAAGTCCTGTACCTTAAGTAATCCCATTTTTTGT
Organism: Passer domesticus; assembly: GCF_036417665.1. Classification (NCBI taxonomy): domain Eukaryota; kingdom Metazoa; phylum Chordata; class Aves; order Passeriformes; family Passeridae; genus Passer; species Passer domesticus. Next base: position 105,528,177 of record NC_087476.1, on the reverse strand, counting down.
ATTTGTATTTTATTTATTTTTAGTTGGATTCCTTACAAGTTTGACATAAACAGGTAATTTGTTTCTTCTGAGTTTTATGTCATGCAATGACTGTATTTATAAACTATTTTATAATGTTTTTCCAGTGCACAACACAATATATTCTCAATTCATATTCAAATCAAAATATATTTTGAACATTTTTCTCTCTGAGAAACTAATGCCTCCAACTTGAGGTATTTTTTTCTTCTTCTGAATTTCCAGTAAAAAATTTCCTTCCAGTGAGACAAACAATAAAAAGGAATTATTTTTCAACTGAAGATCATTCTTCTTTATTATTTTAATAATATTTCAGGTATTTTAGAAGAGAATTTAGGCCTGTTAATTTCTATTATCTGTCTTTTTTTAAGTCACTTTGTTTAATAAGAAAAAATTGAAATTATTTGGGCTTAAAATAACCCACAGATGGATTAAATAATATTATTTTCATTTTTAATGATATAGTGTTCATATGTGTGATCTTTAAGCAAGGATGGCTGGAAGACAAATTCATCCTTAAATCATTAAAATATAATACAGTACCCTAATATTTAATTTAAATGCTTTTAGAGAACATTTAGGTCCTTTCTAACATAGTCCTTTGATGACCATGCAGGACAGAAAACTGCCTTTAAAAGCATTCTATCTATAGAGTTGTTTTTCTGTCCTTCTTTTAGCCTTTCCCCTTCAATCATATATATTATCTTGCCTAACAACCAATTGATTCACTCTTTCACAGTGGAAATATGGTAGTGGTCTAGAAGAAGACTGGTTAATCAGAAATAACTCACCCAGTGGGACACTTAAGAGACAGGAATCTGTGTAAAACATAGCTGAGTTTATTGTGGATGCTGCTCAGTCACAGAAATTATAGCTACGACTACACTGCTGTATTACACAGTCATAGCAAATTTAAAAACCCTTAAAAGTACACATTTTCAGACTCCTGGAGATGGTGGTGTCTTCTTTTACTATTAGTATGGCTTTGATTACAAAGAAGCCTTTATCATTGATAACACTTTGACTCTTCACATATTAAAAATTATAGAGAAGCATTTTTAAAATAAAAAATAAGCACTTTAGAATAAATTAAAGCAGCAACAACTAAATTTAGCTAGCAGATTCTCGAATGTGTTTCAGCAACATAAATTATGACTTAAGACTACATATCAAACCCATAAAAATATCCTTACCTAGAAACCTTTCTAATTCTAAATGTTGTGTAACAGCTAAAGCTTCCAGGTAATTAAATTTAAGCTAGATTCTGGTCTCAGAAAGACTTAAATCCCAATTGAGGAGATGCTGTCATAAACTTGCAGTCTTTTCTGAAGAAATTATTTCATCTTTCAAAAAACATGATACTACTGCAAATATTTTTGGGCGATGTTGGAAATACAGTTCTAAGGGAATAATATCATTCATCTCTTTACATGTTTCCCCTTTAGAGTGAAAAAAATTGTAACATTGTTTTCATAACCTTTCTCAAGTGTCACAGAGTAAACATTCTGAATACTATATATTCCTTTTGACATTTTCAACACTACACTAAGCTAGAGATAGTGACATCTATAATCAATCTTTTTAAATTGAGAAAAAATTGAACAAAAAGACCACAATTCTGACCCTTCCCACACTATTATTTCAGTATTATCAGGCTCCAAACTACATTCACTTCCCATTTTACAGAATTGTATTTAAAGCTGAACTGTCTCATGGACAGGAAAAAGAACAGCAATGATACCATTAATCATTAATTATAAAAAAGAAGCCAAGTTCAACAAACATGAACATCTACTCATTTAAGTGTAGCATACAGATTTCAGAATCACCGTAACTAACTACAGAAGGATGATGTTGAGAATAATATCTCTTCAAGGTACTGACCTAAAGAAAGGACAAAACAATATATCTGAAAGACTAGGTAGTCCAAGAAAATAAATTTTTGTGGTAATACACCTGAAGTTCAGTGGTAATACATTTGTGTTAAAATAATCTATTGATTTTTACAATTTTTTTTTCCAAAAAAACTATGTTTGACTATATAAAACCTTCAAAAGTAATATTTTTAAAATGCCATCTGTTGATTTAGATCTGTCATTTTAGATGCCATCTGTCATTTAGATGGTCTGTAGAGTAGAGGATTTACATTGTAAATATAGAAAAGCTAAGGAAATGTCATTTAACATTTCCAAAGACCAAGAGCAACCCTGTTATAAGAAAAACACTAGCCAGAGAGTCTATTCTGCAATACTGCATATATCAGGTGATTGAAGGCATAAGCTTTCTGACCTCATATCTTAAAATTTACCCACATTTGCAATAATTTTCATGTGATGTTCAGGTTGTCATGTTTTACAGCTTAATTAGCAACTTTTCAAAAATTTACATAACATAAATACAACTTATGGACTTTTCTCCTACACATTCACTTACTTTTTATTGGGATAATGAGCTGAGGAACAACAGGAAGAATCTTGCTTCCACCATGCTCCAGCAGGTCATGGACTCCTTGGCGAGCAAAAAATTCATATGGAAATTCTGTTTCACAAAGCCCATCAAAGAACAAAGGCAGAAAGTAATGATAGTCCAGATTTTCAATTTCTACCTGAAAATACAAAATAAATAAACAGATAAATGCAATTTTTCAGTACTAATACAATGTGATCAGGCCAACAGATAATTCATGCCACTTACACAGGCATGTTTAGTAAATAATAACTATTTTTTTATCACTGTAGTATATATTGAATTACAGGTATGTTTTATGACAAGATACTAAAACACAGAAATATTAGAACTAAAGAAGAGAATAAAGATTAGTATACTTCCATATATTTTCACTTTTGGATAAGTCAGTACCAGATTCTTATATTCCTGCTTACACACTTTACTTTGCAAGTTACCAATAGGAATCAAAGCAGTCATTTTAAGAATAATACTCTGCCTCTTTCAAAAAAATTTGATGTTCTATCTTCACTTGTACACTCAAAACAAATAAGAGAAACAATCCTGTGAGCAACAAATATCCTGCTCAACACAAACATCAACATTTATACAATAATTCCATAATTTGTTGAATACTGACCTAGTTTATTTCCTATTAATTTCAAGAGCAGAATTATAAAGAAATTCCATGGTTCTCCACTATGAAGAAAAGGTACAGAAATTATGTACCTATTTTTAATAGGAGTTTCCTTCCAATCCTAAATTACAATGTATGCTAATCTTAACAAGTCATGGAGGGATTTTGCACTCTAGTTTTCTTCCCTTTTTCTTCTTTTACCCATTAGGACTCTACTACAGACACTCAGGCTAGGCAGGGAGAATCAGAAGTTTGTTTATGGCCTGTCAAAGCTCTGAATACAGCTGAGAAGTAACTCAACAGCAATGAATTTTCTCTGAAAAGAATATGATCCTCCAAATCACTTGGAGACCAATCCATCTCTTTAAGAATGCACTTCCATCATTAAAACACTGCTTAGCTGCTACCCAATTTTTCCAGTGAGATTTGGTAGTATCCAGGTAAGATTCTTCACACCAAACAAGCTTTGTCACATAGGCCAAATTGAAGCTCCAAATATCCTAAATAAAATTTGTCAGGTTAAGCAAAACAAAAACCCCACCCACTGATTTCAGAACAGAAAACACAGTCTCACTTAAACTGTGGAAGTCTGAACTAAAGCAGCCAAGAGCTGACCTTAACAACTCTTGGGTAAATCACACAGTCAGGAAGTAGCACATAGACATTCTCTGAGGCTATGGTTCATTTTCCTCCTTGCTTGACTGAGTAGATCTGAATCCTGGTCTGGCACACCTTAACTACTGACTTCAATCTTTCATGTTGAAACAGATCAATCCATGTAAATCAAAATTAACTGGAACTGATACTTGAAAGTAAGCATTATGCATTTGCTCCGAGTGTCTCACTACTGGCAGTCATAGTGCCAATGACATATTAACATAGCCTCACATGCACTGATTGTTAATCTCTTACAGGAGATAAAAAGGGCAATTGCATAATGCCTATTCACTGATGTGAATGAAATCAAGTCCCAATAGTAGATCATGCAAGAGAAGGAACAAAAGAAACTCACACTTCCTATTTTGTCAACACCATATATTGTTGGCTTCACTATAATTTTTTTTTTCTCATTGGCTTTTCATTTCACAAGAAAAAAAAAATCAAATGGCTTTATAGTCAATATGGACCCAAGGAAATGGTCTCAAGTTGCTCCAGGGAAGGTTTAGACTAGATATAAGGAAAAATCTCTTCACAGAAAGGGTTGTAAAGCACTGGAACAGACTTTCTAAGGAAGTGGTGGAGTTGCCAACCATGGACGTGGTCAAAACGTGTGGCTGTGACAGTTGAGGACATGGTTTAGTGGTGAACATGGTGTGGTGCTGGCTTAACAACTGGACATCATGGTCTTTTCCAACCTTAATGATTCTATGATTATATAATTCTGTGGCTATACTATGGTCAATTTGTGAGAAATTCCAGAAATAAAATAAGTAACAAAAAGAAATTAAATATTATTAATAAATAAAATAACAAGAATTAAAAGACATTGAAATTCCTAAATTGATGGCGTTTGTATTTCTTGAGGACATTCAGCACGCTACTACCAATACTCAATAGATGACAAAAGAAGTCTTCTCTACAAGTCACAAGAAAGTTTTATCAGGTAATAACAGACCAGGAGGTCAAAAACTCATTAACAAAAAAGCAGGACCCAGAAGAAGCAGTTTTTCCATGTTCTCTGTCAATAGGACAATAAAACTTTCTTTGCTATTTATTTTTAATGTTTAATTTGTAATCTGTAATTTTTTAGTATTGAATGTTTTAGTTTCAGGAAATTAAAACCAAAACCTGCAAAAGATTCAGATGTTAAAGAGAGAGACACAATTAATAATGTCAGCTTTTTTTTTTTTTTAATGGGAGGTGTTTCACAAGGCAAAACACCTTACCACACTGTCTTAATGACACGGGGTTTAGAATGTATTCTATATATGGGTATTCGACAACTCTTTCAAAACGAAAAAAGTATTTCCACAGTGAAAAATGTCCTTTATACACATCCTTGTTAGGTTATTGAATCAGAACTTGCATCTATCTTGTTCCAAACACACATATGCCACGTTTCTTTTCTCCCAGTCTTCATTAATACCTCCCCTAACTGTAACTGCCAGATATTTTTCTTCTCAAAGATTTGGCATTTCTGGTATGCTATGCAATTTTTTTTTCCTTTTTTTGTGCTTGAAATATGCTTTTTCTGTTTTAGATATGAAGAAAGCTTCTCTACTCAGAAGCTAATCAATGTTTTTCAGCAATAATAACTGGTCAATAAAATATATAATCCTTATCTATCAACTCTGTATTATGGTTGCACATTACATATACATAGGAATGATATACCAACTTTAAGGTAAATATGATTGCAGGATTTAAAAACAACTCAAATTTTTACACACAGCACAAAAGATTTATTATGAGAAATCTTTTACAAGATAGACATATGACAAGCCAGTGCTTATAAAGTATTTGTGTGTATTCCTCAATTAGTTCCAAATGCCTTAATGGCTGGCAACTAGCATGGCTCTGAAAAGGATTTTGATTTCTAGCTTATTTCTTGAAGTGTCAGCTGTCCAAGCACACAGGCAATTTTTACTTAGCATTTTTTTGCTCTATAATAACTCCCACAATATGGAAGCCAGAAATATTTTTGTCTTACATTCTATGGTGTGAAACTCTTTCCTTCTGTGTTTACTATTTAGCTTTTGAAAGTGGCTATTATACATCTGTTCAGAGAAAAATGTGGTTTTTCTGGTTTTGCCTACAACATCCTTTTGTGTTTTATATCCACCCACAAAAAATGCTGATTAATGCTGAAATTCTTGGCAAACTTGTCCACATCTGACAATAATGCTGTAACTATGGATTTTAAGAAGAAATCTCACAATAACTCTTATGAACTTCTGTACTAGTGCTTTGTAAATTTTGCAGACCTAGCCTCTGAATTTTCAGTAAAGAGGCACTAATAAAAATTAATATATAATATATGATTAAATAACAAAAGCAACCAGAGAATGAGTAAAATCTTTTGTTTCATGAAACTTTCAGGATCCTTATATGTTCTAAAAGCTCCCTAGGTGAAAAACAATATACAGTTAATAACTGCTGCTATATTGTTACATAAAACTAATGTACAAGATGGGAGGAAACTAACTGCAGAATCACAATCAATTTGTCCATGAGAGAATCTGTTCCTATGAAGCAGCCCATAGTGAGTGGCAAGTGTGCCGAGGCAAAGAAAAATCAGATAAAGATTCTAGATTGACAATAGAAAAATAAGATTTGTGGCTAATCTGCCTGATAGTTTGTTTTCTTCATCTATCTGAGAAAACTTAAGGTAAAGAACAACTTTGACAATAATGGTATCACTGGTCTTCCTTAAAGAAAATCATTTAAAATAACCTAGTAAACTACAAGACAAACCCGAATTTTGGAAAGTAGTGTTTAAGCCACATTATCTAATTTTTCATCTAATTTCACACAATTGATTACATAATACCATGTCTTTGATCTTATTATCCAAAAACTGGATTTGATCTCCCAGAAACATTATATCTAATTATGTATGTACTCATTTAAAGTCTTGGTCTAAGGCATTAAAACCAAGTAACAAAACTCTGGAATCATTGGGTTGATAAGGACAAACAGGAGTTTTTATAAGGCTTGTAAAGATTCTTTAGTAAAATAATAGTTTCTCTTAAGATTTGCTTTAATGTTTGTTTTTTAGGCTAATTAAAAAAGAAAAACAGCAACATTTGTGAGCAGCCTCAGTTTTTAACGTCCTTTCCATTTTTCTTTTTTTTTTTTCTTCCAAAATCCTGTACAAATAGTCAAGATGAAGCCTGTGCATTTCAGTTTTTGGTTTCTTGCTTTTAATATATTTGATGCATAATGGCACATTAGTTTTAATCTTCACTATGGAGTGACTAATGCTCACTAGTATTTCTCAGACTTGCCTAGATAGATTTTTCAATATGGAAATTTTGCTTATGGTTCAAAACACAATTCCACTCTTGCATTTAGTCCCTAGAAATTTTCTAGCAAGAAAAAGTTCTCGTTTTAGTCTGCTGTATTTCACCTTCTAATAGGGTCATACTACAATGATTTTCTATTGAAAGAGGCTTAGCCTAAGTAATTACCCGTGTTTTATCAAAACAAACAAACAAAAAGACAGTTGTGCCTGTATTTTCCATTCTGCAATGAAATGCTAAAATACTTATCTTAAAACACATGGAAGATGATCAAAGTTGAAGAGATACAGATAATAGCAAGGGACCTAGTAGAAACCATTTAACTCAGTCAAATTGTATTTAGATCCTCTTTAATACATTCTGTAGATATTTAACTTCCCACAAGAAGTTAAATAACAAAAGAAAATATTTGCCTCCTATGGAAAATTAAGAGAAGCAATAGGAAATGTCATTGGAGTGTTACTATACTGAATATTTGAATTTAGCTTTGAAATAACTCCTCATGTAAAAATAAAACCAAAATCTAAACCCCTAAAAATACAGAAACATTAATACACAACAATTTTGAACTTACTGTATTTTCTACTACCTCCATGTTAGCTACAAAAAGAGCAGTTACTTGGGAAGACAAATACCATCACCCCAAAAGTCCTTCCCTTCTTCTCCCCACTTTATACACTGAGCATGATTCCACATGGCCTGGAATATCCTTTCAGTCAACTCAACTATCCTGTCTGTGCACCCAACCAACCTCCCATGTACCCCCAACTTCCTCACCAGTGTGGCAGAAAAGCCTTTAGCTCTGTGTAAGCCCTACTCAGCAATAACAAAAAACATCTTGATATTGTCAACTATCCATTCAGCACAAACCCAAAATACAGCTCCACACCAGCCAATGTGAAGTTAATTAACTCTATTCCAGCATGATATGACAACCAAAACATTTTCTTTTCAGTAGCCACAGCTGAAGGTAACAATCTAATCTTACTGGGGTTATTGAGGTGAGGAAAATTAATAATCAACATGAAGGTCATATTATTCCCTAATAACTAGACGATCAATGACTGGCTCAGAAGTGGAGGCAAGAAAAAGGATATGAATTTATGTAAAATCTTCTCCAGCTAGAGAGAGAGTAAAAAAACCAGCCTGAAATCTCTTCTTATAAAAGTAACATAAGAAATTATTTTTATTAAAGCAATGTGAATCTCTAAATCTGTGAGCCATGCCATCCAGAAGATAATCTAGCACATTTCTGTGAGGAGGGGATTTTAATCCTGCATTTTTATAAGTCTTTTCAACTGTACTCCCACGATTTAAATTTTTAAAATATACACCTAACTCATAATACAGAGCAGGAAATATAGAGGAGGATCAGGGTATCACCCAGGAAAAAAAAAAAAACCAGGACAATAAACCCTTGGATTACGGGATATAGGTCTTAAAGTATGATATGCAGTATTGAAGTGACAGATTAATAGCAAGGACCTCTGCTACAGTATAGGAGTTCATCAGTATGACAGGAAATAGACTTGAGCCAACTAATTAATCATTACAAGCTACCACTACGTTGCAGCTATGAAAAGGCTAAATATTATTTTAAATGTATTAGCTATTTCTAGTACAGATAGGAAAGCATTAAGGCTACTACACAAGGCAGTCATGAGACCTCACTTGTCATTAGCATCAATTTGCCTGAACATAAAAGACAGAATTATTCTCATTGATTCATCATTGGAAATTACAAGGAAAAACTGATATATAGGAACACACCAAACTGAAAAGGAAATTAACTGCTAACTTGTTCTCATTTATTTGGATTCTGATAACATTAGATTTTGAGTCAACTGATTTCTAAAACTGCATGTGAAATATACTATTCCTTCCATAGATCAAATAATTGTAGACTACACTTCAAGGACTTCTTTCTTTTAATTGATGGGAAGCATTATAAACAGAAGATTAAGCACTCTTAGGAAAGGGCTCTGTAAACATGACTCTGACAAATGTAGAACATACCTGAGAATTGTTCGTGTGAAGCAAACAATGGACCACAAGATATAATTTTGTCTGCTACTAGGGTTTTCTGCTACTTCAGAATGTATGGTTATCTACTTACATCCTTCTTGCTCTTCAAAGGCTTGCTGACGCATTTTCAGAAACAGTTGTTCTCCTTTTTCTTTATGTGATCTAGTATGATGTTTTTGGAGTTTCACAAGCACAGTAATGTAAAACTTTAGATTAAGAAAAGAATAATTTCTCTGCATTTTGTTCATCTCTCATGTTTGCAATTGCATAATAGAAGCATTACATGATATATAAAAATCAATTGCATACTTTAAAGCCACACAACATCACATGTAATATATACACTTACACTGAGAGTTGAAATGGAACTAGTGATTCTGTTGGGCTCTGTAGCCTGGTGGTAGATTAAGTTCCACCCCCCAGATTCAGTTAGGTACCAGCAAGAAGCGGAGGACAAGCTCGTGTCCTTCACCTCAGAATACACATAAGATTATCATCGCAAAGAAGAAATGTTCAATTTTGCAGACACTTCATCAGACATTGGTAGACAACTCTTTTCTGACAAGGAAAGCAAAAAAATACTAAGCCTGTCCCAGGCAAGGGGAGAAGGAGAAGGCTTGGTACAGCCCCCTCTCCAAGGCTGAGTTTGAAGGCAGAAGGACTTTATGGAGCTGGCTGCAAGACTCTCCCACAACCTTCTGAGGAAGAGATATTGATCTTCGATCATTTACTTCATGCAGTATGAAGTTCATTTTAAACAACTTCATCAGAAGAATGAAGCAGTTGGTTCATCCCCACAAAACACACAATGCAGTAAGTATACCAGTAAAGAACTAATTTTATATTTTTTTTGAAATAAACATACTTATGCTCAAAGAAGGTTTGCTACTATTTTAATAGGATGAAGCCTAACACCTCATGTTATTTTTAAAGAATTATGACGGTAAATCAGATGAATGTCAACTGATTATATCGCATTAGTGAAACTAGTGGCCAAACTACTGGGTTTGTTTTATTTTTTGATGTTCTTTTCCTTTCCATTGGCAAATTTTTTCATGCATTGCTGTTTGTCAAATTAACTTGAAATTATATGATTTTAATAAAAATAACACAAAGCACAAAAGTTAGAGATAAAGAAGAGCACTGGGACAAAGACATACATAAAAAGTGTCTGCAGGAAGAGTTAAATTCAACTTGCTGAAGATTTATTTTGTTGTAATAATTAAACTATAGCATAAAATAACACAAAACCACCTACAATGTAATGTACAACTAGAATCCATCCATCCATTTTTTGTCATGTTTGACATATAAATGTAATGAAAACCTGGCAGTTTTATGGTGTTGGAAATTGTGGAAACTTAAAAAAGCATATAATGAAATATTATCATTTATATTCTCACACACAATTTAAAAAATAACAGAAATGACAAAACTAAAATAGAATAGTGATTTTTCTATACTAAGAACATTTTATGATACAGTTCCTATTAGCTTCTGATGCAACATTTATCTCATTTAAGACAATGACACTTCTCCCCAAGAAAGAGCAGGGTCTGAACATTCCCACATAACCATCCAGAATCCAGAAAACTATAACAGAGTGGGAGAAATGCCATGAATGCTGTATATCTAAGCCAGGAACTCTTGCATCTTACCAACAAAGAAGTTATACAATCAAATCTTCCTGAAACAAGGTGGAGAAAGGAGGACCACAATATGTCCTTCTTCATTAACTTCAGGACTAGTACAGAGGAAAACCAAAATGTTCTCACTGCCTCCAAGCATGTTTGAGAAAGAGCATGGACCAAGAGTAGCTTTGGAGCACATGACTGCCTTGACGAGATGAGGTCAACCACCAGACATCTTTTGGCCCACAGCTTCCACGAGACCTAGAGTGGGCTATGAAGTTACTTCATATTTTTCAGTCATAACCTGCGGGAATGAAATACCTGAGACAATGCACTAGCAACACTGAAAGGTCCCCCAAGGTAAATTGCACACAGGTTAATCAAATCCCAAGCAAACAAATTCCAGATATTGACAGAACCCAGAAAGAGAAGGGAATACTGCACCATCTGCTGGCTGATACCAAACACTGTGAAGGTGTTTTATTTCAACAACAAACAATGAAACAAAATAGGTAGGACATTACCAAAAATGTCAAGGTCAGATTTTTGCACTAACCATCTGTGTTGCCATAGAAGAGTTAAAATCCTCCCCTACGAAAATCCATGTTATTTCAAGGAAGTCAAAATTCAAGAGTAGCACAGTATTTTCAGAACTCATAAGCAACAGCACGACTAACAGATGTTTGCATGGACTGTATCTATGCTTAAAACCAAAACAGGGTGTGAGTCATTCTCTGAGCCTGATGCTCAGTAGTATGGAAGAGATAATTTCTGTACAGCTAAACGCTTTGATTTTTCATACAAAACAGGGTAGTTGACTTTAAATTATATACTACAAACAGTCTTGGTAGCTGCTTACCCTGAATCATAGATGAGCATTATCTAGGCAAATAAGCACTAGACAGAATCTTCACAGGGGCCGTACTATCTGCATACTTAAGCAGCGCTGTGTCAACGCTCAAGGCCACACTGTAATAAGAATGGCCCTGTTAGTTTTCTAGGACACATGTGGATGCTGGCATTGCCTACACAAACTGAGGTGGAATAAAGAGCAGAAATCCATTTGAAAAAATAATTCAATAGAAGTTGCCATGCATAATGTCACAACATACACCACAGGACAGGTCATAGTTGAGACAGCCATGATACACAGCATACCCTCATATAATTTCAGAAAGTTTCAACCCATACGGAGTAACACCCTACCACATCAGAAGGCTTCAGGTATCTGCCCATACACAGTAACACAATGTGACTTCAAAAGGCTGCAAGCATGTGCCCTTCTTATTCTTTAGCCCAACCTTTTATACCCCTCATGTTCATGCACTGCACCTGGGTGCCCTCTGTTCCCTTTCCTGACTGGCCAGTGCACCTGGGCACTCCATGCCTCATTACCTCTAATACTGCCCACCTGCTTTTCACAGCTGTAGCCCATTAGGGATGAGGCTCAGCTGCAGCCCCACTCCCAGTTACCACAGCAGACCCTTTGAAAATTGTATTAAATATATCCAAGTGTATATAAGGAAAATTTTAGGTGCGCATGCCTCAATGAAGACTATTAAGGAAGTTGAGTTGATTAGACAGTATTACTTTCAGAAAGTTAAAAAAAGCCCCAGTTTGGAAGATTAGAGTGGCTTGTGGCATCTGCCACGGGAGTCTATGAAACGAGACACCTGAACATAACTTTTACATTGACTGTAATTGAAAATGGCATTTAACAGTTGGAAAGAAGTCTTCAGTTGACTTTCAGTCAATACATCCATATGACCTTTGCTGATTTTTTTTAATAATATGCTGTAAACAAATTCAAAAGAAACTTAAATATTGTAATTACTCATTTGCTTCTTTGTGGCCTATTTATTTACCTGTGATAATTTATCAACCTATAGAAATTTGGATTTCTGCACACACTGCCATGCCACTCCATACAGAAGTTTTCTTCATACATTGGGTACAATGCTAGTGTTATGATAACTGAGTACACTCATAGTGGTCAGGTAATTCAAAGATCTTTCTCAATTTCTCAATACCCATAAAAAAAAATCTCCTCAGATATACAAATATAGCACTTCAAGTGACCCAATTTAGAACTTTAGAAATTGAATTTAGAACTCCTTCCTGATGTAGTTCTGATTTCTTTATTAAACATTTATCTGCTCTCTCAGGGAAACTTTTTTTCAAACTGTTTTCACTTCATCAAGACAGAGTAAGTACCCGGAAGAATGGAGCAGTTTTGGTAAAATGGAAAACATTAAAATGGACTAAAGTACTCAAAGGCTTTATTTTGTTGGGTTAGAAAAGTAACAGACAAAATTGTTCTTTAAATTAAAAAAAAAAAAAGCTTCTGTAGTGTGGGTAAACCCCATGATCATTTGCCTAAGTTCAAGTGAAATTTCTTATAGTAAAATATGTTTTCTGACTTAGCAACTGAACAAGTTGGTAAAGGATTATTTTCTAATTAGAACCATGACTAGCAACCCTGCTTTAAATATCTTTCTCTTTGGCATAACATATGTATTTCTTTTGTTTCAATGCTAAATTTATCTTGAAAATTCATGTGACCTGTGATGCTGAAAATGCATAGTTTTAGAGATTTTTAATTTGTTTACGGAGTGCATATTACTGAGAGTCTAGATAAATTTAAGAATGAAAAATTAAAGCATTGTATTAGTGCATTTTTCTATTTTAAAAGTAGTCTTTAATTCTGGAAACAATGAAACAATTTTAAATTATTTTCCCAAGATCCCAAAACCTTTCTTACATTTTGTGGATCTACTTTGGAGGCATATCTACAGTCTTCATGGAAACTTGCAAAATGCTCCTTTTAAAATACATGTGCATTAATATGTGTAATACATGCATATAATTAATATGTGAACATACTACAGATATTGTGACAGTGTTTGCCAATATAAAATCCTACCACTAACACACATGAATTGAAGATAAGATAATAATATTCTGTATATATAAATAATAAAAATATTTGGAATTTGTATACCAAACTTAAAAAATATTCCAATCAACTCCTTTCAAAAACAGAAGCTATTAAGAAATCAGCTAAATTTTGTGGTTTTACTCAAAATTTGACTTCTCCCCATTAAAAAAAAAAAAAAAAAGTATCATGTTTACGAAGATTATTTAATATGGTACTCACTTGCCTCAGCAATGCTATAAATTTTAACCATCCAGAATACTGACTCAAGAACTTTTATTCAGGCTAGATGAAACTCTTCTGAAAATTATGGGCAAGGACAAACTACCACAGAAGCTCAGATAAATAACAACCATAGAATATGGCAATGATCGTTCTGGCTGATTTTTTATTTTCTTTGAAGGTAATAAAAAGTGTAAACCAAAGACAAATTTGTGGAGAGTAAACTGAACTTTTATAAAATAACTATCAGTTAAATAAAGTAAAATAAATAATGGCAAAATGGTTGCTAGCACAATGCTTTAATACCTCTGCAAAGCTCATGAATTACATTATACAAAATACAGTATCACACAGCACAGTAAGTCAGAGTACATTTCACAGGATCATTGCCTATTTTTTTTGTCTTTTCTATTCAATTTATTGGTGAAAGATGAACTGTGCCTTTCTGTGTGTTGCAGTCTGCATTTTAAATGAACAGATTTTTATAATAGCAGTTTTTCACTAGATGAAACAAGATCAGGTCAATGATTTGCAAATCATCTTTTAAAAAACACGCTGAGGAGAGGTCAACACATCATATTATATGTGTTTCTCAGATATGGTATTGATACATGTCATAGGTATGGATCTTCATGAGTTTACTTCATAGGATGATTTTTGATTGATATATCTAAGAGTTTTATGTTTAAGAGAGTTTCTAAATTCAGAAGGAATGCTGTTCTGACATTGTCCAAAAGAATAAATGACAACAAATTATGGACAAAAAACTTGAGAAATTGTGCCTATACATGTGGATTTTTTTTTCCCAATGCTCTCTTGGCCATAGCTATATTTACTGACAGTTAAATAGCATATATAAATAAGCAATGTCAGTAAGTTGAACATAAAAGTTAAACGGACTAAAACCATTGTTAAATATAAAGGAAAGGCTACAAGTTTAGAAAATAATTGGTTTCCAGGTCATATGAAGTATAACTGCATAATAGGGGCAGAAGGGAAGTTAATGCAGGTAAAATAAGCCACTGTATTTGGTTTACTTTACATTGTGTTGTGTCTAGGTCCTATATTGGACTACTTTGCCATGTCAGCACTCATAGCTCATTTATGGTTGATATGGTTTTATGCCAAATTAATAGTCAGGTTCTCAGGTATAAATTCCTATGTATTTTTTGTTGGTTAATATGGCTGAAGAGTTTGGGGTGAGCCTATTAATGCATTCCTGCACATTCTCTAAAGGTAAAAGTAATTTTGAAGAGAACAACAATGAAGATCTGTTCATGATCCATTTCCGGAAATTGAATTAATTTTTCTCAAATAGAAATCTCAAGAAGTCACTAAATCCTAACAATGTAAGTTCTGCATAGCCATGCAAAGTAAATTGAGGGTACCCTTTTTTTAACTAATCTTCAAAATAACATTAGTAATGATGGTAAAAGTCTCTGACTGCCAAGGCAGGATCATCTAAACCACCAGAAAATCTCACTGCTACATTACAGACTCTAATGAACAGATAAGGTCTCAGAAGTGAACAGCCAAAGCTAGGAAAGAAATTCAAAAATTTTTTTGAATACTGGGATAGCCTAGATAAGATACAGCATACAGGAACTGAATGTGAAATTTGAACTTCTTGAAAGTTGAACTTCTGAAAAATAGATCAGAATGCAAGATAACTTGTTGATGGAGACTTGGTCTAAATGTGGGCACTGCTAGCATCATTAAATGTAGGAGCTTAACATACTAGTTTTATGAATCTCAAACTACATTCTGAATGAAATACAATATAGTCAGACTGGGAAGAAACGTGTTAAAAATCTTACTTAGAGAAATAAATCAAAGGCATTACATAGTATCTATACATTACAACTATAAAAAGACTTCACTAATGCAATAGGGATCTCAATTTTTAGAAATCTCAGTATACAATAGTCATCCAATGAAGAAATTCCTTGTGCTTTCTCTTCCACAGACCTATTTCTTTAGCAATCACTATAACATGATGTGTTTACTATGCAGTATGGTTAAATCTTAGCAATCTTACTAGGAAATCTGCACTTCAAAGAGAAAAACAAACAAACAAACGAACAAAAAAAAAAAAAAAACCAAAAAAACCCCCTAAACCAAAAACAAACAAACAAAAAAAACCCCACCCAAAAATCCAGAGAGGATACAATGGACTGAATTCCAAATCAGTAGCATTTGGGCTTTAATCACTGAAGTTATTCCACTGTCTCCTTAGCTACCAAAACAATGCTATGTAATAAAAAAATTAAAAAAGCAAATTTTGATCAATTTTTCCCACTCATTAGGTAAATATTTACAATATGTATTTTATTAAAAAGTAATTAAGTTTTGCATAGCTGTCCAATTCTTACATTGTTGTAGTGATACTTCAGTGATTTCATTTGAAGTCTGAAAAATACAGTGAAATAAATGGGTGTGTCAATGATTTTTCAACATGAAACTCTCTTTGGACTAAGCTGAGGCATTTTCCCAAATCAGTACATTAGCACTGTTTGTAGTGTCTCAGCATTGGGGCAGGAAATTAACCTTGCTGTGTCATGAGCTAAACCCAAATGCTTGTCACTATGGTTTTTCCACAGATTTTCTTTTTTCAAAGTATGTTTTATTTGTCAACAAAGGCTTACTTGTCGCCCTACTTCAATAAGCTTCCAGGTGGCTTTTAAGCTCAGTAGGATTGAGATGCACTATGAAGACTAATATAAACATATACTTTTATGCAATGTAAGATAAACCCAAAAAGTGAAAAAAAGAAGGAAATTGGAATCTGATAAAGATTCATATTAATAGCTATCAAGTGGGCTGTGGAATGTAAATTTGAAAACAAGTTGCACACATATTGCTGGAACACTATGGAAAATCTACTACAGTATTCTTTTTTATTATTTCCCATACCATCATTAAGTATTAGTTATGCCTAACAATACCTTAAGAGGCAGACAATTAAACTTCTGCAGGAATCCAAGAAGGTTTTAAGTGGGCTTAATCAGGTTTTTAAAAGAGCAACAAATATTTTTGTTATTTGAATAAACAAAATTATATTTGATAGACCATTCAGTGGCTGCTACTGTACTTACAGCTTTGTTCCTACACTGCGAAATTCAGTAAGATCAATTAAACTTTATAATAACTTCCGCTAATCACACCAGACAAGGACTCAAGGTGATATTCTCATAGAATAAAGAACACTAAAAATAATTTAACATATTAAGATTTAAGTGATCACAATCAACTTTCAGACAACACTCTGTTAAGATTGATGGTTTTGTTTTTATCTGCTCTAGTACTATCATTATAACAAAAGATGTCTTCTTGACAATACCCAAAGAGGTCAAAATAAGATCTTTAATATTTAGACCCCATTTCCAGTGTAAAAACATTTATTCCATTTTATTAACTAAAATTGCCTCATATATAAAGTCTGGAATTTCAATGGAGAATTAGGGATATGATGTTGGACCAATTCTGTACAGGAACCAGAGAGCAAACTTGTCATTTGTGTTGTTTTTATATAACTGAGCCACTAGTTTAAGCCCCCACGTCATTTGCAAATCCAGCTGATGGTCCTACCTCAGTATCTCAAGCAGAGCGAGCTTGTCTTTGCCAAAGTCAAAGTAAGCATTAACCTCTCATTTCAGAGAATGAATTTACATTATAAAACCAAAAGCCATGACTCCATTTCAGATAGAGGTAGAATAGTTATGGAGTTTGGCACACAGGTGCAGGTTTAAAAAAATAAAGAAAATAAAGAAATATATATAAAAATATAAATAAAGAAAATAAAGAAATATAAATGGGTCATTTTAAATCAGAGCACCAAGCCATCATCTCAAATCTCATAATGGCTGATACAGATACTTCAGTAGAAGGCCAAAAAATGACTGTTAAAAACCTGTTTCTCCCTCATACAGATGAATGAAGCTTATAAACTTATAAGGATGAGTGTATTATTCAAATTGTGAAAATTTTATTTAACCGACAACTAAGGTTCTGATTCTTGAGAAGAATAATTTCTTAGCCTCAGTGGTTTCCTGAAAAAGATGCTTTTCACTGCATGAGGATTTCTTATGCACTGTATTATTACCATTTGATCTTTTCTTAATTTCATACTTGCAAGCATTGTAGTTTTCCACATCACCATATTTTGTATTTTGTCTGCCAGTGGAATATGCTCTCAAATAAAACTCCAAGAGCAAAACTTCAGGTCTGTGACAGCAATACCCAATCCTTAAATTTCTTAACACCACACAAATATAAGTTCTAAGGCCCCACCGGTGACCAAGATGTGGTTTAAACTGCATCTGAATAAGAACAGCTTCCAGCTCCTCAGTACTAGGATAATTTCTAGCTATGTCCAGATTCCATGCAAGGGAGAAAGTATGAGAGCATGTAACCATTTCCTCTCTCAACCTCTGTCCTCTTTCTGAGGAAAAGGCACCTAAACAGGGGGGCTGGGAAGTGTCCACTGTAAAGCCAGGTCCCTCAGTGTCCCACGATATACTGTGCCAAACATCTAGTTCACAGTCCAGAAATAAACTAAGATTGCATCATCATATTCATAACAGTTTGGTTCAAGGACCAATGAAAATCGCATCTGATTGGTCAGAAGCCAAATCCTCAGTTTATTCCAAAGGCTTGTTAGGTACCCTAATTTTTAAGTAATGGATTATTGTCATCTATTACCAAACTGATGAAACATACAGGAGTACAAATTTCATGATACAAAGAAATAATATTGTATGAGCACTAACTCCATCATGATTCAATACAGGATATTTTACTGAAAACAGAATAGGTATCTAATAACTTTCACTTTGAGAGCTCTCACACTCTTTGTGAGACCAGAACAATTAAGAATTCACATTCCATCTTCCTCTGTGGCACACTGCCTGAGTAGGCCTGGCTATATCAGAACTAGTATTTTGGAATTATTAAGCCAGGTTTATGATTTCACATATAAAATTTAAGGCCTGTTATTAGACTCCTCATGGTTGATACCACATTAATAAATATACTTACTCATTTGTATCAGAAAATTTTGAACAACTAATTCTTTGGAAGGTAACGGGTAAGAACACAGAAAGATATTTGCATTATTGTTATTATTATTACTATTATTACTATAATTGCTGCTGCTACACTGTTCCATGTTTTCATCGCTTATATTTTCTTTAAATACCTTATCTCCTATAGATTCTTAGAATGACAATTCTAAGTCTTTAAAAATAGCTCTTTCCATGTCACAGTGCCTTCAGCTCCCAACAGCATTATTAACTGCCACATTCAGCTTAAAAAGAAAAAGGTCAAGGATTATTAAAAAGTACATCTGGAGGCAAAACCAGTTGTCACTTCTTCATGTAACTTCAGCCAAATACATCCTAAATAACTTCTCTCAAGAAAAATGCTTATAACTGACCTCTTCATAACCTTGAGTTCCCCAGATACAAGCATAGGCTTATCTTACAAAATGTATTTATCATTTTGGGGAAAAAAAGTATTTATTTTCATCATGCCAAGCACATTCACTGTAATCACACTAACACTTCAGTTCTGAATTTAAACTTTCTGCCATCTCCAATATGCAAAAAAATTGCTGTTTAGCCACCACATAAAGTAAGGAAGATATGCACCACTAAAACACCAAAACAAAAGAATCCCACAAAACAGAAATGGAAAATCAGCAAACTGTCTTTGGTGGTAGGGTAGATTTTATATTAAAGACAGCAAACAAAGCCATACTTCATCCTTAAGTTTTCAAACAAAGCTAAAAATAACATCTAACTACACTGAAGGGTAAGTTATGAACAAAAGCTTCTCATTAGTTGTCAGCTAAGAGTAACTTCAAAAGCAGTGCCTGAGCATCCAGTAATAGTTTTCTGACAACCTCCTTATCTCTTACAAGCTGTTGTGAGAGCTGAATCAAACCAGAATGTCAGGAAAACTTATTTCTAACAGTGTGTATCAAAGGAATCACATGAATCTCATCTGTTAACAACTCCTTTTCAGATCACGAAGAAAGGTTAAGTTTAAATCATGAAAAATAAGACAGAAATCTACTTCTGTCACCTGCACCTGTGGGGTTTCCCTAGTTTATTTGTTTTGTTTGGTTGGGGTTCTTTACTATAATACCACAGAAATATATTAATGAGGACTTAAAGATATTTCAATTCAAAATATCAAACATTTCTAACTGCATCGTGATTTTGTGGTTCCACATTTAAACATGATATTTTGGAAGCAGAATTGAGACACTATCTTCTACTAAACTTTAATTTTCCATTTTTTTCATGTGACAGATAGTAATCTATTATCTGCATTCACACCTGCTTTGTAAACATATTTATATTGACAGCTTCCTGAACACGCTGTTCAGGAACACACTTAATATAAGCTCTGCTGTAAATGTTTCAGAACACATCAGAATTCAACGTAAAAATTATATATTTGTTTTTAAATATTCTGATTTTTAGAAAAGTAGGTGGTAGTATATGAAAGTTTAATTTTATCTCTTTTTATAGCTTTTAAATTTACCTGAACATGGAAAATAGGGGTTTTTTTCTGTTGTTTCAGATTTTTTTTCTCTGCTTATCCAGAGAAAAAGTCACAGGATGTTGGACAAAATCCCTCTGTAAGACTAATGTAACATTTGAGTAGTAATTATGGTACCTTCCAGATTATACAAAACAAGGCCCTTACATTGTGAAGCCCCTAGAAGCTCATGTGTGTAAGTACGCTTATATCTTCCTTTTTTTTTTCAAGAGTGAAAAAAGCAGAAGGCAAGGAAAAGAGTTTCACCAAGATTTCCTACCATAGAATAAAATGCTCTCCAGATGGCTGAGTAGAAAACCACTGAGATGAGTAAAGTGGAAAAAACCTTAATTTTTTGTAGAAGAAAGTTTCACATCCTCAGTCCTACAACCTCCTGAAAATTGTGTGTTCAATGCCTCAATAAAATTCTTCTGAAAATATTAGCATGCAAACAGTGAATGTGACAAGCCAAAAATCAGATTATGACATTAAGACATTCAAACATCTGGAACTTGAATGTCTGAAATTATTCCGAAAATTTGTACAGCTTTATTGCGCAATGTGATTCCCACACCAAATGAGTAACTTTTGGCAGCCAAATTATTCTATACCCAGAGTTACAGTGACAAATCCTGAAAGGCTTTAAAAAACCAAGAAAAAAATCTGCATATATATACACAACCATACGCTGTTTTCATCACTTGCTATTATGTTCGATACTTTTAATAATGTTTTTAACTGGAGTGAAATTAAAGATGAGGAAATAGGTTGCATCAAGCTCTAGAGAAACTCTTATTTGTACGGCATTTCTACTGACAAACTGTATGATCTCTGTGGAACTAACAGGTTTTGTGAGCATCATGTTGGGAAGAGTATGCTTTATGTTTGTGTGTGAATGAGGAAGGCCAGTTTTTAAAGGAGCTAATCAACTTCTAGAAAAGGGATAAAAACTCTGGGGTATATGTACTATGCAGAAAGCTTCTTCTATAGAGAAAGCTTGAAATCAGGCTTTTAGTCAGAGTGAAGACTAAAAGAGCATATGTCATGAGTTGAACTTCTTTCCCATTCTCGAATTCCCCTAGTATTTAGGAAAGCAGGACTTCACGCGTCCTTGTAAATAAACAAATCTGCATTAAAACATGAACTTCTTTAACACTTTCTCCTCCAAGCTAGAAAGATGTGCAAAACCTTTAAGTCCAGTTAATTACTTTGGTCAAACCCATAACAAACAAGTAATGTATCTAACTGGAACAGAATTATTTTTACATGGCATATAAATATACTTGCAGAGGAACACAGTAAGGACACAAAAATGAAAATAGCCCAAGGTTATTTTCACAATCATATAACACTGTACTTCATGCAGTATACTTATCAAAGAATTCAAATAAATTCAAGCTGAAGAGATAAAACAAATCTTGAAGAGGATATAAATGTTCCTTTACATTACACACCATCTCCATTTAAAGTTAGCTTTTCTCTATAGAGAAAATGTTTTTTTCATTTCATTCAGACAATTCCTGTCTAATTGACCCAGTGAAGCAGTGAAACCTTCCACTCTTATTTTTTTTTAATTCACATTTTCCAGACTTGTGTTCTGCAAAATCCTACTTACTAACCCTGAAAACAACAACACATGTTGACTTGGAACACTGTGATATCACAGAATAAATTACTGGAGAAGATGGACAGAAATAGGAAGTTTCATCCAGCCAGTTTGAGAGGTCAGCTTCAGTCATTCTACAGAAATCAGCCTGCAATTGGAGTGAGCCAGGATACACCTGAAATCTAGAAAGGCAAAGAAAGAAAAGATTTTGACTAGAACAGGACCAATGGACGTCTGACCCCTGGGCATAACCAGGTATCATCAAAAATGGTCAGCAGGTATACAGGTATACAGGCACTAAACTGGTTCACTGACAGAGAACTAACTCGAGCATGCAGGTCATGAGGGCTGTAGAGCCCGGTACAGAATAGAAACAATTCATTGTGAAAAAAAGAGCAGCTACTAAAAGAACTCACAAACTTTTATTACTTTTTATATAAAGTACTCTCTAAGAAGTTTGATAGAAAATGAGACACCATTATGGTTTATCTGAACATTTAGAAAAGTTGGGGTTTTTTTCAAACAAAATAAATTTTCTGTGGAAATCTAACTACTGAATATATACTATGATTTATTACATAGACAAGATACTACTAGAAGTCTAATATTTTTACTACCACACACATTAAAACATAATTTCCAAAACTGTTCTCATAGAGAAATGTCTACCACAGAAATAAACTTATTTCATCACTTCTTTATTTGATTCCTGCAGAAAACAATGCATTAAATCCAGGTTTATTTTTGGTCTTTTACTAATATTTTGGTCAAAAATAGACCAGTATTTAATGAAATAGTATGTTTAAAAATAAAAATATATTTGGCATTTCAGCAAATAAAATCTTTGAATTCTGCTTTAATACTACTTGGATTTCTTCAAGCTTTCCCTATAAAACCTAAAAATCAAATTTACTTTCATTTCCCATTGCCTTATGAAATAGTGTCTACATTTTCCTATAGAAATATAATTTTTTAATGCAGTTTGTTTGGATTGCTTCTGAAAGTACAAATTATGCATTACAGAATCAAAGCTGCCTATGCAATGATGTCTTAGTACAGAAGGTGTCATCTTTTCCTGATTGAATTTAATAATTGGCATTAACTGGTGGGACAGCAGAAGAGACAGAATAAGGAACAGTTAGGGCTCTCAGTCAGACACTCTACTGATCTTATTTAAAAAGTTGAGACTCATATATTAATTGTTATTGTTAAATGAAATTCAATAGATGTATACAAAATAACCAAATGGAAAAATGTTTTAGGTTTAGACTTTTTATACAAGACTATATAAAAACTTTACTTAAATCAAGATGGATTAGTTTCACTGCATTACACTTAAACCAGATGTATTTCAATCAGAAAAACGTGGAGTCTAACATGATCTATTTTACAGAAAGTCATGATTTTTTTCCTTCACTGTTTTCTTCCATGATATTGTCAAATTGATTTACTTTGGGGTTGCTGTCTTAGTTCTATAAAAATCCCCCACTGAACTGAATATGACACTTTTAAAGATGTTATTTGGGCTTCCTAGTGTGATTTTAACCTTATAATGTAGCTACTCACTGTTTTCTTAGTTGAGGCCTGCAACAACTCTGAATGGTCTAGATCAAAGAACAAATATGAATAACAGAATAGAAGTGCATATTCACTAGTAATAGAAAATAGGGAGTTTGTTGTAATTTTCACCCCTATAGAAGACTTCCCTTTGCCTCTGCCATTCCAGACTTCCTTTTACTTTTTACAGATTAAACTGCAAATCTCCTGTTTATAAGATGAATATTATAATGGATATTGGTGTCTGAAAATGTACACAGCTTTAACACTCCAAAATTGTTCCTGCAACTAGACCTATAATTATTTAATCAGTAGTTTATAATTATTTAATAGGTAGCTTATAATTATTTAATCAGTAAACAAATATTAATGGCAGTTTTAGATATATACATATAACTATATAGTGAGAGAGTATTATTTATCTATCTTGAGTGATAACAGGTTCTAAAATCACTCTACATAAACAGTGGCTTTCTTCTTGAGGCTGACATATGAAGAGGATATCAACCAACTTGCTTGCACACTTCTGCAATTATAATCCCAGATCTATGGAAATTTTCCATAAATGTAATTTTTCAAGGCTAATTTGTTCGGGAAATATTCTCTCACCTCTAATGAACATATTCAATATCAGTAATACTTGACTAAATTTTTTGCTCCATAATATTAAACACAGAATGTTGTATGAAAGACAATGCAGGCAGGAACATTGACTGTGTCAAATACAAATTTTAAGGCCAGCAGAATGAGTGAGGGGATTCTGCCCCTATACTCTGCACTGGTGGGACCCTATCTGGAGTGCTGCATCCAGTTCTGGGGTCCCCAGCCTAGGAAGGACATGGGCCTGTTGGAGCAGGTTCAGAGGAAGGCCACAAAAATGATCAGAAGGATTGAACGCCTCTCCCATGAAGACAGACTGAGAGAGCTGGGGTTGTTCTTCCTGGAGAAGACTCTGGAGAGACCTCGTTGTGGCCTTTCAGTACTTAAGAGGGACTTAGAAAAATAATGGGATGTACTTTTTTTGAAGAACTTACAAACATAAGAGAAAAGTTAATGGTTTTAAACTAAAGTAGAGTCAAATTACATCTAAGGAAGAAGCTTTTTATTATAAGGGTGGTGAGACACTGGAACAGGTTGCCCAGAGAGAAGGTGATGCCCAGTGCCTGGAAACATTCAAGGTGTGGCTCAGCGGGGCTCTGAGCAACCTGATCTAGGTGAAGTTGTCTGTAGGTTGAACTATGTGACCTTAAAAGGTCCCTTTCAATTCAAACTATTCTATGATTGTATTATTTAGCAAGGGAATTCACTCAAGTTTGAAAAGTGTTTTTCCTTTGTGATGAAAAACTCAAGTTTTAGCTAAGGTATAAAAATCACAAAATAGGTGACAAACTCCTTTTCTTATTTGCAATGTACAGGCAAATTTTAGTGGATTGCCAATCTAGTGTGTGTATTTGAGTATGTACTTTCTAAGTCTGGGAAAAAGCCATCACAAAAGACAGACTTAGGAGATACCAAAGAAGATGTTGTGGAGCAGACAAAACAGATCTGTATCAGACTCTCCTCCTGCCACTGTTTGAAACATGTTGCTGAAGACTTGCATGTGCAAGAAATGCTAAGGTCATAGAAAGTTATGCTTTGTTAGAAAATAAAGAAAGTAAACCCCTACCTTTCTTAAAGAAAGAAAATAAACCCATATCCCTATAAATTTAGTTTCAAAAATACTGAAACAATTTCAGAAAATCATCAGAATGAAAGTCAAGATCTAAAAAACCACTTGATCCTCTGCACAATGTTAAATTCCCTCTTTGTATATCTGCACAACTGAATTCAAAACTTTTTCAAACTTTAAATCTTACATTCAATGCAAAGAATGAAAGTGTAAAAGATTGGAATTTCAGTTATTCAGGCACCTGTAAGTCTGGTAATTCCCGACTTTCAAGTTTAAAAAGCTTCATCTTAAATAATGCTCTTCTAGCTTGGCCATCATATGTAGTCCCATGAGATAAGATATTTAGTACCAGATTTTTTATTCTCCATTATTCCATATTGTAGGAAATAATTAAATTATTTTATAATCTACATATGTAAAGTGGACATTTCACTAAAAAACCAAAATATGATTCTAAACAAAGATCACAAGGTACCACTGTCATAAATGTCATAAAATATAAAGGTGATTTTGAATCATGGAATGGCCAATTTTACATTAGCATTTTCAGATGTACATTGTACAGTGTATAATGTGATCTTGTCTTGTGCTAAACATTGCAAAGAAACTTATCTATGAGATCTGGCAGAGAACCTTAACAATGGAACTGTTGTGACAGTACTGAAGACTGTGAGGTAGATTTTTGTCCTATTTAGAGAGAAGGGAAATTCCAGGAAGGGAAGTTCTGGCAAGGGTCCTTTCTTTCCACTTGCTGTGGAAAGGACCTATAATGACCATCTAGTCCAACTTCCAGATCACTTCAGGGATGCCAAAAAGTAAAGCATGTTAAGGGCATAGTCTAAACGGCAGGCATCAGTCACCTCTCCTGAGTTTGAGTCATGCAGCTCTTCACTCATCTTTGTTTACAAAAATGATTTACTGAAAGTAAATTCTATTTCACTTAGTGATAATCGAAGTATTTTGTAGCAAAAACTCCCAAATCAGAGAGTACATGTGTTACTGAAGAGAAAGACAACAGTTCAGTATACAAGATTGGGATACATAATTAAGAAATATTAGACATCAAGGTTTAAGAAATGTTTTCTGCTGAATTTCAGCTGTTTTCTACTGAATTCTGATATTGAGAGTTGATGACATTTTTTCTTCTACAGTAAAATACATTTAAGTTTTATAATTTAGTTGGATATCTGAGCAATAGTGCCTAGTGATTTCTTTGCTAAACGTCTACCAATATTCAGGTCACCTAAAAACTAATTTGTTTTGTTTCATTTATGGGGGGGGGGGGGGGGAAGTTCCATGTCACTGTTGTTTGTTGTTTATTGCTGTAGTTTGATCTCACAAAGAAAATATCTAAAAATATATTGACATTGCTGGTGCTTTCCACTACTTTACAGATAAGGTAAAGTTTAATAATAAACTTAAACACGAACTCCAAATATCTTAAAATAAACTTTCAAATGAAAAGTAATCAGAATATAAAAGTCCTATAAGTTTATTAGGTATCTACTGAATAAAACAGTGACTGCAAGTCAAATGCACTTTTTAAATAAAAAACATACTTCAATCTAGATCTCTTTGTGTCTTATTCAAATTCAACATGCAAATATAAGAAAGAAAACAGCCATCCGTGATTGTTTCATCACAGACCACAAAAGAATTAATCTGTTTATTTTGACTAAATATATTATTGGAGAGGTTTTCACTGACAAGGTTGACTTAGATAGTAAACAATAGTCTGCATTCATTACTGCAGGAAAGATATCTATGAGATCTAAGTTAAAAATCCAATAAATCACTTTTTTTTTTTAAATTGCCTAATGCAGCAGCTGAGACTACTATAAGATTACAGACTTGCAGTTCTACTATTTGTCTTTCTCAGAAATACAAACTCAATATATCCTAACACATATGCATTTTTTTTTTCCTAAAAGAACAATGATTCTAAGCATGTTTTGATTCATGACTCTATGGATAATAACAAAGACATAACAATAACAGGTGCTAAAGAAAACCACTACTTTAGAAATATTTAAACAAAGTTATATCAAACTGAAAATTATGGTATGAATTGCGTAATGACACAGTTTCCAACACAAATTGATTTCACCTGTATGGCAAAGCACTACTCCAATTTGCATATAAACACACTTTCAGATGCAGGAGCTCCAGCAGTCTAATCTGCTCAACTCACAGTGGACTTTCACATAATTTTCAGAAAAAGGGACATCATTCTAGTACTGCATTCCCCAAAAATTCTACCAAACGGACAGGACGAAATAGCAACACTGTTAACAGTAATATGTGTCCTGCTCATTACCAAAGTTAACTGAATGAACACATGAGCTGAAATGCAATGAGTGTTATTAAATGGAAAACAAGCCACACAGGTGGAAAAAAAACCCTCCAGCAGATTCAGAAGATGACCTCAAGAATAATCAATCACTCACAAATAAACAAAAAAGACTATGCTCACTAGGGAGCTGTACCTCAGCAGCATACAAAAGGTTAGAACTTGGAAAACATGGAATAGAATGAAAAGCAGAGAAAAAAATATAGTGCAAATCATCCAGAATATTATAGGAAGTAATGATTACTTACCTTCGAGCAAAACCTCAGGGTTAAAAGGTTCAGAGATAGTGAAGCAACAAGATAGGATAAGGACTTAGAAAAAAAGCCTGAGGAACTAAAAAACTGTGATTGATCATTTGAAAACAAGGATGAATAAAGATTATTATATTGGAAGTACATGAAATAATAAATGACATAGGCAAAAATTGATCGGGAGCTTCTGTTCTTCCTCTTACAAAAAAACAGCAAGAAAGGCAGTGAAATTAAGGAAAAAAATTAAAATAATAAATATTTAGTCACAAGTGCATAATCAATGCACAGAACTCATCAAATAATGTTCAAAAAAAAAAGAAAAGAGATTCAAATAACTGAATAAAAAGACAGAAGTCAATCTCTTACAAAGTACTTTGTAGAGTAAAGAATGTGGGATACCTTGTGTTTCACTGTTTTGGTCCATTTACAACTATAAGAAAAAATTTTCAGATAATTCTGTATTTCTGCAGAGGAGTTTCCCTTTTCTTCCCACTGGTTCTGGCTGAACCAGAACTCAAAATATAACAGGTCCAGGCTGGTTCTCCTTTTTTCTAGTATAACAGTTTCAGTATTTAGTAGTTGTGGTGCAGAAGCAGTGTTACCATACAGATGAGGAATTGTACAAAGAAATAATGCTTCAGGGAAACTAATACCAAGGGTTTACTTTTCATGTATAAATCTAACCTTCTCAAGAGTCATACTAACTTTATGTTATTGTCCTTAGAACTGTGTGCCAAAGTTTTAATAAGAATAAAATGAAAAAATGAAAAAAAATTATAAAATTCCCATGCAGGATAAAGAGGGCAAAAAGGGCTAGACAGGCCCTTCAAAGCATATCAACTTCTTCCAAGTCAAGCAAGCGTGG
The DNA here is from genome assembly GCF_036417665.1 of Passer domesticus. NCBI lineage: Eukaryota > Metazoa > Chordata > Aves > Passeriformes > Passeridae > Passer > Passer domesticus. The sequence continues at coordinate 105,499,458 of NC_087476.1, read as the reverse complement.
CAGAAGGATAGCAAAAATGTGTGTTTTCCATGGAGGTTACAGAGACTTGATAGAGGGAAATTTTAAAAGAACTCACTTGGGCACAGCTCTGAGCTACCTGATCCAAGTTGTTCCTGCATGGGGGTTTGGACAACTTCCAATCATAAAGTATAATTTACATTTATGATAGCCCAGTATGAGTATCTTATCTCAGTCTCTAATTCCAAACTCTCAGAATAGAAGAACCCTCTTTAGTGCTTATCTTGCCATGGAATACAGAGTTGCCTCCTAATTTGCTGTCAATCTGCCAGTATACTCAATATCACTTTTTCCTTAGTCATATCATTATGGGTAATATAGCAAATTCTAACTCAAACTTGCAACTATTTCTTCCAGAAGATCATCAAGAATTTAGGACATTTAAAATTTTTTTTTCTAAACTTAACTACCACGCATGTTTAAGAAAACATCTTGTTTCAGTAGTTTCTAATTGCTAAATCTTGTTGTAGAGTAGTGACTACCAGTCACCTACTGTATGGGTATTTTGGAACATTATGTTCTGCACTAAAATGCCAGACAAAGATATTCTATTTACTTAAATATTTTCATAAGCATTGAAGACATGCTATTTAAATACAATATGTGTTTCATCATTATGATACAAGTTTTAATATTTAAGCTGAAGATCATATATTCCTCTGAGGTAAAAAGCATGTTCAATATAAAACACATAGAGAGAGAGATAAAATTACTGCAGAACTGTGGACAATGTAGAGGAGGCAGTAGGAGGGATGAAAGTATTTCACAGGCTCATGAAGCTCCTGTACATTAAGCAACCATGCATATTTAAAGAAAGAAAGCAGCACAGAAACATACTTTTCTTTGCCTTATTTATTGATTTTGCTAGGGGAAGCTCTTCAGAAGCACTAGAGATTATAAGTACTGAACTTGAAAATTTTTGCTTCTGCTTGAAACTTACATCCTTCCAAAGTATTGGGATAAATGGGAGATTGAAAAATAGATTCAATGGAAATGTGGTGGAAGGAAGAAAATCAGAGAAGTATTATCAAAGTACAAACTATAGCTGAGCCCTGAAGTTTGAGGGCTTCTGTTAAATATTAAAGGAAAAAAATGCTTGAAGTAGATGGTAACTGTATGAAAATAGAAGGTCTAAAGGTTTAAATGGTACATTTAATAATAAATTACTTGTATCAAGCAACTGACAACAATTTATCTTAACGTAAATATAGCTATGAAATTTCTGCATCTGCTACTGTAGAGTGCATCCTATCCCGTAAGCAAATACTGAGAGCGACAGAACAGACCACAACAGATACAACAGCACTTGAATGGGCACAATGGATCATAAAATTAACAGATACATACGTAAATATGATTTCCTTGGAAGGATTCAAAACATCTTAAAAAGCCATATGGCAGGCATGTCCTGCAAGGATAAGGATGATTCTCTGTCTGTACTGGCATTTTTAGAAACCTTTGATAAAATGGTTGGTACATTCCTACCTATGAAACCCTACTTTAATATCTCTGGAGTGAAGAGCTACAGAAGAGACAGGGGTGTGATTCTGAGGGTGATTCTGAATGGGAGTCTAGCTAGAGTTAATTGATAAATTGTATTGTGGAGATCAATTAATACATACATTAAAGAGGATTAGGAAAGGTCCATGCAGTCTTCCGAAATGCAAAAATTTTTATTCAACATCCCAACTGGGAAGCTGTTAAGCTACTGAGAATTGGTAACTGGGAGGGTACACTGGAGAATACAGATGAAATATTTACCTTGTTGATTATACTTTCTCCAACAGTTGCATGCCAATCCCCCTTAGAAATGAGACAAACAGACCTTTGACTGAGCATAATAGGGTCTTGTTCTTATGAATAATAAGGTATTTAAAGTTTTCTTGGGCTCTGAATTGAAAGGAGAATATGATCACTGGAATTTAAAAACTAAGTTGGGTAACAACTCTGAATCTATATTTTTAAGATTTACTGAATTCAAGTGTAATCTTTTTTGTACTCGTTCAGGACTGGGATTGTGCTTATTAAAAATGAATAGACAGTTTTTTATCAACTTCAGTAAAAGGTCTGAGACTCAGTTTGAAGTGACATGTATAATTGTCAGTCAAATATATGAACTGAATGTCAAAAATTAAAAAGAGAAGATAAATTCTTTCTCCATATAATTTAGTAGTAGAAATAAATCAGGTATTACCCTTGCAACTAGGCAAACTACATCCACTTACATGTCAAAGTAACTTTAAGATACAGTATACCAAATAGTGATTGTAGAATCAGACTTCTAAGGAAACTCACTGACGCCTCTTTCTAATAGAAAACACAAGCATCTCTTCATTACCATACACTCTGAAACTAATCATAAAATGAAAGAAAAATACTACAGAAGAAATTATGGAAGAAACAATGGATAAATTCATGACATTGGAGCACTGAATTTACTGCAAAATTCATTAACAGTAATACTTAATAGATGGGTTTTTTAATTTCCAGAAGAAAGTTTTTATTATCATAAATAATGTTATCTCAAAGGTAGAAGTATGACTGGAAACTGTTTTAGCCATTAAGAATACCCCTATTTAAGATAAATAAAACCTATTTTGTAAGAACACTAAGACTTTTCAAAAAACAATGCACTATCGCTTAAGGGAAATATTTAGGTATGCAACAAAAAATCTCTCACTTGATATTGAACTATTACATGTTCACATACTGCAATAGGAAGTAAGTCTTGTTTTACACAGCTATATTTATCAGAGAAAGGCATCAGAAGCATCCCTACAGTGCCCAGCCTCATTTCAAGAGGGTTTTTTTTTGTATTGCTAACTTTCTGAAGGCAGTGAAGGATTCTTCTGTTTCTGTACGCAGAAATTTTCAAAATCTGTTCTACTGTCAGATATTTACTCCTTCACTATTTTATACCTGATTAAAAGCATTCTGGCCTCCTCAGTTTCCACTTAAGAACACACATTTTAGAAAGAATCATACAGACATTATAAAATGAATTGTGCACACATGATTTCAAAGTATCTCTATTTAAGCCTTCTTTCAGAATACTATCATTCTGTATTTTATGATCATTATTATAATGACAATTATCTTAATCTATTGGTTTCATGTCTCATACATTATCAGACTTGTGCTACAAACTTTTTCCAAGTTGTATGGAAAATATTTTGTAGCTACTTCTGGAAAATTCCTATTTTAAAAGTGAAATGAAAAGGTATTTTCCTAGTAGACATCTGCTTTCTTCTTCTCATTCACCAGTCAATAAGACCTGTCTCCAGTTAAAAAGTTAATTCTCAGGGCAAGATCTTCTCAGAAGTTTCAGTAAGAGATATCGAACAGGATGAAGAAAAAAACCCCAAGCACAATATAATATTAACTATAAAAGCAGGTTTGTGATTTAAAAGTACCGAATACACCATGATTGTTGTGTAACTGGGAATAATTTACATGAGCAAAATGAGGAATCAAGATATAACCTTACACTGCAACCACCATATTAATATTTTTGTTTCAAAAATATTGCTGAAGAGCCTGTAAATCTGCAGATGTAGTTGAAGTAAAATGATTTTTGCTATACCATACAGACCACTGAGTAAAGCTGGAAATTATTGAAAAAATCCCCCTTCTCAAAAAATGTACAGAATAAAACTACTGACAATAATTCCAAGTATCTGTCTTGCTTTAGCTTGCTTCATGAAGGCAAAACCCACCCATGGCTACAGGTATCTTTCCATGTTACAGACAAAGGTCAAACTTCTAGAGAAGAATTTTCCTGATAACTAAATTTTAATTATAGAAATTGAGTACTTCATATGAATAAACAAAAAAAAAATTAAAGAAAGAAAATGAGAAAAAATATTTCTAGTCCAAAAGCTTTGTGTTTTGCACTCCTACTGTCAAGAAAAAACCCACAACTCTGAAGAACTGAATAAATACAGTGCAAATAATAAGTAAAGGCTTTTTTTTTAAATTTTAGTACCCCTTTGAGAAAATCATACTTATGGAAACATATACCAAATAATTGATTATCTACCAGAATTTGTTACCTCCAGGAATTACAATTTTGGCATATAATTCTTCCACAAGGTTTCAAGTGATTGCTGCCACACAGTTTTGAAAATTATTCCAGACTTTCACTACTGGCACAGTTTCTAGTCACAATTTAAAACCATGCATTTATTCTGAGTAGCCCTGTTTCCTTCTCAAGTTTTATTTGCCTCAGCTAAATACACCACTGTCTTCAAGTCTCTCTCTCTATAACTGATACTTTATCCTTCTAGTCATCCTTGGGGTTCTCTCTGCTTGTTTAAATTAATGTTTCTTGAACACAGGTGACTAGAACTACAGAATAATAAAATTACATCTTTTCAATGCTTTGCACAAAATTATGTTTCTTGTCTCCACTAAATTCACTAATGCATAGCAAAATTGCATTATATTTCCATCATACCAGTATCCCATAACCATCTTCCACTCAACTGACATAAGGCTTTTTTAAAAAAGTTTTATGTAAGGTAAGGACAAACTCCCACCAACATCACAGAAAAAGAAACCCTCAACAATCAAGTTAATATCACCACGAGTAACTTTTACCATTACTCTCTATAACTTTTTGGTCTTAAATATAATCAATGTCTTATATTCCAGCAGAGAAACTTGTCTAACTTTTCTAAGGGTTTTTTTTTTTTTTGCATTAGCAATACCTTCCAACTTTATAATACTTTACTCTCACTAAGACTCATAAATAACTCCAAAAAAAGGAAACAAGAAGCATAATAGGTTGCAGCAAAAGTAAAAAAACGTTGGCATCAGTATTAGACTGAAATGAAGAGTAAAAAGAATGTTACTGTAACAGTGAGAAAATTAAGTAACTGGTTGGCAACACCAAACTTGTAATGACTCGTTCATTACCTGTAGAATCTTTCATATGCTGCTTTACATAATATATGAACAATACTCAAACCTACAGAGATATCAGGGTCCCTTATTCCTCATATCCTAAAGGTCATAGAGACAGGCAGATAGCAAACTGATACTGCTTCCTGATGCATCAGTAATTCTGTCATTGAAGACCATAGAATACTGTTCTAATCTCAGTATGTGTTTTTCATGATACTTTGACAATTAAGTGCCTCCTGTTCCAAAAGGCAATATTCTTGAGGGAATAAGCTGTCAGAGATGCTACGAGACCAGCTGAGTTTCATTTATCTCAAAAGTTTCTGACACACAGAATAAACGAAGAGTGCCTAGCTAAAGCAATCTCTAGATTTTTTTCTTTCCTGGAGTCTAGTTCATATTTGAAGAAAGTTCATACAGTAGAATATATCTCCCATTTGTGTTATAGTAATAGACTGTTAAAACAAATAAAATCAGATTTTCTTTATGCTTACTTCAAGTAATATCTTATGTAAGCTTTTTTGCTAAATTAATTTATTGATAAAGCACTATTGAGCTTGCCCTACTAGTGAAAAAAACACTACACCAAGAAAATAAAGGTCTTACAGGTGATATTTTAGTCACCAGAAACTAATGCCAATTAAAGCTCTATATTCCACCATACCATTATGTACTTTATAAATGTTTCTTACTTTAAATAAATTCTAATTAATAGACTAGTAATGCAAATACACTAGTCTTAATTTTATTATCTCTCCAATTGTATTATCCTTTATGACTACTGATATCTTCAAAAAAAGTAACTATCTTCTATAAACTAAATCATATGCATTTAAAATATTTTTGTATATGTTTTTATTATAAATTTCACAATCTATTAAGGCTAGAAAATACTTTAATCCATTGGCATATAGCTACATCTATCTAACAGCATAAAGCCCTTATTCCTACCTGCCTTAATTGTTGGGCTTTTTGATGCAGAAATTCTTTCTTCCTATCTTGGTGAAGATATCCTGTCAGCAAAGGGCAGAGATTTCTTTTACAGAGAGAAAAGTTTTAAATACTCCTTTTACTCCTACTCCTGTATTTTTCTCAAAATAAGAAGTAATGATTTGAAGATGCACAGAAGCAGGGACAAAAGTAACTGGTCTCACCAGTGGGTAAATTCACAGATGAGGTTACTGTATGGGCATCACATGCAGAGCTGTTCATAAGATTTTCAAGTTAAAATCATGGCCATATTTAAGTAAGTTCCTAATTTATATTATATCAAATGAGAAACTGCAGCTAGACAAAGTGATTACTTTCACTTTTTGTTAGATAAATACAGTGCAGGAGACTGAGCTACCAATTGAGTTATCTAATTAAGTTTAAAATATCCAAGTGTTTTGCATGTGACCTAGATGGCTTTGATGGACTACTGGAAAATCAAAAGAAAAGATTAAACAAAGGCTTTCCATACAAAAGCACAAGTATTTAAGACACATTAGATGCAATCAAAGGAGGTAAAATGTGAGAAACTCCCTGAACAATTTTGTTAATGGAGGGAACTGAAGCAAAAGGACTAAATACAATCAAGGCCTGCATGAACATAATTTCAAAAGATGACTAAAACAATCTGGCTGTGTGACACATTCAATGAAGTCTCACTTCCTCTCTCCATCTCCGTGTTTGAATTTACATGATCTTCCTGTCCTGCTTGCTCTGGTCTTCTCTTGTCCCATACTGAGCAGTTCAGCTCACCAAACCAACAGAATGCCATCCACCGATACAGTGATGGGAGCAACGTGCACCTCAGGTCTAGCTGGACTTACCCAAGGGAAAGTGCAGAAGCCTGTAGGGCCAAATTATCATTTTGGCAGCAGCAAGCTATTTTCTTGGCTCAATCATTTCATGAAGGACTATGGATCATGCTTTCTCCAGAGAAGTCCACAAATGGTTCAACGTAGTTGTTGCATGAACCTTAATGAGAGGCTTGTGCACAGCTGGATCCTACATAATCCACTAAATGACAGAATCCCTACCAGACTAGTTAAAGGGCACACCAAAAAAGTTCCTATTAATTGCCACCAAGGCCTCCACACAGCCAAATCACACAAATATAATCATGTGTTTTAAGCCAACTGATAATGGAAGATGTACAGCAACTTGGGCAGTGCATTGTTTTATGGTGTAAAGGTGACAGAAGAATCAAAGTTTTACTATTAGTGACAAACTATAAGATCATGTCAAATAAGCACCAATACAACCCTTAGTCTAACACTGAGATCCCACAACATACCAGTGCATAAAACTGCCCAGCCAAAACCTGATACATCCAGTAAATATATTATCCTGTGCATCAACTTCAACCAAATTTTTCGCAACAAATTTTGTATACTGAAGTATCCTTCTAACAAGAAAAGGCCCTTTGGACAAAATGCTGACTTGTTTAAATGACAGAAGAACCCAATAAACTAGAAAAGACATGCATACAAAAATCAGTGGTCCAAAACAACTGCTATTTACTTTATTGTTTGTGTTTTTACACATGGCAGCTCAATAAAAGGGATTTATTCTATAGGTTTGCCGAATATTTAATAACTTTATACTTAAAACTATATCTATGTCAATGCTAGGTTTCACTAAGTCAAATGGACAGGTAATTGCTTCACACCGAGTCAACAAGAAAAAAACACTTCCTCAAATGTTCTCTAGAGTACTGAAACCAGGCTATTACATCCAGTATAGCACTTATTAATGGATAAATGAATATAAGGATTTTATACCATGAAAATATTGGCTCATGTAACAAAATGTCCAAAATAAAATCTGGAATGGATACTTATACATGAAGAAAAACTGACCTGTCCTCGAAGTTTCATTGACAAAAAATTAGCCTTCATTTGACTTTATGTATATGCTGCTAATATTTCTTTATTTAAAAATAAGGTAATAAAAATGTATTAATTTTTAGTCACTTATTTACATTAGCCCAAGTACAACTTTATAAAGGCAGATTTAAAATCTGCACTCTTTGAAGGCAATGTCAAAATTCCTACTTACTTCCATAAAATTAAGTTTGGGAATGAGGTCAATAAGAAAATTTAAAGAAACTTCACTGCTTTTCTCAACATACATAATGGCATTGCTAGCAAGGCAAACAACAGTATGTTTATTTTTCTAACATTCCATCTACTTGCCTGGAAAACAGGTTGCAACACGATCATCACAAAAGGAAAGTCAGAATATTTTGAAACAGTTGCATTTTATCCAGTGAAAATATGAGCGAATGGGGATGCATTCTTACTCTTTAGACTAAGTCTATTAAAAGAATGCTAAAGAGAACTGAGCATGCAGATCATCCGGAGAATTCAAAACTTAAAGTGATTAATTAGACCTTATTTTGTCTCGAGCAGATTTACAGAGGTTTTTTCAACTTAGCCCCCATTGTTTGTAATTACCAAAATAACACCTCCATTGGCTGGTCTGCTCTGCTTCATGCATGAACAGCAATCTGATTGAGCACTCCTGTTAGGATTCCATTCGTCATTGTAATTAGCCATAATCATAGCCTTCCTGGGTGCATGAGAATGTGCAAACGACCGATTCACAACCCCAACCTATTTGAATATGAATCTTCTCAGTGAGTAGCAATAAAATAGTGGAAACAAAGCAGCTTCTCTAGGGAATTTTGTAAAGCATCCCTGTCTCTGATTCTCCCCCCTTAAAAATGTTCCCTTTTTAGTATTTGAATTCTGTTTGCTAAAACAAGGCTTGCTTAATGAAGACAATGGCTTATTATTTCTTTAAGTGGCACAGCAGGGCCCAAGAATTACAGGCTCAGCTCTTTCAGCCCTTGCCAAGGACACAGGGAACAAAGGGGCAGGCAGTAACGCCAGGCAAATAGACCTCTCCTCACACTGCGCTTCGGGAGCACTTTCCCCAGACCAGGACCCAGGTCTCGCCTATTCTGGAGCTCAACGACGGGCTCTTTTTCCCGGCGTTCCCTAAAGGCTCGCCCAGCCCCGGGGCGGGGGCGGTCCGGCCGCATTCCCATTCCCATTCCCATTCCCATTCCCAGTGAGCCCCCTGATGGTGGCGGCCCGGCCCCAGCCCGCCGGGTGCAGCCGGGGCTGCCGGAGCACGGGCGCACGAAGGTGGGAACACAGCCATTTTGACCACCGCAGCCCTGGCGCAATGATCTAGTTAACTTTTTAACATATTTAGCAATATTTCAGTAAGAACAAGTCTCAGAGGCACACTAAGTGTCGGATAACAAGACTTGTTACTTAAGTTGCCACATACCTCTGGCCTGGAATGAAATTCTGACTTGTACCATCCCCAAACCAGCCCTTCTTGTATAATGATTATGAATTGTTTTTTTGGCTTGTTTTTGTTTGCTTGTTTGTTTGGTTTTGATTTTTTTTGGGGGGGGGGCGTGTTTTTTTGTTTTGTTTATTGAGGAAAAAATAACATGTAAATAGAGCATGGGATAGCATACAAGACTGCAATTTTGTTAATGTTTAATTTTGAAATTACAGTCCTTTTATGCAATATGTTACACTAGTTGTGGGTTTTTTTTGGTTTGTTTTTTGTTTGGTTTTTTTTTGTTTGTTTTTGTTTGGGTTTTTTTTGTTTGTTTGTTTCTGTTTTGGTTTTTTTGCCACAATTTCTTGTTTCCAGAGCCTTCAATTTAATAGGGAAGCTATGTAATGGTATTTTTTTCATGCAAATATTTTATTCAACAAGCACTATTAGTAAAAAATACTAATCATAATAATAAACTATAGATTAACTAAAAATTAAGCAGAAAGGCCCTTCAAATTATCATAGAACTAATGTCACGCATTAAGCTTAATTTCAGTGGAAGATAAAGACAAAATATTTATTATAGATAGGTCTCTAAAGATGTAGGAGAAGTGGTAAGTCCAAATGTTTCACACTTACAGTCTGGAGTCAGCATTTGTTAATTCTTGCAATTAACATAATAGCTTTTCTCCTTAATCACTCTAACACCTTCATGAAAAAAAAAAACAACTCAGGATTTACTGTAACTAATAAATGGAATCATTGCATAGATTGATCTTCCCTGATTTAGAAACCTTGCTAAATGTGTGGTGGGAGAGTTGACACTTGTACTATTTCTGGGGAAACAACTTCTTTCATTGAAGAGCTCTGCTTTCTGGGTGACTGGTAAAGTCTACTTCAGATCCTGCTGAAGAAACTGCAGCATGGAAGAGATGCAAATTAAATCCTGCCAAATGTTGCTCTGCCATGCCAGCTCAGAAAATAGTTCCATAGCAACCATTTTCCTGTCAACCCCTGCAGTCCATGCTGAAGAAAATTCTTCAGATGCTGAAAAAACAGAATAGTAAACACTTCTAAAATAAAAATATTCAGTAGGCTGCAACATAAAGGCATCTAGTAACACGGAAGTTTTTGTCCTCTCAGGCTTCCCCATTACTTTAGAACAAACGGCAGTCAGGGAAACAGGACAAATGTAAAGTTTTGTGATGGTAGCTGGTGCACTCCTGTTTCATCCCTTTTTCATCACTTTGGGTACATCTTGGTGTGATGCCACAAACACTCTGTATGGGTACTTGTAATCTGACATCATCACTGGAAACCTAAGGAGATTGTAGGATTATCTCTTGCTTTCAGCAGAGAACCATGCTGAATAAACCCCTTATGTTAATATGCAAAACATTTAACAATCAAGACAGGCGGTTCAGAGAAGAGTTACTACTTTTTTGGGTTATTTTTTGCTGATCAGTGGAAGGAAACAAGTTTCTGATACTTCTACAGCGTGGCTCTTCAGTAACTTTTTTGTAAAGGAAATAGAGGAAAGAGATTCTTCTCAGTTCAATAAGACTTATGTCACTCATTATTATTTAATTTAGATTTTAGGACTTTATCCTCCATATTTGACTGATGTTTTGTCAAATCACTAGAGAAAAAACTCTTTAAATTCTTTATATCAGTGCATGTAAGAACATATTCCACTAAAACTAAAAACGCGGTAAGTGGAAGAAAATCTTTTAGCTCATTGCATAATGAATAAATTGTTAAATTATAGCGATATGGAATAAGATATGAAGTAATGATGAATGTTCATTTTATTACAATCTGTTCCATATAGATTTTTCACTACAATATTCCACCAAAATATTTTAAACATTTTCTCCATCAAAAGCCGTCAAAATATGAAGAATGAATAATTCCACCTCTTCTATGTAATCTACATAAAAAGTGTGGAGGGTGGGATTTGCATATTCCATTCAAACAGTAACCATTAAACAAAAAATCGTGGCACTGTTTGTGAATGCTTTGGAAAAGAGCATCTTAAACTTATGCCTCATTCAGTGAAGTGAAAGGATTTGTCCTGTATATGTCCCATGCTTAACGTTGCTCAGAAAGATGAGATACTTGTTATAAGTTACACGACCCTTGTCACCAAATTTTGAAATTCTGCTGCAATGGATGTCAACTTGTTAAGAAAGTTTCTACTGTCTCAATATATTTTTTCTTTATGTGTATGATAGATTCACTTTTACTCTACTGCTTTTTTTTCCCACCACTGTGTGGCAACTGAACATTAGTGCAATTTAATATTTCAATTGCTATTAAAAGCTTTTCTATGAAATTTATTAACAAAGACTAAAGTAAAATTAAATTTAAATAAGTTCACTTCATTATTCTGTAATATTTCTTATATAAGTCCAGCCAACTGAAAGCATGCAGCCTTGTCTGAAAACAGAATAGAGGATATTCTGATCTAGCTATAAAACATGTATTTTTAAATAATTCTCTATATTTTAATACATTTATATATATATATATATAAATGTATTTTAAATAAATATATATATTTGCATAAGTATTTATATGTATGCTTAATTATTTTATTCTCTTCTCAGCTGCAAGTATTCCAGACAAACTGTTCCCTCAAACCATGATTTCATGGGATTATATTTATGACCCATAGTTTTGAGTAGCCCTCTGGTTGCATAAACACAATACTGAACTGTTTACTTTGTACTCTGTGTTCCATAAAAATAAGATTTTGTACCAATGTTATTTTTTGTCATATACTAATATCAGAGTTTTACTAGCTCATTTTCCTTGGGGTCTCCACATAGAAATGCACTCCACTGACCCATGTATCCAAGGAATAGTGATTAATCTCAGATTGGTGGCACATAGAGCTCTAGTTAGACCAGAGTACTTGATTTTAAGTTGGCCACCTCCAGCATGATTCAAAACAGAAATCATGTACATAACATAGTTCCATTTCTTACTAACATGCAAGCAATTGCATTTAGCTGTGCAAAGAATAACTAGTCATAAACAGATGTACTGGTTCTTGACTCCATTGAAATAAAAAAGCAAAACATTCCTACTGTTATCATCAGAATAATATTAGACTTCAAAATAGTAAAAGGCATGAATAATAGCTGCATACTGAAAGGTATTTTATTCAATACATATTGATGCATAAGGTTTCACAGCCCTATGAAAAGTTAAAGATATAATAAATAGTCTTTTAATAGAGATGGAAACATTCGATTTTGGGGTTTATTTTTCTTATTAAGAGGTAGGAGGTTTTATTTTTTTTCTTTTCCTTAAATAAGATAACTCTGTATTAATCTCTGCAGAAATATTATTTTTCCTTCAAAAGCTATCCATAAATTTCAGGATGCTAGAATGAAGTTCCAAATAATTAAATATGGCATTACAAAAGAAACTTGTTTCACTTTTACTGTAGAGGACTTTCAGTTTGTTTCTGCACTGCACAGCATGGGATAGAAAACGTTATGTATTTATCTTTAGGATTGCAAAAATACAGGCTGGGAGATAAATACTGTAGTCAAAAATCACAGGACAGTTCTGAAGCTGCATCACTGAGTACTTGTTACATTTGCTACACAATCTAAAATGTGATCTTTTTGTTTTCTGCAAAGATGTCAAAAAGATTTAGCTCTAAAATCAAACTTCCTCCTCTCAACAGGGATCATTTACACATTCTGTAGAAAGGTCCTATCAGAGAAGATACATGGTGCAAATTTATTAGCAGTTTGGTGTCTACAAAACCTTTGATTCTTTGATTAAAGAGGCTGAAAGACATGTTCTTGCTAAGAAAGAAGAACTTCAGGAAAAGAAAGAACAATTGAAACATGCATTGGAGGGATTTGGATGCCCTCTTTCTGTCTCTTGAAAAATCTAAGGCCATAGAGTATTTTACTTTAAAATTTTTGTACGTCTCCTTCCTTGTTTTCCAGGAACTATACTTCAGAGACTTGGATTTGATTTGTAGAATTGACAAGCAGAAGAATAAAGAGCATTTGGTTTGGTTTGATTTCTGTCTGGAAACTACATGTTCTATATTTTTAAGTGAAATATTTGTTTTATTTTACTGAAAAAGTGTACTTTGATTCCAGGCAATTGTAAAGCATTTAATTTAAAGATATGAAGAACAGTTTCTAAAGTCTTTCAATTAGACCCCTCATAAAAATTGTATAAGTCAGCAGGAGCTGAACACAAAAAAAATAAATAAAATTAAGTAATCTGAACAGTCAGGCCTTAGAGTAAAATTACCAGCTTCTAATTAATCACTAAATTATTAAAATAATTATCCAGATTAGGTTACGGTTAGAAATCTAATACAAAGTCTCCCTCTGTGACCTTTCTCTTTATCTGCAAGACAGGTTTAATAGCACAAACTGTGTAAAATAAACTGATGGACATTTATGAGGTGATCTGATATGACATGAGGCCGCTATAAAAAAAGCACAGATTATAAAGGTATAAACCAAACTACTCTTCATGAAATGTTCCTAGAGACCATTGATCAGATATTTTATCTTTTTAAATTGTACACATGTATAAAATGGATTTAAGTTATCTTCCCTTCCTCCTTCTGTTTGCTTCCTCATCTGCTGCCTGGGCTCACACTCCTTTCAGTTGTACCAGTACAAATAGTACTCATTAGTTTTTTTAAGTTAAAGAGAAAACAGATAAGCCTGTCCACTTGAGTAACTTTTAGAACCTGATTCTACATGACAAGTACTGTTAAAAGTCTTCTAGTCATTTGAATCACATGAAATCTAGAAGCCCAAAGCACTTCATACATCATCAGTAGACTGATCATGCTAATTTTAAACATTTCTGGCTTCCCTACATGAAAAAGGCATATTCCTCAGTAAGCTACATCAATATCAAAGCCTTTATCATTAGTTATGGTAAACCAAACATGAACATAAATCTCAGGCATCTTATGAATACAGCTTTAAATTTACCTGTTATGGCCAGAGAGCCATACAGTACAAGTTTTCATTACAAGTATGTACTGAAAAATACACATATATGTATAAATACTGTACATGGTAAAGATGTGGTTTCACATAAAAAGAATGTTAAGACTATAATAGAACTAATTAAGTCTGTTAACACATTTGAAGTTTTACCATTATATTTGGGCCTCACTTGCTTTACCAGTAAAACACCTATGTTTCAGAAGCATAGGAAAGTCTTATTCATTAAGCAGGAGTATGTTACAATATTTTCAAAAGAAAGGTAATGCAGAAATACAAAATAATAGGCTCATCTCTCCAATTTCATAGAATCACAGAATAATTTATTTTGGAAGAGACCTCTGGAGATCATCTCATTCAATTCCCTGCCCCAAACATGGATGACTATTTTTCTACTATCCAGCTGAAATTTTCTTAATTGCAAATTGTGACTACTGCCTTTTTGCTTTCTGTTGTGCACCACTGAAAAACGTCTGGGTCTGTCTCCTCTACAGCACCCCTTTAGGCAGTGGAAGACTGCAGTTAGATCTCAATTAGCTTTCTCTTGCCTAGACTAACCCAACCAAAAAACTAAACAGAATGTTCTGGAATAAACTCGCAAACTAAATAGGATGGTGGGAGTTGAAAAGGACTGCAGAGTGGTTAATGGTACAGAAACAATTCATGCAGTGATTAATAGTAACAACTGGCCCAACGACTTGATGACCGGGAAAAGGAATAATCTTCCAGAAATTACAGAACAATAGTTATTATATCCCTAGTTGGTAACAATGTTGAAACTTTAAAAAAGCCCCATACCAAACTAAAAAGCTAAGATGAGCATTGGACAGGATATAGATAGAACACTTTTTGCTAAGGAGGAATGAATAGTTTGAAATTATTTAAATTCTTCATATATCAATAAAGGTGTGGCAGCCAGGGAAATATATGATATTATAAGCTGGACCTTAACTTGAAGGTTTCTTTAGAAGGCCTTGAAAACGACTTTTTTGTGGTTCTTCAAAAAAATGTAGCATTTATTGGAAAAATATTTCTATGAGAAAAAATCTCACGTGCATTTAAAGTTAGAAATAAATAGGAGAAAATGTAAGTACAGTTGGAACAAAATATTTGGCCCACTAAATCTGTGACTTAGATAGATTAATTTAAATGGGAATTTGCAAACAAAGAATGTAACTATTTAACGACTTCACCAAGTATTTTAAAGTATTCTGAAACAAATACTCACCAAATGTGACTCAGGTACTGTTTATTGCTGAGCAACTCTAAATAATTCCATGCAGGTACACAGTATTTCTTGGTAGGTTCTAGGTAGGCCATGGAAGTTTCTACTGATTTAATGAAATCTTGCATGTATGCTATGATATGGAAGATCTGAACCAAATTATTTTCATATAACATTAGATCAGATCAGAGGCAACAACTTAAAAAAAAACATTTGAAAACAAAAGGCAGTAATTTTTATCTAGATAATATCTTAGAGGCTTACCCTGTTTAGTCACCAGTTTCATAATCTGCAGGTGAGAATGTGGGTATAAGCAAAGACATTTCTTAGCTGATATGAAAATATAGTTTTAAACATAAAAACTTAGAAAAAGCATTCTAATGTGTTTGTGCCCATTATCTGTTACTCTGTGCAATGATGGAATAGTTTTGACTTCTCTACAGAAATTACAGCAGTATAAAAGGCTGCCACTTTATATAATGAAATATACATGGGTACAGAATTAATTTTTAAAGCGGAGAAAACATGCTTCACTCTTAGAGAGAATTCACTTTTACATTCTAAGGCTTATAAGCAAACCTCTTTGATAAAATAAAATATTAAGAGAAACACCACAATTCCAGCAGTTCCAATGTGTATTTGTTACCTTTAAATTTTCATTGAATATCCCAATGCTAACCAGTAACTAGAATTTTGAATTACAGCTAGTGCAAAGCTAAAAATTAATTCACTTCTTGAAAGATATTTTTGAAAGATTATTCTAACCTCATAGTCAACATATTAGATTATATCACCACATTATGTTATGTTTAAAAAACCTAGATTAATAATCTAGGATTCTTGATGCATAAATAAATATATACCTGAGGAAAAGGCATGAGGCTGAAGCTTCTGATCTCTGTGCTTGTTATTACTGATGGTTTCTAGTTTTATCTAACCAGTGCATCAAAATGTGATCAGGCAGTGGACTTGATTATCATGGCATGACAACTTTCAACTGAAATATTCTATTCTATTCTATTCTATTCTATTCTATTCTATTCTATTCTATTCTATTCTAGTGAGTATTTGAAATCAACTTCATGCAATGTCAGTCAGATGGTTTAAATCACCTCTGAGGTGGTCAATCCATGTAAGTTTGACTTTCTATACCCTTGAAAACAGACTGTTGTCCTAATTAGCTGCAACTCTGTACAAAAGAACACATTAACATAACCTTGTTTTCTGCTGTCATGAATGTCTGGAGACAAGGGATCACTGACAGACTGATGTCAGGAGCTATGTGAACAGGAAGTTTTATTCAGTTCGTCTTTCCACACTTGTTACACACAGCTTAAGGACTTCTATTGAAGGTAGACTGAATTTTATGACCTTATTTTATTATCTCACAGAAATAATAGATCAGATTAATCACAGTTGATGATAAATACATTGCAAATAATATGATATGCAGTTGTGATCTAATTTGTGAAGTAATTTTTTTAGTAAGTTCTAGTTAAAAGATTAATAAAAATCCAGGCTTAAATTCAAAAAGTTCAAGGTTTTTCCTTATCAGATAAACTTTTAATTTTTTTTTTCTCATTTTGGGGAAGGTTTGTAGTATCATGACTCTGGCTATATGCTTCTTATAGTCCACTAAAAAAGAATAGGACAAATTCAGTAATATTACTGAAGCGTTTTATACAGTGTATTTTCCCAACTTCTTCAGAAAAGCATCAAAGCATTTAAGGAATGAAAAACAGTAAAGCAGAAAGCAGATATAAAATACAGATCTAATTCTAGAAAACACAAATGCAGCTTTCCTCACCTCTAGCTGAAGCTAGAATTTCCCAGCTAAATTAGGAAATTGGCAACTATTATTTGAGCTCAAAATGAAACAGCCCCTGAGACCTTATGACAGCAACAATTTTAAACAGGAAAGTTTATTTAACTCTGAAAGGAGTAAAATAGTCTTAATAACGATGGAATACAAATTTCCAAACAAATAAATACTATGCCCTTTTGTATCAATTTATAGTTACTTGTGGTTTCACTCAAAGTGCTGCACAGTAAACAGAAGGTTAGATTTTGGAACAGACATAAAAATGACTGCAGTTTTCACCTGAATAATATGTGGCTTGGCTTCTGCTGGTTTTTGTTGTTTGTTTGTTTGTTTGTTTTTAGTAAGCATTTGAACTGATCTGTGAACATATTAAGCAAAAAAGTATTAAGGTAAATTAACGCATTTTGTCTTTCACTCTGTGGAAACACAAGGTAACCAGTGACTCAAAGGAAACTTCAATTCAACTGAGTTCAAGTGCAAAATTGACACTCTAGCCCAAGCTTTGTTAAAAGGAATGTTTCTCCTCAGATATGGGCTTTATCCAGGGCCCCTCTCTACCACTCTAGGAATAATAAGAGCAGCAATGTTCCAATGCTGTTGTTAAATGGCAAAGCAGAGTAGGGGTTTCCCATCTGAACCAGCCTTTTTAAGAGCCTGAAAGGACAAGATAGAAACACAGAATAGGAGCATCACTTATGGTACAAGCTCATATAGGTATTTATGATTCTGAAGTGTACCATCACAGGCTTCTGACACTAGCAGAATTAGTTTGGATATGAAGAGAACAAAGCGATATTGACTGTGTTACTTTTTGACAGCAAAACTGTACTTCAGTGCACATGGTCTTCATTATGAGACAAGATCCACTACATTACAATAGAACTCATATTTCTAAAGACATCTGCATTCAGACTGAAGTTTTGATTACACTGGAAGCAATACCCTTTTTTAGCCACATGGCCTGAGAAGATATTCATCTGAATATTTGTATGTCTTTAAAGACTGTAATTTGTAATTTTCATTTGTCTATTTTTTTGTAATAGTTCTTTAAATAAGGCACTGATTTACCTGCATTTATGAATATAATATTAGTTTGAAAACAATGCATGAGATTTAAATTAACTATTTCTAAGTCTAATATGCCAGTTAGGTTATTGAGGCTTTTAACTCTGATATTCTAAATATAGGATTCTACCAGGTCCTATAGTTATTTAGATTTTTTCAGTATAGGGAAACTATGTAGCTTTAAGACCTAATTAAGACACATTTTTTTTCATGGTATTGAAGGAAGCCACAGCAGAGCATACTAGCAACCCACAGATTCTGTCACTTAGTAAAACTGCAGTACTTATAATTCCCCACAATCATCTGTTTCCTCAGTGTTAATGTGCAAAGCCGAAAGCCAAGAGGAACTATCTCATTTAAATATTTAAGATATCTTATTTTTGCTCTGATAAACTACCACATGCTACTACCACTGTCAAAAATTCCCAGCGCTATTTGAAATGCAAATACAGACTTTCTTTTTTTTTTCATAAAACACATTATTCAATCACCTTAATAGAGATTTTATCAGACACTTTTAAATGAGTTGAAGTTTTAAGATCTTGTCTTAAAGATGCAATAATATTAACTTGAAACTAGCACTTCTTAGGGAAGTTACATCTTTGTGATTGAAAACAAACAAATGGAAATATCTTTTTCTCATTCTAGAGGTAGGTACATCTCACACCAATGTTACATAGTGCAAGCAAAAGTTTGACTTCAGTGGGTTTAATCACAAGACATTAAGTGCATGCTTAAATATTTGCAGGAACAGATCTCCTTCATGCCAAATTTATATTACATCAAAACAAGATGTCAACAACTTTCAAAGGATAAGGGAATTTAGGGAAAGAGAAAAGTCTAAAATTTAGGTGTTGCTGTTTTAGGAAGTTTTCATCAATACTAATCTAAATGAGTTCTGATCAAGGACACACTTAAAAAAAAAAAAATATAAAAGGCATTCCTTACTTAAACCAGATCCTGATGAGTTATGCTTGTGAATAACCCATGTTATGCCTATGAATAACCTATGCTTTCCCATGAAAACAAACTTCTCATAGTTAAGCAAGAGGAAATACAGATTAAAAAAAAAAAAAACAAGACAGAAGAAAGAAAAAGGGCAATACAACAGGTATTATTAGCAAAGCGATACTATTATTTTGCAGAATAACAAAGTGAGAAATGAGAGCAGTGCTTAGGCCAGATCAGAACTCAGTAGCATAGTAGATGTGAACATGAATTTGATGTGAAACATTCATCAAGGCTAGTGATGAGAAAATGATACTGAAATGATGATGAATTAATTCATGCTTTGAAAGTAGTATAGGAAATTAAATGGAACTGAGGGAGATTAATTTGCCTCACACACATGCCTAATATATAGTGGACAACAAAAATGAAACAATGAAAAATTAACAAAATATATAGAGCTTGTCACAAAACTGAGAACAGACATCCACAAAAAATACATTTCCAAAGTAGACATATTCATTGAATATGATTTAGAATATATATTTTCAGTGATAGTGAACTTTTATCTTTCAATTTATAGACACACAGTATGAAGTTTTCTTAAATGCCTCACATTCTCCTTTACACATCTTACAATTTTATAAGCTGCATTTGAAGTGTTTAACATATCTCTTCAACACTCTTACAGCAAAATAAGGTACTTAGAATTTGTATGTAATTGTCATTGTTTCTTAACTCAACATTTTAACCATCTTTAATCAGTCAATAGCATACACAATATATGAATAACCAGTATCTATGTTGGGGAGTAACTTTTATTTTTACAAAAGAAATAATTGATAATGATGATCTAGTTAATCTGCACTGCTCTCCTTTTCTTTACTGAATTTTATGTTCTGAAGGTATACTTGTCTGTGTGAGCTAGGTCAGGATATCCATGGCTACACAAAATCAGATGATTATGGAAAGCTACAAAGGCATTTTTTTCCTAATGGATGCTACAGACACCTTAAGAAGCAAAAAGTTTATAATTGTAGAGAATGACTCTTGCTGTTGTTCACATGAACTTTTAAAACATCACCTTTGTGTTTTTCTAGGCAAAATCTGCTCCATATTTTAATATTGAAAGACTGTATAATTTCTACATTTCTTTCTTAAATAAAAAATGCGCTTAACTCCATTCCACATTTTACCTGAAATGTTATTAAAAAATCAGAATTGGTAAGAAACAGTGGTTGAAGAAATTATTCAGTATGTGAGACTCAGAGCAGAATGGTCACAGTAAATGACTACTAGAAATGAAAACATCAAACACATATTGATTTTTATGTTGTCAATTCCATTTGTTTTGTCACTTGCCAGAGAACTCTGCAATATTTAGGTAAAAATAGGAAGGCTGATAACTAATGGCCAGAGAACAAGTCATCCATTAATTGGATATGGCTCAGAAATCACCTTCAGGGTAGATAGAGAAAATTCATCAGTGCTATGTTTGTGGCACTGAACAAAACTTTCTGACAAAACAACAAGATGCACTTTTAAAGACAGATGTTTCTGCTTGTACCTTAAAGATTAAAGTGGAACAAGTCATGGCACTTCTAGATGGCAACCTTTGTAGCTAGGAAAAGCTTACTCTGAATATAACAAGTATAACAAGTCTTGGCTGTATTACCTACTTACTTTCTAAAATGCTTCCATCTTTAAGAAGAAAGGCATCTGCTTACCTGAAGGAGGAGGAGCAATTTGTTTTTGTCCTAAATGTCAATTTACCAATTTCCAAAGCTTACACCACCACTTGTGTCCTCTGGAGTCCACAGTAATGTGAATTGTCTTTATCCAAGTACCTAGCAAATCATTGTCACATAGCAGCAGTCGACCTTTCTTTTCAATCTATGCACTTTTCAGGAGTTATAAATCAGTTGACTTTCAAGCTCGATGAGATGGCATATGCCCTGGTTTGAAGAACAGATGGAGGCTTGGGGGAAAATTGTTTCTGCAGGCTTACCATAAGCAGCACTACTCCATAAAAGTGAACCATTCACACTAATTTCTCACATACATTATACAGGCAGGGAGCACCAGCCCATTCAGCAGAAAATCTTTCATCTAGCTTTCAGAGGTCATTTAGCAAATTTAAATTAAACTTATTTCTGATACATGGCTGAGTTTTCATTCCATACACTTTCAAGAGATGGCAAATTATATCAAATAAAGGAATGGCTTAAACTGTATATTCAGAGGGAAAGGAACAGTAAATTAACTGCCACAACATTACTGTTTTCTAGAATCCTGGGATGAGTTGCAACTATTAATTAGCCACAGAGGAGTCAATGAATGAAATATGTCTGCTCTGTACTATAGGAATCAGGTAAACTGTTACTATTCTTTGCAAGGCTTTTTTATACTCCATCTCAACACTAGTCCCCAGATTCAGCACTGATGTTAAAAGAAAGGAGATCTTACACATTTATAGTAAAACCTTTACTTCTTAAGAAAAACATTATTCAGCCAGTAAGTAAACGGGCCTGCCATATTTTTAAAAAATATGGTACATTTTCTGAGCACAGAGAAAAGAGACATTTCATTAAATTACTAAATTATAAATATGAAAGAAATGGAAAGGACTAGAGGACTGTAAAAATCTAACTCCAGAAAGAATTACATTTTACAAACACATTACTTGTGAGCCACAACTGGTAAAAAGGAGGGATTGCATTGAGTAACCTCTAATACATAATGTGACATTAATTTGGTGTTTCACTAAAAATACTAGTTTAAATGTACAAAATAAAATTAACCAATGAGAATGGTGATAATTACTGAAATAGTCACAATGATTTTTTATGGGATTTCATAAAAACGTAGCATTTTGCAACAGAGTTTTTCAGCAACATTTTAATAAGATTATTTTTTAATCTCTAATATCTCACATTTCTTCTTAGACCAGCACTACTATTACAATGTTTTTTCAACAGAAAATTAATTCTAGCATAGTGCTTTTGCAAACTAAGATTTTAATATGATAAATTTATTTGGAATTAGTGTTATTAGTGGTGGGATCAAATCAACACAGAAATTTCAAACTTGAGAAACCCACTGTTGCAATACTTTCTGTGACTACATGGAATGAAAAATAGAAGTACCCAGAATTACTCAACAAGGTAAAAAATGTTGCCTTAATTGAAGGACATCTGCTTGGTACCCTATTTTAGTCTGTAAATTATTAAACTGAAAGATGATTAAACTTAGCCATGTCACATAAAATTCTAGAGTCAATATAAATAGTGGATTTTGAAAAAATCCAACCACAAACCTATTGCATATGAATATAAAATTAACATATTGTTAAATATAAATGTAATTAGATCAAAACTAATGCTGCCTTAGATTTAAGACAAAGATTTGAACTGGCAGTTGTAAAAAAGGATGATTGTAAGTTCTGGAACATTCATAACTTGGGACACTGTCATGGAATCACAGAATGGTCTGTGTGAGAAAGGACCTTAAAGATCACCTGGTTCCAACCCCTTCCTGCTTCCAACTGCAGGCAGGGACACCTTCCACAAGATCACACCACAGATTGCTCAGTCTGGCCAAGAACCACAAATTCTCTGGACAACCTGTTGCAGTGCCTCACCAGCCTCACAGTAAAGAATTTCTTCCCATTATCTAATTCACACCTGCTCTCTGTCCATTTAAAGCCATTCTCCCTTGTCCTGTCACTACGTGTCCTTGTAAAATGTCTCTCCATCTCTCTTGCAGGCTCCCTTTAGATACTGAAAGGCTACAATTAAGTCATCCTGAAACCTCTTCTTTTCAAGGTTGAAAAATCCTAACTGTCTTAACCTTTATAATTTATAGATGGAAAGGTGGCTTGGCAATCTTGGCTAGACTACGCTTTTGCCAAGAAAGGTTGGATCAGATTATCATTGAGGTCCCCTTCATACCCAGAATTGTATGATTCTATGGACCTATCATTCTGTGACAGTTGATCAAAAATAGATTCCTGTGAGCATTATCAACGCAAAACTTAATAGACCGCAGGAAAATTTGTAATATCATACGGAGAAAAAGGGACAGGAGGATGAATAATATTTCCATCTGGCAATAATAATCCCATTCTATTGCAGTCAATGGAAATTTTGTTGTTTAATTTGCTAGAAAATATTTTGCATTCTCTCTTTTTATGACCTAGGGTCATAGAGTGGGTATATGTATAGCACTATATAACATTGCTCAAGAAATTTAAAGGAGTGTTCATCAAATAAAAACCAGGTCGTAGTCATTAAGATGAGCCTTTTTCTTAGTATTCTGCATTTAAAAAACAAAACAACAGTCTTGTGATGGAAATTTTTAGCCATCTCTAAGAAAAAGTCACATGCACATCATCCAAGACAACACTTTTGGTAGTGATTAGTTGGGTACTAATACAACAGTCATAAAGAATGATGAATGACATTTGCCTAAACATGACTGTTTATGCAAAGTATTGGCTTGTGCTTGCTTCAGTAAGCCATAGTATACAGATTATTAGCAACTACTGAATTAAGATGCAACTGAGCATTACTATTTTTAGTTTAAAGCTGAATACTTCTTTCTTGCTACAATGCCACACAGTTTGCTGTATTACTGTCGTAATAGAAAACTGAGGATTTTGCTTTCCTTTAAAAAAATACTAGTATCCAAACTATTCGTTTACACTGTATCTCTTAATAGTGGGGTTTTTTCCCACAGGCAGCACTTACAATTTGCTTCTTCAAGTCCTTACTTCTTTAACTCAATTCATACTAGTAGTTTCTCTAAATTATTATGTATTATTTCTGGTTTAATAAATTCTTGCTTTCTATTGCCTTTTCTTGAATTCACACTGCAATTTTCTGTTATACCAAGACATTTGTACTGGAGACAGGCTTATTAATGATCACTGGAATGATTTTAACAAAGGAGCCGTCTGGGAAAGATAAACAGAGGTCAATTGCAGCAGAAAACTGAGCTACTGCTTAAAACATGAATGAAGACATTAAATAAAATATAAACTAACACCACTCTGTGCTGCACCAACTGTGTCTGCGCACGATACATGACCATTCCTCTTTCTACATAACCTTGCAAAAAGCTTTCATTCTGCAGGACAACACTTGTGGAGGATTTACCGGGTTTTTTTTTTTACAGTGTCCACTCAACATCTTTTACTAAGATGATATTAAATGCAGTTTAACAAAAAGTGGAAGCAGAAAAAATATGTCTCTATCTGAAAATATATTTTAAAGAAGTATTAATTTTCACAGCAGTTTGTTCTCTTTGTTTTCAGGTATCTGAGGCTGCAATTCCATGAACAGCTAAAGAAATCTAGCAGATCATGACTGCTGAAAACAACAGTTTTGAAATCCCTCAACTCTCTCACATTTTTCACTGTACTTTGCTACTGTTTGTCTCTTCTTCACCAGCACACACAATTAGCACTCATGGATTGTCATATAATCAAAGTTTCCAGGACTATGAATGTGTTGCTTATCAAGAAAAAACACATCCACCTTCTTTTCCTGAGTTAGTGAGATAAAATTGCCCAAAGAGGGCTCTGATAAATGTCAGTGCCAGTGTCAAGTATGCTTCAGAAACAGAAAGTTGAACCTCCCACTTAGATAGCAACAAGCTTAAAACCCCTCAACTTCTTGAATTACATCTTGAATTACACAAATTGCAAGATGACAGTATAATAATGGGGTCAGTCTTTAGGGTAAATGAGCTCCATCCAATTACTTCTAATTTATTTGGAGATTTGAACTTTGGAAAGTATTATCTAAGTTTACTTGATACTACATAGTGAATAACATACAGTGTTTATTAATCTGGTTTAATGACAAAACAATGCTACAAAAATGAAAAATACAAAGACAATAATTGAAAGCTCTGCAAAATTAAAACTTGTCTCCTCTCTGACTATATTGTTTGATATAAAAAACGTATTTTCTCTCTCTTAAAACTTATCCCTCAAGCAAGCAAAAAAGACTACACTTCGAAGAAATAAGACAAAATTTAAAACCAAATTATTTTATAGAGAAAACCCTAAAACAATGTCCAACACCCAAACCAATCAACCAAAACAAAACCAAAACCACCACCAAAACAAATAAACAAAAACTTTTTTTCTTAGTGCTGGATATAGGTACCAGCTTAATCATAGAAGTTCAGAATTCTATGTAAACTAGTATACAACATACTAATAAAAACCGTACTATGGAAAGTTCAAATTATTTGTACTCACTACTACTAAAATCAACTTTCAGTAGTAGGTGAAAGGAGAAAGTGTATGTGCACTCCAAATTCATGATGTTGAAGGCAGATCACTTTCTTTCAGCCCTGCATTTAGTTTATATCACAAAGAAATGCATTTGCTACCATAGCTTATACTAGCTCCTGAAAAAAAAAAAAAAACCAAAAAAAAAAAAAACCCACCGAAATCCAAAACTGTGCAGGAAAGAGGAAATGAAGAGAAACTAAAATGGTAGAAGTCATATCCTTAGTGAATACAGATACTTTGTGAAAAAAACCCAAAAATTGGAAATCATGTTCATGTTGACATTTTGCTTTAAAAAGTTTGAGTTTCTGAATTTGGCTTTTATTTCTCTGAAATTGCTACAATTCTTTTGAAGAATAGAAGCTTTTCTTACTCCTGCATAATAACTTGCATAATTAACTCCACTCCCTAAAAAATAATTTTTCAAACATTCTGATGACTTGCCATTTAATACAGAGAGACTGCATTTCAAACACATACTTTATAATCAGAAATACTTTCTTGGTTTTATCAACTTTCTTAGTCAAAGGTTTAATTGCATTCTGACCTTTTTTAATTCAGTATCGTATATTTAAAAATGGAAGTCCTTTTCAGACCTGAACGATGAGCTTTTATTATTCATAGCTTGGTATGAGATTGTGCAAAAGAATGTATTAATACATTTTGAAATAAAATTGCAATATACATAAGCTGAAAAAGAACTGTAGGATCCCACAAAAGTAGTCAAAAGACTTATAAATATTTTAGTACATTCTTTTGATATAAAGATCAGTTTCTAATATTATCTAATTCTAAATTAACAAAAATTTATGTTCCCAAGTTTTACATTTAATACACATTAGAAATACTTTTTCAAACCATGCCATTATTATTCATTCTCTCTTAGAAAAAAACAAGTGCTTCCTATTTGGAAAGACCCTTGAACATTTGTTCAATAACTCAATCAAAGAAGTTGTTTATTTCCAGATCTTAAAAACTACTTTACAAAAGAAACATAAACATTCAATATTTGCAGAAATTTTAAGGCACTGGTGTATATATGGTTCTTTTTTTGGTTACCAAGGAAGAATAAAAACAAAGGCTTCAAATTAGATATTAAAATGTTGCATTGCATGTACACTATTTAGCAAAGAATTCACTGACTACAGGGACATCCACAGAAAGGGGATGAAAAGTCTGGAATTAATTTTGAAATGATTTTGTTAATTTAATCGCAATCAAAGCCAGAAATTTGTGTATCAAGTTATGTATTGTTTTCACAGACATAATTAACAAGTCATTCTCTACATTCAGTTTTTCAAAATGACAGAAGGACAACTTCTCTCCTAATTGTTGAAAACAAACATTAGGAACCCCAAGACAATCAATGTCTTCTTCTTTCAGAAATAAATGTGATTATATCCTCTAGTACCACATAATTTTCCTTAGGCATTATCAGAATTTTTTGATCCTTTTTTTTTTTTTCATCTGGATGATATTCTTCAAAACCAGCTTCAATTTCCTGTTCTTGTGTTTAATATGTTGTAAGTGTATGTTATCTTTTTACATTTTTTCTTCCATTAGGTTGAAACAGGTTTATTTAAACTTGCAATAATAGTTAAACTTACCAACCAGAATGACAGCATAACAGAAATATTCAGAGATGTCTGAATATATGTAAAGACTTAGTCTGAAAATTCACCAAGAACATACATCTTCCTATAATAATCTAGTGAGATTTAATTTGCTTTGGTCCATTTTTTTAAGAAAAGACACCAAGGTAAACACCATTATTTATCTGCACAGTTTAATGTTGTTTATGCTTAGGATTAATTTGGAGCAAGAATGCCTCTTTCTAAATTTAGCACATTTTGGAAACCATTAAGCTATGTAACAACAGAAAAGCACTGTCATTTCATAATTAAATATTCAACGCATGCAGTTACTCAGAAACAGTTCTATACATTTCCTGAAGTTTAAATTTATATTTCATCTAGGTCTACAACCACAGCTATGCATAGCCAGCCCTTACAAGTAATTAATCATGGACTTAAAATGACAGATATGCAGAACTGTCACAATATCAAGGGTCATTTGTGTAAATTTTTGGTACATATTAACCAAATACAATTCTTGTATATTAAAGCATTTCAGATTATCCTGTTCTGGCTGAAAATTACTGTATTCTGTCCAAAGAATTACAACATAATCAATAAGTGTTCAAAGTGTTTAAAAAAAATTAATGTCTGACAATTACAGTTTTGATTCAGTAATTATAAAAACAAACAAAGAAGCAAATAAAATACAGCTGTGTATTTTGCAGGAAAGAACACAATCCTGTAGTATTTTCCTGTGCCAGTAAAAAAATCAGGTTTCTGAGACCCTCCACATTTTCTCTCATGCACCACTTGACAGACAAACTAATAAGAGTGAAATGAACTATGATATACATTATAACTAAACAGAGCTAAACACTCTCAACATAAAACATTGATATTGGGTAATTATGGAAGGATTAAAATATCATTGTTATTATTCATTTCTTCTTTTTATCCTTCCACTTGATCATGATTCATGCACTAAGTATACTTCAGTCAAGCTTTTATAGGACATTTGCCTCAACACATTCCATATGTAAGATATCTTTCCAGTTGTCATGAATTTAGCAGTATTAAGTAAAACATATTACTAGAAAGTTAACTTCTTTAATTAGATATACAACTAATCAACTGATGAAAAATAGCCATTAGATGTCTTTTGAGTAGTGCAACTATGTCCTTAAACAAGTGAAAAATAGAGACCTTACTTAATCTGTATCTTTAAGTATCAGCTAATGATGAACAACATCCTCACCCTTTTGCAGCTCTGGGCAGCCTGTAAGACTTCAGAAGGTATCTAATGAAAAGTTTGAACTGGAAAGTGCCAGTTTGCCTGTTTCATGTACTTAAACTGCACAGTAATCAATGACAGTTGCATGTCAAACTAAACAATAGCCTCAAGTAACTCTACTACCTCAGTGTGGTTGAGTGCCTGCCTGACACAGAACTCAGTCAGGATTGATTTGTGACTAAATTGAGTAGCATGGAATAAGGGAAATAAGGTTGAATCTGAACATGCACTAATACAGAAATGGAATAGTCTACTACTGTGCTGCTTACTTGCATTCATGCTGAGGTTCTGATATTTTTTTTTCCAAAAGAAAGGATTAGCAGAATAGCAAAAATAAGTCTTGCATGACATCTCAGGCCTACATTGCCCTAGCAAAAAGCCAGTGTTTTACGGCAGTAGGTGGACATTGGGTCTAGAAGACTGCAGAGTGTGTTAAGAAAAAATACATGCTGAATCTTTGACTAGAGACTCTGCTGTTGTGACTGTTCAAGGCAGTATGATTTCCAACAATTAAAATTGCCAGATACAGAAATCAAACACTTACTTTAGCATGCATCTGTGGTTGGAAGGCTTGCAGATAAGTTAGCAAGCTGGAAGTGACCCATAAGGATCATCAAATACAACTCCTTTTTCTTCACAGGATTACTTAAATCTAAATCATATGACTAAGAGCTTTGTCCAGAAACTAACAAGCACTTCCCTGGGGAATCTGTTCCAGTGACCAACCACCCTCTCGATGAAAAACCTTTTGCTAATGTCCCATCTGAATTTCTTATGCAGCTCCATTTAATTTCCTGATGTCCTAAGTCAACTAAGCAGTCACTAGCATCATCTAGTGGAATGCCAGTCCAGCAGTATTTCTGTACCTCTTAGTTTGATTTTTGAGAAATTAGAAATTAAAAAGCCTCAAGATGAAAATTAAATTGTGCAGATTTTTTTTGCAGTTACTTGAAAATCACCTTTGGGCTTCACCTGGTGATGAAAGATCAGAGTGCAGGCTTGAGTTATAAGCCTGTGAGTTCTAGTCCAGCAAGGGAATTTCTACTGTTGCCTGAAGCCCAATTGCAGTGGAATCTCATCTTGATTGTGGGTAAAGTCTTTTAGGACAGAGATTCCCTTTGCTGCAAGGACTATTAATTGTTCATTGTGCTGATTCAAAACCTCTAAAGGTAACAAAATAGTAGTACAAATCTTTCTTCTGTATTTCAATAAGCAAAAGAGCTATCTTAAAAATTTAGTTACTATCAAATATTGTACTACTTACCACACTACAGAGACAATCCTGTTTGCTTCATTACAAGCAGAATCAGTTATGATTGCAAAATTCCTCCTTTTAGTGTTGAATTAACAGAGCTTTACATTTAGATCTGGTATCATGTTTACGACATGAAAAATTTAAAACATTATAAAAATCTGACACATTTTGTTCCTGCATTTCATGTTAATTTTCTGTAACTAATACGGCTTCCAGCAAAATCTTTCTAGTCCAATAAATGAGACAAAAAATAAAGTAATTCATGATAACCAAAATAATTAAATAGTAGGAGCAGGTTAAAGATCAGCATTCATTCTTTAAATTAAATTTAAAAGTCTGCAGTAGTTACTTAGAAGATTGGCAAGTTTTACAAATAACGTCACCAAGCATTTTAGAGAGAAACACAGCCGCATTAGAATAGAGTCATTAGGCAATACATTTATTTTGAAGCCAATTAACCTTTTGTCAGAGAAATGTCGGAGCTGTAATGGTTTCAGCAGTGGAGGTCAGCCTGTAACAGAGGCACGTATGACAGCGATTACGCTGTCTGACATATGCTGGAGCCTGAGAGTACAGCCCTGGAATGAGAATCTGCCTTCGTTTGTATTCTGCTCTGCATTTTCAGGGAGCAGACAATCTTGACCTATCCATTTAGGTAATTAAAGCTTCTATTTGGAAGTGTCCTGCAGGAAGGTGAAATCTGGGGGAGATAAATGGCTGCTGCTCTCTGTATCCAGCCACTTCCATCATTTGATGGACTGCCTGAAACAGGCTGCATTGCCAAGTCCTCATAAAAATAGAGATGAATCGGGCAGGAGGCAATTCTCCAAGGCAAAGCAACTCTGTCATCTTCCTTTTTGCAGAATATAATTTAATTGTTAGCCAAGGCAGACAGCTGACTCAGGGGCCGTTCTCTAATGACTTTCCCACCATCTTCCATTTGCTAAGAAATTATTTCAGTGTATTTACTTGCAAGCTAACTTTGTTGGACAATGAGAGATGTCACTTCAATAAGCTCAGCTGGTTGTCACAGCTGTGCCAGGACTTACCTTCCAGGCGATTTTGTTTCCTGCACACTCATGCTGAACAGCAATTGGAAAGTCTCCTCTCTCATAAAACTTGCGAAAAGCTGTGTGTTTTGCTGGTCTTTGTTTTACTGATCCTGCAGGTGGGGGCCCTCTTACCTTAAAAAGAAAAGAAAAACCAACAAAACAAAAAAACCCCACAGTTTAGTGATAATATATTTTTAGAAAAAGCCTAAAGCCTGGCTTAAAATAGATATAAAAGAAGAATATTAGTGATCTCCCAAATTATAGTTTGATTTCTTCTTTATATGCTAAACTTCACTTTTTTGAAAGTACACTTTAGTAATGATCTACAGGTTTTGTTAACTACTTTTTTTTTTTGCAACTTTCAGATTATCCCATAAAAAATTGCTATATTTTAAAGTAGATCTTTCTATTATCACAGCATTTTTAAGCAAAAAGAAAACACCAAGAAGGTAGTGACATTACGTAGCAGAAGTTATTGGGAAATTAAGTATTTCTCCTTTTCCTGTTTCTTTCTAGAAGTAATTTGACTTAATTTCCAACTAATGTTACTGTTTGCACCTTCCACTGCCTTTCACTCGTCATTAGGTAACGAGATCAGGTAATCTCTTTTAGCATATCCCTTCCCTAAATGCTATGGATTCGGCTTTCATATGACTTCCAGTCCTTCAGTATTGATGGTTGAAGCACTGGAAAGAATGGAGGTCTTTTGCTCAGACCT
The DNA here is from genome assembly GCF_036417665.1 of Passer domesticus. Classification (NCBI taxonomy): domain Eukaryota; kingdom Metazoa; phylum Chordata; class Aves; order Passeriformes; family Passeridae; genus Passer; species Passer domesticus. Next base: position 105,467,991 of record NC_087476.1, on the reverse strand, counting down.
CTCTCATCTGCCTGTGAGGAAATTTGATTTAGCTCCACTTAGTTCCTTATCTGAGGTATTGCTGGTTTAGCATATGGCATCGTCTGAATGACAGTCCAATTCCAGAATGCTCATGCTGGAACCTTTTTCTCAAACATGGTAGTAACAGCAACTAACAATTGGCACTATGATAATAGAATTTCAAGTACTTAAATCTATTGCTTAAGCTAATTAACAAAGCTAATCTCAAATGCTAAGAGAGTCTAAGAGAGCTAAACTAATCTCAAATGTCCTTGACAACTGATTCTTCACTGTGAAACTCCATAGCTGTATATCTGGGATGAGAACTTCATACAATTCTCTGCATGTTTCTTTTGTTAAAAATGCTAGAATGTGTCATTAAAAAAAAAAAAAAAAGTGAGAGCTTCAATGATTGTAAACTCAGTGTTTTGTATTGTTCTATTTGTCTTCAGTGACCCACCCTTACATTAGTTTCTAGCAGACATACAGCTTTCCAGTGAACAGAATGTAAATTTGTAACATCCTCATTTTCATTTAGGCTATCCTGTAATTTAACTCTTCTAATTACAAATCTAAATTTGACTTGGCACTTTTTCCCTTCAAAAAGTTTTCACACAATTTTCCACTGGCCTAGGTAGAGGAGTCCACTATTGATATGCCTACACTGTACTTTTCTACAAGTTCCTTCAACTAGGGCTACTAAACTGTGACCTATTGTTGCATATTGATGTCCCTGAGAGACCATGTCCAGTGAAAATAAATTTGATATGCACAGCTGTAACTTTGTTTAGTAGACATATCTGCAGCAGTTAAGAGTAACACTCAAAGAAAAGTATTTCTAACCCATGTAAATAAACTTCCATTTGCTGTTCTTCAGAGGAACAGTTTGTTATATGCCACCAATATATGTACTTTGACTTGGTTTTTTTTGTGGGTATGTTGTTTGGTTTTTTTTTTGTTTTCTCATTTGAGGCAAGTCTCAGAGTCACTGCACTTTTAGGCCACTGGAAAAGCACCTCTGTTCTTTTGTATATTATTCACAAGCAGGTATTTCATACATCCTTTAAAACATTATTTTCTGTACAATATCAGAGGTCAGTGTTAGATTTTAAGTTAAATTATTGATAAAGAATATGCTGTCTTGATTACATGAGATACAATCTGAACTCTTTCTAGCAGACTACCATAATTAGAGGTAGCTAATGCAATCTCAAATTATATCTTTTCTGATACCAGACATTCTCTTCTTCCCAACTCATGTTAGTAAATTTGCTACAAGACTTTTTCTACTGCACTTTACAAATTTTCTAGAAAATATGTTTATGTTAATTAAATTTCTTCCTATTTTTTTATTCAGGAACAAAGATACTAGAAGGCCTAAAGGTATGTTGGTATCAAACCCCTTTGTTGTGCATTGTCCTTACATGAAGGCTTAGAAGCTCCATCTTAAGCAGTACACCTACTCTGATCTGCCATCTCAAAAAAAGGTATTGGTAGAATTAGAAAAGGTCCAGAAGAGGATAATGACTGAAGGTAAATAACAGAATAAAGTGAGAAAATGATTACTATGGAAGAATAAAATAAATATAAAATCAGGACATTATGGAGAAGGTGACAAGGGCAGATTTTCCACTATCTCCTCCAGTAAAAGCATGGGACATAAAAAACCATCTAGTCAATAAAAAGTGTGGAACAAACAAAAGTATTTATGTATTCATGCAGAAAATAGTGGATTTATGGAACCCCTGGCTAAAAGTCAGTGTTGAAAATACTAAAAGTTTCTGTACGTTTAAACTGTGACTGGAGAAGTTGAGGAAAAAGGAATCCATTCAAGTTGACTAAATTCTTATTATCAGGAATCATAAATACAATAAGTATTATTTTTCATGTGATACAGTCTGTTTGGTAGATCTCTCAGCCTTACATTTATTCTCATGGTGACATCACACTGGCATCTTATGGTTATCCATTGATTAACTGCCACAGCAAGTATTTTTTTTCAGATGATGACCTCAATGTTAATAATATAATTTCTTGTCATTAGTTTTAAGTACATTATGTTGTACTTTTTACTATAATATTTCATTACATTTCTATTATATCAGTTCTCAAAGGCTTCCACTTGTATCTGTCACACCATGATTTTCATATATTTTAATAACAACTCCAAACATTATGTCAACTATAAATTTCATTATGCAATCCTGATTTTTTCAATTAATATATTAAATAATTATTTCTAAACCCAAATATTAAGAAGTTCCATTAATAAATTTCATCTATTATCTCATTTCAATATTACATGCCATTATTGTCTACACTTGAATATGGGCTTTTTTACCCTCTGAGCAACTCTTGCACTGTATAACTACCAAAGTACTGTGTACAGCTGGAGAAGTAGCAGTGTACCGAATACTTGAAAATAGCGTCAACAGAGAGAGCTGTTGTTTTTCCCTTTGTCTTAAAGATGCTTTTCTTGTCAGATTGATCTCCAATAGATACAGAAACCTTAAATACCTGGAAGAGTAACTGACTTCAAAGCAATGAAGTGATCAAGACAGAAATGAGACTAACATCTATCGAGACCAAAGAAGAATCAGCAATGAGGAAGACAGTGGAACTGTCCCTGCATTGAAGATACAGTAATGTTGCATAACTGAAGAGTACTTTTGTGCTCTCCTGTATTTAAAGAAGACAACTTGTTTGATTTGTATCTGACAAACCTAGCTTATGAGACCTTTGCTAGAGTGGCTGTACTGAGTCGCTGCTGCTTACCTTTTGCAAACAGTTTCTTTTCCTTCCAGCCTTCATTACTAGGGAGACCAGCACAGAGCACTATTCTCTAATGCAAACACTGCTTTGGGTCATTCTAGCTGTGCACAATCTGCCTGAGGAAGAGCTTATGTGCTTGATTTCCTCTCTCACTTCCTTGCAATTCCTGATCTAAGCCTGGACCACATGATCTCTATAGGCCTCTCTCAGCTGAGGCTTCTCAGTGATTTTATGTAGCTAAGTGAAATACACAAAAACTAATCAGACAATGCTTTTCTTTGGTATAATGAATTTTGCCTTCTTACATTTTATATTGTTATAATTACTGATAAAAAGGTCATTCTGAAAGTATTCCATTTATTGGAAAAAAGTAACAAATACTATCTTCTTCAAGTTAATAAAAATGTTTCATTGCAATATAGTGAGAAAGATTAAGATTAGAGTTCCAGTTAATTAAAGGCTAATATTCATGATGGTAAAGTATATGAAGCAATAAACAGATTCTGAGGTTCGTTAAATGCCAAAGAGAAGTTGAAGAGTTTGATAATTGCAAAACTAATTTATTGTAATTCTATGCCATTGAACTATGTGACAAGATAAAAGATGCAAGCCATTAAGCAAAAAATAGAGAAAGACCATATTTCTTTCATTGATTCATGAGCATTGAAAGCCATTTTACCAGGTTGCATTCTCAAACTTTTCAGTGATGGCACATTAGTAAAATGACTAAGAAAAATTTTTTGAAGCCAGGTTTAAATAGTGATTAGTATTTGAAGATTGAATTTTGTTAATTTTCTGAGTGTCAAACTTCATGCACGCTCAGGGACTTAAACATGTCTATGTAGGACAACTGGCCATTTTTGTGAAAACTAACACTAGTTTCATAAGTAGTTTAAGCTAAACAAAAACTGGGCTGAGATCCTACTGTCCTTATATAATACTTCATATATTGTATTTAAAAGAAAGACAAGTGATGTAATCAAATTTAATGGTTAAAGATTTTTCTTATTAACCCAGACTAACACATTTAGAAGGAAGAAATGATTTCCACTTTTTGTCTTCCAAGATTCTGACAAGAAAATTGGAATTTAGCCCTAGCCTTTTATATTTTCTCCTCACAAAAATATTTCATTAAATTTATTTTTGAAGCTACAGGAATCAAAAGTTATATGACCACTCAACTATCTTACCTAAAAAAGGCTTCCTTGAAAATATAATGCTATATTATCACCTTGAAGAATTCAATTTTCAAAATAAAACCATAAATTCACATTCTTTGTATTCAAACTAAAAAAAACAAGTGTACAAAATTGCACTGCATCCACAGAATAGAATTTACTAATGCCTTCTGTCTCAGAGTGATGTAAAGGTGGTGGCATTAAGGAAATGTCTGTGTAACCACTGACAAAGTGTTTGTTTCATCCGCCTCTTGTACTGGTGTTAAACTTTGCTAATGCAGCACAGTTCAACTGGCAATCCACTTACTTCACCATGGGAAAGATCAGCATTCATTTCCTTGGGTACTGGTGCCAGAAGCTGTGGCCAAATCCTAACGTCAATGTCAAGCAAAATGCAATATATACGAAATAAGGCAATCTATGCAATGAAGAATACTCCAGCTAGCAGGAGTATTCAAAATTAAAGACCAAATAATATACCTAGCACTATTCAGGGCCATGTTGAAACTTTACCAGAACTGCCAACCGCACAGTCCTCATCCTCATAGTGTGATAAAGCTCTTACCTTGCCTGGACAGGCACTGACACAACATTGCCTAGGTACAACCCATGCCTAATTAACAGGTTGAGGTGCAAAAGTCAGCCCACACAAAAGTACCTTACATGTTTCTACATTTGTAACACAGACAATCCCATCATCAAAACAATCTCATCAATAACCCATGAGAAAACATCAAGATTTTGGCAGTTACCTACCAACACAACAGAACAATAGGATGATAATAGTTTTTGGTGACATCCACAGGGTTTTGAATAAACACAGTAGCAGTATTAAAGATTTGGAAACACAGATCTTAGCAAGTGTTAACAATCAGAACTTCATCTAGGCTACCCCAAGAGTGTCTGCTCTGACTGGTAATAAGCAGCAAAGTCTGTCCTGCTCTTCTTAATTTACTGATCCTAATTTGATTAAACTGACTTAGGTGGTTAATACAATCTGCAATCATGTTTTGATTTTGTTATGCAGTCATACCAAAAATTGAATGAGAAACTTCAAATGACAGGAGAGGCACAGTAAGATGTCCCAGTAGGTACTGCTGAGTTCCACATTAATTCTTTTTATTTAATATCAATATCACAAGCATTCAATATCAAAAGAACACGATCCCTCAACATGTATCAGATATTTCTTCAAATGTGCCACTTTTGATATGCTTTAAATGGTGCCACATCTAATGCTTAGAAGCTGCTTCTGGGGCTATTCCACAAATCTGGACAACAGATCAAAGCCCATCTTATAACTTCAAAAGTTAAATTGAGAAAAATCAATTTTACGACCCCCAAATGAAACTACTGATAGGTCAGCAAACATCACAAATGCTTCCAAAGCACTACCACTTGAAAGAAAAATTAGACACGTGATTCTGTACAAAGATACTGTGTCTCGTTATTGCCTTGAGACACTACAGAAAGTAAGACATAAGCTGAATGCAGAATTACTCTATTTCACCACCTCAAGAAATGTTATTTTTGATTGGGGAAGAGATAAGCTGTTTCAATAAGTGAGATGTGCCTATGTTATAAACTGCTTTACAGTACTTGGAAGGTCCTTCATCTCTTATTCTCTACTGGAATATAATATAATTATTTAATATAATTTAAATTTCTCTCCTGATGTTTGCCAAGCAATTTCCTTTGATGCAAAGGGGGAAGAGTGACAACTGTTAATATATTTTTTACTAATATATTTCTTTCCTTCCAGTCCAGATGAATATAGTCTTGCTCTATTAGTTTCACAAAGCTTTCCAGTGCATCAATTGTACTAAATCTGGAAGCCTTCTAAATTTTTCCTGATAGCTATTTTAATGTAGGGCAGGTTCTTTTACTTTCAGTGCTACTGTTGCTCATAAAGGTATTTATTAACCTGCAAAGATATCTGTCCTTTTTGCAGGGAAAATTGATCAATTGATTTATCTGATGTTAAGTTCAAATCATTCCCTCAGAAGAGGAACACCAGTAGGAAACAAATAGTTTTTAATTCATATTGTATGCAGTTGAAAACATTTTAACAATCTCTGCTTGTCTGCTTGGCATATAGGTTAAAAAAAATCTCCCAAGAAGAGTTAAATTTTCCTTGGTGAAAGAGTCAATTTTGTCTCATATAAGAAGTCAAAATTGTAGGATGCAAGTGAAAAGGAGCTCTCACAGAATATTTCTTCACAGACACTGACAGTAGCTGGGTTGTGACTGTGAAGGAAAAAATGTATCTTTGAAAAGTCGCAAAGCTCTTACTTCCAGAATTTTGTTATTTTAAATGCTTTTCATATTGGCAAATGAAGGATTAGTCACTTTCTGTAGTAACTGATATTCTCCAAATATGTTGTGTCAATCTCCATAACTACCCAAACTGTTTGTTTGCAACCCCTTTACCCGAAAAAGAATTATTCATGCCTAAAAAAATGATAAAGTTTCATTTATTTATGTTAATAATTTCAGAAAAGCTAGAAGTTATACTGTTATTGAAGTCTACTAAATCTGCATGGAAATATATTAATCTGGACGAGAATATATTAAATATTTTTTAAAAACTCTAACTTTTTACTCTGTAGGATCCTATTACCATTTCTATGTATTGAATATAGCTGTTCCTTATACTGAAGCTCTTATGCAGCATCTTTAATCCATACAGAATTGTTACTGTAGGCTAAATCAATCTGCCACATATTCAGGGCAGTGAGGATTCTGTGGTCTCGGGAGTCTGGAAGATACGGGGGACCATTTTATAAAGTTAAAAAATTCCTTACATAAAGTTATTATCTTCATACTTTTTAGTTTGGCAATCATATGCTGACATTTGTTAGTCATCAGTGACAAGTTTTAAATAAACTATCCAGTGTCATGTCCTAAGCTTTTCTTTCAGAATTGTTCAATTTATGTATGCTATGAGCTAAGAAATGGCTTAAACTTCATTTAATAGCTTTTTTCCTTAAGCCCTGCCACCTTTTTTTTTTTTTCCGGAAATAAAAGCTTTCTTCAGAAGTATCAGAAAGTAATGTACTGTGAATTTTACCAAGATTCTTTAATAGACTGTTAGGGAAGGAGTTGATAATAACTCTTTGGACATCATGATGTCTCAGGTGCATAGTGAAGTACAGCTAGATTAACTCTTGTAAAATGTCAAAGCCTGCCCCATTTTTTAAAATCTTACTATTGTTTTTTGTACTCATTTTTTCTGTCATGGTACTAAAAATGCCTTAAAATATCACAAATCTCTCTCTTTTTAGTAAGCTGATTAGACTGGAGAGTATTGACAGGGGTTTTGGGGCTTTTTTTCCTTTCATTTTGGAAAGGAGTCTGAGACAAAGATTCCTTTTAGCATTGTGATCATTCATGGCCATAGGCTGTCCAACTGCTTCAGCTGTAATTTCCTCAGTTTCTTTCCACATAAGACAATGAGATCTTAAAATGTCACTTCAGCAGCTTTCCTCTTAGCCTTCTTGACCTATATATTTATGTGATTAGAGATTCAGCTAGGCATAATTTTTTTCATTATTGTATACATCTTTTATTCCACTTAGACTTGAAATAATACAGAAGATTGACCTAAGTTTTTCTATGGTTCATGGGATATTCTCAGGAATGTTTTTTTTTGCACAGGAAGGCATATTCTATCTAGCTAGTCAAAACATGGTTTTTAAAAGTTTGAGAGCTCATTTCATCCTTTACACTCAAAGCATCCCCACAGCAGATGTAGAGCTTTTTTCTTCCTCTGCCAGAAAATATGACCAGCTACATATTTTCTTTTCCCCATCATGATTATTTCCTCTTATACTCCTCATCATCTCCAGAGCTGATTGCTAGGGTGCTAGCAGGAGCAGAATCCCAACCTTCCCCAGTTTTGAGCTTAGCAGGAAGCATGAACATTCTCTTGGGTGAAAGTCAAAGGACAGAAACAGAGCATCTTCAGTATATATTATTAGCAAAGTAGATTTAACTACCTAGACAGTGAACATATAACACTTAATGAAAAGTTAAATTTCTTGGTGATTTGAAGATTCTAAAAAATTAAAAAGGATCATTTTTACTTAGAAGAAACTGAAAAGTATCCATAATGTGCAGAATAAAAATTATTCTTTTAGACATTATGCCATTTCTCAGTCAAATTATGTCTAATTCATCGCATTTTCTTGTGTTGTAACCTACACATTTATACTCAATTCAGTTTAAACTGACACCATTAATTTACAGTGTACAGACTCCTTACAGAAGTGATGTGGCAGAAAAAAAGAGAATGCCTTATCTATGGGACTTCAATATATTGGGATGCTATTTCCTAGCATATTCTGATGCAGTTTTATTTGGTATATATGTTATTTGAGCAGGGATTGGAATGAAGATATTTAGTTTCAATGGGACTGCTCTAATCAATTTATTTAAATCTTATTTCTAATATGTGGTTCGAGAACCCTGGAAGACATTGTTTTAGTTGAAACCGTATCCCAAATGCATAAATTTCAGTGCTATAACTGAAAAAAATCTAAGATTTTCATAGTAAAGATGAGTGTCTGGACCTCCAGGGTACTAAATAGGACACCAGTTATGGAGAAATGTATTTCTGAAATTTATTAAATACATAAAAAAATAAATCCAAAATAAATTAAGGTGGAACAATGATGAAACTGCTGTACATAGCATCTAGGAAAGGGCGTTATTAATAAAACTATTAATAAAACTCCCAAATGCAAATTTGTATCAATATTATACAGGTACATTGAAGTGAAATATTACTGTCTTCATACACTAGTCGAAAGTAATTGTTCTAAAAACCCCACAACTCACAAGTATGCACATTAAGAGTTGAAAAGTACACATTACAGACTAAAGTGATAAATAGGTTACTTACTAATGTTGATAATTAGCAATAGGAAACTTTCACTGGACATTTTTTATTTATTAACTACTAGCTCCTTAAGGAGGACTAGAGAGCATCAGAAAATCCAGTCCCATGAGCAACAAACTGCTACAATTACACAGAACAATGCAATCCAGAAATAAAAAACCTTTTTGATTTTCACTAAACTTCTTGGAAAGTAGGCAGAGTCTCAAGGAATCATATTCTTTGTATGTTTAATATAATTTCCATTATAATTACATTCTAATTACAGAATAATTTTCACCACTTTGTAAGAACAATAAAGAATAAAAAAGATTATATATTGATAGATTTAAACAACCCCCAACCAGACAAGAACAAGTATACAAAATATGCAAACTGTATAATTTATAATAAATTTGGATATGATGTGGCAATGAAGAAAAAGTAATCTGTGTTAGCTAACATATAAATGTGATGCCAAACATATCCAAGGGGAACCCTCTGGTTATAGGGAAAAGGTCATCAACAAAACATCACATTCCTCCTATCAAAAAAGCTGGAATGATGATCTCTTTCTTCCAAGGAGGAATAGCACCACTGACTTCAGAACCCAGACATGCAAAGGCACAGATACTACAAAGCTTGTGTGTATAAATTTCAACAGTTTCACTATTGGGCATAAGCAGCAATAATTGGATAATTTGACTCTATGTGTAAATATCTTCTTATCTAGACCATTTTTTTTAAAATCAGAATGCTAGGACTTTGATTAAATGAATCACAAATTCTTGGTTTCATACATAGTATTTTTCTATAGCTCAAAGAAATTGCATAGGCTGCGTCATCCAGTAACTTGCCCTGAAGGTTTTGCTATTAAATCTCAGGGCAGCAAGTGATGGAGAATGCAGGTGACCTAGGCTGTAATTCAGATTAAACAGCATTTATTTATTGCACTATTAGATGAAATTCTTGTTTATAAAGCTTTCTTTTTTTCAAAAGAGCTTTAAGTACTATATTATTCAAATTTAAATTTTGCCAGAAAGTTCAAACTCTATTTTCCTGAGACACATTTGGACTATCAATTGCTTCAATTATTTGTTTGGGGCTTCATTTTCTAACACAGGTACTTATGTCTACTCTAATTCTGTATATCCTTGCAGCCTCTCAGTACAGCACCTCTTAGATAATTAATTTTCAACTCCCAGTTTGAAATTCAAGACAAAGAAATCATTCTTTAAAGACCATGTCAATTAAAGTAAAAACATTTTCGTTGTTTTAATCATAAAGGAAAATATTTTTAAAGAAAAGTTAGGAAAAAAAAATTCCAGAAAAAGTTTCAGTTTTCAGTATCACAAAGCATAATTCCATTGGAACCTAGTAGACTCTTGAGGTAAGATAGAAAAGATAGAAGAAACACAGTTAACATAATCTAGTTGCAAGATGGAGTTAAGGGAAAAGCAGGTAGCTTTTTAAGTGCCGGAACAGAAATATGAATAATTTTACTCCACATGACTTGCAAGAGAATCAATTAAAAAATCATAAGAGCTTGTCAGAAAACAGCTCTTCCATGAACAGAAATTAACAAGAATTATGGCTCTGAGACATGGAAGTTTTTAAAATTAAATTCCTTCGTTCTCTCCGTACCAGGTTTCCACATACAACAACAACAACAACAACAACAACAAAAAAGCCTTCATGATTAGGAAAAAACCTTTTCCAATATAGAAAAATGAAGGACTGTTTGAAGAAGCATTGAAAACAGAGTTCCAATAGATGTGACGCTCCCCCTCAGTTTAGAATCTTTATGGCTTTTTCAACATACTCAGCAATTTTCCTGGTGGTCATTTGAACAAATCATCTTGTAATGTCCATCTTGCTCCTAGATATAAATATGGACACTAGGATATAGACTGCAAGGCACCATAGTTTGCTGTGACAAGGCTACATATGCCATTTTTTTCTGTCAGAAGAGCCAGTTTCCAGTAAGCTAACATGGGTACTGAAATGTAACTGGAAATTTGAACATGACTCTCTACATGGCAAAATTTATTTTAATTTTCATAGTTTTTTCCATCTTTCTGTGTAGAAAAAAATGCTCTTTCCACTAAAGAGTAAAAAGCACAGTTGAAACCCCATCAGGGTGACAGCTGGAAACTAGTAGTAAGACATTAGGCTTCATCCATCTTTTCTTCTTCTGAACTCCCTCAGCTTACAACAAGATAAGCACAAGAGTGAGTTCTTTGCAGAACTGAGGATCAACAAAGAGACTGTTGTAATTGAACATTATGCATGAATAATCATTGTAAAGACACTTAGTCTTTGTAGTAAAAAAATGTTTCTAACATATTAATCTTTTTTATTAGCTCTATTTTTCTTGACAAATGCAATCAACATATATAGAATCTAGCAGTAGGATTTGCAGATAGAGTGAATAGCATTTATTAGTCTAATTTATAAAACCAACAAAATCAAAACAGAAGTACTCCTTCAGCTCTGTAACAGAAACTGAAACTTCAAAGTTAAACAGAAATTGAGGAAAGAACTTGACAAATTTATTTGATACATATCAGTTATACCATCTCAGAAAGAAAAGATTGCTGGGGAATTGTGAAGTAAAAATGTGAAATACAGGTGAGCAGTAACCATTATTTACTTATCAGATTTATTAACCTTTTAAGGAGAAATTAATTTTGAGCAATACAGTATTTGACAGTTCAGCTGTCAACTGAGACCAACTAATAATAACACTGATGGAAGTCAGAATAAAGTACTGCAGCTAATCATAGAATAGAATCACAAAATCATTGAGTTAGGATACCATCCCTAAGATCATTGAGTCCTATCCTTAACCTAGCATTTCTAAGTCCACCACTAAACAATGTCCCTAAGTGCAACATCTTCATGTCTTTTCACTATTGCTTTCCAGGTATGCTGATTCAACCACTTCCCCAGGCAGCCTGTTCCACAACCTTTTTGTTGAAGAAAGTTATCCACATCCAATACAAACCTCCCCTGGTGCAACTGGAGGCTGTTTCCCCTTGTTCTATACCTTTTAACCTGGGAGAAGAGACTGACCTGACTACACCCTCCTTTCAGGTAGAGAGTGATGAAGTGTCTCCTAAGGCTCCTTTTCTCATTTAACCAGCTGATAGTTTTTAATTTTAATGGTTACAAATATTTAGCTCAGTTTTTCTATCCTTTTTTTTTTTTTCATATTGAATTATCTACAAATGTACATTTCTAATGTTTCCAATAAGAAGGTGTATGGACATCTACATTTCTGGGACACTTTCTTTCTGTGAAAAAGAACTGTAATGTAATGAAAAATTATTTGGTACCCATCCATCTAACAAGAGGTCTCTTGGTGAATTTATGAGATTACTGGAAACAATGAAAATCTCCAGCTGATTATATGTTACATTTTGCATTTTATGTGCCCAAGTACTTGCAATCTCACATTTTATTTTCCATTTCAAAATAGCCATAGTCACAGTTTACTCTTCAAAGTCTTGAATGCAGTGATTCTGCTCTCAATTATACTTTCTTTTTCAAAAGCCTGTGTCTTCCAACACATAACTTAGATGGATGGAAAAGACTACTTAGAAGGTACACCTAATTGAAACTGTGTTTTATTATAAACCAAATGCCCCCTTTAAAAATACACTGCCAAATTCCTGCAAATATTTACACAACAAATCAATACAATAGAAAAAAGTGAGGGAATTCGGATATTCTCATAAACAGTTTTGAAACAACAGAAGGTAAACTCATTTGAATTTACTGAGCAAATTCCTTGCTATGAATGATTTCCTTTATTGCTGAAAAAAAACAAGGCTGTGAAAATTTAGGTTTATGTAATCAGTCACCTTTTGCTTTATATTTATCAATCAAAATATTTTCAGCTAGTAATAAAAGAAGGAAGAAATTAAGCATATGGTTATTAGTAAAAATCACAGCTTCAAAAAATCTCAATAAAATATGCTTAGGATTATACTGTGTTGCTGCAAAAAGAAACTGCAAAGATGCACAGGTGGAGCATGGTATCAGAAAAAACTAATTTGCAAAATTAAGCCAGATTGTAACTGGCTTAGTAAAAAACATTGATGTCAGATGCTGGAGTTTGCAATAAAGGGTCTTTGAAAGGATTAAAGAGGCTATAAGAGATTATCAAACTAATCACAGCTGATATTGGCATAAATTAGATATCAGATGCCATATATTAAAATCTTTAGATATGTCTTCTTTAGAAACATGAAGTCCTAATAGCTAAAAAAAATGCGAACAGAAAAATGCATGTACATAATAAAAAACAGCATTTTGAAAACCTAGTGAGATGCCATTAGCAAATCCACTTTGAGGACAGTTCAATGCTGAATAAAAGGAGGGCTCCAAGCATTGGAAAGGACATAAAATTTATTTTCTATGTGTATTCATAATTTTATTCTGTCCTATTAAAATAGCTATTTTAGCATGTCATTTCTTATCAGGCCTTTTTAATGAGATGCAGAAAAAACCATAAACTCTCTCCCTGCATCCCCCAGATGGGCTGCAGAACAAGTGTCATCCCAAGGATCATTAGCAGGCAACCAGATTATCAAAATCAAGAGCACCTACATAAAAACTCCAAACATTCAGTTGTCAGTTTTCTTTAGATACTCGATGAACATAATCTACTACTGAAAAAATATGGAATATTTCAAAGAAGTTTATGTATATTTTAAAAAATAAAATTGAAAAAGGCAAAACAGGTGCAAGTAGCCAAAGGAATTGTAAAAAGCCAGTGTCAAAAAATATGGTTCTGTGCACAATTTTTTAGTGAATTTTCCAGCTTCAACAGATAAGAAGAAAAAGAGACAATGGACTCATAAAGCTATAGGTTCTCTGAAGATCAAAACCATATTGAGTAACTGCATAGCGAATTCAGGAAAGCAAAATTAGATAAATCTACAGAGGTAGATGACAGGTAAAAGTTGTTTTCAAATCTACTAAAAGTGTTGACATGTAAAATCTTAACAGTAACTACAGCTCAGTGACATAACTTTTGGTCAAATAAAGACCAAAAAATATTTCAGTTTGCTTAAAAGTTATGCAAACAGAAATTACCCCTCAATAACTCCAATGATACATTAGAGTTACATTTCTCATGTGTTTTCTCTTTCAACCCCAGAAAGGTCATTCTCTATCATGTCAACCTATGAACTGGACTAGACATAATGAAACAGCAGAAAAATTGAATCCGAGTAAAATATTCTCACACAGGGACAAAGACTAAATGAAAATAAAATGTTAGCAATTGTCACTATGTGATAGATATCTCCATATCATTTCTGTAGCTCTCTCAGAATATTCTGCCAGAATATTCCACCAAGCTCTTTAGTCTTCTGTTTCAGTGAAATAATTATCTTCAAATATTTCTCTCATGTGCATAAGATGCATTTAAGATTTTTAAAGGTACAGATACAATAACCTTGAGCTTCTCATTTTGAAATGGTGTTGTACAATGTCATCAGCAGATCCTGTACTTATACTATGGCTTCTAGTGATAATGTGCTATGAATTGCAAATACACCATTAAGAATAGTACAGTAAAGCACAATTTTCAAAGATTCTAAAGCCATATAGATAAGGCAATCTCAGAAAACAAAGAAGTTACCCTTCCTCTGGCTTGCTTTCTTAACACTTAGAGGAAGAAACTGAGGCAGAAGGCAAGTATTAGTGAAATTTTATGGTGTTTAACACCTTAGCATTTCTGCATGCTAAGGAATAAACTCAGGAACATGACTTCACAGAATATTTGATGCTGAGAACCAAACTGTTGAAAATCAAATACATTATCACAAATCTTGGCTCCAATGCAAATGCAGTAGAAAGTTGCAACTAATTTTAGAGAATGACAGGTTATGCGGAGTTGGAAGGGACCCATAAGGATCATCAAGTCCAACTCAGCCAGAACAATTCCCAAGAATCACACCATGTGCTTGAGAGCATTGTCCAAACACTTGAATTCTATCAAGCTTGGTGCTGTGACCACTTCCTTGAAGAAAATTCCAGTGCTCAAATTTGAAGAAAATCTTCCCCTAACATTGCAAAAACAATTATTTTAGAATCAGAAATGTTGCAATAATTATTACTGATGCCATAGGACTGAAATTTCCTGAAATGTGGTGTTCTGATAAACACTCAAGATTGAAGAATTGTGGTATGATTGATCCATGTCTTGTCTTCTCCACCTACATCTTCACTGATTCATTAGTTCCATGGGGCTTGCTGTAGCCAAAGCAGGAAGGAAACATGGAATACTGAAACAGTATTACAATACAAACCTGTTTAGTAAAACAGCTTGAAGACATTTTATTTAATGAACAATAAATTACATTTTCATAGGAAAAATACATGAACTGGAAATGTTCACAGCGTATTTTTTGAAAAAAGCTCAGAAGAAGAACAGTACTATTATGCTAGAAAGGAAGAATATCTAACCTGGGGTTATTCCCAAAAATCCAATCATGACTGGGAGATAACAGTAAAAACTAACACAATAACTAGATTAACATTCTTCTGAAAAAGCTATTTCTAAAGAAAATATGAGAGCCTTAAATAATCTGATAGCAAAATAAAATACTGAGAATGTTAACCTTCTGAGAAATAGATTATTTCCTAAGAGAAAAAAGTTAAAAAATTTTATTATCCACAAAACAGTAAATATGGGGAAGAGATACAAAATAAATTAAATGCTTATCAGTGTAATAGTTTTCCTGCTTTTAGTTAATGACATTGAAAATACTGCATGATGTCCAACACACTGTTCTACATGCCCTAGTGTATTAGGAATGGAAAAATAAAAAATTAAGTATTTAAGTAGATAATGAAAACAACAGAGAATAAATAATACAGAGATATTCCATGCAGTATAAATTATATTGTAAAGTATATCACAAAGGAACTATGATGGATGTAGAACTTTGTGAGAAAGAAAAAGGGAAAGAGTGTATGCACACACAGCCTGAACATTTTTGCTCAATACCCCCAAACAGAACACCAAATAAAAACTGAATGTATCACAAAGAAGGAAAAAAAAATCAAGAATCCTCAAGAGGATAAAAAATTAATTCTAAAAATAATGGTTTTAATAAAGAACTAAACCTAACAGGCCTTTTTTTTTTTTTTTTTTTTTTTTTTTTTTTTTTTTTTTTTTAATTCTTAGCTGTGATTATAGAAAAGCTTACACTTGGAGCCTTAGCTCCATTGCCTGAAGTCGGAAATCATGTGTCCCAGTGTATTTTTGAGGGATTACCATCAAGTGCAAGTTCAATAGTGGCTTTGCTATCACAACACTCCTAAGCAACAAGTTGATATCTCACCACTGGTTAAAGGCAGAGTTTCATTCTCCTCCACTCCCCACTGCCAGACACACTTTCCCAACATCTGACTTTTACTGGGTGATGTGCCTGTGAGTGTTGCCTGAACTGATACATCTGAATAATTTAATGAAAAACTAACTCAAGTGAAAAAAGTTAATAGTTTTTTGCAGGCTTAGAAAGCCAAAACACCTTACTCTGATGTCAGATGAACAGGAGAGATGGCACAAGTAGAGAGCAAAATGAAGACCAGGGGAGGAAAAAAATGATAAACAGTAAAGATTTCTAGGCAGCAGCAAAGTTCACCTGCTCATGGAAGCATACCTGCAGAAAGGAGAATTTACTGCTGCCTTTGGAAGCTGGTGGAAATGTTTCCTGCAGGACACATACATCAATGACAGGGATGTTTCCCTCCACTCTGGAACAAGACAACTACAAAGGAACTCAATCTATGCAACACTTTGGAGAGCTCGATAAATCAACTGAATGCCCCATTAAATCCTATTCAAAATTGCTAATTGCCTGAACTCCATCTACTCCAGTAAATATTAAAAGCTGGCTCAGTAGTTTTGAAAGAAATTTCATTGAAGCAAGAGGAATTAAATCCAATGGGCTTTGGACCAAGTCTGCAGGGTACATCATTAACACCCATCTAGAGTTGGAAATTTTCCAAAATATTTCATTATGCAGTAATTAGTCTAGAAAAAAATTTTCTTTTCAATTCTTTCACCTTAAGTCCATATGGAAACACACCTCGGAGGGGAACATTCACATAAAGATAATTATTCTAGAATAATTATATTTTGGAAAAGTCCAAATGCAAACAAAACCAGGTAAATATTCCCTTAAAATATGTCTTGCAGTATAATGGATTTACATGTAATGGAAGAAGTTCTCTTTGTGACCTTTTCCCAACTGCTGATATTACACATGAACAAAATACTTCATATACAGTCTTTACAGTGCCTGTAGAGACTGTGTGTGTATATATCTTCTATTATATACAAGACCAGAGCTCATTGCTGCCTACCACTGCTGTTACCACTTTCATGATAATTTTTTTCAGTCCCTGCTTTGCAACAAATAGACCCTACTTGGCACATTTGGCCTGCATTTCCTGCTTGCAGACTGTATAACCTTACACTGAGCTATAAGAAAATACATTTTCTGGAACATTTGCAATAGTTCAAACAAGCCATGTAAGCAAGCCTTGGGAAATCACAAAACTAAGCAACTTTATCGCCAGGAAAGAGCCTATAACTTACTGAAAATTACAAAATTTACTTTATAGGAAGAGTTTGTTTGGGAAATTTCAAAGTAAATGTTACTTTTCAGTATTTAAATCCTTTGAATCTAAAATCTGTAAGAACTTTTTACTCACTCAAAGTGTTTTTCCTCTCAAAAAATTATTAGAAAAAACCAGATTTTTCAAAATTTCCATGAAATAAAAAATGTTCTAAATTAAACTTTTTTGAATAAAAATCTTCTACATTAATTCTGAAATTCCTCTATTATATTTAACCTTCAGAAAAATAAAAATACAAAACACACTAAACAAGAAAAAAACAACCAACATAAAACCTAACTCAAAAGAATGTCTGTTTTCTTGTAATTCTTAATAAAATTCAAATTAAAGGCAATCTGTGGTTGATGACCTTCTTTCACCATCACAATAATTACTTCCAAAAATGGCTAACTACATGGGGCTGCCTCCTGTTAGCTAAACTCAGGCACAAGTACAAGGCTCCTTTTACTTTTTTAGAGCAGCTGCTCCTAGAAAGCAATTAACCTGAAGATATGCACATTGTACCTAAGCCTATATAATAATTTTTTATAGTGTCCCTATTAAAACTGATGCAGTTATGGGCATCATAAAGATGCTAAAGAAGAATCTTACCAGGGACTACATGCCTAAAATGTGGTTTAGATTACATAGCTAGTAAGTGGTTTTCTCAGTTCTTTTAAATTATAAACATACTTAATTTTGTTTATACATAAACTAGATCAGATAATGTCTCACTGTCTTCAAGGAACAAGAAAATGCTAAGTGCAAATACAAACCCTAACAGCTAATACATATTAAGTGAACATACTGATTTTGAATCAATTTTGTGTCTTCATAAATTATTTCATATGAAGATCTTCTGAGACTTTAGAAATACCAATGAAATGTTTTTCAACTTTAAAAATTGGGTTGCTGTCTCTTATCTTATATGGTGTTTCAAAACAAAAACAATAGAGGTTCACTGATCAGAGCACAGATTCATGATTCTGAAATGCCTACCAGCAGAAGGCAAACTAAACCAGACTGCAGACAAGCTTTTAGTTAGAGCCCTTCTGGAATTTACAGGCCTAATGGTTTAAAGAAATGCAAATACTTTACAAACAGACTGGACAAATGATTGAAATATCAAAAGCACATGAAAAATGTGAAACTAATAGTATATTTATTCCTAAGGAACTTCAAAGTTTTAAAAAAGTACTTAGGCAATCTTATGCCCAATATTTCTGCAGAATTAAGAGTTATATACTAAGCAACTCTACTTAGGAATAAAAGAAAAAGGTATGATCAAATTCAGGCAAAGTTAAAACAACTATTTCAAAATTTCATAAGTAAGACAACATTGGAAACTGTTCTAAAAAAGAAAAGCTGTTTTCATACTAGCAATCCATAATATTATTTCTCCATCAGCCTTGGTGGATATGACAGTCAAATAATCAGTGTTTTGTTTAGGTTATCTAACTTAATATTGAAGTCCATTATGGCAATAAAGGAAAAAAAAATAAAAATAATATGCTTTTCCTTTCTATTGACCATTCAGTAATACCTTAAACTTTCATTTTTCAAGAACTGAAACTTTAAGTAGAAGACACTACAGATTCTCTTTACACAGAAAACTTAAATTTTTTATTCTATTCCAAATTACAAATGGAGATGAAGCTTAAACCTAATGCTAGGGAAAATATGGCTTGTTGGTTGTGGGGTTTTTTTATTAGGATCAAGAAGACAGTACTTTTTCCCAAAAACTGACACATCACTTTGTTTAAAATTATCCACACTTCCAAAAACCTCTTCAACTCCTATAAAGAGTAACATAACAGAACATCTGACTAATCCAAACAACGTAATACAAGTTGAATTACAATGATTAAAGTTCAAATGATGCTAACTCTTTAATTTCTGGAAGAAATAAAGACACAATTAATTTTAATTAGACACCGTAAATTTTTAAAAAGACACCATAATTTTAATCAGTAATATGCAAAAAAGGTTGTGACTTTCTGATATGAAATAGCCCTTGACTTTCATAATTTTTAAGCACTGTCTTTTATCATTTTGCTGATGTATGTTATATTTTAAAATCAGAAGGATAATGGATGTGCTTCTTAAACTGTAAATTGGGTTTTATATCAGAGACCTGTCAGCACCACGACAGGCTGACCTAACAGTGGTCTTGCATTTGCAGCTCTCCTTCATGGCTGCTTTTCAAGGTGATAGGTCAGTCATTAGAAATGTACACATTTCTTGATCCCTCAGGAAACATCCTAGAGTCCTAACATGTACTGCTTCTATGATCGTCGAAACAGATTGAAAGCAGAGGTATCCTTTGCTGGCACATATATTGTTATTAATCAAGGGCATTTAAGTTTTGGGAAAATAACATAAATTAAAATACAGTTGGTTTCTCTAAGGCCTCTAGGGCAGACATCAAAATTCAGGAGAAATGGTTGATTTCTCAGTGTTACTGATAACTGCAAAACAAAAACAAACACTTATCTCACCTTACATACTCATTAATTTCTTTGCTATGCTGATCATTCCAAGCCTAATGATAATGTTTTTTAAACAAAATGATAGTGTTTTATAAATCTGCTCACACTGGATAAAGACTGTTTTGTAGGTATTATTAAACTTGATTGATCATAATCTCTTGAAGGCTACTGGTATCATTTTGCTGATGATACTACTCTATAATACAACGGGGATGAAAGGAAAAAAAGGGCTCATAAAACTGAGAGCTAACTATTACAGAATCTGATTTCAACTCTGTTTTGCAGACTTCCTTTCTTGGCTTACACAGCTGCAACAATATTTAAAATCCACCTTATACAGAGTAAGCTGTTTGTGTTGCTTTTGAAAATAATAATTACAATTCTTTTGCATCACATTGCATCTTTTTACTGCAAAAAGTATATTAAACTACCTTCAACTATGCACTTGAAATTCATAAAAATAAATTACATGGGAAATGCAGTAGTCACTGCTAACTCTTCTGACAAAACTCGTCCAACCAAGCTCTAAAGTGGTACATATTCTCAATGACATTTATGTTTGCAATCAACAGAAAACACTACCATAATTTATTTTAATAACAGATAATATAAGTGTTCACAAGTAATTGTGCTGTGAGAATTATTTATTAGTATACTTTCAAATTGAAAAACAATAAAAATGTACATTGTACTTAAATTATATTTTGACATTTTGTCTTGCAATATTAATTATCTAACAAAGTGAGAATGATTGAATACATTTTGAGGCTGAAAATACCATAGTAAACCTGCTGTAACAATTTGGCCTGTTGTTTCAACGGGCATTGTTGAATGCATAAGTTTTACATTTTACTGAGCGGCAAATGAATGTCAACATGGCTTTGAGATGAGGTAAAAGAAACTTATTTTGAAATACACTCAAGTAATACAGTATGTAAATTTGTTTGCACCCATTTCAGAATGTCACCACTCTTCTAACAAAAATGTATTTTAGCATGTTCCCAGCTGCATGGCCAAAATACCCTTATTCTTGCTGCAATGTTTCCTTCTTCTCCCTTGCCTTTGATCTAGATATGCTAAACTGTTTTCATGCACTACGTAATCAAAAAATTATATTAATGTTCACAAAAGAGGGATCATATCATTCCCTCAAAAGAAGGATTACATTTCTGCCAATTTAAAATGCTAAAACAGCTCCTCCCAAATGTAAAAGCCGAAATCTTTCCATTGTTGTCACTTTCCCATTTGACATGAAAGCAGTTAAGGATATATATGGAGGCTCTTGTGAGAAGTGAACCTGAATGTCACCTGGAGAATCCAACCTAGACTTTACATTTCTAAGCCAAAAGCCTCTAAACACCATCTTACTAGATAGAGGATGTCACCTTAGCACTGGCACAGGAGCAAGTCCCAACTTCATTTGTTCAAAGAATACGGATAACTGATTTTTCTCTGAAGAATACCCTTCAATCTTTCAAATTCAAGTGAATGAGGGTACCTTCCTGCACTTGTATGCCAAACATGACAAATATAAGTTGATGTGATACTGAATGACACCATATGTTTCACATTTCCTATTCCAGGAGGCACCTAGTCAGAACAGAAATTTCATCCTTTTATGGCAGTTATCCTCAAGATGCTATACAGGGAGCTTAGTGACTAAGCTGTGGATTCCATCTTCCTCCTTGGGGAACAAGAGCTAAAATTCAGGGCTGCACTTCACACCCATTATTGGGATTTGCAAAGCCTCATGATGATTAAATGCCTAATCAAACAGCTGGTACCAGGCTCAAGAGGCAATGCAAAACCACAGGGGTTTTGAAAGAGAAATGTTATACAATCACCATCACAGGGCAAACCTGACTCAAGGCCAGGGCTTCATTGTTGGAAAAGTGCCAATCAGTTATATTTCTCTTGTGACTGGATAGGGAAGAATAAATCCCAGTAACATATGATTACAATGACATTTTATATGTGACAATAAGTCATGTCATACCACACCAAATTAACAGGAAATGTTTTAGTGAATTGTATATTTGATGGCAGCTTATCACATACAATAATCTATAGAAATCAGCATTAATGTTTTATAGGTTTGCATGAATCTCTACCAGGGTTACCCCAGTTAAACTAATCTCAGAACTTTAAGAACAGGAAATGCATTAGGGAAAAAAAAAGCTCAATTTTCTTCTTTGTACTTTTCTAGATCTACTAAACTTCATAATTATGTCCTGATTTACAATTTTTTCATTGACATAACATGCATCTCAATATGGGATATATAATTAGCCTTCAAGAAGCTTTCAAGAACAGATTTGTCTGGATGACTATTTGAAGAATTGCTATAAAACAGCAAGTTGAAATTACATCTACAGAGTAACTGAAGTTTATTCTTTCTCATGGAGAGCTAAGTGAATTGCTATACTAAGATATTAGAAGTAGCAAAATTCAGAATCAATGAAATAGTCCTTATTTTTTCTGACTCAACACCTAAGAATGTTACATCAAAAGAAAAAGCCATTCAAGTCAATTGTTTAGCACCCTCAAGATATCAAGTAGCCATAAAAGTGAAAAATATTAAGGATACTTGCAAGATTTATTTTAAATCTTTTAGAGTGAGAAGAACATTTCATTTTTTAAAACAATAATTATTCTTAACAAAGCAATAACCAAACCAGTGATTCAAAACCAGAGACAATAATATGTCCCAAGCCTTGAGTTGTGTAGTTGCTATTGTGCGTGCTGTTAACTTTTGTAACCATTATAAATTAAGGCAATAACATGTATTCACATACAGAGATGTGCATGTTTGTCTTCTTGGAAAATCAGATATACACATATATACTTAACTTGTAGTCCTATGATAAAAATATCACAGAGAATTAAAAACTACACAAATATAAATACATATTCAGCTGAATTATATTCCTTTTTGACAGTTATTTATGTGGTTAACATCTTAATTTAAAGAAATGAGGATGAAAATTGAAAGGATATTGCTCAAAAAAAAAAACCAGCTTATGTACAGATACATATGAACAAGTTTATTGCTCTTTCACATGATAGCTGGTTCTGAAACCTTCCAATTCTCTTCAGCTCTGAAGAGTGGAAAATGATTCAACACTGGGGCTCTTGTGAGGATTTCTGGAGACCCTGGATGGAATCAATCCTAAATTCACATCCACACAAATTTTAAATTCTAGTCAGGGCTATTAACTCATCTTAGAACAATAGCTCAGGACATCAACAATTTTTTTTTTTAAATTAAAACATTTCAATGTGTCTGATAAGGTGAAAAATAGAAGTTGAAGTTAGAAATCTCAAAATAAATTGATCGATGATTGAAATTATCCACATTTGGAGATAAAGACATAACTAATGAAAGTTTACTCAAGATTCAGTTTTTTCAAAATGTAACATAGGTTTTTTAAAAAGAAATGTTATTGCTTATGTTTAATTTCAGTAGCCTCTTTTTAGAAGTAGTATATTTAGAGAAGATTTATTTAATCATTTAGTTAGCAATTCAGTCCATCAAAAGTTTACATAAGAATTCATCATAACTATGAATTTTCAGCATATAGACTACCTATGAAATTTTCAAAAATCAACATTTGTAAAACCCACATAATTTAATTTTGTAAGTGAGGATTTCAACAACTGCTTTTTCTCACTCAAGCTGTAATATACATCATAACATAATACATCAATATAATATAATAAATCAAATAGTTTTCAATTTACAGAGAAGTAACAGAAGAAAAAAAACCTGTTGATTGTAAGAGTACTTACTTATTGCTTCTTGATAGCTATAAAAACAGCAGTAAAGAACAAAGTATAAATGTATCCTATGTGAATTACTTATTGGTACAGCTTCAAAAAAACAAATGCATTTAAAACAATT
Organism: Passer domesticus; assembly: GCF_036417665.1. Taxonomy (NCBI): domain Eukaryota; kingdom Metazoa; phylum Chordata; class Aves; order Passeriformes; family Passeridae; genus Passer; species Passer domesticus. Next base: position 105,444,132 of record NC_087476.1, on the reverse strand, counting down.
AAATATACTTTAGCCTTAACAAATTAGTGAGAAATCTTACAACTCTGTATTTTAACCACAGATAGAGCTTCAGCACCCTAGTTTTCCTGATTAGTTAGCCCTTTGGTGTGTTACAGAGTCCTTTAAGGGCAAGTTTAAACACTTCTACATTGGCAATATAGCAAAACAAATTGTTCTAATAACATGGAGAATTCCCAGCTGGAGTTTCCTACTGTTTTGTATTCTCCTCCATAGTACCCAACACCACAATAATCAGCTCCTTTAAGGTCTTATGACCTTGCCTTGCTCACAGTTTCTTTGGCTTTCCCTCTCCCCCTTTAGAATCTAGGTTTCAAAACACAAAATACATTTGCGGAAAGAAGTATGGAACAACAAAGTATTTTGGAAGCATTTTAGAGACCATAAGCAAGGAAGCATGTCATATTCTTTAAATATGTGCTAAAGGAGTCCCTTTTGCAAACAGAGTGAGATGGAAGTCAAACACCCAGCAAATTGAAGAGGCAGAAGGAAAATGCTACAATATTAAAAACTGTCAGAAAGGCTTGAGTCATAAGAAAGGACAAGTAACTCACAAAAGCTTTTCTCTTCTTGGTTTGCCTCTTTAGACCTACTAAGCAGAAACAGAACATGATCTGTGAACAGGATTAACCAGGAGAATTTATAGTGAAAATAATATGAATCAGAAAGAGAATAAGAAAAAATGAAAAAATTCTTTATGCTACGAAGAAGCCTGCAATCTTTGATGCAATGAACATGCAAATTTGACAACTATTATCATGTGATAATTGTAAGTCTAATTTGTACACTATAAAGGATGCAAATATAAGGGTAGTCATCACCATAATGAGTTTGAGTTACACTGGTTTTACATAAAAGGAATTATATTATATTATCTAAATTGTCTTTTGTTCATAGCACTTAGCATATTAGAATTTTACAACTAGATACTCTTGTCTTCATTGCATGCATAGACACAAAAATGGTAAATATAGACATACACTATATTAAACATTATTGGTTATGAACAGTATTTTCTGATCAAAGAAATTTTAGCATTCCTGAACAGTAATTTCCTCAAATAATTGAAATAAAATGCATCTAACACAACATATATTTCTAAAATATTATTTTCCCAGGCATTTGCTGATTAGATTTCATCACATTTGTCTACATAGTGATTGAGCAAAAGATTTTAATGTTGCAAAATGAAGCAGTAATCTAAACCCAGCAGATTTAATAGTGTGCATGCAATCTCATTTCTAACTCTTCCAAGTTCATCCTTAAGACTAAATAATAAAAGTTACTCTAACATTATTAAAAATTATAGCACAGTATGAACACACAAAGAAGCAGTAATTAAGATACCATAGACAATGCAGAATCTGAAATTTCCTAATTTTTGTATGCTTTACAACTAACACAGTACTTGTTCCTATGTGCTCTTTTAAAGGAACAAGCAAACAAACAGCTCCATCTTTGGTAAACAGAACAACTCCCTCCAGTCTCTTCTTCTCCTCTACCTCTCATTATCTATGCTGGAATATTAAGATACCTTCATGTCCATGTGGTGCTTGTGTCAGAGGCAGAGAAGAAGAAAAAAAAGAAGGGAAACTGCATGCCAGAAATAAATACCTGGACACTGGGCAACATTTACCAGGAATAATAACCAAGCTTTGTGTCTTCTGCAGACATTCTGCTGTTTTGTCAGGGGTAGGATAAAGCAGAGTTCTGAAAACCGGACAACTTGGGGTTTTTTTGGATCCCACCCTCCCAATATAGGGAGACCAGAGAGCTCTCAAGCATTCACTTTGGCTGAAGGGTCTGTCTGATTCCAAATTTTGATGCAGTATTATTCTGGTAGCTTGCCACAGTTATTCTGCAAGCAAGAAAGGAAATTCCAAAATTCAAGTTTATATATTAGCCCAAGCTGAAGAGAATTTCATGTTACAAAACACACATTATAGCTTATGGGGTTTACACCAAATTAAAGAACTGCTACAAACACTGTAAATGTGACAACTTATTAAAAAAAAGAATGGAAGAATCTATTAAAATGGTAAAAGTTATGCATTCTAAGTAATAGGACTTCTAGCAACACTCTTATTATCTACCAAGCTATACTATGAAGGTTGTAAGGAGAGGGAATGCAAGAAATACTACCATTATGAACGCTCACTTTCAAATACTGCTATCTGGAAAAAGCAAACTTTGGACTAAAATTTTTTATACTAATTCTATGCTAAAAGGTTAAGTTCTTTAAAAATACTTACAAATGATCTCTGCAGATCCATATAAAAGAATTAGTTATGTCTGCATGGTAAAAAAGAATGATAAATTTTCTTTAATATTGCATATAAATTTTCTCATTAGTGTTTATGAAAATGCCTTAGATTGTTCTTTTTAAATTATGACATATCCAAATGGTAAAAAAAACAAAATGTGAGAAATGTATCAAAGTAACTTAACTGTGAATCACCAATCTCTTTGTGAAAATACAAGAACACATTTATGTCTGTACAGTTGTATCAAGTAACTGTGTAACTAAATGTATATACAATTCAGTAATATATATACATAATATTAAACCTAACTAGACATAGTAAAAATTTGATAGACCTATGCTATGAACATCCTCCATTGTGAGCAGAAGGATTATCACAGCACATATTAGCACACTCTCTACCTGCTTTCCCTGAGCTGACACTGAGATGGAACTATCAGTAGCTCTGCAGTTTCTGGCACCAAAGTGTTCATCCACATTCCCCATTATTAACCACAGCAGCTTCCCTGTACTGAACTTAAGGCCACAGCAGCACGAAGTTTTATGTTCCTGCTCATGCTGAAATTAGACATATACCATGTTTACAGACAAATCCTTAATAACCCAATCAGTTTTTAATTTATATCAAGATCCTTGATGATCTGGGTTCAAAGGGACACCTATGATTGTACAGAGCTCTTCTGGCTTCTGCAAGTAAAATGAAGATGTTAATGGGCTTAGAAGTCTACACATCTACAAGTCTATGGGGCTGGGTGGATTCACACCAGAGTACTGAGGAATCTGGCAGAAGACTTCACCAAAACACTCTCCATCATTTATCATCAATTTTGGTTAACTCAGGGAGTTCATTACTGGAGGTTGGCCGGTGTGACGCCCACCTACAAGGACTGGAAGGAGGATCAGGAAACTATAAGCCTGTCATGTGACCTCAGTACCAGGGATGGTTATGGAAGATCTTGGGTGCATTCACATAGCACATACACGACAAACAAGGGATCATGCCCAGCCAGTGTGACGGGTTCAGAAAAGGCAGCTCCCACCTGACCTACCTGATCTCCTGTTATGACCAGATGTCCTGACTAGTGGTTGAGGTAGATGTTGTCTACCCGGACTTTAGTAAAACCTTTGATAATCTCCCATGGCATTCTCTTGGGAAAACTGGCAGCTCATGGCTGGACAGGTGCAGTGTTCACTGTATTAAAAACTGGCTGGATGGCCAGGTCCTGAGAGTAGTGATCAATGGAGTGAAGTCCAGCTGGCAGCTCATCACTACGTGGTGTTTCCAGAGCTCAGTAATGGGGCCAGTTCTGTTTAACACCTTAGCTGATGATCCAGATATGGGGATTGAGTGTGCCCTCAGAAAGTCAGCAGATGACAAAGTTTGGGTAGGAGTGTTGGTCTGCTGGAATGCAGGAAGGCTCTGCAGGGGGATCTGGACAGGCTGGATCAATGGGCCAAGGCAAATTGGATGTGGTTCAATAAGAAGTGCTGCCCCTCTGTTACAGCAACCCCATGCAGTGCTAGAGGCTAGGGGCAGAGTGGCTGGAAAACTGCCTGGCAGAAAACAACCTGGAAGTGCTGATCAACAGCTGGCTGGGCATGAGCCTGTGTGTGTCAAGGGGGCCAAGAAGTCCAAAGGCATTCTCGCATGTATCAGCAATAGTGTGGACAGCAGGATGAGGGAAGTGATCGTATTTGGCACTGTACACTGTGTACACTGTACTTGACACTGGTGAGGCTGCACTTAAAAGTCTTTTGCCCAGTTCTGGACTCCCACTTCAAGAAAGACATTGAGGCACTGGAGCAGAGAAGGGCAGTGAAGCTGGTGAATAGTGTAGAGTGTAAGTTAAGTCCTAAGAGGAGCAGCTGAGGGAGCTGGGGCCGTTCAGCCTGGAGAAAAGGAGGCACAGGGTGACCTTATTGCTCTACAGCTGCCTGAAAGGAGGGTGTAACCAGGGGGAAGCTGGCCTCTTCTCCCAACCAGCCAGTGACAGGATGAGAGGACACAGCCTCAAGCTTTGCTAAGGGAGGGTCAGTTTGGACGTCAAGAAGAATTTCTTCACTGAAAGGATGATCAGACATTGGAATGGCTGCACAGGGAGGTGCTGAAGTCACCATCCCTGAAGTGTTCAAGAAACAACTGGATAAGGCACTCAGTGCTATGGCTGAGGTGACATGGTCGTGATTGGTCAAAGGTTGGACTCAATAATCTTGGAGGTATTTTCCAACCTTTATGATTCTATGGTATCTGTAGCTCAATACAAATAAAGTGATCTTAGAAATTAATAATAAAAGCATTCTGAGAAATATAAATAGCTTTGCATAAAATAACAACTAAACTAAAGAATTTAGTTTAATTAAATAATGAACTTAATTCATTATCTCATTAATAAATTAACAAAGTACAGGCAAATATCAGGTTCTATGTACTTTATTACTTTCTTTTTTCATAAAATACTTGTTAGGAAAAGCCTAACAAAAGTAAACTTTGATTGTACTCTATACCCGTCACTTTAATTCTGGAAGAGCACAGTCAGTAATCAAGCAAATGTAACTGTAAGAGCATTATAGTAAATATATTACTTATTCATAGGCTACACTGAGTATAATTAAATTATACATTCTAATGAAAAGGAGACATTTTTATTTGACATGCTGATTAAAAAATAAAAATAATTTTTGATTTGCAGAAAATACTTCATTTCTTCACAACATGTGGAGAAAACAGAGAAGCTGACATCCTAACATTTTGTCATTAATAGAATATTAAGTTTCTTCACCCTTATTTACATTTTACCTTAGCCACAACAGTGAGAGGAAGTTGTTTATATGTGATTACTGTTTGCTGAGTTAGGTTGTGCCTCTATTTAGTTTTGATCTACCATAAAAGCCATCATTACAACTGACAGTATGGAATTATTATTAACAAACAAGCTAAGAACTGAACAAGCCAGCAAAACTAATTTTCATTTTTATGTCAAATGGGACTCTTTCTATTTGCCTAGATAAATACATTGGTAAAGTACAATGAATTTCAAGAACAAATAAAATACTCCAGTCAATCTACAATGCTGGAAAACCTCTGATTTTTTAAAAATGTTTTATCAGGTTTTTAGAGATAATTCTGATAAATTAACCTATAGAACATTGCAATGGATCCCTAGCTACATATCTGGTGAAATGCAATGGTATTTCATCATAGAAACTGCAAACTATAGTTTTTAATCATTAATGTTTTACTGCCTGAGAGATAAGTTTCAAATTCCCTTAGAAATTTGAATATAACAATACATTTTTTAATAAAAACTAGTGTTTTGGAGAAACAATAAAACTGAAAATTATCCACCATTGGCCTTTCCCTTTACTGAATAATTTACGACAGCCGCACAAATCCAGAAGTATGTAAGATGTGACACCCTAAACACATGTAGGGAAGTTACTTGAGGAGTTCTTTTTTTTTCTAAATATTAATTCAAATTAAATTAAAATATTAGAACATTTTCCTCTAAATTCTGCCTGATTCACATACATATTTATGTTGTGCAATGTGATCTGATCCCAGAGACAAAATTCTCAGTATGAATCACACATTGTGAAAAATATTGTTCAGTATTTCATAGAACTAACTCACTCTGCAAGAATTTTGTAACAGAACAAACCATCTTCAGGATGCCAGTCATTATGAGGTAATAACTCGAAGAATTAGTAGCACACCTTCTGCCATGTAGCCTAAGGATGCTTTGTTTAATTCACATTCACTGTAATTTGTTGCTCAATTATACCTCTGATCAGTTGTAACTGCAGTCCTTTTGGTCAAAAGCAAGCGAAATTTCTACTCGTGCTGCAGACTGTCTGCTGACTACACTATGGAATATAGAGAGGGTCATTTTTATAACTGTACATCACCACCCCACCATAACCACTGAAATAGCAATGAAAGAGTGATAATATGATTACTCTGTGGCTAAGTGCCATGCAGAAGACTGGATACTCTAGATTACCCTTTAGACCTCATCAAAAGAGATTATTAGAATGAGACTATAACAAAAAGTCAGACTGTTATGAGAGAAGAAAGTAAAGAAAGAGTAAATAAATCTCCACTGAGGCTAGTTACAGAATAAATACTGGTTACAGAATAAATACCAACCTTTTCAGCATATTTTTTCTACTTATGCTCCTGACAAATTTTATAAAATACTAATGAAATCATGTTCAAAAAGATGACAAAAACCCAAAAGACTGACTTCCAAAGGAAAATAAACAAAAACCAAGATACACAATACTACATGAGGCTTTAAAGGTTACATATAAAACCATAACTTTGCTTTCATTAAGAAAAATTAAATTTCTAGTGCTATTTTCCTTCCACAGAGTTTAATAAAATAGGTCTAGTTAACTTAGTATTTAAAAACTGAATCTCCCAATTATGTTGGTTAACTTATACACCTAGCTTTGCTCTAACCTACCAATAAAACTGTGTATTCAGCCCACATTTATCCTAATCTCCATCAAATATAATTACAACAATATAACTATGAAGAAGCTAGACATATATATTTCTCCACATGGAAAACCTAGTCATTAACAAACTTCTGCCAACTTAGTCCTAGAGTTGTAAGTGAAAAATAAATAGTATTCAAATGGTACAAAACTCAGAAAGCACTTAAAATACTGCAGTGTAATATTTAGTAGTGCCACGAAGATGTCAAAATTTTACTTGCATTACATAACCAGAAATCTACATAATCTAGAAATGAATAGTAAGATCATGTGGCCCTGTCAAGACAAATTATATTGCTGCTCCTTCTTTCATCATGAAAATGTAATTATATATATTTTTAACTCCAATTTTATATGGTAAATACAGAAAGGTCTGCAGGCTATCAGAGAGAATGAAAGATATACTGTTTACAGAGCTGTAATAGTGATTAAAAATCAGATTTATAGTCTTTACAGTCATCACCTAAGGAATAAGTTAAGCAATTAATCCCCTCAAGAAATGGTGGAGAATTAAATTTTAAAATTATAGAGTGTAAAAAAATTATGTCACTTGATTGTCACTCTCAAGGAGCAGTGAATTGAGGTAGAAATGAGTTCACCCACTAACCCATGATCTTGATGAGATGGAGATCTTTATAAATGTGATGTGTAGCATCTAATGCTACTCAGCAGTCTACATCAAATTTCAAGGAAGGTATTCAGAAACATCTTGACAGGCTGGCAAAATGAGTTGACAGGAATTTCATAAAGTTCAGCAATGGTGAAAGTGAAGTTCTGTACTGGAACAGTTCAGACCAGGCACTGACCAGCTAGAATGCAGCTTTATGGGAAAGATCCTGGGGGATCTCTGTGAAAAACATTTGTGTACCCTTGTGGCAAAGATGAGGTAACTACTTTCTGGGGTACATAAGAGTGCTGAGGGAATTCAACATTCTCCTTTATTTGGTGTTTGTGAGACTGTATTCGAGAAAAAGGTCACAATTCAGACTGCCTAGTACAAGAAAGACATTGATATATTGAAACAAGGCTGGTGAAGACCACCAGCATGAAGAGAGGACTGGAGTACATGACACATGAGGAGAGGGTGAGTGAAACTTTTTAACCTTAAGAAGAGGAATCTGAACCGCAATCTCATTGCTGCCTTCAGTTACAAGCATGAGAGCACAGTAGATATGAGTCAAGCTCTTTGCAGTGTTGCACAACAAAAAAGAAGAAGAGGTAATGGTCACAAATTGCAATAAAGGAAATTCTGTCTAGACTGTAAAAAAAACCTTTTTTCAGAATGCAAGGTCATTGCAAGGTTATCCAAAGATGATGTAGAACCTCCATCCTTAAAGACAACAAAACCCAGGAGGACAAATTCCTGAGCATCCCAACGTAATCTCAATGTAATCCGAATGTAAATCACAGTTTTTAAACTACATGAAAAATGAAGTGTAAATGCCCAGGCTTCAAAAATCCTCTTAGTCTGAATGTTCTGCCCAGCTTTTTATTTTTGAGAAAGATGATCAAATAAATAATTAAAAAGCCACAACTAAACAACATACTCTCCTACAGAACTTGACTTCTATGCCAAAAACCTAAATCAGGGCAGTCAGGCTTTCAAACTTGGTAACAGCTTTCAAAGTGCATTAGTCTTGCTTGCGAACAATTTCCTCTCTGGCACAGCTCAGAGGAAGACATCCATGCTTACTTCATTAAACCTATCAGCAGTGTTTGACACTGAAGATCACCATGTGCTGCTGACTTGCCTGGGAGACTGGCAGAAATGAATCAGTCACCCTGAACTGCACAGGTCAACTCCTATCAGTCAGATTTCAAGACAATTCTGATGGGTGGTTTCTTTCCAGCCTTGAAAACTTTTATTTGTGTGATTGCTACAAGGATTGGTTCTACCTCATGTTTCATTTAACACAAAACTTTATGAGAAGTTTTGAGACAACAGACTTCTTCAGTGGCAACAGAAACTATCAGGTTCCTTATTTTACTTCATTGCTGCAAACACAGATGGACTTGAGGCATTAAAAAAAAAAAGCCTGGAATGAATGAAAGAAGGGTGAGGTACAGTGTGAAAAAGACAAAAGACACACTGTAGACCAAAAACTGCTGTGAGGTTTGATGAGGTACATGTATGTCCTACTTGTGGCTGTGCTAGAAAGGAACGCTTTACCAGGAACATGGGTACACTCTCAATGAAAGACTGTGGAGATGGCCAAAACTAAATCCCTCAGGCCCTCCTGCTTCTTCAGGCAGCATCCCTGCACAAACAGTGCCATCAGCCATCCACACCGGCACTGCCACCTTCTTTGTCTTCCTGTTTTCCAGTTGTACATTGATGTTATTAGCTACATCTTCTTTTTCAGTCTGTTATGTAAACAACTCCAGCTAATGATGACAGACTGAAAAAATTCCTTCTCAAGATTTTTATATTATACTTCAGAAATTTGGAGTTTAAAGGACAAGCATATATATATTACAGGACAACTAAAAAGAAGTTTTTCTTATCAGGATTATTTAAATATATAAAAAACCTCCTCATTTGTGAAGTAAAAATGGGAAATTTTTGCCTTTTTTACATTACATTAAGGTTTATGTTTACAAAATCTGAAAATATGAAAACTTATCCTTCTCAAGTCTTAAGCAAAAGCATGATTTTTTTAGGCTAAAAAGTTAAATTTTGAGAGCTGAATTATGGTTGCAGCATATGTAAAGTAAATCATACTCTTTTGAGAAAAGATCCCAGTATACATACAGGGCTTATAGCAAAAAAAAAGTACTGATACTTATTCCACCTTCTATACTCTTTACAGGGAACATTCTCAGCTATCAGCTTCTTTTCAATTTTTGGTAGTTACAGAAAGCACAACTATTCATTAAAGAGCAACATTTTAATTTAGGTTGTGAATCTACTTAGAACAGTAAAAAAAAATAAATTATATATTCTGAGCAGATAAATTAAGTATCCAGTACTTAAGTCCCAGTCTATTAACTGAACACACAGATCACTAAATAGATGGCTTTTTATAAAAATGTAAACTAGATCTTTATCAATATGTTAAGAATTTATTATGCCATGATAGCTTCTTACCTCTGTAATTCATTCAATTTTATTTCTAAAACAAAATTAGCTAATGATAATTTTCCATAAAATGCCTATCCTTGGAAGAATTCATTTTATCACCCTTCCCAAAATACAAATGGTGATTAAGATCTGGGAAATTAAGTGCTATTTTCATATTATTAATTGTCCTTCCCTTACATAAGAAGCAAACCCACATTAATCTCACATGTTTACTCATAATAAACATAAATTATAAAACCATATTTTTTATTACTGAGCATTGCTAAAATTATTTTGGTCTTTTTCTCACATAGGAACAAAGATATTTGCCTTATACAAAGCAATTGTTCCCTCTATCTGCCTTTTATCTACCACTTAGTTCTGTTTTAAGAACTTACTGCCTCAAGGCCATTTTTCACTAATACTACACAATTTTTTATGTAATAAAATCTTTGATGTACATTACAATGCCTAGACTTACTGGTAACTTTGCAGCTGGAATCTTTGCAAACTAGACAGGTTACTATGATTAGTACCTTCCTGTGTTTTAACTGTGTATCAGAAAACATTCAGTAAAATTTGAGAAATGTTTCTAAAATGCTATACATTTTCATTAAATTCATGTTTCCAAAACATTAAAATCAGGAGGTTCAACAATGGGACCTAACAAACAACAATATACTTCCTGGTTAACTGCAAAACTTAGTGAAAGATTCTTGAAGCCTTAGTTATATGAAATTACTCCTACAGGCTAAACATGGGAACCAATGAGGAAGTGAGAAATTTCTTCTCTGCCACTGTATGAAAATATCTTCTGCTTACTAGTGAAGTTCCAAAAGGATCTGCTTCAGATATTCTGACTCTACAAGAAGTTCTCTTCTGTGCTGCCGAGGCCCCTGTCCTCAACTTTGCTGGTACCAGTCAGTTCACTGGAAAAACACCAAAGTCACTAACGTTCTTGTAGTCCAATACTGAAGTCCAGGCTCTGAGAGAGACTGTGCATTTTCACAACGAAATTATATAACTCAGTTATTAAGTTTTCATCTTCAAAAAATGGCTTCTGACTGAAAGCAACTCAATATTTTCCTTGATTGCCTGATTCATTTGTGATATTGCCATTTTATTTAGTTCCTTTGTAATTCCATCCCTTTTCATGGTGACTGGGTATGCGTACAATTTCTAGAACACCTTCATGAGGAAACAAGGCTCACACATTCATGCTGTGTGTACATTTGCCTGCCTTCATTCCTAAAGATGACCATTTGCTGGTCATTTCAAACTGCATCTGAGGAAATGGCAGTTTCACACATGAACAGCTGACCTTGTGTTTTGGAAATAATGGAAAACAGACAAGGGTGATCCAAACAAGAGGCTTGTCATGTTACTAGACACCAAACATTGTATTAAAAAGCAAAAGAAGTTTAATTTTTGTAGTAATTAACCAGGGAAAAAAACCACCAAAAAAAACCAAAACAAAACCCTGCAGGATATCAGGCTTAGTTTGAATAACTGGCACCTAGTGCAGTAGCTTATTTTCACTTTGTGGGTTTTTTCATATAGTAGCATAATCTTCCATGGTTAGGCTGCAAATTTTATGTGGCTCTAGAGAGTCCTTTTGAAAACACAAGAACCATGACAATATTTTTGAAGATCTCCCTTAAAAACACATCTTATTTCCTTTCTTTGGAAAAACATGATCCAAAATGATAATTTTGATCAGACAGTTTGTAACTTGCAAGAAAACAAGACACAATAATAGCTCCTTAATGGATACCTTGTGAACTACTCTGTCTCTTAGAGTGGGTCTATGGGACCCTGATGTAAAGTTAATATACATCTAAAGCTGTCAGTTAGACAGGGATCAAGAAAACAGGGAAATAGACTGGAAAAACAAAGTATAAAGAAGCCTAAAAATATAGGCTAAAGTAAATAGTATACTACAGAGGATTACAGAATTCCTTCATATAATGAGCATATTACATTAAGTGGAATGTTTTTTAAATGCCCACTAGGTAATAACTTAATATTTACCTTATAGCATTTTCTTAATGAAAAGCTTTTGGCCCATTGAGTTACCCATAGTACAAACCCACAATCAGTTTGAACACTAGCCCCCAGTGTCAGGGTAAATTCACAGAGCTTAAATGAGGCTTTAAGCTCAGGGTGCTCTGTTGTTGGTGAAGAGAATGAGACACTTCAGCATGTTTAGGTGCTGGCAGACATGCTGAATACCTACACAACCCTGAATATAGGGATGTATATGAATTTCCATTCCTCTTTGTAGTTCAGATACTTGAATCAAGACTATAAAAGTGAGGTAACTGACTACTAAAAATGCAGACTGTGAAATTATTTTCTGAAGACAGAAACCTGCTTTCAGGAAGGTCCCCTTAAATAATATTGTCTTCTTTTGCATATTTAGGACTTAGACTACAAGCTCAAGAGGTGATGATTTTGTTAATTTCTGTGTTAAGGACACAGAGGAAGCTTCAAAAGAACTACTGACACATGGGAGTCTACCTGCAGCCCACTGGGAAGAGCATTCAGTTAGGAGTCAGCTGATCTGCATTCAGCCTAAGTAGGAAGTCTAAACAGCGACTTCAAGCAGAAAAAGGTCCTATGAATATCTCAGCTAAAGGAGCTCTCAGAGGAACTGTTTTGGCAATCAGAACAAACGTTTTGCTCAGAAATGCTTAGCTTTGTCGTTGACTAAACATTCATGCCAAACACCCGTAGGCAAGATTTTTTTTATCGATCTTTGAAGAGATTAACTAAAAACTAATAAAACTGAAGAATATTTAATGCTATAAAGGAACAAGAGCTCAAAGTGTTCCACTTGCCAGAAGCAAAAGAATAAATATGATAAAATAAGGAGAATAATCACCTAGATCCTACCAAACAGTGACCTCATAAAGAACAATTAAATGAATATCAAACGGAGGGAAGAAGTTAACTATAAACTGATTTGTTAATGGCAATTTTGTAATTAGCTCTGCAAATATATTTTAACATTTCCACCCAATATACACTTTGTTATTACTGTCTAATGGAACATTGTACAATAGAGGGAGAATTGTTCTATTACTAGTAAAGGATTGTTTGTTTTCTCACGTAAGCTGAAAAATATTTCAATTTTATCTGGTGTCAGGGAAAAGGAAAAATGACAATCCAAACAAAACCAAATGCGTTAAAACCCAGTAATTTCTTCAATAAAATTTACATCCAAAGGTCTGAACACTGTATGCTATTGACCGGCACAGCATTGTCAATGGCTGGCACTCAGTTAACGTTTCAATTATAAAGGTTCTTTTGTCAGATAACAGCAGACAGAAGAGTTTGTGAAATCACCTGCAATCTTAAATGCATAACTCATTGATTTCTTATTGATACACTGGAACTTTACATTTTAAAATTAAAGTGATGGATGTCACACAATTTTAATGCACTATGAATTCTTCATACTAGATGAACAACTGGATGACTGAAAGCCTTCAGAAGCTATCAAATAAAATCTTAAAATTTATACATCCTGAATATGTCCAAAGGCATACTAGAGGCTCATAAAATAATCATGACTTACACAGATTTTAAGTAGAAGGCAGAAGTATGCTAAAATGTTACTTTTGTGGATTTTTAAGAACAGTATGTCTCTCTAAGTAGTTGTTTCAATCTATAATATTTGCACAGTGAAATTTAACTAATGTGTGACAAATTCATATGGGTATGAACGCCAAATTTCTAATAGCATTGCATTGGATAAGTTAAGCATTGGCATAATTCAGAGATAAAACAGACTCTGACACCACTATTACCTTTGGGTTGCTTTAGTTTCTAAAAAAACCCAACGTATCTCCTAGCACAACCAGAGGTTACATATTATATACAGAAATCACTTTCTGAGTTTGACAGACTGCATTACACAGGAGATGAAATCAAGTTCTAGTAATTGTTCCTCTGACCTTTAACTATTAATATAAAACCTGATTAATTAAATGAAGGACACACAAATTAGAGGGGCATGAGATAGTAAAACACTGTATAAAAATATTAAAAAATCAGCTAATACATGCATACTTCCCATGAAAAATATTTCTCAGTCATGCCTTACAAAACTTGAATTCCAAATTATAATAAGCTCATTCCTTTGAGGTTTTTTTTTGTTTGTTTTGTTTTGTTTTTTGTTTTTTTTTTTCCCCAGTAGAAATTTTCATATGGGGGATTCTAATAAGACCTGGGTATAAGCTTTGTGTTCCCTAAAAGTTTTCTTCCCATGGGGAACTGCCCTCCCCCCAAACACCCAGCTGATGAACATTACTGCAAGGGAAATCCTGTGATATAAAAACAGACACCATCTGGAGGAGAAGTAAATAAAGCCAGAGAAAAGGTGAACACAAATAGCAGATGAGTGCAGGAAGAGAGAGATCAATAGACCTACTTTGGGAAGTAAGAATGTAAGTTTTCAACCTCTGTGGAAAAAAAAAAAGGTTTATCAAATTCTGGCTATAAAATAATGTCAGCAAAAGTATGCATGCACCTTTTCCTAAACAGTTAAACAGTTTTATCTGAGAAAATATCCAATACAAAGCAATAATGTGATGTTAAAACATCATCAATAGGACTGTAAAATAAGTCAGGGAATATTTTATTTTTTCCAAAGATTTAAATGTAGACAACTCGTCTTTTCTAGTAAGTATATAATTATTAGCCTTGAAACAGGAAACATTGATCATTAGGTATGTCCCCTAATTCTATGCACCAAGACTTATCAGGAAAGCAAACTAAATCCAAAGCTTTCTGATTTTTTAGAAGACCTCTTACATACTGTTTTAAAAAGGGGTCTGTGATGGCCACACTCAGTGGAGCATCCAGGAATGGGAGAATGCATTATGGGCACACACCAGCTTCAAATGCATGATTTTGAAGAATCCCAGTCTTGCACAGATCCTTGCACCCTAAAACTCCTTAGCCAGGATGTTCCTTGCCCACAAGCCCTTGCACACTCACTCCCTTGCATAAATTCTCCTTCCATGGGGTTTTCCTCACTTCCTTAAGTATAAAAAAAAATAATCCAGGACATAACATTTCATTCCATAAATCAAGGGCTTAATAATACAGCTGTCATTAAGACAAATCTTACATGGAACTAACAGAAAAGATTTCCTATCTAACAATTACTGAAAGAATGAAAAATCTAGTAAACTTAGAGGACCTAATACCTACAGGTATTTTCAAGAACACTTAGTAAGTCCAAACAACTTATGCAGAAGTAGTTCTTTCGTATTATAATGAGATGCAGAGCCGGACAAAAATTATTAAAAATGCTCATGTGATGATGGCAAACCAATGACCTATGTGCATAAGACAGGCAAGAAAACAGTGTACCCTCTGATTTGGATTTAGGCCAGTTTTTGTGCAGAATGCTATGTATTGCCTACTAACCACACAAATTCTCATTAATATGCTTCTGACCAATAAAATAGGCCTCAAACATACTTTCAAGATGTGTTCTGCCTTCAGCTGCTTGTTATGCAAGAAGTTAGCAGTACGCCATGCTTGCTTCAAGGGTTTTCATTGCACAGATATTTTTATGATGTGTTTTATGTTTTAACTTTGTCATGTTGTGCAGCATTTTTGTACTTACTGCAGTATACATTTGTTTAAAAAGCGTTTCATTATACAAAGAAATTGAATCAACCAAAAACCAAGCCCCACCAAACAAAGCTAGTCTGGATCCTAGTCAACTTAATGACATACTCCTATTATGAAACTGAAAACAAATCAGTATTTACTCTTGCTATCAAGATCTTGGCATCATCCATTACAGAAAGATAGGTGAAGAGTAATTTTTTAAAAAGAAAAATCTTACATTAAAACAGACCATCACAAATGTATGAAAATTAAGGCAGGTTTTATTATCACATCAGAATCCTGTTTTGTTCAGAGAAGAGGCCCAGCAGAAATTTCACAGGAAGTCTGACTAGAATTAAATTGCTCTCAGGTGCAATTATTTTATTTGCAGGCATCCTCTCAATTCACTCATAAAAGTTCAAAAATTGCAACTACAAGAAACATTATATTTGTAATGTATACACAGCATCAGAGCGCAACTACTAAACACAGGATTCCATGATTTAGCCTTCAGCACATTGTGACCCCATGAAGGAATTTATAATTTTATATTATCTGGTATATATTTTACATAAGAAACGAAGTCATCAGAGCTCAGTAAATTTTCCAGCAAAAATTATTTAACTATGCTATGAAAATGAAAATCTATGCCAAACTGTTTATATGGATGTCAAGTATATATAAGAATCAGGTACTGCTAGGAAGAACCAGTCAGTCTTTCACGGTAGCTTGTCTATGACACTGTCTAGAAATTTTATCAATGTACCAGTAGTATTGTTTGCTACAATTTTTTTTTTTTTGACTTCACAATAATTTTTATTTCACAATGGTTAGGAAAACTTCATGAAAAAAATGAAACCTCTCTGACCCCTTAAAAGTCTCAGGTAATATATATGCATAGTCCAAGTTAAAGATGGACTATGCACATGTATTACCTGAAGTATCAGTTACGGAAAGAAGGAAAAATTTCATTTCCATGGTACAGACTTCAGTACACTCTGCTTGGAAAATCTGGGAACACAGCCACAGGAAAAGTCATACTGTGTTAGTGATCACCTAGGTCCTCACTTTAGGGAGTCACATTTGGATCCTTTTCTGTTTCTCCACTCCTCTTCCTAATGCACATGCCACTGAGCTACATCTCCTGTGTCCTTCACCCACTTAAAGCTTCCAGTGTTATTTAAGTTTTAGCAGTGACAAGAGGAGACTGTGAGACAAGGGACAGCATCCAGAAGCTGACAGCTACCGACATGGCCAGCTGCTCCAATTCCTTGAAGCATTCATTGCATACTTGGCAGCAGCACTCCCTGCACACTTGCAGCAGACTATATAAGAAGAATTAGCTGCAGCTCAACTCATCTAATAAGCACATACTGCTGCTACCCAAGCACTGATGCAGGCTTCCTCAAGTGTATTCAGAAAGCCAGCCTGAGGTTCATGATGCAGTTCACTGGAACAATATGGTGTTATATAGTTTTTCTGAGGGTCAGAATGGAGTTATGTTTATTACCCCCTCCACATCTTCAGAAAAGCAGCAGATTTATCAAGAAAAACCTTCAAGTGCCTTTTTTCTTGTCCAAATAGAAAGTAAATTAGTCATCACTAAATTTTCTGACCTTAGCAGCAACAAAGCCACAAAGTCACCACAAACAACCAAAATATGGAAGATGCAAAATCATGGGAAAATTCAGGTTTAAAATCACCCTAAGAAGTTTCCAATTTAATCTCTTTCTCCAAGCACGGTTATCTCAGAACAGGTTGTTTAGGGCTTTTTTCCATTTGAGTCTTGAAAATCTCCAAGAAGACTGCACACCTCTGGGAAACCTGATACACTGCTTGACTATCCTCATTGTGAAAAACCTTTTCACCATCATGAACACCTTACTTCAACACACGTCTTGTCCTCCCTAGAGGACATCACTAGAGTGATGGCTTTTTCTTCCTGACAAAGTGACTGGCTTTTTCTTCCTGACAGCTTTCTCACAGCTATTGGGTCACTAGGTCTGTTAAGACATAATAGCATGAGATATCCTGGTAGCTTTCTCTTTTCCAGGCTGAAGTACCTTTCCCCCTAGCCTCTCCTCCTGCAACATGAACTCCAGAACCCTGCCTTGCTGCCTCTTCGTTCAACTCACTTCAGGTAGCATTCTAGAGCACTCCCAATCAAATAACTAGGGAGAAGACTAAAACAAAGGCTGAAGCCTTCACAGAGCACAGGATTTTTCTTGAATGAAACTGAAGATACGAAGTTAAAAGAAAGAACATGTAGATATGTGTCCATTTCTTTGGAAACTATTCTGGAGACTTACTACTAAGAAGGGTGTATGGTAGATGCATTCTTCCTCATCTCTTTCACATTTTCAATTGGTTGGCTCCAGAGGCATACTCAGCTGCATGTAGGAAATGCTGATTTTAGATAACTCCCTATACAGCAAGTTGACAGCTTAAAATCATGTTCAGAGACTATTCTTATTAACTATAGTTTAATAATTTGTTCCAAATTCCTACATTTGCAGTAAAAAAATTTTGGAACTGAAAAATGCTGTCTTCATTCAGAGAAACAAGAGATGAAGGTACCCATATACTCAGAGCACTGCAGGATTTTAACTTGCATGAAATCTGTTAATAGTTTGCAAAGTTTCAAGTAGTTTAATTCCTATGCAAGAATTGACAGAATTTGACAACTATCTATGTAACTATTTCCAGTTAGAATATTTTATTCATTAATTCATAAAAAGTACTTAGTAGAGGAGTTTTGAAAAAGCACTGCCATAATGTTCTAAAATCAATTCATTTTTGCCTTCTCTAAACATGAAAAGTAAAACCTCCCAAGGTCTTTTTCTGTGTAAAATATAATGAGTCAAATGAAGTGATTTAAGACAAGGATTGTCAATCAAACCAGAAAACAGTCTAACCGATAATTTACTTATTAACTATTTTAAGTCATATGAGTGAATTAGAAGATTTACTAGAGATTCAAATGTGCAACAAATTTTCATAATTGAAGCAGCATGATTTCTTCATGCTTATGGTAAGAAAGTGATCTTTTCATCCTCACTGCAACTATGAACAATAATATCAACCTTTCACCACATTCACAAAAATAAAGTGCTGACTTTGAAATATTTTAAAATAAGAGCAGTATGATTGAGCCATCTAGGTTATAGCTGAAAACATAGTATGCAATAGAAGCTTTCTGAGGAAATTACAGTCTTAAGCATTAGTATTTTTTCTGTATATTCTGCTTTTACATTATACTATGAAAGAGGTCATTACAGTAAAGACGAGCATGGAATTGGAAAGGAATATAACCTTATGAGGGGAAATAAAAACCTCCTTGTGTTGAAGCTTTTAATGTTTGAACCTAATGCAACTGAAGTGCCTCATCAATCCAGTGGGATGACTGTGTACTGGCACAAAGGAGAAGGTACGAACAGGCAGAAGACACAGGCAGGGCTGTAGCAGTGACAACTTTTGTGAGTTTATACTGTTTTCAATGTGTATGTCAAGTCTATTAAAATGCCATTAAATTAAAAAAAAAAAAAAGTTGAGCTGCTTCTAATCTAGGTTTAACCAGGGCCCCTGTCCATTTCACTGCAAAGCCATACAAAAGTTCATATTGCACAAAGAATAAATGTTCAGGGATGAAAACAACACCTTTCAATTGTGGTGCAAGTTTATGCTGCTGTAAATGCCTATGGAATTACCCTGCTAGAACTCAGCATCATACTGATTTTAAATGAATTAAGACTGCAATGTTGCCAAGAGGGCACATTCCCCCACACACAGCTTGTGCTGACATTCTCCTGCTTCTCTTCTCATTGCATATATTAACTTAAGAGCTGTTACAGCTGATCCTACTTACTCTATATTTACAAGAAAAAACAGTGTCAGTGCAATAGGAGAGATGGAAGCTTGCAGTCAGGACATGGAGAAGGGCAAAACAGATAGATGAACCTTGTTAAAGCAGAAGCCTTGCTTGCCTCAATGCCACAGACAGCAGTTCAACACTCTGAGCTTTAACAGGCTGGAGTATTTTCAGCAGGATGAGTTCTCTGAGCAGCCAACATTGTACAAATGAGGACACAACAACAGGCAGCAGCACTAAAAAGCCTGAGAGAGGAAGAAGATGGGATTGCCTTCCAGAGCACTGGCAGTTTAAATTGTCTCACAGTGTTCACTGAAGTGTACTTGTAGATTGTACACAATTGCTATTGTTAAACTGGAGAAGTTTCTCCAAGACAGATGTGCTACTTCTCAATATACATTTATCAAAACACTCTAACTTGACATCTATTTGCCCCAAAACACATAGTTTTTTCCAATAACTTAGCTGTTATAATCAAAAGATACAACTTATTTCTCATATTCTTTCCTATAGCCTCAAAATCAAATCAGAAACTTTGACTGCTACAAGGTAAACAACGAAAGTAGTCTTGGTTACACAGTGAGGATGAATATAAATATAACGACAAATCACAAATTTCAGATCACAAACAAATCACATCAGGGTTAAAATGAAACTTTTGCTGAGTTATAATGAGATTATAACTTTTATGAGTTATAACCAAATGGTAAAGGGTAAGAAAGCCCTTCACAACACACATTACTGAAGATGGCTTGAGAGAAGTGTTTAAAGTACAAACATTGAGAACTCATCCCAATACATACAGACTGCAGATTCCTAAATGCAGAACAGAAGAATGAAAATCCAGAGCTGCAATATAAATAACCATTTTTCTGCTTAAGAGCAATTACACTTTTTTTCGGAGATGAAAGCTGTGCCCTATACATAGCTAAGAGTCTCTACGGCTGAATAGCTGCTTTGGTTTTAGAAATCCAGAAAAAAGTTTTAGCATCCCTTCCTTTCTAAGACCATCTAGTAAACCTTCTCATTCTATCCCTGTGGCCTGTTCCTGAAGGCAGTTTCTGACTGATGTCATAGAACACATGAATGTAACACTAATCTTATAAAAGTTGATAGACAGGAATTACCTTTCTACTGTTTCTTTTAAGTACAAAAATGAATCCTGTCCTTGAAAAAGTGCTTTTACCACTGGTGCATTACAGAAAAGTGGAACATTAACACTTTATTCTCTTCTTTAGAGTTGCAGAAAATAGGAAAATATAATCTAGAGAGGATCACAAGTGAACCAAAATATCTTCCTGCTGTCTACATTCACGTTCAGACACTTCTATACTGGCTAGTCTATACATTATTTTTTAATTGTGTTCCTAATTCTATATGCACTACCTCTGAAGTAAGAACACATAACATTCTTGATTCCACCAGAGGACAAAACAATTAGAATGTAAATGTAGCTTGTTATTATAGAAGACCTTTATTGAACCTTGCTTTTAATCTAAACTGCTATATAAATTTACAGTATTGGAATAACTTAAATACTTTATTCAGTTCAGGAACATTTTTGGGTGAATATTTAAGCATTGTATTTCATTAAGCGAATTTTGGATTTAGTGAGAACTGAGAAAAGTCTTAAATACTGTATCTACTTAATTTCTGCACTTACTACTGACTATGAAAGCAGACTTTATTCAGGAACATTAATGAAAAACAGCTTAATAGAACACTCTTTGCCCAAGCAACGTAAAAGAATTCTGGAACATTTACTACAATATTTACAGTCATATATGTACAATGGTAATCAGTTAAGACTCTACACTAAGAGTTTAAGACTAACTACATGCTTGCACCAAAGGCTATTAATCAATACCTCATTGTTTGACCTGGAGATGCCAAACACGTTTAACCCTGTGCCTTATCATGCTGTTAACAAAAAGAATTACCATGTTGTAACTAGATATTCCTGCTGTGCTTTCAACCCTCCAGTCAACTCCCAAGCCTTCCATGAGAACTTCATCAATGATGTCAACCTCTGACAAGTGAGTACTTAATAAATCTAAAGCTCCATTTAAAAAGTAGTTGGATAGGTAAAAAGCAACTCCCATTTCTGCACAGACAGCATGACAGTGAGATATTCATTTTTTGCACACTGACTGGAAATTATTCTGGTGGTTGCCTGACCACAGATGGAGCTCTTGCAAAACAGAGCCCTGGCACTGTGAATCTCCCAAGACCACTAAGAGTTTCAGAGCTTCCAACCCAGTTATGAGTAGAACGTGTGCAGCAGGTCAGAACACTGTGAACCTGAGCTCTGACAGGCTCAGACAGCAGGCAAGGGGCCAGGTGAGCAGAGCAGAAATGAAACACGTTGCCCGGAGGGGTCAGGCAATTCCTGATGTTGGGAGGTTTCACAGTTTAGCTAGGAAAACCATCACTGACCTGATCTGAATGCTGGTGACAGGCCCACTTCAAGTGGGAAGTTGGGTTAAATGATTTCCAGATGTCCATGACAAAGAAAACAATATCTGTTATTCTGTGAGTAGTTGCAAAGGCAGCAGATTTACCTGTATGCAGTTGCTTAATGACAGTATAACATGATTTAATGTTCTGTTCATGTTTAGGAAGTTAGAAATGCAGCCATAAAAGTTAATATTCTATAAATATTTAAAAGCAAACCTGAATTCTGATTAAACTCATAGTTAGTTATTTTCACAAGTCACAGTTCCTTTTTTAAAATTAAATATGTATTTCTCAAACTCCACCAAAACGGCTGATTCTTCTAGACAAAATCATCTTCTACATATGTAGGTGTAAACAACCATGTGCAAATATCCATTAGTTGAATTTTTTCCAGAGAACAGGAAACATATTTTAAAAATTAATCCTAAAGGCTGCTGAAGTATTATAGTTCATTCCATGCATCACTAGAATAAAATCAAACAAACCAAGCCATCTTTAAAACAAAGGGATTTTTTGGTCATGTTCACCTTGTGTTTTTCCAAGTAAGGTGAAATATGTTGTAGTTTTACTAATTAGGAGAAAGCTTTTTAGCTTTTTTTTTTAGCATTTAGTAAAAGTCTACAACTTTTACTCTATTTAACATTTCTTTAAAGACATGCTTGTTTGGGTTTTTAAGAGGATGTTCTTGCAGAAAACAAGATCAGAGAGACTGCACCAGGAAGATCACTTCAGCAAAACAAAGAGAAATAATGTATTTCATAAAAGCTGTCAGAATACTCTAGATTTAAAAAAACCCTTGAGGACTCAAGCCTTTGCTAACACCTCGAACTGTGTCCAAATGAAGAATACAATTCAGGAGTTTAGGCAGAGATGTATGGTAATATTACCTCATCCACTCACATGCTGAACATCTGTACTCTGTACTAGTTGGCTTTTTAACTCCTAAATTCTGAAAAAGGTATACAAACAAGACAGTATAAAGAGATTTGAAGGGCCTTTATAATACTGTTTTAACTCCCAAGCCTCCAAGTCCACGATTAGAAATTGTGACTGTGACTTGTTGGATCAATTTCTCTGTCTTTGAACTACCAGTTGGAGAACTAATGTTTGTTTGTTTAGTATTCTCCTAGATAGTGTGGAAGCTTTTCCTTATATTTCCAAGCTTGTTTTAAGAAATCTACTAATCTATTTTCCAGATCTCCGCAATCCTATGTGACATTCACACCAATTTTATACACTATGCCAGTGTATTAAAACTTTTGAGAAATACTGCATTACCACTTGACAGCATTTTGCTGAGTGGGAGGCATTAAGCCTCACACACAATTCCACAGGCTGACACTTTAACAGGATGTGCATTTCTAATACAAAACCATACAAAAAACCCCCAAAAAACAAAAAACCCCCAAACTTGTGGCACCAAAGTAAAGCACTTGGTGAAAGCATCACAACTCCCACAGGCACAGAGATGATTACTGCACTTGCGGTAATACTATTGCAAAGTCTGAGGGTAATTTCAGCAACCAGCAAACTCCAGATAAGGCATTAGCAACTTGCACACCTTCCAGACATGTTTTATAGCTCTAACTTGCTATGCTTCTTGGACAAGTTGAGTTAATTAGTACCACCTCTATGCTGGCAGCAAACGTACCACGCTGTTTTTCATCATGGCTTTAATACTGAAACCCTCACAGGCCTGCTGCTTGTCCTGCTGCTGGTCCTTCTTCTCCCGCCGCTGGGGCCGCCTGTCACCGGCGGGTTTTGAGGGACCCGGACGCCCCTCCTCCATTACCATCTCCCCACCGGCGCCCACGACGGACCAGATGCAAATAACGGACTGGAAAAAACAAGCGCACATCAGCGTCCCGAGCCCGGCGCCTTAGAGCAGGCAGCAGGTCCAGCTTCGCTCCCTCCACAGCCAGCGGCATCCTCACGGGCCGTGCCGCGCCTCCCGCGCCCCTCACAGGCCCCCTTTGCCTGCCCCCAGCCCCCTTCGGCATCCTCCCAGCTCGTCCCCCCCGCACTCCGCCGCGTCCAGCCCTGCATCACCACCTGATGTCCTTGTCCCCCGGGGCGTCCTCGCCCCCGCCCGCCCGCCCGCCCGCCGCTGTCTCCCCTCCGCCTCGGGCCCTGCGGGTCCCTCTCGGGCTCCGTTGGGCACCTGCCGGCGCGCGCGCTCCCCCGGCCGCGCGGCCGTCGCCAGGCAACGCGTCAACAACCCGCCGGGGGAGCGGCAGGGCGATCGCGGGTAACCCCGTCGGCACCGCCCGGTCCCGCACAGCTGTACCTACCCCCGGTGCAGCGTACACCGGGGCGGCGGGCAGCAATTAACGAGAAAGTCATTAGCGGTGTGTGGGGGAAAGGTGAGGCGGTGACGCGCGAAGAGCGTGTGCGGGTGTGAGCCGGCCAGGAACTACGCTACCCAGAGAGCCCAGCGTGCGCCTCCACCTCCCTCACTGAGGCGCATGCGCGTTCAGGGCCGGCCCACCCCCTCCGCCCGCGGTCGCGCGACCCCCCAGAGCGGCTGCGGGGGGAAGCGCTCGAGCGGGGGGCGCGGCCGGCACGTGCGCGCGCGTGCACGCGCCGCCCCCCTCCCGCCGCCGCCATGATCGGTGAGTGAGCGCGTCAGGCGCGCCCGGATGCGGGTCCGCCCTTTCCTTCCCTTTCCTGCCCGCCCCTCGCCTTCCGGCCCCTGCGCTGCTGCCGCCGCGGCCGCTGCTGTGGTCCCCTCTGCTGTTGTCGCCTCTGCTGTCGCGTCCGCGGCCCCGGGGATTGGCCCGGGTCCCCTCGGCCCCCGCCCGTCTCCCCCGGTGCCTCGGCAGGGCGGGGCGGGCTGGGGCTGCCCTCGGTCTGCGCCCGCTGCTTAAAGCGCCTCGGTGTTAACCATCTGCAGGAGCCGCGGGGGCCAGAGTGCTGGGAAGGGGCAAAAAGTCTGGCCGGGCCTTGTGACTGAGGTCATTTTTAAATCGCTTTTTATTCTTTCTCAGTATATTGTAAATGCTTCTCGGCAAGGTGTGTGCGATCAGCTAACTTTTTTTTGGCCTTGCCAGCATGAATACGTGTTATTAGTCTGGCGTGGTTCCTGGTGGCGACCTGGAAAAGAAGAAACTTTTGACACCTCCTGGTGTTGGGGGTGTGACCCTTTGGTCCTTGAGCTGCTTTCTGTGCCATCCATTGCTGGTGCCAAGCGTGACTCGGTTGTTTCAGCAGTGGATTTTCCTCTCTTCCTTGAAAGATTAATCCATATCTGGGGAGTTCAGAATTACGGGATCCGTTTTGTAGCTTTCCTATTTATTACACATTTCATCTTGCTTTTACTTACTCAGTTTTGAGAATTATTTAAATTAAAACCTATAAAATGTAGTGGATGCACATGCATTTTAGCAACTTTTTGCTGTCCCCAGGCTTGCTGTTTTATCATCAGTATTGGTGTCATAGTTGCTGTCTACTTAAGATCTTATGAAGTTGAAAACTGTGCATTTAGTTGTGAAAATATTTATTGTTTTTTCCAAGAGTGCTGTGGGTCTTTCAAGCATTCAATTTTTTTTCGTAGCAGTATATGATTGCAGGTGTATAGCTAATGTTCTTTCACCTTTGCTAAAGCTAAAAAGAAGATTATAAACAGTTGTCCAGTATTTTCACTCTGTATACATATTAATGCAAGTGATCTCTTCCTAGTTGTGGAATTTTTCTTACAGGACTTTGTAATTTGAGCTACTTTTATCCGACATGGTAGAGAACATTTTAAGTCTTGGCTTAAGCAAAGCACAGAGGGTCAGGTGCTTCTATTTTGCATTGTCATCTGCTGATCTGATGTATTGCTGTAGTATATAAAATACATGTGTTTGCAGAACTGCAGTGTGTGTTTGTTTTTGAATCCTTCAGAAAAGTAAGTGGAGTGTACCTAAGGGACTGCCCATGTGGTTACAGAGCTGTTGCCTCTAGCTTCACACTGAAATCTAAATATTTACTTACTGCTCATGAATATAAATGCTACATGACTGAGGAATGATAATTTTATTTTCACTGTGGCAGACGGAAACATTTGTGAATATTGATTATGAAATGTACAGACCAATTAGTTGCAAATTTAAAAACGCAGCTTTACATGAGTTGGAGCTGCCCTGGTTTAACCCCAGCCGGCAGCTGAGTAACACACAGCCTCTGGCTCAGCCCCTCCTCCCCTGCCTAGCAGCAGGCAAAATAAGAACAGTTTAATAATTGAAACAGAGTAATAAAAATACTGATAATACTGATAATGCTAATGATGACGATAATAGTAATGAAAATGAGAGAGAGGAATAAAACCCAAGAGAAACAAGGGATGCAGAATAAAATTGCTCACTGGTCACTGACCAATGCCCAGCCCTTCCTCCAGACCAACTCCCACCAGTGTGGTGTGGAATATCCCTGTGGCCAGTTTGAGTCAGCTGTCTCCCAGTTTCCTATGCACCTCCTCACTGACAAAGCATGGAAAACTGGAAAGTCCTTGATTTGGGCTAAGCACTGTTTAGCAACAACTGAAACATCAGTGTGTTAGCAACATTATTCTCATACTAAATTTGAGATGCAGCATTGGACCACCTGCTAAGAGAAATTAACTCTATCCCAGCCAAAATCATGACACCCTCCCCCACCCCCCAGAAATAAAAGAATTTTCTTCAAACTATGTGACGTGGAGACCCAGTCCAATATCCTGCTTTGAGAATTTCTGAAACTCTCCTCTAAACGCTTGCGAGCTGGGAATGCCATATAAAAATTTGGGGGCAGGAGGGCAAGGGTGAGATAATCATCTGCCCATTTTTTAATCTGGGTATTCAAAATAATTTTCCTATGAAACACATGGTATGTTTTCCAAAATGTTTCACAGTTCCATATCTCTAGAAATGTCTTATGTCCTCATAAGTTAATGCCGTAATATACTTGTACACATGATAATTCCTTTAATTGATTTTTAAATTTTCTATCTTCTTTCTTTTTTCTGTTTGGTTCTCACAGACCAGGTCATATAGGTCATTGTGCACATTCAGGTTCTTTACATGGTAATTTGAATCTGGACTGAGCTAGTTAAGTGACATAGCTTGTCATAGCTCTGCTTAGGGGCATGGTAGGTTTGGGGAGTTGTTCAAGGTGAGTTTTTTAAGTTTATTCTTTATTTTATTTATTTGCTTACCATTGGATCAGCTGAAAACTGGTGTTAGTGGAATGGAAGTGACAACCTGCAGTTGGATTGGCTGATCTATTTCTTAGTCAGTTTCCAAATGTTGTAGTTCATGACTGTCCCACTCCTATATTTTGATCAGTGCTAAAATAATATGACGATGGATGATCTTGCAAAATAAGGATAAAAATCCATCAGGTTTATCTGATGTAGAAAAATGCATTGGTATCCTTTTGCCTGTTTTATTCTTGACCCTGGACAAGATGGAGAAAGAATTATTGTTCACTTTTTGAAGCAGACTGAAACCTGCCTGATTGTACTAAACTGGCTTTTAAGCTGTAGCTCTTGTGTTGCATAATTTTTCTTAATCAGCATGTTCATGTCTACATTAATATTGTTAAAGCTTGTCCCAGGAGAAATTGTAGCACCAAAGTTGTTTTTTGAAGCATATGGAAATAACTGAAATGTTTGCCATGATATTCCAAATTCTCTTAAGATAACTAGAGACAAAGAATCATTTGAGTTCTCCAGCTATCACTCAAATATTGAATTTGATGACAGTGAACTTAAGGGTAGAAATTAATGAAGAATTAATCATGAAACTGCCTTTTATTTCATGCCCTTGAGCAATTTGTACAGTAGTAGGTGGTATTTGTGCTGGTAAACATGCATCTTTTCTTGAACAAGGCAGTCTTATTAATGATTTCTCATAAATTCAGACAAAAGATTGCATAAATAACTTGTCACAGTTATGATGCATTAGGTACACATGGTAGCTTTATATGGTGTCTTTTTTACAGTGGCTACATGCCTATAAAGGATAAGCCACAAAATCATCAGCAATTACTTCTCCATATATCACAATGGCTTCCAAAACAGTGGCATCATAAATTATGTGCTTCAGAGAAATTAACTCTGCTGTTTTCCTGGGTTTTTATTTCTAACTATTTTTTTTTTGGTTTTTAATGGCAGAAGCTCGCTCTTGGACTTCAGAACTATTTGAGGCTGTCTGCAGAATGTAACACCTCTATTCATGCTAGCAATTTCAATGATGGAAATTTTAAAACTCTGACTCTAAAACTATTCAAAAGCTTTCATGCCCTCAGATAATCTCTGAAGTTATAACATTATATGTCAGTATTTTCTTCTCCATTTACCTTTGAAATAGGGAAAACAATGACAATGATATACACATATCTAAAAAGTATGATGGGTCATTGCCCATTAAACATGTCCAAAATAAATTGTCTGGATCCTGCAGTTTTTACCATACCTTTTGGCTGTATTCCTGTTCTGATTGTTGAGGAAGACTTGATTTTCTATCCTTGGCTGGTTTGAGCTAAGTTGAAGTTACGAAAGGCAGGTGGTTACCAAGTGAACATTTTCACTTAATAGCAAGTGCCTTGCTATTAATGTCTTCCCTTTTTAACCCTGATTTTGGAAATCTGACCTATGGGATTGTGGTTTTTTTTTCTGAATATGTCAAACGTTCTTTCGTTATACATTATTTGTGCCTATAGCATAGATCTGTTGGTAAGAAAACAAGTAAAATCTTGTTTGTGCTTTGTTTTATTCCATGGGTTTTATTCTTCTTTCAACATTTCCTTATGATTTGTGGACACAGTTTGTTTTTACCTCGAAGCTCTAAGCCTAGACCCCTCAGCCAAGAAAAGAAAAAATAAAAGCATTAAGAAGTTGATTTATTGTTAAGGAATTTCTGAAGCTGATAAAGATGAATGAATATCCTAATTGAGGAAAGAGCTTGTCATTACATGGTGGTTTAAAGGACAGCAAGGTTATAATGTATTAATGTGTATAAAATGCAAGTACAGATTTTTAGAGAGCAGTTGCAATCAAAAGCTGTTGGTTGTGCTGTTTTTTGTGAAGATGGTATGAACAATGTATTTGTTGCCACAAAAGTTGGACATCCTCCTTTGCTTTAGTTTATCTGCTGAGAGTGGGATTTTGCGTACTATGTAAAAGTAGGCTTGTGCACTAAGCTTGATGTTGATGACATAGAAGGGCACTGAAGCAAATTCATTTGCATTTGTAAATTGTTTGCGATACATGAAAACCACAAACAAAAAAACAAAGTTGTCTTTCCAGTAACAAAAATGTTCTTGCTTTGTTCACCACTGTTGTGATGATAGTGTGATTATTGTTTTGTTAAAAGTAAAACTTTTCTATATTATGATGTAGTTTCCTACTTCCTTTTATTTGTTTGGTGGATTTTTTTTGTTTGCTTTTTGTTGGGTTTCGTTTTTTTCAGTGTCTTCCTGTCTGTGCTACTGTTTTCTATATCTTTTGTTTAGCATTTCTAAATGTCTTGCTCTTAGTTCATTGATTTTTTTTTTGTTTAATTAAATTTAGCCAATAGAACTGTCTTGTGTCAGATCTAATACTTCAGATTTAATAACTTTCAGTGTATAGACCTAAGGATATTTAGCTAAATTCACAAGAATCACAAAAAACTGAGATGCCTGGGCTTTTTTAGGCCCATTGTGTGAGCTATTTCTCTAAGACATCCTTTCTGTCAGAAGGAACATTTAGACCCTCAAAGTTCAAGGAATAGTGTTCATCTGCTTTTTGTCATAATAATTTTACATGTGTATTTTCATTTTTTTTAAATGTGCCAATCCAGTAACGTTTTGGTAATGTGCTTTGATGTCATGGCAGAATTATTTTCCATTTTCTTCATTGGTCTTAAACTAAAGGACTGTTCAGCTGGAAATAAAAGTGGTTCATATTGGACATCATATTACATCTCTGGCATATGGTTCTCCTTTCAATTTATTATTTTAAATTTTTTTTATGAGCTGAAATACTTTTGGTACATTTATGTTTACATTTTTTCCCTTTTCTGATTACAGTGTCCTCTGTGGAATACTCTCAGTGGAAACATATGTTCAGAACTTCAAAGTAATTACGCTATTACTAAAAGCTTCATAATTAGATTACTGAAACTAAATGTTGAAGAAATTTGATTTTCTTTTATCCAGTCATATCAATTTCATTCCAATCTGCTTTTTGGCTGATTGAAGCAACATGGTAGGACAAAGTCAAAGCCTAAGTAGAATTTGTTAAGATTGGCATAGACCGGTTCCAAAAGAAGAAAAGGGAGCTTAGAGCAGTGTTTAGTCTGAGAGCAAGATTACAAAAAAAGAAAACATATATTGCCATTTTAATAGTAAATTTTTAGTGGTAGGTACCTCTACTTGAAAAACTGGATTTGAATAATTCAAGCATGACCTTGTCTCTTTGTGATAACTGACCCTTTTTCTCACAAGTAATGGGTCCAGTTTGTGTCTAAGCTACTTTGTTTACAAAATATTGCCCTAATTGCCTGTTATCTTTCTTTAAGAGTGAATTTGTTGTTGTGATGAAATGGGTGTAGCTTGTGTTGAAAAAAGCTGTTCACTTCCAGGAACTGCTACAGTCTAAGATATTGATGCAGCATCAACAACAACCAAAAAACCCAACAACAAAAAACCTAGTTCTTTCATTTTGCTCTAGCACAGTTTGGGCACAGTACTTTAAAAATATTTAGTCAGGTGTACAAGAAGTCATCAAAACCTGTAACTGTAGAACTATACCTCATCTATCTTTTTTTTTTTTTTTTAGCTCATCTGGAAAATATGAGGTCTTTTAAGAGCAGGAGGTGTTATCTTAATGATCCTGAGCAAAAACACTGTGTCTGTTAGGTCTCACAAGACCCTGGTGTATTGGTCTGTTGACTTGCTTCATATTTTTTCTTCAAGGTGTATGAAGCTACAGGTTAACCTTTAAATTGATTCTTTTTTACTCACTTTACATAATTTTAGAATATTTTATTCACACTAACTCTGCTACTGTTTGAGATTTGACCTTAGCTTGGTGTGTGCTTTATGTGAGCAGTTGGTGTTCTGAGGCATATAAATTTGAAACTTGGTTAATGATTAATGTTTTGAATTTTTACATTTTTGTGGTTTGTTTTCATAGTCTACTTTTCATTCTACCTGCCCTTATTATACACAGTAAAATAGCAGATGAAACTGAAAAGTTTCTTTTACAGTACTTCTAACAATTTCCATTAGAATTATCTTGATGGAAGCAAATATCCCATCTGGTTTACTTTTTAACACAGCAAAACTCCATAGTGAGCTGTGTGCTGGAGCCTGGCTGAATTCCATACAGCAAGGCTCTTGGCCCTAAGCAAGATGAGCACAATCTGTTTCCCTTATTTCTAATAAAGGAAAAGGAGAGGTTTTTCATTTGCTTCTTTGTTGCATTATGTTTACATTTTATGCCTCCTTTTCTTAGAATAGCTGCTTTCCTGCTGTTATCCTTTTTTTTTTTTTTTCTTTCAGTACAGGTAAAATGAAAACACATTACAGCCTTATAAAAGTACTGAGTGCTGCTCTGAAATGACATTAAAACTCAAAAAATTCAAGTATGGCATGATGCTTTGGCCACATCAATCTCATAGAACACCTGAAGCTCAGGAGAAGTACTTCTGGAGCTTTTTCCATTGTCTTATTCCTCAAATAAATACAAGACTTAAGTAACATATACTAAAATCAATCAGTCACACAGTTGATCCTACCACTGCTCTTAAAGTTTACCTGTGCTGTCCAAATGCAGCTTCCTTAGCCCATAACTTTATGTGCCCATTTGTACCTGAGAATTATTGAGTCACATATACTTAATACCGGCTGATTTTACTGTGGGTGTATGCAACTCTGCTTAGGAGTTACGAATTTGCACCTCTGAATTAGGCTCAGAATTAAATTTGCTGGTTTTTGTTATAGATACGAAGACAAAAATAATTCCACATTTAAAAATAAGCTTCAGATACTTTAAAATTATATTTAAAACTATACAGTTATTGTAATATTACATCAAATAAGTGAACATTTACTATATTAACGTACTATCGCTTTTGCAGAGATTTTGAATTCTTGGGTAATATCCTGATGGAAAGTCATGTAACTTGCATAAAAGTTACATGCTGTTTTGGGACACTGGCTTCTTAAAATTGTGTCATGAAAACATCTGTGATTTTTTTATTTTCCTTCTCATTTGTTTAGAGATTTACATTAAAAATGCCAGCTAACACTCAAATACTACAAATAATCCTTGTTTGTGGTATCATTTGTATTTGGTGACAGACTTGAAATGTTTCTCATGTTGTACTCCATTTCTGAAAGCCTGGCATTTCCCTACTTTGATCTGTCAGTGACAACAGGTCCATTCCTGATTTTTCAATATTAAGAAGTCAGTAGTTCTTTTTAATGTAAATAAAATTGAAAAAAATAAGCACTCTCAATAGGTAATAATAGAACTATTGCTGTAATTCTGGTAAGAACCTAAGATGTCCTTGTGTAACACTATGTGCAATGAGTATTTAGTGCCAATTCCTGTTTCATTTCACGTGTTATATTAGAACTGTTCATATAATCAGTTTCCTGAACTAGGAAAGAAGAGAGTGGGCAATAAACCAATTTAGGATACAATTGCAACACATAAAAAATGCAATAGTTGATTTCATGTGAATAAAACTTGAAATTTAGTTCCATTCTAGACATGAATTAAAAGAGGCAGCCCTTTGAGGATAAAGGGAGCTGTGCATAGGGAGCCTTTTAATTTACTTTGCCAATTGTGCAAAGGGGTCATTAGGATAAAAAAGTCAACATGTGTGGGTTTCTTGTTCATTTAATCTACATGAAACTGTTGTGCATATCTACTTGCTGTGTGTGGGTTGCTAAAGAATCTGACTGTTAACAGTGATGTTGCAGTCAAATAAGAAAATGCTGATTTCTTCAGAAGGCAAGTTTGCATCACTCCTATTGGTTTCCATATGGATTTAAAAATCAACTATCTTAGAAGAAACAAGTGTCTTTTTGACAAGGCTTCTCTACTGTTTCGTCCATAGGACAGTAATGAAATTCTGTTTGTCTTTGGTGTTTATGTCAGGAAACACAACCTTCCTGGGCTACTGTATTACTGAGTAGGGAGTGAGTGAGAGACACCAGGGAATTGTTACCATGTAGATACAAAATCAGTACCCAAAAGCCTGACCTTCTTTGTTTTCCCCAACATTATCAGGACAAATTCATCTAAAGTTTGTCTTTAAAAGTATGTAGATAATGTATGTATGGGATGATGATACAGCCACAAAGACAGCCTCCTTCCTTCTGTTTTGAATGTACAGCAGTGAACCACTTGCACTCACAGAGGCCCCTGCACCTCTGAGGCTTTGCCCTTTCAAGCTTTTATGTGTGTTGGACGCTGACTGCAAATTACAACAAGCCACTCTGTAATACCTTATTTCTTAATACCAAAATGTGCTTGGGGGGGACAAAGCAGTTAAAACATTAACTGTGTTCTCTCGTTACTTTAAAAACTTAAAGATGGATTTTGGATTTTCATACAACTAGCATTTTTTGTGCATAGGGCATTATTTTACTTAGAGAGCAAACTAAGCTTTTGAAGTGGACTTACTTGCATTCTTCGCCAGAATTAATTAAGTTTGTGAGGATAAAGCTGATTTTTCCATGGTGGTTTACTGATGCATCAAAGCTAATTTTTCCATTGAGTAAATTACAAAATGAGTGTCTAGTCCCTATCTTAATGTGTTTATATTGAAGACCATTTTTTCCTGAATCTGTCCATCTAGTTAGCCCTGTACATTGAAATCCAAATGCTACTAATACATGACATAATTCTGTAAGAACCATCTATTGTGTGACCATGAAGTCTTGCGGTCTTTATGTATCCTAATTGGCGTCAGTATGTTTTACTATAGTTAAAAGTATTCCAATTCCAAATCATATTTTTGCATCATAGATATGTTTAATGGGATATACTTAGTTTAATCCTTAATTGAAGTAAAATATTCTTAAAATGGTCTATTTCAGAGTAATGAGAGCATAAATAGCTTTTATGCCGTGTAGCTAAATTAATGGAAATGTGACACTTCAAATCTGCAGATAAACCAAATGTCATTAGATAGATGAAGTTTTGTTGGTTTTACTTATCTATTAAATTAACATCAACTTTTAGGAAGGAATGTGGAATTCCAGATTTAGCCTGGAAATTGTAAGGATTTAAATTCTTTAGGCTTTAAGAGTCCATGGTTTGCGGTAGGTGGCTTCTCATTTTGATGGTAACACTGTTTTTCTGACTTTCCCTGTTAAGTTATTTCAATAAGAATGATGCCCTAAGAGTGATGCCCCTGTAGTGAACTAAGGAAGTTGCCATGAACTATTAATAACAGGCCGAGTTGAATGTGATTTTATAGCCCCTTAAGGAGTTGGAGTAATGTCCTCTGTAAAACCATTCAGTTCACCTGATCTTTACACTGGAAACATCAAAAACATATTCCTACTTGTTAACACTAAAGGGGGGAAAAGGTGACTTGGGAGTGTATAATTTTGTGCATCATTGTTTAGCCCTCAATTATTTTTAAAAACCATGAATGTCTTAATTTCAACTGAAAACAGTAAGTGCATGAAGAACTGTAGAATTGGTGAAATGCACAAAATTTGTTGCCATTTTAAATACCTAATAATTAATTTTTTTCTCTAGAACATTACTTTTGAAATTACTTTAATAAAATTAGCTTTTTTTTACCTTTATTAATATTTGGCAATATTTCCATATTTTTCAAATTTTTTTTAGTGATTTGTCACTTAACTGTTTAACTTAAAAGCATAATGATCTTTAATATCCAACTTCAATTTGGCTGGTCACCAAAAAGTGTAATTAAAGAGTTTGTGTGTTCAGCACTATCTGCCACTTAGTGCATGCTGCCTCACCTGCATGCGCTAGTTGGTACTGGGCCGTAACAATCTTTGCAGTGCTAGTTTGCACAAAATCTGTTTAGTTTTCTCATAAGATGCTGAATGTTTCATGTTGCCTGCATTAGTTAATGTAATTTATAATGGCTCATGGCTGTAAGCTATTCTTACATAACTGTTAGGAATCAAATTTTATTTTTACTGCAGCAAAACTTTATACTTCTTTTTAATCTACTTAAATTTTGATAATATGGTGTAGTTTATACATATATTAGAAACAGGTACATTTCTTACAGAGTGAGCAGTAATTTTATAATATATTTACCCTTGCTGGGATTTGTATTCTGTCTGTTTTTACAGTATATTGCAGCTTCTAGGTCTCACAAGCTACATTCAATTTTTTCACATTACTACTCCATTTACAAATGTGCTGAAACTTCTAACACGTAAATCAACAAATATTTCAAACAGGAAAAATGCTCATTTAAGAAAAAAATGTTGCCCTGTGTTAGTGGGGTACCTTAGTGTTTCCCTTTTGGGCACTTAAGACTATGAAATTGTATTCTTTCAAATCCAGCTAACAGGTTGATGTACCTGCGTGCTTTTCTTGAGTAGTTGTATTGATTTCAGTGAGGGGAAACACCAGAACTATACAAATAGAAACTGCTTTCAGATTTTCAAAGAGGTGAAAAATGCTTCTTAGTTGGTGTTACATTTGGTGTAAGTGTATATTAGAAGCAAAGAGCGCATTAAAATTAGGCATTGTTTTTATAGGCTAATGCTTTAATTAAGTTTGTAAAATAGCGTTAAAAGGTAAATTTTAATTTCATTTTCTTTTTTAAGAAAAAAGCACTGTTCATACCAAATCATAGGCTTCCACTAAAAAAAGTGTTTCTAAAACACTTGTTGCAAGGAACGAATATAATTACATATGTGCTTTGGACAGTCATGTTCACAATCTGGAAAGAGAATTAGATTGTACCTTTGTCTCATTGCTGAAACAAATCTGTTACAGCCTTGGAGTAAGGTCTGAGAGAAATCAAGACAGTGAGGTCAAAGAAATTTGTGTACTTCAGCAAATAAAATCAGTCTGGGTTAGCCTTCATAATATATTGGTTAAATATACCCTGCTTATTTGAAACAGAATCTATTAATTTGGAATTGATTGGAGCATCTTCACACACTGATGAGGGTAAATCTAGAAAATCAAATTGAATGTGCAGTGCAAAATATACAAGTCAATGTAAGCTGCAAAACATGGTACAACCAATGACACTTTTTCTTAAGCATGATGCATGTAGGTAAACATCTTTAGTTAGATTTCCTTATTTATGTTAAGCTGTAAGAAAAGTAACAAAGTGTAAATGAGTTCATTACTAACTTCTTTGATGAAGTCTGGATCACTTAAACAGTTACCTGCTTTTGAATAGGTAAGTATGAATGATAGCAAATAAGGGAAGCAAAAGCTATTTTTAAAAACCTGGATATATTAATATTTTTTATTCTACTATAATTTCAGGATAGACTTAGAATAAATTTTAGTTTGTTCTTCAGAGATTCTGTCTCATTCAGTTTACATTCATTTTGCCACTGTAATTTTTCCTTATTAAATGTCTCAGACTGTGCCTACCTCATTGTGTCCTGTTGAAATCTGATTTGAAATCGGTGTATGTCATCTTGTCTTTGATGATAAACACCATGGTACTGGAATGTTTCCCTAATCATTCCATCACTCCTTGAATCTGGCTTTATTTTCTTTTAATATTGCATTACTGGAATATTTCTTTCTGTATATTTAAAGCCCAATAAAGAGAAAAGGAATTGAGTCAAGGTCGTTCAATAGGAAACAACAGGCAATCTAAATAATGAACTGCCCTACACAGCTTGCTTTCAATATGCAGTCTGCTTATACTCAGCCATAAGCCACAAAACTACATCTGTCCTGTAAGCATCAATTTAGTGTCATGCAAAGAGAGGCATAAGTAGCTGAATTTGATACATTTTTCTTTTTTTAAACTTGAAAAATAATAATAAAAAAATCCCCCTACTTTAAGAATTCTGGCTGTGAACTCTTGTTACTGGAATAGTTACAGAGCTGTGTGTCAAACTTCAGGAGAAAAGTAATTTTAAACTATCAGAAATGTATAATGAAGTCTGAAGTGCTGTTCAGATGACACCAACATGTGTCAAAAGTACAAGCAGAGAATTTTGATTTCTCTGTATGCATTGCACCTTGCTGAGGGGACCTCAGTTGGTGAGTCTTGGGTGTGGAGTATTAGCCTTCAAACGAATGTTTCCGCAAACTTATAAGTTATGCTAGTTAACATACTCCAGGATTATAGAAAGCTAGAGCTTTTAGAATGTATTGCATTTTTAGAAATATCGAGTGCTCAAATTTGTGATAAAATGCTGCCTTCTCTTGTTAATTTTATCCTGTATTTTCAGGCTTCCCAATTATGTGATTTGCTCTTGTGCACCTCTGTTCTCATAGGCTCACATTTGCAGGCAAATTCACATACCAAGATGGTAGAAAGAAATTTAAGACAATTTCTTAAATTTCTGGATTTAAGAAAAAGGATGGGAAAGCTTGGAAGCATGCATGCTGTCCTATCCAGTCAATTTCACTTTTTAATGAAAGTGCAAAGTAATGTCTTCTAAAAATTTTTGTGTTTAGATTGCAAATATTTGGTGTAAACTGATAAGCAGTCAAAACTAGTTATCTAAGAGATATGAACTACTTAACAATTTCTATTTACATCGTAAAGAAAAATGGCCACATTAGCAGTAACCTTATAGGTAGTATTGGCAAGGTAGTGATTAAAATGGTTCACTTTCTTAATTCTTTGTTTGGGTAGGTCTTAGTAGTTGGAGCAAGTTGCAGAGATTTCATTAGAAGGGAAGAGCTTAATCCATTGCAAACTTAGTAAATATTCTTGTTAACTCTAGATCCTTATAAAAAGAAGGTTGTAAATGTTAGGCTAGTGCTCACCTGCCTTATGATGACAGAAATTCCTGCCTGAATACAAGTGAAATCAGAATGTCGCTATAGGACACGAGACAACATGACGCAGACACACTGCTGCTCTCAAGACAGGAAAAAAGGGCAGTTTATTTTCTGACTCCAACATTTATAGATTTTCAAAGGTGACTGGAGGGTGAAAAGAGGATTGGAGGGTGAAAGTGCTACCTCTTCAGGGACACTGGACAAACCAACAGTCCATCAGGTTTCTCCTCCTCCATAAAGGAATGCAAAACAATAAGTTGTTTACAGAAAGTGTGTGAGAAAGTTTGATACAAGAATGCAAACATCAGAAGGCTTAGAAAATCTTAAAAAATCAGGGCGACATCAGAACACATATATCAGCAAAGGTCCTGAGTTAACCTTTTTCCAAGCATTTTGGAGAGGGAACGATAGTTAATTATTAGAAATACACACACCTGCACACACACACATGTGCGTGAGTGTATCTGTCTATATATCACAAAACATGCTGAGTTGGATGGGATCATCAAGTCCAACTCCCAGTCCTGCACAGCACTATCCCCAAGAGTCACACCATTTGCCCAAGACCTTTGTCCAAAAGCTTCTTGAACTGTCAGGTTTGGTGCTGTGACCACTGCCCTGGGGAGCCTGATCCAGTGCCCAACCACTCTCTGGATGAAGAACCTTTTCCTGATATCCAGCCTAAACCTCCCCTGACACAACTTCAGGCCATTCCCTCAGGTCCTGTCCCTGCTCACCACAGAGCAGAGATCAGAGCCTGCCCCTCCTGTTCCCCTCATGAGGAAGCTGTAGCTGCAGTGAGGTCTCCCTCAGTCTCCTCCAGGCTGAACAGACCAAGTGACCTCAGCTGCTCTTCATAGGGCTGCTCCTCAAGGCCCTTCATCATCCTTGTTGACGTACTCTGGACATTCTCTGAGAGCTTAATGTAGTTTTTACATTGTGTCACCCAAAACTGCCCCCAACAGGGGGGTGAGGCTGCCCCAGAGCAGAGTGGGGCAATCCCATTCCTTGCCTGGCTGGTGGTGCTGTGATGCCCTTAGGATAGGATTGGCTCTCCTGGCTGCCAGGGCACTGCTGACTCTTGTTCAACTTGCCATCAACCAGGACCCCCAGGTCCCTTTCTATGGTGCTGCTCTCCAGCATCTCATTCCCCAGCCTGTCCATACATCCCAGGTACCGAATCCGATACTTTCCCTTGTTGAACTTCATACAGTTGGTCATTGCCCAGCTCTCTGACTTGTTGAGGTCTCTTTGTGGGGCCTCCTTGTCCTCAAGGGACTCAACAGCTCCTCCCAGTTCTGTACCTCTGTGAACTTGCTCTGTATCCCTTCCAGTCCTGTGTCCAAGTCATTTATGAAGATTTTGAAGCGCATAGGGCCAAGAATGGAGCCCTGTGCAACACCCCTAGTGACAGGGTCCCAGTCTGATGTCACCCTATTCACTGTAACCCTTTGTGCCTTACCCATGAGCCAGTTGCTCTCCCATCATGTTTATAGCTGTGTGCTGGGCAATTTGTCCAGAAAGATCCTGTGAGAGACAATATCAAAAGTTTTACTGAGATAAGAAAGATTACATCTACTGGATTCTCCTGATCAGCTAAGTGTGATGATAAAAGGAAATCAGGTTTGATAAGCAGAACCTTCCTCTCTTGAAGCTATGCTGACTCTAACCAATGGCTGCATTGTCCTCCAGATGTTTTTCAACACCTTCAGTATCTATAACTTTACCAGGCACTGAAGTGAGACTGCAAGACCTGTAGTTAACAGTTTATGACACATAATGGCTAATATATTGCTTTCACCATGATATTTGCAAAATTTTTAAACATCTCTCCAGTTCTTAACTCAAAGTTAGTTTGTGCATGTTAACTTAAACTTTTTTTTCATAAAGTCAACAAAATATCTCATTTCATTTAGCAGTGCCAGTAGATGATGTATTAGAGTGACGGAGCATTCTTTGGTCTGCAACTCAGTTTGCAGTTTCACAATATAGCTAACTTGTTCAAATGGTAGGCAAAACAAAAAAACAACTAAATTATCTCTTCCAGCACCTTTTACATGCCAGTACTCTCATTTGTCTCATTCAGTGCTGAGCTGATTCAGGTGTTCATATTTTCCCTTTTGTTCTATTTGCGGTGAGTTTTAGCTCCTTGACCTGGGCAACCTGTTCCAGTGCCTCGCTGCTCGTGTAGTGAAGGATTTCTCCCTAAGGCCTAATCTCACTCTGCCCTTTTTCAGTTTAAAGTTATTTCCCTTTGTCCTTTCACTACACTCCCATGTAAAAGTACACTCCATCTCTCTTGTAGGCCCCCTTTAGGTAGTGGAAAGTGCTGAAAAGTTTCCCTGGAGCCTTCTGTCTTCCAGTCTGAACATTCCCAACTCTCTCAGCCTGTCCTCCTGAGAGAGGGTCCTTAATCCCTTCATGGCCCCTTAATCATCTTCATGGCTCTCTTTTGGACTTGCTCCAGCAGGTCCTATTCTTCCAGTGTTGAAAAACCCCAGAAACTGGGTGCAGTACTCTAGGAAGAATCTCATCAGAGAGGAGTAGATGGGGAGAATCACCTCCCTTGACTGCCTGGCCACTGTTTCTGAGGCAAGCTAGGAGTTGTTCCTTTAAACACAATAGAATCCGGTGTCACTTGTCAGAGCTTTTCTGGGAGATGCTTCAAAGCCACTGAAGAATTTCTGTCATTATTTAAGCCTGTTTCAGAAATTTCTATTTTGTGTTCCCAGTACTAGGTGTAGTTAACACTGAATTTTACAGACACCTGCCGAGAATTGCAAATGAAAAATTAGTAAATAGTAAATTATATTAAATGCTCTTCTTGGGAGATACAAATGGAACACTTGTAGAGAAGCACTTCTGATTTTTGCTGTTGCTTTATTGAGTCATATGCTGTTTAGCCCCTGTAAAATTAAAGATAAAAATATCTTTTTAACCTATAAGGTGTTTTTTTTTTTTAAATAAGAGGCTAGTAAGAGTCTGCATAGGATTGAATGGGTATCCAGCCATGCAGCAGTCTGACTTCAGATACTGATGTGGTTATTAAATATTCATTTAAAAGTTCTACAGTTTTTAATGAAATAATTGAATATTAATCTGCTGTTGAGGCAGTCTTTGCTCTACCCTAAATTTGGTTCTTACAATGGTAGCCTTTCCATTCATTGTGGCTGTGGCTTATAGTAGAAGGAATTAATTAAATCTTTGTGGCCTTTTTTCCCTTTTCATTCACTTTATGACTCAATATAAAATTCAGTTTATTTTGTTGCTTTTCTTTGACATTAGCGGCTATTGCATTTTCTTCATTTTGCACCTGATTTCTAAAACAATTAGTGCATTAATCTTCTAATGTTTTACCAGACTTTCTTGTAACATTGCTCAGAATGCCTTTGATTAGACAAGTGTTTATATCTTGTGTAAATAAACAGTCTTAGTATCTCATAATTTCTCCTCACGTGGACATGTAAAATCCATGCTGATTTTTCTTTCTCCTAAGATATTAAACTAAAATATTTTAGAATTTTCCATTTGTTTTACTAATTTTCCCCTATTGAAAGAAATTATAATTCTGCCCTGGCTTGTAACGAGAGTTATCACAAGACCCCTTAAATTCACGTATTTGTATTGTGCTTTTAAGATTTGGCATTTTATCATTTTATAGTGGGAAATTACTTCACAGAATTACTGTCCATATTGAAACCTGGAATAGAAGGTCAATTTTTTTCTGTTAAGCTCCACTTCCTTCTTTGCATTCAGCCCATGCCCTGTTTTTGTACTCATTGATATAAACAGCCACAAAAGAAAGGGTGGACTGCTTTAAATCAGGATGTGATGCCTGTATAGGCTAGTGATGCATCCTGAACTTATTATATATGAACCCACAACAATCAGTATTTCTAAGAAGCAACCGAATAGGTGGTGATGGAGAGAATTTCTATGTCCTATAGGCTTTACACTCATGCAGCAACAAAGATAATTTAATATGCAAAAATACAAGCATATTTAAATAACGCTCCTTGGAAAGACAAGAGTCCATTGTACATACGTATACAGGATCATTAGAAGTTAAGTGAGCATATCTTCATATCATGTGTTTGAAATTTTGTAAGGTCCCTGTGACAATGATGTGAGCAGTTAAAAGAAACTGGTTGTCTTATAATGAGATGACAATTGATTCCTTAATATCGGTTACAAATTATGATGATTTTTGAAAACTCTGTCAATATTCTGGATCACTTTGAATATTCTGACATATGTTCAGTGGCATTGTAAGGAATGTGAATTTCAAAGCCTCCAATTATTAAGAAATTAATTTAGGAATGATGCAAACGTTTCAACTTTCTCCTCTAGGATTTCCCTTTTACTGCATGAGAAAACGTCATTCTAATATTCCTTTTTCAGTTTGCAGTTTCTTT
Source organism: Passer domesticus (assembly GCF_036417665.1). NCBI lineage: Eukaryota > Metazoa > Chordata > Aves > Passeriformes > Passeridae > Passer > Passer domesticus. The sequence goes on along the minus strand of NC_087476.1, from coordinate 105,401,979 downwards.
TATTTTTTATTTTCTTTTTCCTGTTTAATAAAATTGATGTGGTTGAAACTAAAGTAAGACAGGTGCCAAACCTTGTTCTTAATTCCAGCTCAGCAGCCTGGGTGGTCGGAGTACAGGAACTTGACCCCTTTTTGTTGCTGTACTGTGTGTTTCTCCCTTGTGAAAACCAATACAATCTGCAAAGCCAGCATAGATAAAGAGCCCTGGAGGGTTGTGGTATAGTAGCAGGACTGTTTTGTGACCATGTTCTGAAGGCAGACCGCAGGTGACAGTATTATTTACTTTTGTTGCTTGGGGTCCAAAGAGAGAATAAATTGCTATTGATTTTTGAGACATTACAGTGAGGTGTCTGAATGCCTGCAGAATCGCTGGGTGGTAGGACAGTCAGAGTCTGCATGGAGACTGCTTTGGAAATCCTTTTTCCCCCCATTGTGTTGGTTTGTTTTTTTCTTAATTTTCAGAACCAGCTGCTAGAAAATTTTGTTGTTTATTACAAATATATTTTATCTCTCCAAAGAATAGAATTCAGCAGCCATTTTATAACAATTTGAAATAGATGAATGGAGTCTGGAATACAGCCATCTGTGTACATTACTGTTAAGAAGAGAATGCTGAGCGTTGCATTAAATTAACCACTTCATTAAAGACATCTCTTTCAGAGGTATAACAATTTATAAGAAGAAAATCAGCTGTATGGAAGTGGAAATGATACACAGCTAACAGTTTTCCCCTCCCTCTCATCACAAAGCTCATTGTTGCCGACTATTCACGTTTTACATAATTAGTCTACAGAGGTACTTTGCCAGTTGGGGGGAAAAAGGAACCCGCTACTTTAATGTTTGTTACTTGAAGATTTTATAGCAATGCTACATCATAGTGACACCTGCTGGGAGAGATCTGAAGGAAACAGCTGAAAGTATGGCTGCTGCCTGTCAGCTCTTTTCCTTGAATCCAGAGCTGTTCCCGGGGTGGCAGTCCGGGATGACGATGACACACAGTTTGTAGCTCCCCTGGGGAGCATTTGCTGTCACTCCTCTCCGAGGAGCCTGACTCCCCTGCCACATCCACTGAGCCTCACAAACTCACTCGGGTGTCATCGTACGTTTGGATCTCCCAGCTGGGCCTTAAATGCACAGTACCAAGAGCCTAGGTGGATGTGTAAGGTGGTGATGGAGGGCATTTAGAATGGTGGATCCCAGGAATTAACCTGCTCCACTAATGGGGGCATAAAACAAGATTTCACTCTACATTAATTAATCAATATTTGTGTGTTTGCTGTTCTGCAATGATAATTTATGACTGCATTCATACCTATTTGGCTGTTTACCATGGGAAGAGGAATTTCTTGTGTGAAGAAGCTTTTCAGGACCAGCTTCCAAATATAAATAAAGAGAAGCTTATTTATCTAAGCTGCAGCTCCCTCCCATTCAAAAGCCAAATGGAGTGAAATTTCCAAGACGTCTACCAATTGTAACTTTCAGTTTTCAAATAATGCGTAGAACTGTGAAACTACCAAACATTTTTTGACAAAAGCAGTGGAAAATGCAGTGGGATCATGTACTTGTTCCTCAGCTTCTATAGCCTCATTTTTGCTTGCATCTGGTATAGTTCTCTGATTTATTGCTCTTGGTGTATTTGTCTTGAGATTTGCCTCAAAACAAGCTGGATACTTGAGCCTGAGAAATAGCTATCTGATTTCTGTCCAGGATACTGCCTGTCAGAGACTTCCTGAAGATTTATGTAAAGCAGTCGCCTGAACAAGAGTGCAAGGCTTTTGTCTGTTCTTAAAGTTACAGAACCCTTTTTTGTTTCTGTTCAAGTTCTATACAATTGTTTTTCCATTCAATTAAGAAAGTTCTCAGAGGTGAGACCAAAACTCAAAGACTTGCAAAGAATTCCCCATAATCTCCCCTAAGTGCCCTCTCCTTTCCTTACTCTGAGGGCTCTGTCCTGGTAGAGGATGAGCCCTCAGAGTAAGGAAAGTGTCTGAGTGAAGTTGTATTTCCATTGCTAACAGCACTGCTAGAAATTTTCTCCTATTTCTAGGTATACATATTATCCATCCATCAAAACTGTGTGAAGTTCAAGATTCAGTTAATTGCCGAAGTTAATAGACAAAGAAAATACACTTCCTGGCTTCTGAGCAGTAGAGCCCTGTAAAAGATGAAAGACCCTGGAATTACCTCCCTTTATCTTTCCTAAGGAAGGGCTACTTGTATTTCCCAGACTGACAGACATTAAGCCAGCAGCCTCTCCATAACAGTGAAGCCATGTAACAATGAGGCTGTGCCAGCAAAGATCAATAACTGCCACTTAGTTGAAGGGTAACAGTCTGTTCCTACCTGAACCAGTAGTTTGCCCATGACAAATAATCCTTGAAGATAATCAGATCACACCACTTGATTTAATTCACTTTCTACAGCAGGAGTATTTGTTCAATGGACCACAAACCCCTCTGGTTTAGCATGATTTCATATATATTTGCTCATTCGTCTTACTCCACACTATTAAATTTTGTTTCTATTTCTTATATCTAAAAGGTCTTGCTGTATAGCGGTATAAATAAGTTTTCCTTTAAAGCATTCTCTACTTTAGCTCCCTACAGTAAGTCCTAGCCTAGTAAGCACCAGCTTCCAGAGAAATAAAACTTAAAGGAAGTCCTGATAGTGTCAGTTAATATCATCTGATGAGAGACTGGTGATGATCTGCTCCATTTCTACTGCTCCTGGTATACTCTTCCATCCAAGAAATCTTTTACAGCTAACTTTCTGTGGAAGCTCCTGGGCTGTCTTGTCCTGTGTTTTCTTGAAAGCTAAGAGAAAGTTGAAAAGTGAATTTGTGGGAGCCAGGCCAGCCTGAATTCCTAACACTGATGTTCTCTTGCTGTCCTTAGAGTCTTCATTGTTGAATAATGAACTTTGATACTTGTGTAATGGCCCTTGATCTTTATGCTTGTACTTATTTAAGAAATGTTTTACTTTGTAAAATTTAACCTGTGAAACAGCACAATGAATGTTATATGTCTTTCATTAAGTACAGTGTTATCATTGTTTGGCTGTGCAGGTTATTGTCCTTTACAACACAGCACCTGGTTTGAAAGTTGTTAATGCTGTTAGTCTGTAGAGAAACTATTTTTATGACAAAAATAAAATTACTTTGAAAAAAATGTACTTTAATTGAAAACCCATTTAAGGGGTAAAATTATATTATTGATTATGATCAAGATGTCACAGATGCTGATGAATTCATCAATTTCTGGTTTAGATGTGTTATAAATCTTTTAGTGGAGGCAGGCGAATGTGAATGAGGTGAATATTTTCAAATTATGGTGGCACATTACTTTTTATGTATAAGTTTTTTGGTTTTTTTCAGTGTACCTCTGAATAGAAACAGCTTTTTAAGAGTTGCACTAGAAAAATAATACACAATTAAATGTTCATTATAAATCAAGCAGAAATCAAACTGGTTTATGCCAAAAAAGTATGTTTAAAAATCATGACAAATTGTTTCAAAGGCTGCTGCAAAATTATTTAGTAGTCACTCTGCTAGAGGAAAAACTGTGTAGTAAACCAGTGTAAACGATTAAGCTTTCAAGTATAGGGAGAAATTAGACTATTATTTTTTATATCAGAATAAGTTGCAACATCTTTCATTCAAGTTTTCAGATCAAGATTCATAAAGCAATATTTATTATCTGCATTAATTTGAAGATTATCTATGATGAATCTGCATTATAGACTAATAGCATTGGTTTTTGTGGCAATTATGAACTCTTAAGAATGGTAAATACTCAGCAGTAATTGTATTTTCCAAGATGTACGGCCCCTTACTATCCATAGGAAATTCTACATAGAATAGGTAGATAATAAATTAGATAAATTTTTGAAGGTATGTTACCTCTTCTTAAGTTCCTGGAATAATTAATCAGGCCTTCTTGGTCAGGACCTGAACACAGCTGATTCACTTAGCATCAGTTTCAATTCAAAACACATGTGTGACAGGAACCTTTCACACAGGCTGTGTGGGTGGTGAGAGAGCACAAACTGAGCCACAGATACTCTTTGCAACTGCAGTTCTCTGCTTGCATAAACGTATTCCAGGCTAAGACAGGGAAGCTGGCCATCCTACAGCTGAAACTGGGATGGTTTGTAGCTCTACCAGATTCATGAGGTGTTAGATATGGCTTCTTTTAAATGCCAAGGCTGGTGTAAATTGTAGGCTCTGAACCCTGTGCACACAGAGACTCAGTCACTGTGATGAGAGTGACTGATGAGTGGAAGAACCCTTTTCCTGGTCCTCTTTGTAGCTTGGAGCTTTTTCCTGGAAAGAAATTGTGGCTTCAGAGGGACCATGGCCTGGAAATCAGCAGTCAGGTGAGTGCTCTGATGACTACACCATTGAATAAAAAAGAGTACTTTTATGTTTGCTCTAACGGAAGTAAAATAAATATCAGTGTGCTGCTAGCAGAGTTTTGCACAGTAGTTTTTAAGCTGTGAGGGCTGTACCTTCTTGAAGAAAAGGTGACACTCCTTATGGCGTGATTTGTGATGGAAGGTATTTGCTTGCAATATTGCTGCTTCTTACTTCTTACCCCTGTGGTGGTCTGCACTCTGTTTTAAAGGGTTTACAAATGTGCTGCATTACAAACTCCACTGAGACTCTGATAGTGGTTTTGAGAAAAAGTTGACAATTTTTTCCTTTTTTTTTTCTTTTCTTTTCAATTTGCTCAATTCCTCTTGTCCTATGTCCTACCCAAAAGACAATCTTCTGCTGCAGTGTGGGGAGAGCAGCAATTCCATAAATATATATGGGATATAAACCAGAATGTTTGTAGCATGAAGCTAAAGAATGAGGTCCTTTATTTAAAACTTGTCTGCCTCCCTGAAAATACTAAGCATGCTCTTTTGCTTTCTAGAAAACAGATATTTGGTATACTTGAGTAAATACTAACTGAAGGACCTTACAAATATTGGTGTGTATCTTTGGATTACTGTTTAACAAAGTGCCTGACGTGTCCAGAGGATGTGGTGCGCGTTCTTTAGTGCCAGGATATAGGAAGAAAAAGAGAAATAGAAACAAATAATTTTGTTTTCTAATTTTTTTTTTTTTTTGGCAAATGGAACCTTCTTCCCCCTGCCCCCCAGCACCAATTACCATGGCCCTTGTAAAGGTATTTAATTGCTGCGCAATTCTTAGAACAACAAATTGTAAAAATAAGATTTCAGGGAAAAATAAGTCATGTTTTTTGTGGAACTCCTGAACATGCTAATTCGGTCATACTCTTCTAATTCCTGCAGCAAATTTATGTGCATGTAGCTGTCCTCATCAAACTGCTAATTATGCTAGAAATAGCCATGAATATCACAGAGCTGATAAGAACAGAGTCATTAGAACTGAAGTTGAATCTGGAGTCTAAAATGCACAAGTAAATAATAGTAATAATTTCCTGTATGAAGTTGAAAAAAAATCCCATAGATTTTGGAAAACGGGTTGCATTTTATTAAGAGTACCACTACCAGATAAGTGGCTTCAAAGTTGCCTTAGTTTGCAGGTTTAGGTGTCAGCAGTATCACAGTTACTGTCCAGACTTCACTTTCAGAATAAAGCCAGCTGTCTTTTGTGTAACACCAGCTAGTATTTTCAGAAAGTTGTATTATCTTCTTCTTGCTTTAATGCCTCAAGAGGGATGTAACACTTAGTAACGTTTTGGTTCGTCTTCTTGTTTTGTTTTTTGGTTTTTTTGTTTGTTTTTGGTGTGTGTTGGCGGGGGGGGAGAGTGGTTTCTTCTTTGGGTTTGGGGTTTTTTTTGTGAGAATAAAAATGCTCAAAAAGTATTTTTGAGTATTTATGATCCTGGCTAAAAGAAGAAATACTATGCATGATTTTGAGGTGTTGATAAGTATTTTAAATTTAACTTGTAATGTTCAATTTTTCAAACTTGGTTTGAAAGTAACTGGACTCTTTGGATTTGGGTTGTAATCCATTGAAAGGATAAGGAATGATGTCGATTATAATAAGGCAGCACAAAGGTGACATGGGAACTTCACCCAGCTTTGTTCAGGGATTGGCAACACAAAGTTCTAAGGTTACAAAGTAGCAAAGGTGTGGTTCAGTAAGGCTTAAAATCAGGTGTTTCACTAACACAAAAGTAACAACTCTTAGTCATTATTGACTTGCATTGTGTTTGTAGCAGTGACCCAGAGGTGAAAGGCTCCACATCTCATTTCCAACCCTCTGAGCTATGTAGCTCTCCATAATTTAATTTGATGCAAAGCAATTATCAGGCAATTGATTTTTATTGATTGTGCTGTAGGACAGAAACATTTCTGTTGCAGCAGACAAGAACTTCTGGGATTGCCATCCACCTGTATTCACAGTAAACAGGGATACATTTAAAGCTATGTAACTGAAGCTCTTAATGACCTCAGATGTCACCAGATAGAAACAAACATTCTTTCTTTACTTGTTGTACAAGTGCATGCCCTCTGAGCTTTCTAAAGTTCTTTGTATTTTTCTTGTCCTTTATCTTGCTTTCTTGTGGTTTGCATGGTTGCTTGCTTGCTTTTCCCTTTCTCCCCAAACCCTCTAATTCTTGAGTATTTTCTAGAATCTCTTTCCCCCTTCCTCATTGCAGTATTTTCCATTACCAGGTCTTTCTCTTAGACACGTTTTCTTTCCTTACTAATTTCTGCCATATTTGATGACCCTGTAATGCTTTTCTCTGTGGATCCCCTTTCCCTAATCTTTTGTCTTGTAGTTCTCAGGCTCTCTTGCTCCTTCTGTGGGGATTTACTTATTTTCTCCAGCAGCTGTTGTCTCAGCCAGTGCTCATTTCACCTCCTTTGTACACATGAATTGCACCTGTAGAGCTCTCTTCAGAAACCTACAGCACTAAGTGTATGTTAGTGCTGTAATTTAACCCATGTGTGTAGTTGCTTATAAAGTGTGGATGCTTCATCTAACAGGTTTTGAATTGCAACATGCAGATTGTTTCCGATATCAAGTACTTCAATTTATAGCACAGTTGGCTGTTTTTTCTAACTTATTACAAGTAAGAATGTATGCCATATAATTTAATGCTGAGATATGATTTCTGACAGTCTCAGTATAATGTACAGAAAGTAATGTAGCATACATTTAAGAGTATAAATAAAGTGGAGGAAAAAAAGAGATTTTAATAGCTCTGAACTATCCTGAACAGTTAGAATTATATTTTCAAAATACTAATTTATTAGGTTGTTGTGAATACCAATGTATTTTATTGGAGTGTATACACTGTGCACTGCTAGATTATTTTAACTCCCAATTTTAATATAAATTCCTCCATGATCACATTTTTCTCTTGGAAGTAGTTTAATTGCATATGGAAAAAAAGTAACTGAAAATGAATCATAACTTGTTAAAACAGAAAATGTTTTTAAATTAGGATTTTCAATAGAAGTTTTATTCTGAGTAATTGTCTTGGTCTATAGATCTTGGACAACACTGTCAGTGAAATTGGTTTCACTGTTGCTCTCTGATAAAGATGACCTGGAAATTCAGGTCATGAGTTTCAGTATGGGCAGAAGACAACTTTATGGGCTACTTGTGGGAATTGATAAAGCTTTTGAAAGAGCTTTGGGAAATCTTCCCACTGAAGTATTTTTTCTTGATGCAATGACTTAGGAGACAGAACATTCTGCTGCTGATCTTTGTAGATTGTTTAATTCCCTGCAGTTCAAGGCAGATTGTTAAATGTGGCTGAAATGTGCATTAAGAAGATAGGGCTGACTAAGTTTCATTCTGCCACCACAGTTTTTGGCAAACTGATATTTGAATATTGTTGTAGTTGTCCTTTTAAATGTGATATTAATACTTTTAAAGCCACTTCCATCTGTTTTTTTTTTCTTTTTTAATGATTCCAGAGTGTTGCAATACACTACAAACATACTGTCTGTTGCTCATTTTGCCTTTGTATTTACAAATGGAGATAACTCATTATAAAAATGTAGAAAATTATGGAACTGATGGAAAGTCATGCTACATTTCTATATAGAATTATTACAATACAATATATATCTATATTACAGTAGTCATTTTCTTTGATAAATTAATCAAGCTTACTTACTAAATTAATAACAACTATTTTAAATCCTTGAAGAGTGATTTAGAAACATGTCCTCTGATTTGCAGAATTTCAGAAAGGGTTTTGTATCCATAGTCTGGAGTTTTGGTATGAGACGAGAAAATATTTTGTGAGTTTAACAGCAGCCACATTTTCCAGTGTCCTGTATCTAGTTAAATTTGACAGTTTTCAGAAGTCAGTGAACACTTTGCTGGCATTCTTGGCCCAATTTCCAGGTCTTAATCCACTACAGTTATGCTGTTAGTCCACTCCCTTGCCCCTTTACAATGAAGTTTTCTTATTTCAGGACAGGCTGCAGCTGCACATCATTTTGGACAGACTTATGAACAAGACAGATGTTCAGGGATAAATTATTCCTCAGTTGTTCTCTGTGGTTTAGGGTTTTTCTGAGCCAAAGTGTGAAGCTGCACTTATTTACTACGCATTGGTAGCAATTTTTACTTGTACTTATCTAATTACATTTAGAACCCATCTATAGATAAAGAAAGCATTGATTGGGGGAACCTGTTCTGTGTAAGAAGTGGCACCGAGGCAGTTAAGGAAAGAATGATGTCAAAGAGAAAAAAACAGGATGGCAGTAAAATTAGGGAGAAATTTGTAGACGTGTAGAGACTTCAAATGTCACAAACTATTAGTGTTTACCAATGTAACAGTTTACTTCCATGAAAATGAATGTTGGGTATAATCAGTAAAGAGGCATGTAGCATCCCACAATTCGTGCTTCTGAACTCCATAATGAAACCTTGGGAAATTAAGCAACATTATATGTATCCATCAAGGTTAGTGTATAATTATTATAGCATTCAGGTTTTCATTAGCTTGTCATCAGAAGCAAATCCAGCAAGGTAAAAGCCCTTTTCTGCAATTTGGGCATGGATGTCCTTAACTATTTTTCTGCAAAGCAGGAGAGTGTAATATTGAAAAGGAGTGAATGACTGGTGTGCTACCTAACAATTAAGGTAATATAGGTAGTTTTAGAGTACTTATTTAATTGGGAAGAGAAAGGTAACAGCTATTTTGTGAATTAAATGTGGGAAATAGAGACAGATGAAACTTAGTAAAATATTAAAATCTGTTAAAATAATCCTTCTTAGCTTATTGAATAAAGGTAGAAGTGAAGTACTGTCTTATGAATGTCTGATAGCAATTATCATTGGGAGAATTTATTTGATCAGTTTGTGAAAACAACAGTGTGTCACTTCAATTGCTTTTGGTTGTTTTTCCAGTTTACTTTAAGCTCAGCTTGCAAAACTTAAGATTTCTTACCCCTTTAGCTATTTCAGGAAGCTATATCTAATATGAAAATTAATCTATTCTTAAACCCCAGTCAGACTAAGCCATATAAAATGAGCAATGTCATCAGTTCCCTTCGAATACATGGCTTTTGAGAGTGCCCAGCAGCTCAGGGTATAGCCCAGTACATTACAGAGCTGAAATCCTGGTCAGTTTTCCTGATGTTTAAGTCATATTAGACTTTAAAAAAAAATAAATTCATGGCAGTCAATGGAGGTGGATAGTTTTGTCTGTTCACTGACTACTGTAGAGCATAAGTCAGTATTTACCACCCAAAATGTTCTTACTGCTGAGTTCTTGTAAGTATAGCAATTACTGCAACTCAGGTAAAGCAGCACAGAGAATCTAAAGACTGTTGAAGGTTGTTAACAAAGCCTGCTGTTTTATTACACAATTCAAAACAGTCACCAGAGGGAGAAAGCTCACGTGCTATGATACAGATCTTGTATTTGCGTTGTATAGTGTTTTCCTAGTTACTAGTATGCCTTCATCACTTAGGTCTGATGAATCCTAGGACACTTTTGTTAGGTGAAGGGTCTTGAAATTCTGTACTAGGACTCCTAAGCAGTGAAAACTTAATTTGAAATCGTTTGAGGGCAGAATGACAGATCAATGCCAAGATCAGTTAAGTGTAGAGGGGAGAAATCAATTTATAACAGATAAATCACTACTTATTAATGGACTAATTAAATAGCCTAGGGTAATCCTTTAAATGATTCCTAGAATACAGTGCATTAATTGACAGCACTGTGATGTTCTTCGAGTTATTGTTACTTTTTCTCCATATATTTGAAATAGGATATTGCTCCATACATAAGGAGAGTTAAATTTTATTGATGGTTTATTGGTCAGTGAAGTACAAGATACGGCGATTACAAGCATTCAACAATAGATACAAAAATCAAGTACCAACATTTTTCTTATTTGTTAAGTTTCCAATTTTGAGTCATGATGTAACATCAAATCAGTCATCATTGCACAAGTCTTTTATCTTAGTGTATTAATACATATTGCATGTTAACTACTAAATCTGTGGCCTTTTTGCAGTATTATGGCAGCCAGACATGATTACAGCCTCAGATGTCGGGGGCTAAGCTTCACAGTTTGCACACACAGGCATACTTAAGCATCTGGAAAAGTATCAAAGAATTACTGTTAGCTTGGATATAACAAGTAGGATCATGAAAAAAAACTAATAGGTAATTTAAGATAGTGAAGATGTTAAATGAAAAAAGTAATCCAACCTAAAACATGAAGAGATTTTATATATGCTGAATGTATTTCATTGATAAACAGAGAATTCAGTTACAGAAGCTAGTGTTTTGACAAGGAATCATCAGTACTTTGCTATTATTAATTTCTGGAGGAGTTTTATTCAAGGCAATGTTAGATCATCATCTTTATCTTTTGGGGAGATGAAATCTACCCAAAATATAAATTGATTTAGACTTCAATGTAGGTTGTGTGTCCAACTACATATTACTTCAAAGGAATCAGTCGCTTGTACAAGATTGATTTAAAATGTTTCTAATTAATTTTGTCACACTTTCATTAGTGCATGTGATAGCAATAATTCAGATAAATATTTGAAAGGAGTGGCTGCCTCTTAATAATTCAGTTTTCTTTTAATGCTGATGCTAGATATGCTTTTTGAAGGAGTGTGCACATAAAGAACTTAATGTGGCTCATATTTGTATAGTGTATCTTAGGAGTAGATGAGTAAAATTAATAGAACTGTAGTGAATAAAATAGTGTGAGTTAGAGTCTCTCTGTCAAAGTATAGTTAACTTTAAATATCATCAGAATATTTTCTTATATATTTATTAACCTTTATGGAATTGAAATGTATTTTAAGCACATAGTTATGTTATTTGCATATTTGCCCTATAATAATATATTTCCATTAGGAATCTTACATAAATAGACTTATTCAGAAACTAATTTTCCAGCAAGTTCAGTTTTGGCACTGAACACTAGACAGACAATGAAAATATTACTGTGGTTAACATTTACTTTTATTCAATTAATGAATAATTATGAGAGAGCTTACTTTCCTTAAGTGCGATTATCTCCTTATGTTTTTATTGGCTTGCCATTCATTATGTTTCTAAATGAATAATAACACAAGCTGTGGAATAAATGCCATTTGGGATTACAGTTGATGATGACCCCCAGTCTGGCTCATCACTTGTAATATTTCTGTCTTGTGGTTCTAAAGATTTTCAAAGTAATTGAATCTTGCCTTTTTGTGACTGAACTCCAAAGGGGTTTTTCAATTCCCCTGTTGTCTTTTATAACCATAAAATTAAATTTTTTATCCCAGGGCTTCTGTGTTAGTAAAATTTCTGTAAAGAAAAATTAAATATGAAAGTCTTCTAACTGGGAAGAAATGAGATTTACATTCTCTTTACTAATCTATTCTGATAACAAACAGCTTTTGTAAAATTTTAGGCAAGGAAATAGATTTGTGGGCTTGCCGTTAAAAAACCAAACATATCCACAAGAAGATAAAAGCATGACAGTTCAAACTACTGGGAGCACCATCAACAGTACTCTGTATACTTGTATTTCTAAAAGTGACATCTCCTTTAAAGACCCTGAAAGTTTTATAGAGCTATCCAATTGATCTGCTCTTCAAGACTAGTAGGATTTTGAATAGTTTTTAACCTCAAAGGCAACTCATTTCTGAACTGAAATGTGTTTTCTGAATCATATTCTTCAAATTTTAAAAACAGTGTCTAATCCTCTCTGTCAGAAGTAGGAAAGGAGAGACAACATTGAATGACTTTCTTGGTGAGTTCTCCCAGCTCAAATACCTTGTGCCACTGCAGCACTGCAATAATACCTGCTCACCACAAGTCATGGTGTGGGTTCATTGGACAGAAACAAATTGGAGATAAATTGGAGATAAGAGTTCTTCACCATTAATCTTGTCTATTGGTGTTAGAAAACAAGGAAGAAAGAGAGAAGAATTTGGAAGAAAGGAGATACAACTTGGCTGTCTAAAATGAGTTCTTGATGGGCATAAGACAGAATTGAACAGGCGACTAAAACCTTGATAGCTGATTTATACAAAGAAGCCCTTATTTGATAGAAATCAGTTTACTGACAGAATTATGACAGAACAAATGACACAAGACCATTAAGACCTTTCTTCCACTGAATTATATAAATAATCCTGAAAAAGTCAATGATGAGATTATACATGAGTTCATTCATTTTTTGTAGTACATCTTCAATTTTAGAACAACTATGATAATAAAGTTATAATTTGAACAGCTGAGATGTACTAATTAATGCACTTTCAATTCAACGTCACAAATTTTCCTTCATACATTTTGAATTTTAGATTTTTTTTTTTTTATGGGCTTCTGAAATTGTATTTCAATAGTGTGCTACATAAATATTATGCCTCAAATATATGTACTCCTACCTCTCCCCAAGTTAATGTAGACACCACACTAGCTTCTTGTTTCACGTAATGATTTTTATGTTAAAAATATACATTGGATGTCAGTTCTGGGTAACTGGGATACTAGGGTTGATTCAGCATATTGACTAGTGTGTAATTGTCACGTCCTGGGTTTTATATATGTGTGTGTGTGTGCTGTCCTTCTGACCTTTCAGTTCAAGGGTGAGATTTTAATATTTAATAATCTGTTGGACAAAGCAAGCCATGCCAGGTATTGAATTGAGCATGAACTTATTTGGCAACATGATACTCAACACTTCAAGTTAATTGGTTCCTTTAAAATTCAGTTTTGTAATGAAATGTGGCAGGTGCAAGAATATGCACAGAAAAATGATGTGTATACATCTGGAGGGGGTAGTCAGAAAGGATAATGGTTATTGGGCATCTTTCATAGTCATGTTCAGCTTATAAGAGCATTTTCAAAATTGGAGTCTGATCATTCAGATTTCTTCCAGATTGTCCCATGAAGACTAAGAGCCTGAAAGCTGCAAAGCTGCCTTCTGAGTTACTTTGGAATATTTCCCCTTGAAAGGAAAAGATTAGGGGTTTTTGTAAATTTTGATACTGTAAAAACCAATTTTGATCTTTTTCACCCCTTATTATTCTGCCATCATCCTGATGGCTTTTACCTTGGCTGATTGTCACCACTGCCACCCTTCTGTGGGAGACAATGCACAGGAAGGACAGCTGGGTGGTAGTCCATGGATGTGCTTCATAATTGCACCATGCACAGGGGTCTTCAGTCTAGGGGCAAGACATTATAATGTGCAAGAGTGTTACCACAGCCACTTGTAGACATGTGGGTGAATCCAGTTGTGTATCAGCATGAGGCATGGTTCTGTAGAGCCCACAGTCTATGAAGAGGAGAGAACAGGCTGTATTTGTTCTTAGGAAGAAAATGCTGAGACGAGGTGTTGCTGTCTAGCACTGTCTAATTGGATGATGGACAGTGAAAAGATGCTCTTTTCTCTGGTGCACTGTGATAGGACAGGAGGCAACAGGCACAAGTGCTAAAAAATAAAGTAATAGGGAAAAAATAATAATGAGAGTACTAAAACATTGGAGAGGGCTGTGTGGGGAGGCTGTGGAATCTCCTTCCTTGGTACATGTATCTTGACTGGACACAGCCCTAAGCACCCTGATATAATTGTGTCTGCTTAAGGCAGCAGTGTGGACTAGATGACCTACATAGGAAGGTCTCTTCCAGCCTTAATAGCTCTGTGGTTCAACCCAGTCTTCCCATCAGTCATGCTGGTACTAAGTGTCTGTCATGCTGTCAGACTCCTTTTTCTTCTCATCTGTCTCTGGTATCGGCCTCCCCTGCATTTCAGAAAGACAGCTTAGAGAATAGTGCAGGAAGTGGCAGGACTAATCCATTAATTCATACCTAAAATTCAAATGGAAAGGAACTGGAAATTTAATGGAAGTAAGGCTGTGTGGTAGTTCAATCTTATTGATGGACAAATCTGTTTCAGAGGGCCAGGGATCCAGTGTGCTATTTTAGCTGTTGATAACACCTGTGTCCATGTCCTGGAAAGAATAATTTATTCTGGGCCACGGCTTTGTCAGCCAGATGCCTGGCTGCAATAACTATTTTCTGAAGAAGCAGGTGCAGTGAGGCTGCTATAGAAAAAAGCAGAATTAAGGCCTTATATATGGCCCCACCATATATATTTAAAGGACAGCTGTCTTTGTCAAGGTGTCCACTCAGGCAGCATTCTTTAGCATGGAAACTTGTAGGCACCATGGATGCAAATTGCCTGATTCTGCATGCTCAGATGAAGAATCTGAATGGTGTGTGGGAGCTGGATGTGCCAGTGTGCATCCACCCCCACAGATGGTGCTTGTGCTGGGCCCAGGGTCTGAGCTGGGCGTGTGGCTGGCCAGTGTGCACAGCACGTGCAGGCTCTGTCAGAGGCTGCACAGGCTGAGCTGGGAGAGTGGAGCCCTGTGTCAGAGCCAATACATTCTGGAGGCAAGCATAACACACTCTGGGACCCTTATGTTTTAATGTCTGCCTTTGTGAAGGATAAAATCACCTGATAGTCTGACAAGTGCTATTGGTAACAAGACTTATGGCAATGTCTACAGGTGAAAGTGGCATCAATATAAGTAAATAATTTTAGAAAATTTTTCATTCAGAGAAACTATGATCTGCTTGTTTCTAAATTAACCTGGAAATGGAAAGGCTGGAATATAGGAGTATAAGACAAAAAAAAAGTCTTGCACTACAGAAGTGCTAATCATTCACATTCTCAAAAGCCATTGGGGACTTAGTGCTTATAAACATAGTTTTCAAACACTTATCTATAATGGTGAACATTTGGCTTGGAGTGCTTTGCCACATGAATTTCTTTGAAGTCAGAAGGCTACTGATGCTCTCGAGGACCATACTCTTTAGAAAATATTTGCAAGATTGGGGGTTTATAAATAGTCTTCATAAATGCAGGTTTCCTAATTGAAGTATGAAAGTATTGTCCCAGAAGGGTGATGACTTTGAACAGTAGCCATGGAGTGTTTGTGCAGTGTGAAGAATAAAGTCAGAACACAATCTGATTATAACCTCCTGGCAGCAGCTGTTCAAATATTGTTTCTCTGCTTCCATCTCTGCAGAGAATTTGTCTCACAAATATAAACAGTTAAGTCAGTAGATCATCTTATGTGCTAAAAGTAATGACTGCTGGTAAGTAATAAAATGATATACCATTTCTTTTTCTAACTGATGGCTGTAATGTTTTCAGGGAGGCAATTGGCAAACAAATGTTTTCTTGTTTGGTTACTCCATCCAGACTTTCCATTAGTCCTTTACAAAAAGAAATAACTTCTGTGTTGAGTCTGGCATGTAAGCAAAGTTGACTACTGCAAATCTTACTAAGAAAGCTGCTTAGAGGCTACAGGGTCAGTTACTGTGCTGTGAGATATTTTGCACATACTTAGTGAAATGTTGCCATGAACAAAAAAAATAGTCTGCCATTTCAGTGTAGGTGTGAGAAATGTGTACATGAGAACCAGTCAACTACAATAATGCAAAATCATTCAAGCAAAACAAAGCAAACTACAGAGTCACAAGGTTCAGAAAGACCACCCTGAAAACACCTTGGTCTATAAATAACTTTTGAAACAAACAAAATGAATATTCATAAAACTGTGAAACATTTATGGCATGAAATGAGGGCAGACATAAATTTTTTATCATCTTTTGTGGAAGCAATGGCTAGAAAGCAATCTGGTAACAGATAATTAAACAATTAAAGAATAAAGAAATGAAGAAGTGTATACAAGGGGGAAATGCCTCTTGACATTACATTGTTACATGGCTATTGTTATTAAGATGATTAGAAAACAATGCTGCAAAAAAGATTCTACATCTATATTGTTTCCATACTATATTCTAAGAAAATATTTTACTTTTTTCTCTACTGCTAGGGGTTTTCAGCTGCTTACTTGGAAAACAATTCAGGAGTCTATTGGATCTCTGTCAGAAAGTATTTTGTGAATAGCAGCCTACAGTGACACACTTTAAAACAATGAAACTATTCTAAAGAAACACATTTCTTTTCCCAATCTCACTTCTTTCTTCTTGGTTTTCTAGAGCTAATATATTTAAGTATTTGTACAAGACTTTTGTGTGGTAATGTCTTCACTTTGTATTCAAATTTGGCATCTTACGAGGTAGTGAAGAACCTGATTTCATTTCTGACTTTGTTTTCTAAAAATCCTTTGTCAAATTTTTTCCATATAATTTTAATTTTTTTTTAACTAGAGAGTAAGAAAAGTGATTAAACTGTAACTTGTAATTCTAAAGTAGGCTGCAGATAGATAGTTCATTTGAATACCAGTTTTCAAAGTTGCAGCATCTCTGTTATTCTGGCTGGGAGACTGTTTAAGGAGGGTGAAGAAAACCCTTCTGTATTAGTAGTACTCAGGGAATTCAGAATTTGAAATATTTGGAAGGGAAATGACTGAAAAATTCTTTAATTATTCTTGTGCCACATGTAAAACAAAATAGTGAAACCGTGAGTAAAGAGCTGTACTTAACATTTACAGAGGAAGAATTTTAATGTTATCAAGCCCTTTGCTTATGGACACACTGAAATATGAAGTAAATCATATTACAGCTAGCAAGAGCTAGGAGCAGGCATTGAAATCTGCTGTCACAGTGTTATTTTCCAGTACAGTAAACTGGTTTGCAGATTGTTGCTAAATTATCATATTTACTGCTTTGGCACAGATTTTGATTCCCACCCACAACCTGCAGTTCTCAATTTAAAAAAAAAAATTTGCATGTTTGTTTGTTTCAAATGATTGTCATAATTTGAGGCAATAGAGACTAAAGACTGTAAGAATGCCCCATAATTATTTCATTTGTTGCTATTTCCTCCCCACATTCCTCAGTTACTCCTCAAGACAGAGCAACAAGCTACTGTACTACAAAGAGAAGAAACAGGAAAGGGGGTAGGGGTCAGATCTTTTTCTTAGAGACACTTCAGTAGATTAGGAAATTGGGAACACTGACCAAGCTTGTGCTTTCCTAGTGAGGTGAACAGGAGCTGTATTTGAATGTGCCCTCAAGTACCACAAGTCTTAAGACATTCAGAGTGAATATGAGGTTCAGTTCCTTGGCAGTACAGCTGCAAGGAACTCTTGAAAAGTCATTTTGAAACTTCAGATGAATAGTGCAGCATCCTAAAATTTGTCCAATGTTTCTGCAGTACGTTTTTATTGCAAATCATGGATGGTTGTATATGGGTAAGTGTTTCAGACTTCTGTGCCTTTCTTCTTTTTCTTTGAGTTACTGGGACAACTTCTTAATTCACAAAAACTACATTATAACAGGAGAGTTTTTAACCTGTATGTTTATAGCATGTCCTAAGTAGATATGTCTTACCAAACAATATGTACAAGCAATGTCATCCAGGCTAGATGTTTGTGAAGACCTTGGCCAGAGCTAGAAGTGCTGTATTTCAGAGTATATTTAGTATCCTGTATATTAAAAATTGAGCTGAAATTAATTTCTAGCACTGAGATCATCAGTTGTTCTGAATTAATTAGTAATTGGTTTGGTGTTCAGTATAGAGGTACTGTACATTTTTAACTGCTGTCTAAACATGAAAAATAACATTAATTCTCCTAAAAATTCTGCAAATGAATACAGAAAGCAAATACAGTCTAAAACTTAAAAGCTAGCATCCCCTAGCATAATGATGTACTTAAAGATTTTATAGCAATAGCCTAGTGTAGTAGAATACGTATCTCTTTTTTCATGAGAAACACCTCTGGTTTTAAGTGAGGCTGTGTTAAGCAGTGTTAGAGCTACAAACATTATATGTAAGTCTGCAGGTATAAATTAAGACAGCTGAGATGCCACTTCCAACAAGTGATTGTATTTTAGCAATAAAAAGGGTGGGTTTTTTTTTCATTGCCTCAAAGAAATCAAGGAAACAAGTGATGAAAACCATATTTCAGGTATTTGCCTATCACTACTGTGTGATTATTAGTCATTTAAGTTTTAGTTTGAAAACATTCAGAAACCAGACTTATTGGCATCAGAGGTTTAGCTGACAGACAAAGCTTCTGTCTGGAATATATTATGCTTACTAAGATATGGACTCAAGTGTTATCAACAGCTAAAATATTGTGCTCTATCCCCAGGCCTCTGAAATAACCTATTTAGAAACGTAATGCTAAGGTAACATGTCCCTATTTATTTGAATAAGTACGAATTCAATTTTTTAAAATGCTAGTTCGTGCAGTATATGAAAATAAAATCAGTTTTTTACTATTTTTTTTTCTTAGACTTTGAGTTTCCCTAATTTTTTTTCTTTTATGCTTTCTATTTTTCATTTCCTCCCATGAAATCTGATTATAGGGGTCCAGGGTCATGATATGACACAATGAGGATGTGTTTTCTAGCATTTTACAATAATGACTAATGCGTTACTTTGCATAAAATTGTGTCCTAAGACCCTTTAGAGTATGACACATTGCAAGCCATAACAGTCTGTGCTATAAATCATGGAAAAGACTTGTTCAAATTCATTGGGTGGTGAACAAATTAAATCACTCATTGTGCATGGCCAATAACATTTTCATACATTAAGCAGTTGCAGTATTTATTTCCCTAGCACTAGAGCCTGCCATGAGTGTGTTGCTTTCAACAATTAAAGGTGACAGCAAATCTCCTTCTCCGAAATAATTAGCACATTTGTCAGGGCATATTAAGCAGTTCCAAATTATTTCTTCTTGTGGAGGATATTTTTTTTTTCGTCCAAGTGAAAATCAGCAACTCATAAATCACAAAGACAGCAGAATGCACTGAGTGCCAGCCAAATAGGATCTAAACGTTTCCCCCGTAAAGTAATAAAGAATATTTTAAGTAAAATGACAATAATAATAGTAAAAGAATGATAGAAAATGGTAGTGTCAGAATGCATTTGAGATATAGCATGAAAATGATATTGCTGCTGGACAACAGTGGTCTGTAAACTCGCAATTTTACTTTGGTAGCCACATGTAGAAATATATTGGTAATTGTATTTATGGATTTATCCCTAGAGGGTCAATATAGCTACACTTGATTTCAGTCTTGTAAAATTTAATTTTCCTCCTCATGGAATAAGAAAATGAGGAGAAAGGACAGGAGGAAGGGAAAAAAAGAACAAAACAGCTAGTTAAGAAAAGCTTTATCACATTGTAAATTTGTAGGTTACTCAATGCAACAAATATTAGCTCATGTTTAAAGTTAAAGCATTTGGAGATAATTGAGTCTAACACCCTGCTTAAACTAGAGTGAGTCAGGTCGCTCAGAGTTTTGAAATGCTCAGAGGATAGACACTGCACAACCCCTCTTGCCAACCTTATTCTGGTGTTTTAGCACCCTTGTGGTGTAGTTTTCCCCCCTCTTTATCCTATCAGAACTTTGTCTTTCAATTCGTTGCCTTTACTTCTATCTCTGGGTGCCCATGTGAAGAGTCTGGCTGTATTGTCTCTGTGCCCTCCCATCAGGATGCTGAAAACAGCAGGAAGATCTCTCCTGAGCCTCTAAAGCTGAAGAGAGTTAGTGGTCTCAACTTCATCTTTACAAAGTGTCTTTCACTGGGCTTGGTCCTGTACGTCAAGTCTTTTCCAAGGCTGAAAACCCTAAAACTGGTCTTGGGACTTCAGATACACTCTCATACTTGCTCAAGAGATGGGGATAATCTCTTTTCCACATTCTAGTTTGAGTGTTGCAAATGCAGTCCGCTAGGTCACTGGGTTTTTCGGCTGCAAGAGCACACTGCTGACTTGTATTCAATTTACTGTGCATCAAGAACTGCAGGTCCTTCCTGGCCAGCTTGCTCACAGACTGTGCTGTAATTTGGTTATGCCATCCCAGATACAGGGCTAATTTACCTTTGTTGGACTTTGTGAGGTTCTTCTGAGATGAGTTCTCCGCTCACTTCTCCAGGCTGACCCTGCAGCACACTGGCTGCTTTCTGCAGCAGGATTGGAGCTTTTCCAAAGACAAAACTCTGTGCTTGTGGGCAGCTCCTTTGCACCCCTTGCACCTTTGCACACCTGCCCCATCCTCAGTTTTCTGGCCTCTCCTTTCCGGAGAGCTTGTTTCTGTCTGCTTCAGTACTCCAGGCATACAAGATGTGCCTCCATATCCCTCTAATTTTGATGAGATCATAGGTATACAAGTGTGCACACGTTTTTCATTCTTCCTGGTTTTATCCTATGCTATGTATATCCATTGTAGAGGTGCTTGAGATGAGCCCACTGTCACCTGGCTTTCAGAAGAGAAACAAGTGTGAGAGCCTCTCTCATCCTATTATACCCTGGTCTATTTCTCACAGCCCTTGCATTATTGCTTTAGGTGATAATAAACTTTCTCCAGTTTACCTAGTTTAAATCCCTTCTCATGAGGTCAATAAGTGTGTTTGTTCTCTTTATATCTTGAGGCAGATCTTCAAATACTGTAAAACGACATAGCAGTGGTGGTAGGAAGAAATTTCTGCTGTTTTAAAGCACTTAATAAAATTATGGTTTAATTTCTAAGGCTGGTATTCAGCACACTGTTAATTTAAGGTGTAATTTACCAATTATATTAATCTGGTTTTACTCCAAAAGCTCGGGATTAGTGATGCTTTAAATTTGAGTTTGAGTAGTGTGGATTGAATTAGGAATACAATAGCTACTTAGTGCTCCTAATACAATCAATCTGTGCTGTGTGTTTTCACTGTGCCTGCTCTCTCCTGAGCTAGCTTAATTCAAAAGGGATAACTCTCATGGAAATCATTTCAGATAGTTGAAGTGAAACTACATACATAGTCTTTTTATTCTGCTTATGTGTTTTTTAGCTTCTGGGTGGCTGGTAGGTCTTCATTTTCTTCCACTTTTAAAGCATCTTATATTGTGCATGTTAATCTTAAGAAAATATAGCTATATCCTGTATGAACATGCCTCTGAACAAAAAAAAAAGTATTTTATCTATATTGCTATCTTTTAATTTATATTTTTAATAGAAAAAAATCTTTCTAAGTTGTTTGCTAACTCTTTGAGAGGAAATTTATTTGAAAACCTAAGTCAGAATTGTGATTCCATTTTTACATTTCACTAATTGTCCCATACCTCATAATGAGGCCAGCTGAAAACTCTTAATCTAAATAAAGTGATTTTATTTCCCCCAGCACATTGCTAATTAACCTAATTTTGGTCATGTTGTGGGAAAGAAGTAAAGCAGATAGTAAAAAGATAGTGCTTCCTCATTAATTGGCTCATGCCACAGAAGGGCTTGTTGCAATGGATTTGACTGTTTGAGACTGGCACTGCTGACCCTTTCAAAGACACTGAAGGAACAAGCAAAAAAGTGAGTTGAAGAAAGAAGGCAGTAACCCCCCTTGGGGCTCAGGCACTACCAATAAAAATGTCTCATCTGGATTCTTTATACTACTCCACCACAGATTTGAGGTTTTTGGATTTCATCTAGTTTTTTTTTTTTCTCTCACCAGAAATAGGTTCGTATTTCAAAGCAGTTTCCTGCCACCTTAACAACTGATACAGAAAGTGGTGGGGTAAAGCTACCTAATACTTTGGTGCTCCATATTTTGGTGGTGGGAGGCACATAAGTAAGAAATGGGTTAGGCATCAGGAAGGGGTTCCAAGTTTATAAACACATTTTATCAACTGGTGTGAAAAAAACAATAGGAACAAAATCTCCTAATCACCAACATTAAGGATTGCTAGGGAAAAAGAAATCTGTTTAGAAACAGGAAACAGAACACTGACTTAAAGGCTGTAATATTGGAGAAGAAAAAAATTGAGAACAGCTGGTTGGGAATCTTCTGAGCGGATGTGTTTTTATGAGAAATAATTTGCCAGTTGAATATGAATAACAATTTTGTCATAGACTTTTCCTTGACTTTGTTGGGATTTGTTGTCAAAATATAAAGGTAAAAAATATCCCTGTCCCAGAAAAAAACCATGATCATACTATTCGCTTTGTTACCTCTTGCAGACATGCGAACTTGTGTACTGTTAAAATATGAAATGCATGTGTTAGGCTGTCACCTTAGTATTTGTCTTTCTTCCCTCCTTCCCTCTTTGTGTTGTCTGAAAATTTCAAGCAGAGTTTTTGTGAAATCTGAGAGATGCAAAATGTGTCTTCTGGTAGTCTCTGTCAAGTAGCAGATATTGCAGACATATAGGAAATAAAGAGTAAAGATGAAGGAAGACTTCTACCTTGATGTTTGTAAAGTATAAGAATTTGATGTGAAAGATGAAGTGATGCCAGAGTAAATATCAAGGTTTCTGAAGGTGGTATTTTGAGAACTGTGACAGATACCGTTTTAATTACAATGAATTACAATCACAGGATGACCGAGGTTGGGAAGTACCTCTAGAGGTCATGTTGTCGTGGCTCAAGCAGGACCACCTAGAAGGACTTTCCTAGGACCGTATTCAGACTACTTTTGAGTACCTCCAAGGATGAAGATTCCACAACCTCTCTGGGCAGCCTGTGCCAGTGCTTGGTTACCTTCGCCACCCTCTGGGCCCAGCCCCTCAGCTGGTTTTCAGTCCACCTCTCTCCCTGCTCATCCAGCCCATACTTCATTATCTTGTCTGTGAGGAACTTAGGAGAGGTAATGTAGAAACTGATGAAGTTTTACTTGACTGAATTATCTTCACTTCAAAAATATGACAAAGAATCCATGATTCTTCTACATTACTCACTGTGATGAGTAGGTAGAATTGTAATTAGTAATTTACTCATGGTAGTTTGAATTCCTTATTTAACCCTGGTATTTATAGGTTCCTTACTAGAAATAAAAATGAACAAATATTTGCAGATATAGAATTTCATATCAGACAACCAGTTGCTTGAAACAACTTAACAAAAGAAATGGTGCAAAAATAAGGTATTGCTGTCTTTTTAATTTATTCAAAACGTTTCAATTAGCACAATTTATGGAAATGAGGAAAAGCTAGTTTAAATTGCTACTTATATTTTTCTGTACACCAAGAATTTGTGTAATAAGTACTCATTAGTTATACTGTTAAGTGTGTAGTGTGTAACAGTAGAGAATCATTTTGATGCATTCACATATCTGCAGGAAAAGACTAATGCATTTATCTCCATAGAAATGCAAAGTTTGTTACAAAGTACGGAGATGCTCCTTTTTGGGAATAATTTAAAGCAAACTTTCAATCTTTATCTTCTGGCTAGCAGTTTTGGCAAGCTAAACCTGGAAGTTCAACTGATGAGCATTTGTTGAACAGTACATTAAAGAAGGTTTGTTTGTTGTTTTTTTTTTCCCCACTAAACTGTGTTGATTTTCACAAGACTGCTACTGGAAGAATATACCAATTATAGATTTTGGAAATGTGATTTTTTTTTTCTTTAATAGTGTAAACATATTAAGGAGAAAAATAAAGTATATGCAGAATATAAATAAGCCAGGAAAAGTTATTTATTCTTAGCTGTTGAAATTTTAGATCTGAATTTGTCTAATTGGCTGTTAATTAAAGGATGGAACTTCGAGGCTTTTCTGGGCTGCAGGGTGCTTAAAAAAGAATTTACATGTTCTTTTAGTTTTATCTAGTTGGCAAGAATGCCCTAATCATGTCCTACAAATTATCATAGTTTCCATAATCGATAGTTATGTTAAAGTTCTAATATTGCAAAAGCAATAATTAAGATTTAAACTCTAGTACATGGGTGGAGAGTTATTGTTGGAAGCAGATGCCCCAAATTAGACATGGCTTCTGCAGAATGAATCATTAAAAAAATACTAATTTACTTTCTGTATAAAAAAATCATTATTGCATCATTTTAATGCATGTCAGAGTAAATGCCTAGGGCTACAATATTGTTACATAGCCAAAGAAGATTCTGATGCGAATATAACTGTTTTCAGTCCTTTCAACTTCCAGTTTTAAAGCAGCACAATGTGTATGGCTGCAGCTTTTGTTCAGTCAGCTTTTTGTTTCAGAGGTGTCTCTTCTCTACAGTGATTCAGTTGTGGAAGGTGTCCTTTGCAGCTCAATCCATCTGAGTGTCATGAATTTTAAATGCTTTTCTCTGGTGAGGGTGAAAAGATGTGAAAAAGAGTAACAATACTCAGGAGGAAACATACTTCAGGTAATAATAACCAGCAGCAGTAAAACTGGTACAGCAATTTGTAGGTAATTAGCTAACAGGACAGAAAAGACATATGGCCAGGCATTATGCTTTACTTAGTTTTCTGCAAAAAATTGTTACAGACTTGGCCTTTTACTTATCACTTACTATTATTATTATTATCATTCCTCTTCTGTTTATGCTGTATATTTTATACTAAAATAGTGTGTAACTTATAAATTAAGTACATAAATATGATTAGGTTATTTCTGGGTTGTTTTTTTTTTTTGTTTTGTTTTGTTTTTTTTGTTTTTTTTTTTAATCTGCAGGGGAAAAAGCTGGTGTTATTTAATTGTTGCTTCTCATTGCTCCTGGGGTAGCAGGAGACCTGTAGAAGTATAATTTTACATTTGTTTCTTGTATATTGCCACTGACCAGAGACCTAGATCTGCATATATGGTAATAGTTTCAAAATTTTAGTTATACAATTATTCACCATTTTACAATTGTATTTTAGAATTTTAGGCAATTGCAATATTAAAATTTGTGGCTAAAGAGGAATGCAGAAGTGTAATTTCAAAAAATATATATGCTTTGAATTGAGATAATTCAAGAACAGGAATAGATCCCTGCCAGATAATGTGTTGCCATAATGGCAGTAAGAAAGAAGTGTGTCTCAAACATGCACTTGTAATGTGCATTTCATACAGCCTTCTATTTATGTGGTCTCTGGGGGTATTTGAGTGTTTCTCAGCTTTGCAGTTGCAAAATCTGCAGGCTTGTTATATGAGAAGCCATAGCTTAGCTGAGCCAGAATGGGAGTAGTAGATGAACTATGAATGTATGACTGCAGGACAGGTCTCTCTCTCACATCGTCAGATGTTGACATACTTAAAAAAAAAACCAACCAAACAAAAAAAACCCCAGAAACCCAAAAAACAAAAAAAAAAAAAAAAACCCCAAACAAAAAAACACCTCCCTGCTTTACACAAGATTTCAAGACATCCGATCACATAGCCAGTTTTGGAAACACTTCTAGGCTTATCTCAGTCATGGAGTGGTTGTGAGCCCCAAAGGTTCACGGTGGGCTGGTGAACTGCATTGCACAGTGTTCTCACTAGGAGTAAACACGTTGGGTGCCAGCATCATGCTAACAAGACTGTACTCTTTCATGTTTTGGAGCTGGATTGCACTTCCCATGTGTTGTGTTGCACCGTGTAGTAGAGACCTTATGAAGTCCAGGAACCCTAGACCTGCTAGCTGGTAACATTCTCTGCAGCAGCAAGTAAAAGGGGAGCACAGCTTTTGCTTATCTTGCTCTCCTGGAGCAGCAGCACTTGTTGGGCAGGATTTATAGTAATCACACGGAAGGATAATTCGCTAGAGGAGTTGAAGACGTGAGGCAGTGCTCGTCTTTGTTGAGGTGGACATCACTAGGTCTAGTTAGTGCAATAACATTTATCTGCTATTAGATTTAGCTGGATTCAAATGCTGTGCGAGCATTGTCCTGAAGCTCTTTGCAGAGATAAGAGGAAAGATGAATTAATGTAATGAATAGCATGAGGAACAAAAAGCATGGAAGCTAATGAAAGAGAGGTTAAAAAGTGAGACTGTCAGCAAAAAATATAATAAAATATGAAGTATGGATTGGATGATAAGGAACAGCTAAATAACAAACAGAAGAAAACAAAGAGAAAATAGGAATTTAAATTCAACCTTCACAGAAAATAAAGAATTTTTCAGATAAAACAAACTACCCTATTTTATACTCGTTATGTAATATAGAATTTTTGGATTACCAGTTTTCAGAATATAGTTTTTGAAATGTTATTCTGTTTCTTAATCCCTATTTTAAGGGATCAGCTCCAATTTATTTTCAACACATGGGCTTCCACTCTGTTTCCTCTTTCATTTAGGCAAACAGCAAGGTCTCTAGTTCTTCACTGTCAGCAGAGGCCCAGTTGGGATCCCCATCTGATTAAACTTCCAAGAGTTACATTTTCCATGTGTAAATATAAGTATTTCAAGCGTATGAGACCATTTTGTGCTGATGGAGTTCACCTACCGGTATCTTCAAAAGCTACTTTAATGCTTGATGGCAGCTAAAAACAAAACTCTTTCTCTTTGTTAACCTTATACCTGGAGAAACACTGATGTGACTGACTGAAAAGGAATTTAAAACATTTGTTCATGATAGAAATACTTGTTGAAAAAAGCCTTTGTACTTTGCCAAGGAGGGACGGGCTCTGAGCAATTTTTTTTTTGAAGTTTCGGTTACGTAGCATTTCCAGATGGTCATTAGATTCTGGTGGATGTCTGAAGGATTTGCAACTGGCTGTGAATGAAAAATGTAATAAAATAGAAACCTTTAGATGTGAAATGAAGTGTTTCATGTTTTAATTTAATTTTCAAAACAGTTCTGTTTAAAACAGTTCTGTTTAAATGCAACATGCTCTAATTTAAGAGACCACATGGTCATTTATTTAAAGAAATGTTTTCTTTTTATGGCCTCTCTGAACACTTCCATTGTATCGAAATACGTCTGACTTTTTCCATATTTCTTGAGAGGAGATAACTAATTTATCAGGTCTCAAGCAATAAAATCTTTGAAACAGTGGAGTTTTTATTTATGGACAATAAGATTATTGTATAGGAAAAAACCCATACTTGCATGAAGTAGCATTCCTTAGACATCAGGGAGCGTTTGGACTTTGTTTGATGAGAATTACTGTTTAGTTGCAAACACGTACAATGAGTTCTCTGTTTTCTGTGCAAGAAAATGTCCCCAAAACATGTGGAGTGGCACACTGAACTTAAATTACACTGTCATAATACTACCTACAATTCAATAGAATTAATACAGGGACAGTTGATACAATCTTGAATCCTGTGTTTCATTGAACATTTTCAGTTAAGCCTCTTGCAAGAAAAAACAAGAATTGTATTTTGTGTGCATATAATTATTGAATTTCTATGACTTTTGTACCAGTAGTAGAATAGCAACCATACTGATAGGGAGAGCCTTGATTCAAAATATTTACTTCCTTCACTAGCAGCTGCAAACTTCTGCTCTTTACATGGAATAATAGAATTGTTTAGGTTGGAAAAGACCCTCTAAGACCATTGGTCCAACTGTTAACTTAGCACTGCAGAGTCCATCGCTACCATCCACCATGTCCCAAATGGCATAGTTACACATTTTTTGAACATGTCCAGGTATGAGGTTCTACCATTTGCCTGGCTCACCTGTTCCAATGCCCTTTTGCTGAAGAAGGTTTTCCTAATATCTAATCTAAACCTCCCCTGATGTGACTTGAGGCCATTTCTTCTCATTCTGTCCCTCATTACTTGGAAGAAAAGGCCAACACCCACCTGGCTATAACCTCCTGTCAGGTAGTTTGGAGAGTGACAAGATCTCCCCTGAGCCTCCTTTTCTCCAGGGTAAACACCCCCAGCTCCCTCAGCCTCTCCTCACCAGATGTGTGCTCCAGACCTTTCACCAGCTTTGTTGCTCTTCTCTGGACGTGCTCCAGCACCTCAGTGTCTTTCTTGTACTGAGGGGTCCTGAACTGCACACAGGATTTGAAGTGCAGCCTCCCCAGTGCTGAGGGCGACAATCCCTGCCTGGGTCCTGCTGGCCACACTTTTGCTGATCCAGGCCGGGATACCATTGGCATTCTTGGCTATATGGGTACACTCCCTGGGCCTGGTGGTCTAGCTAGTCGATGCAGACATTGTCTACGTGCAGATATATTTAGGTATATATACCTGCAGGTATATTTAGGTATTTACATACAAATATTTCTGTACATGTATGGCACTTCTTATATTGTTATTTTGCCTATGAGGTCTGTTTTACATAATGTGCTAGCTTTACATAATGGCCTAGCTTTACATGATGTGTATGAAGATCAGGAGTAATTCTGACTGGAAATAGTAGTCATAAAGCAGTCTAAATACTTGAATAATGCAACATGATGCATTATACTGCCAATCTATTTTATGCTATTTACCTTTTCCCCCAAAATTGTAAGTTAGATTTAGTTCAGAACCAGACAGCATATTAGCAAGTGCTTTATAGGTTTTGGACGCATTTGTGATCAGTGTAACCTCAGAGAAAAAAAAAAAATCCTCAAAAACTTGAAAAAAAAAAAAGGTGAAAATACTATGATATTTAAGAAGTGTACTCTATATACTAGGTATAATATAAGGAGATATCATGTCTTACAAAAGGCTCTCCTCAAATTAGTATTACCACTAAAAAGAAAACCATGAGTTGCTCCCCTCACTGCCTCCAGTGGGAGACAAAAAGCAGAGATCCAGGGTTGAGATAAGAACAATTTACTGGAAATAGCAATGAGATAAGAAAATTAACAGTAACAACAACAATGTTAATAATAGTGTACAAAGAGAGGTTGACTTATGTGCAAAAACAATACTGACTGACCAATGCAGTGGAATCCCAGGAGAGTGTTCAACAGCCAATGATGTCTCTACCCAGGCACACATTTTTCCACCCGAAGCCATGCCCTTCTTCCTGGAAGCAAGTGTCCCTTCCTTGACCCCCCACAATGATGTGAGGTGGGTGGTATAGAATAACAAGCTAGCCACATACACACATGGCTCCAGGCTCAGCCCCCTCATGGCTACTGAGGAAAAATTTAATGCTGCCCTGGCTGAAACCAGAGCAGGAGAAAAACCTAATATTTTTATTAGAAGTGACAAATTGATTTTAAGGAAATACTGAATATTCCTCATACAAAATATCATCTGTAAGGATATAGGAGAAGACAGTTGTAGAAAAACTGTAACTAAACTTTATCTAGAGCAAGTTATGACACAATTGCAGAAACTACTTCTGGTCTCTGGAGGCACTATCTGTTCCCCCTAATTAATCAGAGATCACAAGAAAGAGTAACACTTAATTATAGTGTTTGCTTTTCTTTCTTCCATAATTTCAAATACTTTGATATCACAGTGCAATAGATACGTCATGAGAAAACTATTAACAATGTCTTTGGGGTGTTTACACCTACAAATAAGAGAACATGAGTAGTTACAGTACACACAGCAGATGTGTTTACAGTGCTGCACTGATCAGGAAAGAAATAGCAGGTGAATGATGTTGAAATTGAGGCATGTCTTTCTATAAAGTACCGGTTTTCAGTTTCACAAAAGTCCATACATTAAAATATAGTTTCATTGTTGTGTCTATGACTAATGTATTTAAGATAATACAATTATCTGATTGTGATGTTCCTTTAATATGACAATTGAGTTGCATAGTATTTTATCTTATGAAAATATATCTTTCTTCTAAAATATATTGTGGAATCCTTTCTATGAGAAGTAGCATGAGGTCCTTGTCTGAAAAAAATGCTTAGGATTCATTTCACTCTTTAGGGTAGATGAGCCTTTCTTCTTACAAATTTTGGGTACAGAAGGCAACCATAACAGTTCAACAATTGAGGGCATATAGATTTGATTACCAAATTTTATTGGATATCTTTTGGACAGTAGTTATTATGGATGATGCTAGAGTAGAAATATTTCCCACAAATAGGTATCACAGAGGAATCAGTCAAACAGCATCAAAGCATGATGTTGACTAGTACGCCATGTCTGAAATTCTTAACTTCTTACTTGGAGTCTTCATAAGATTTATGGAACTCTGGATACAAGTAGTCCAGTAATTTAATAACTTATTTTAAAAAAAATTGCAAAATAAAAGTTCCCTTAGTTGTATGTAAATATTGCTTTCTCTTTTCTTCACAGTCTCTTCCTGCTTTTGATGTTTGCAATTCTTAGCGAGAAAGGCTAAAACAAATCTTCTATATAGCACTGTCAAATACAAAGGACATTGATCTGAATATGACAGCCAATGTATTGGAACTGCCAAAACAGTGCATCAATGCTCTTTATGTTTTATAAGTATTGAAATATCTCTGAAGTGATGTACTTCATTATTTTGAAAGCATGGTTTTTATAATACCCATTTCTCCTTCAAATCTAATCAATTGTTTGAATTGCTTTGAAAGTAAAGGTAGATGAGTATTCTCAGAATACAAAAACATTGAAAATGGAAAAATGTATTCTGGCTTTCCTTTGTCTGGGTTTTGAAAAGCTGTCTTTGAAAACTTGTATCACTCTTAAGCAAAAAAGGCATGTAGAGGTTATGAAATTAAATTATTTACTGAATTGTGGCCGGAGACGTCTTCTAATCAGAGGAGCAGGTAATTGAAATAAGTGTTACAGTGGAAATGCCATTGCTTCATTGCTGTTCCTGCTTTATTACAATATTCTTCTTAACGGTAAAACTTGATGAAGTATAGACAGTTTTTGCTTTCAGTCCATTTCTTGTAGTTTGGCTTGGATTAGGAGCCAAAGTTGCAATCCATGACTTGAACCTCTGTTGTAAAGGTTTCATTCTGTTCAGTGACACTAAAAGCAAGGCATCCATAGTTTAACAGATGCAGATATTTAATAAAGAGCTTCCTTTATTAAAACAAAATAAAAGTGAAAAAATTTAGCTGTCATCCTAGAGGCAAGTCTCCAGATGAAAAAATTAATATATATATCTTTCATAGCCAACAATACAAATAATAAAAAAATAGAAACTTATTTTCCCTGTTGATAATATTTACTTTTCATTTAGTAGACCACAGCCAAAAATATATTTTGAATAGCATGCAGTTCAGGGAGCAGAATATTTACTATTGGGCACTGTGTTCTGCCCCATAAGAAGGTAAAATATATCTGAATGGCTTGAGGCACAAAGAGAGCAAGAAAAGCAACAATAAAATCAAAACACAGCATAAATCTACTCAGTTTATAAATATGCTAGCATCCAGTGCTTATTTTCATTGATTATTTTTTCAAGTTGCTGTTTGGAATTCAAAATTTACCAGATTTTCCCAACGTGTTTTTCTCAAAGGCTTAATGCTAGGCAGATATAATTACCAGTAAAATGCTGTTTGCAGTTTCAAAGGTTGCTTGACATTAAAGAATCATAAAACCAACATGAAATATTTTACTCAAGAAGGTTTGTTGTTTTGGAAGTATTGTTTTTAATATTCTTAGTGACTGTGTGTTGAAAACAGATTGTTATGTAAATTGTAGATGTCTAAATGTTACGTAATGCCCATCATAAATCATTGTGGTTGGTTGATTTTTTAGATCAATCATTTCATTGTGAAAATTTCAAATTTTCTTATTTTGACAGAAGACTACTTCCAGTAAAGGAAAAATTACTCTCTTTTTCATGATGAATGCTAGCATTATTTTCTTACTAGTTATTCAAAGTCACATTGTTTTACATTCTGAGTACTTAGCTCATGTCAGTGTTTCTGTGAGTTTACAGGAACATGAATTCTTCAATGAAATAGTTTGTGAATAAATACAGCATATGTATTCAAAAGGAGTTTAATGAAAGGTACTTCGGTGGTGTGGGGTTTTTTTCTTTAAAAAAAAAATCAAACCAGTGGATTTTTGTCCCACTCAAGATGAGATCTAAGAATTCTTAATTTTATGAGGATGCTGGCAGGTTTGATGTACAACATAGCCTGAATCTCAACTCTGTGCTGCTTACCCTTTTCTTAGAAGAAGAAAAGTTTGCTATTATTATTGTTGCTGTAAATTCTATAGAAGACCTCCATCCCTTTTCCTAGAAATAGCATCCATATCCTGTATTTCTGCTTGTAAATGTGCTTCTGCTCACATTTCCAAAAAATTTTTCTTTGCATCCCGGTGAGAGAACAGAGTGTCTACCTATTTAATTTGTAAATAGATTAGTGTGCCTAATTGTTACTTTGAATCAAGTGGTCTCATTCTATGAGTAAGACCAAGCTGTGATTTTGCTATAGATCAAGTAAAAAACATCAAGAACTGTACATTAATGAAAGCAAATCTAAGTAGTCTCATCTTGCTCTGTGTTGTCTCTGAGAATAGAGACTGGTAAATGATCACACATCCAGATTTTTTCATGCAATGCAGTGCAATGATGATTTAACTAAACATACTTAGTGCTAACAAATGAACAGGAACAGTAAGCAGAAAATGAAATCAATTGATTCAAGTGAACTGCATACACTAACACAATCCAAATGTAGACACATCTTGGATTTCTTCAGCTTTCCTCTTTCCTTTTGAGCCAAAACTCTCATACAAAAAGCCATGGTGGATCTAACTTGATCTAAGATCATGATGCCCGTGAAAATGATGGCTGGGTACTGTAACACCTCTGTTTCCTTTCCTTGTCATCTGTCTGCGATAGTATCTTTGTTCCTTTAATACGAATCAGATAAGATCATAGATGCCACTAAAACCTAGTCTTGGAAAAATGAAAAAAATGATGCCCACAAAAAACCTGTAGGAAAAATTGGAGTCTAGATTTGGTGAAGTCACTTTGCCTTTAAAGTAAATGGTCTGATATGTGAGTCTATCAATGCTACCACATTGCATTATTTCTTTTCATCCGCACTTGCACTGCACATCTGTTCCCTTATTTACAGATACTGCCCTCAGACTGCCTAGTTTACCAGTACTTGGGTCCTGAATCCGTTAAAAGAAATTCAGCAACTCTTGTTTGCTCTTGAAACTTATTCCATTTATATCTATAATGTAGATATTTAATCACTCATAGTTTTCAGCAATTTATCTGAAATTGTCACTGCCTTGGAACTTTTTTTCATAAATATAATCTTTGTGTATAGCTAAATAGAAAAAGTAGGTAAGCAAAGATGCCAGATCATGTTAATAATTTTTATGGCTCCTACATGCTTAGAATTAGCATTGGTGTTTAGGATTTGACTGACAAGTAGATTAACAGAAGTGAGCTGGGCAGACAATAGAATGTGTTTTATGATCAATTTGAACTCTTAGGGGTGAAAATGTTTATAGATCTGTCAAATCCTAGTTCTGATGAATGCAGTTCCATTAATAAATTACTGTAGCCTTTTAAAAGAATAATAAACCAGCCCTTATTTCATTTTCATTCGTTATATTTCTATTAAACGTGCCTTAACATTAAGCGTACAAGCTTACATTGGAATCTTGTTTGTGGTCAAAAAGTTTTAGAGTTTAAGTTTTCTACAGTCTACTGCTGTGATGTCTGTGTTAGCAGCATTTTAATACCAGCATAGTTCATTAGAGCCATTCAGATATCAGCAGTGTTTTCTGGGAAAAAAAAACAAAACCAAACAAATCTCTACATAAACAAGGAGGGGAAGAGATTGGAGTTGTTTGTTTTGGGGGTTTATTTATTTTTTGTCTTGTTTTGCTTGGGGGTTTTTTTGTTTTTTTTTTTTTTTTTTTTTTTTTTTTACTTCTTCTTAAGCATTAAAGTGTGCTTTGTTATGATTATATTGGGTATAGAGAGCTGAGAAAATTGATAACCCTTTATCAATGAAAGAGATACCTTTTACCAGAAACAGATTGTCTCAGCTTCTGTAAATCAGGCAGTTTGTTTGCTTCAGAACTGTGCCATGTGGCAACAGCAAATAGGTGTTAGAAATTTTAACTAGTTCCCAAATCTGTGTGTATTTTCTTAAGTCATGGGAAAAATAAAAAAGAAATTATAGTATTTTTTCTGTTTCATTGGCTGAAGATTCAGTTATATACCTTTTTCAGTGTCAGGACATCACTGAGGCACAGATGAAAACATGACTCTTCAGGTGACTCATTCTCAAATTTCAATTAGGCAAACCAGAAATGTGCAAATTGATTCTGTCTATAAGGATTCTGTCTCTAACACTGAGGGAACTTTTCAAAAGCACAAATACTATCTTGCACCTACTTACTTTCAATTGCTCTTTTTCTTCCTGACTTGAATTGTCACACAACTGGTTTAATAGCTGGCTCAAACAGTAGCCAGGTAGTAGCAGTAAGGAAGAGGTATTAAATCAGGATATTGCAGTCATTGCATTTTAATACAGACTGCACATTTCTTTGAAATTGTACTGAGTGTTTGCCCTGAGCTATACTCAGTATTGAATAAAAAGTCACTGCAGCTAACCTGTGTTCTTAGTATTTGGTGATTGAGCTTTCTGACTAGAGTTCATGGTTTTGTTATAACATGGAGTGATCTGAGACTTTTCAGACTTATGATATTCTGTCATCTGCCAGAATTTTCGAGCTGAAATCAGTGGGGATCCTCCCCACTGATAGTCTCAGGGTGTATACAGTCCAGCTGCAAGCATTTTTTCCTGAAGAACTACTTCTTTTTGTATTTCTAGTCACATAAAAAAATTGCTCACATCAGCTGTGTTGGTATGTATATTGTTAGGCTTAGCTGACAAAAAATAAATACACACACTTTCTAGGTCTTCCCTATTGTGGTATATTACATTCTAGACCAAAAAAAAAATCTTAGCCATTTCCTAATGTTGGTCTGCCTTTATCCCACTGAGTATTCTACCATGTTAATTCATGTCAATTTGAAGAGTTGTTGAAAAATTATTATATTGTTTATTCAGGCAAATATTGGCTGTTCAGCATTCTGTAGTTCTTAACATATTAGAATATAGTAGTCACAAAACATAAAAAACAAAATACATATCTTAGTGCTAGACAAGTGATGAGTTTTTTCTTTGAGGTAAAGAGGAATAAAAATATCTGTCAAGATTTTTGGAAATATGTAAACAATACAGCCTTGCATTCATGATGCCAAAGATTTGTTAGCACTTTTGTAATGAAACTGGGGATATATACATCTGCAGTAAAATTTAGCTTCAGAACAATTTGTTTTTGTTTAGATTCCTAACTCTAGGGAAACATTTATTTAATCTAAGAAAAATAAAATTGAATGTCCTCTGTATTATTTAAAATATATTTCATGTTTGCATACCTCTTTTTAATTATCATCATATAGACAGTTTTCACTTTGTGAACACGATTATTCAAATGCAAATGCTACAGGGGTAAACAAGAGAGAGCAGTAAGTATTTAATATCTAATACTGGGAGCAGGATGGGAAAGTTTTGTCTGGGTGACTAGATCCTGGTTAATTAGTCACTATTTTTCCTTCTCTTTTATTTTGCGTCATGTGGATACCCACTATATCTCTAGAGTAATTTCTGAGGTCACTCCTGAAAGAGTGTCATGAATTGTGCACTTGTACACTAAAACATTGGGTTATGGTCTGTATATGGCCATAAACCAAAGTGACAGCTTAATAGCTTGCCTGTTGAACTTCATTTTGAAATACTGACTTTATATTTATGTCCCTTTCATTTGTGGTTTAGTGCTCCTAAGTTTCCATTTAACGTTGCAATTGTGTAAAGCATGCAATATATTGTCTGCTTATCATTTGAATCTAAGGGTACTTGGTAGAGTTAAAAGTCCCTATGCTTTACTCTTCAGTTGGTAACAATAGGTAAAATTTCTCTTTATGGATAATTAAACCCATTTTCTGAGGAAGTGAGGCTTGTTCAAGATCTCTTTCAATTCATTTGTGAGTCCTCACTCTTTCCTCCTCAGCTCTCCTTATAGATTTTGAACATTGTGGCCATGAAGGCTTCTGATAAATTTTGGGTATAACTTGGCATGGTACTGGAAGGGTTAAGCAGGAGTGATGCACAGCTGAATCCATCTATTCTTTACTAAACTGTGAAAAAAACAGCTGTGGAAAAATTTGGTAATGGGTAACAGCCTTGGATGCTGTGACCATGACAGAGAATCCAAAGTGGTGGAAGGAGTTAGGTAGGAAAGAGAACAGTAGAATGAAGATATTTATTCAGGAAACTGAAGTTTGGGTCCCATGGGAAGCAGCTCTGAAGGGTAAATGAAGTAAGCAAAATTTCAGGTCTGTAAGGACATCATTCTTTAGGCAAAAAAAATGGTCCCTCCTATGTCTGCAGAGAGCTCTCTCCAAAGATATTGAGAAAATAGGTCATACAGTATCTCTTTGGAGTATTATTTGAGGTCAGTCTACATCTGAAAGTAAGCAGAATGATTGATGAGGCATATGTGCATATAGGGTTATGTATGTACACCTATATGTATACACACAGTTTTCAGTATACAAAGGTTAGTTACTTTACAAATAGTCAGAAAGTACCTTCAATTTTTTTGTTCTGCACAAACTTATTTTTGTCTTTTTTTTATTATATATTGCTCAGTGTGGTGTCTAAATTTAAAAAGGACTACATTGTAGTTTCAAGTTTTTCATATGCTTACAGAATAATTAATTAATGCAATTCTATCAGATTTAAGGGGGCAGGGAGACAGGTTGTTGTGGGAGTATCATTAGTTATCTGCTCAACTCAGGTTGGTAGCTGAGTGATTTTGGATATGTGGTCTTTCAGGTTAATACTTTCAAAATCTGTGTCATTGGTAAGCATAGGTTTTGAAATATTTTTGAGACATCTAGTATAGCTGTTACCCAGTACAAAATTGTACCGAGGTTAAATTTGAGCATAACCTTATTTATAGTGCTTCCTGTAATGCTGTACATTGGGAAACACAGATTAATAACATAAATATGTAGCATTGCACCATAAAAATACTATCAGAACAAGACCTGCAATTAATTGTAAAATTAGTTCATACTTTTGGATGTATCAGTGAGTGCTTTTACATGAAGAATATTTCTATCATAGATTATTTACAACTACATAATTGAAGTTTGAAGACTTTATAGGTAGCAACAGATAAAGTATTAAATTAGTACATTAGATATTGGTGGGGTTTCTTAGAGTCCATTTTAATATTTTGTAACAACTGAATATTTTTTGGTTTTAATCACCTCATTAAGACATAATGATCTTCTTGCACTGTCATAGCAGATAGCCTGTTAATGGGCTGGAATAAAACATAAAGCTATCAGGGTCATGTATTAGGGTTGATTAAGCACTGCATTGCTTCAGTTCTACTTTAGTGTGACCCCACTGAAAACAACTGAAAGATACAATTAAATAGGTAAAGGTAATGCACTGGGGAAATTAATCGTTTTACTTTGTTTTGGACATTGAGACGAGAAGCAGCATCTGCACTAAGGAAGTAGTTTAATGCAGTGAATTATACTTGGATAATTTTCGGTGTGATCAGCACTATGCTGAGACAGTCAATTTAAGAAAGAAACACATTTAATGTAACTTCTTTCAGCATTAGTTGTAAGTTTGACTTTTACCATTGGGTTGCTTATCATAGGCTGGATGAAGGCTTAGTCTTCCTAGATATATGTATGGATAACCATTTTAAAACAGATAGTACAAAATGCTCAGTGTCAAAAGGCAAGACTTTTCATCATGGTGAGGATAGATTTATACTTTTATTGGTTAAACAAGAATATATTTACTTCTTTTTCTGATTTATAAAGGACACTGTCTTTTTGTGTTCTCAAAAAGATGTAAGATATTTTAAGAATACAGCAGGATGAGAGGACAGCATTTAATAAAGGGGTTGTGTTTCCAGAAAACTGGAGCAGAATCAGCGGCCTTAAATGCAGGCAGAAAAGGAATTTTTGCAGTGAAGAATGTGCCACAGGAAAGTGAGAGGAGCAGGGTGAACATCGCCTGCTCTTAATAGCACTGTGTTGTCAACATCTCTAGCTCTCTATGTATCTATCTAATCCCTGTCATAAAAAATTCAAACAGTACCACCCATGAGCAGCCATGGTATTAGATCCTGTTCTGGGACAGGATCTCATATGTCAAATCCAAGTA
The DNA here is from genome assembly GCF_036417665.1 of Passer domesticus. Taxonomy (NCBI): domain Eukaryota; kingdom Metazoa; phylum Chordata; class Aves; order Passeriformes; family Passeridae; genus Passer; species Passer domesticus. Next base: position 105,363,826 of record NC_087476.1, on the reverse strand, counting down.
TGTGATCCATCAAATGCGGACTAGTATCTTGTTTTCTGACAGTTAAATTGTTTACATGCTTACACATCTGCAACTGAACCTACTTAAAGTACGCTCTGTCTAGGGATGCTGTAGGGCCATTTTCTATATGCCTCTATGTCATACTTAAACCTGTTTTGTAGTTCATAAACCAGATCTTCCATTCTAGAGCAGCAGAAATCCTTAGACCAGGCCTAATGCATGTAGTAACATATCAGATTCCAGCATGTCAGTGGTAGTAATTGTTCTGTCCACCATTTATATTGTAACATGGAGTTTACAGCATTTAATCAATAACCGTGCTTGTAAACATGCTTCAGCCTCCAGTAATGGACACTCTAACCTTTTAGCAGATTGGCCACTTCTTGGCCACTGAAGTAGAGATGAGGTTGCCATGGCAGAGACTCATCTTGCCTCCTTTCTCTTGAAGAAGAAAGGACATAGCACAACCAGAAATAGCAGACTTGTGGGGCTGGAAGCAGTGTGATCAACTTTGCCTTTGTGAGACACCCAGCTTTATTATCCTTCATGAAGTGTTAACCCTGACTTCTGTTTCCTGTTCTAAATGCTGTTTGTGTATTTTAACATTTGATAAATGTTGAAAACAAAGCTGTACAATAATGCTGGCCTCCATTTGCCTGTGTTCTCAGATGCATGACCTCATTCACTGAGATACCTAATGACAATGCCTTTTTTCCATATCTCTGTAAACTTTTATCTCTTCACTTACAAGGGTACACATGAGGTTAACAGACTAAGAATGGTGTGAATTTTTTACTTGGTGGTTAAGGAACCAAGCATGAAGTGATTAAGGAACTGTGGGATATGGGAAACAAAATTAATTCAGGTGAATGGAGATTTAATCATAGTATACTAGAATTTTCATCAGTATTCCAAGGTATTAATTGTGTAAGTTTTTCATATTCATCTGCAAAGCAGACTAAGTTGGTTGTCTATACCTTGAAGGTTATTTTTTGTTGTTTAAATAAAAAGAAGGCAACAAGCCAAATATCTTTCAATCATTTGTCTACAGGTCTGTTGTAGAAACCTAAACACTGAAGCACACTCTCTCCCCCTTTTGCTAAACCTGCCTATGTCATGCAGTGCAGAGCTGTATAAAGCTACTCCACTTGCTCCAGTGCAGCACTGAGTGCATGTATTCTAGCTCATTTTGTGAAAATTGCATGTCTTCAGTAGCTCATCTCAGTGCTTAGGCTAATTAGCCATTCACTTTGCAGAACTTCTCAGTTCTGATGGATTGATATGCTGACACAGTTTTGTTTGGTTTCAAGGCTGGAAACCTTTTATTCACTGGTAGCTCTTGCATCTGCATGGGATTACACAAGCACAGTATCTCACATTGTCTAGGCCAGATGAATTTCTGCTTTGCAGCCTGGTTGTGAATCCTGTTTTCGGACCCTATAAGCTTTCCTTATATAGGTCATTTGCATGTTCACCTAGGTTATAAATTCCATGTTGGGATCAGGTTCCTTAGAGTGTCACCATATCTAACTTTATGTTACCACATCTAGTGGGATCAGGGCTTTCAGTATAAATGGTGAAAAATTGCTCAGAGATAACAAAGTAGGGCTGTGACAAAGTGTAAAACCCAAATACCCCAAGTTAAGTCCAGGGTCTTGAGCAGTGTGTTGCATCACATACTGGTGGTGAACAGTGCTGCATCCAGCTGGCGGCCAGTCACCAGTGATGTCTCTCAGGGGTCTGTGCTGGGGCCAGTTCTGTTCAATATTTTTATTGATGACATGGATGAGGGAATTGAGTCTTTCATTAGTAAATTTGCAGATGAAGCTAAGCTGGGAATGTGTGTCGATCTGTTGGAAGGTGGTAGGATGGCTCTGCAGAGAGATCTGGAACGGTTGGATGATGGGCAGACTCTAACAACATGAAGTTTAAGAAGTCTAAGTGTTGAGTCCTGCATTTTGCCATAGTAACCCCCTGCAACATTATAGGCTGGAGATGGTGTGGCTGGACAGTGCCCAGGCAGAAAGGGACCTGGGGGTTCTGGTTGACAGCTGGCTGAACATGAGCCAGCAGTGTGCCCTGGTGGCCAAGAAGGCCAAGGGCATCCTGGCCTGTATCAGGGCCTTCCCCTGTACTCAGCACTGGTGAGGCCACACCTTGAGTGCTGTGTCCAGTTCTGGGCCCTCAGGTTAGGAAGGACGTTGGTATGCTTGAGCATGTCCAGAGGAGAGCAGTGAGGCTGGTGAGGGGCTTGGAACACAAATCCTCTGAGGAACAGCTGAGGGAACTGGGGTTCTTTAGCCTGGAGAAAAGGAGACTCAGAGGCGACCTCATCACACTCTACAGCTGCCTGAAAGGTGATTGCAGTCAGGTGGGGTTGGTCTCTTTCTCCAGGCAGCACTGACAGAATGAGAGGTCACATCTCAAGCTGTGTCAAGGGAAATACAGGTTAGACATTAAGAAAACATTTTTCACAGAAAGAGTGATAAATTCTGGAATGGCCTGGCTGGGGAGGTGGTGGAGTCACCATCAGTGGATGTGTTTAAGAAAAGACTGGATATGGCACTGGGTGCCATGGTTTAGTTGAAGTATCAGGGAATGTGTTGGACTCAATCATCTTGAACATCCCTTCCAACCTTGTGTGATTCTGTGATCATAATTTGGAAATATGTCTGCCTGTAGACACAGATATAGCAAATACCTGTGAATAGCAAGGACCAATTTTTGCTTAACATTTAATTAAAAGGAGTCAGTTTCAGACTTCACCTGTTCCCTGAAAGCTGGAATGAAGTATTCAACCCCTAACTCAAATTAAGCTGTAAAGTTGTTGAGATATTGTTGGTCTCTGATAATTTCTTAAATGACTCATTTTCCTTGCTAATTAAATGTGATATGTATTTTATTAAATGTGATTTGTAGATGTAAGATCACATTTATCTGGGTAATGTTTCTTTATATCTGCATTAAAAATAAGTATATAGACCAATGAGTCAAGAATTACAGTGGGAAGTAATTGCTTAATGGGATAAAAAGTAACCAGTAGTAGCATATTATTCCAAAGGTAAATTCTCACACTCTAGTCACAGGTGTGTAAATCAGTAGAATAATTTCCTAAGAGATTTTGTTGCCAAGAACCTACTGTATAATAATAATAATAATGCCATTTTGTCCAACATATTCCCACTAACAAGTGTGGTTTAGTGATAGCTCTTTACTAATATGCTCGAGGCATAATCAAGGTACTTAAAATGTAGTTTCCGAAGAAAACTCATCTGTACAAAACACTCATTTTGTATTTTTAACATAAATAAGTGTATTTTTAGGGGTTTGATGAAATGTTGTGAGCCGCTTTTAAGAGTATTGTCTTGGAAATGAAATGCTACAATTCTCAAGATGAATTTCCAATCATTCTCTGTATATGTGTGATAAGACTTATTTTAGTTCAGTTTACTTCCTATTAGGAGACATGGTGTATAATTTTTCACTTCTACTAGAAACAAAAGCCCTTTAAATATGACTTCCTTTTCATTGATATAAATGAATTTCTGTGAACTCTGAAAACATTGGTTTTTTCATCTCTCTATGAAAAAGTCAAAATAATTCATGAATAACAGAAAGCGTTGTTAGGAATTTGGGTTGTACTGATCATACTTAAGTGCCTTGTGCATTCAACACTGATCATAAAAAATTACAAACTTCCATCTTTCTCAGTGCTTTGCTGTTCTAAATATGAGTAAATGCACCAGGCTGCATTTGCTGCATATAGTTCTGGAAGAATAAAATTTTTGAAAAGTATGGTTTCCTTTTTCTTTCTGTTTTGGAATCAATAGTGCATACAAAAAGCTGATGTGAAGGTGGAAAGCCCAGAGCTGAAGGGCTTGTTTTTGCAGATTTTCTGCACATTTTGTGTGGAAGCTCAGAGCAATTTAAATAAAAAAGATAAAGAAAAATAATTATAATATAAAGAAAAATGTGATCATCCTGAAAAATTTACTAGTTTGGCTAATAGTAACAGATTTCATATTCCCTTGGTGTACCCATGAAGTGATTTTATTACTAAATAGTTCAAATTTCTTTATTATGTAGTGTTTGCTGCTTTAACAAGCTCAATATAAATCTTGATAATAGATTGTAAAAAGTACCTCCCCTTGCTACATTTGTGTCCTTACAGGTCATTATTTTTTTTCTAGACATGTCAGTAACTGATTTGGGTAAACTTGTTTTTTTTTTTTTGTAAAAGAGGTACATTGGTTTCCATAAAATTAGGAAGAGAGTACAGCAGTGATATAAACCACAACGTTCACCTCTAGCATCAGAGGAAAGCAGCAGTGATCATCTTGCTTCATTAAGGGAACATCTTTAAAGTTACATCTTCTAATTAATGTTGACATTCAAGAACTTGAGATGTGAGAAGGTAGGGGATTCATTCTACCAGTTACCCTTTCCAAGAATGTGTATGGATACCTTTTATTATCAAACCACATCTACAATCACCCTGCAATTGGTGAAAGTAACTTAGATGTATCCTAATGGCTAATTAGGAGATAAACTCAAAGTTGAAATCTGCCACAAAAAATTTAAATAATATATCTTAAATGATCAAAATTAACTATTGTTTGCTTTCATTATTTCAACAAATTTTGAGTAATGTCTCTGCTCTCAGAAAGACTTCTGTACGTACGTCTGAGGTCTTTGGCAATGGATATTAATTTTACTGTCTGAATTTGAAAAATATGAATTTATTACCCACTTTAAACTTAGCCAATTTTTAAAAAATATTAAGCTTTCATTAATTAAATGTTTTCAGCTTGCATCTCTAGTGGAATCTGAAACATCCCCATTCTGTCATTGAGGCACTTGGCAGGGCCACTGAAACTCTAAATTATTAGTCCCAAACTACAGGTTTTCTCTCATAAAAGGAACCAAGTGAGAAGAAACCAGTATTGCTTGATCTAACTACTTATTGTCATCCTTATATTCACCATATATTAATGTTATTTGGCATTATTTTAAATTCCTGTACTCTCTGTGTGCCTTTGCATATTGTAAATCACACTATGATTTTTATTTCTTTGAAGCTTACGTACTACATTAGCTTAAGCTTCACCACAGGCTTTGTCCCCTCCTTTGAGACGGTGTTAAATGACAATATAAGTAATGTCATAATGAGGTAACAGTGTTGTCAGAGTCTCAAACAAATAAAGGGCTAATATAGTTCCTGAAATAAATTGAAAGACTCTCATTAACTTTCACCATTCATCAGATTGTCCTTAATTGTTCATCACAAAGATTGTTAATCAGAGAAGCAGGATAAATTTAACAGATTTGACCTTGTGTGTCTGCATGGCTGTTGTATTGTATTATGCCTAGATAGTTTGGTGAATCTTTTGGTTTTAATTTTCTGTAGTTTGTGTAACATGAAGTGTAGCAGGCCTTTTTTGTTTTTCAGTGGCAAAAAGCAACTATGTAAGAGTAGCTTTGTAAAGAGACATTTAATGTGTATTTCTTGTATCATTATATGATGCTAATAAATGCCTACAGTGTATTTTATGTGAAATAGAGAGGAGAGTCATTAATGTCAGATGTCATAGTAAGGCTATATTCCTAGTTAGCATCAGCAGCTGTTCAGCAGTGGTGCAAAATTTAATCATGCTGTTGTTTCCTTAATCTGTTTCTTTCTGAACCGGATTTGATAATGCAACTAACCTCAACGTCTATTTGACATTAATATTCCACATGCACAAGAAACAGAAGTAGTGAGTATTAATGAAGACCATAGTATTGTGACTTTCCAGCAGCAGAATAAGAACGGATTTGAAAGAGGAAATATTTCCTGACTCCTAGTGCTTTAGCTTCAGGCTGATAAATAGCATGGTTTGGAATCAATTTCAGCATTGATCTGAAAGATAATCCTCTTCACAACAACCACGTCCAGAGGTTTTTACTGTTAGGTGTGAAAATGAATGGCAGATTCTAAATACATTAAAAAAAAAAAAAGAAATAGAAAATTGAATGAGGCCTACAGGGAGAGGGGTAGGTAGTTATTTTTCTGTCACACATGAGCTAATACACTGCAGACATTTATTTAGGTAAAAAAGCGATCTGTACATGGAAAGAGTATTTATTTTCTTAATTGCCAAAACGATGCTCTGAAATTGAAGAATCAATCATGTTTATTGTTATATGTGGGAAATTAAAAATATACAGTATACGGTAATTTAACTTGCAGTGCAAGGAATCCATAGTACACTTCTAATCGATATTCTGTACTTCATGCTAGCTTGGTCATGTAGGGCACCAGGAGGGGAAGAAAAAGCTGTGAATGTAGACTCAGCTGTTCAACTTGGAAGGCTTTTATTCAACGAATATGGATTACAAGGGGTACCTGAGAGAATACATGTTAGTGTTTTGAGTTGGAATGTATTTAACACATTTCTGTGGATCAAAAATGAAGAGTTTTAGCTTTCCAGTTAAAATATGCTAGAAGAAAGAAAAAAATATTTTTCTTTCTTGTCAAAACATAAAAGCTCATCCTGTCCCACAGGCCATGGCTAAATGGACTGAAAGCACTCCATTCTACCTATGCCATCACCATCTTCATTACTTTGTCTCATCATCATACTTGGTAGAAACACAAGGGCATTTTTGAGCAAGACTCAAGTGAATTACACTTCTAACAAGCTGGGCAACTGTTTCCCAGTGGTACAGAGTGTGTCCATACTGCAGCCTTCAGATGCTGCCTGAACTTCATCTCACATCATGAATAAGTTAGCTGACATGAGAATTCAGGGACTCATCGTTGTAGTTTCACTTTCTTACCCAAAGTTTCCCAAGTCTTTGAAATACTATGTCTCTGCATAAAAACAAATCAATTTATTTCAGACTTAGCAAAGAAAAAAGAAATATATCTGGTCTGCAATGTTCTTTACAATCTGTATATCTTTGCTATATATTATGACATCTTCTTGCTAGCATCATTTAAAGCATTTTAAAAATGGAAAGTGGTGATGTTTAAAATGCCATGCAGGCACCTGAGTTTGTCCATCACCCAAAATGAGTTGGATCTGGTGTCCAATACTACATCAGCATTCTGCCAGCATGAGTAGCCGGTATTGTACTGGTTGTACTGACCTTCACACTTCAGGCTCTCCTGCTTTCCTGCAAATAGCTTCCAGACTGGGTTGAGGTTGTTGCTATGATATTTTATATCAGGTTTTCAGGAACTTCTCAGGTATTCCACTTTCTAAGATAATTTTTTACGCATGATTCAGCCTTTTTTTCAGTCCTGGAAAACATCTTACCTGTAAGTAAAAACCCAGTCTCCATGAAATGAGTGGGAATTTTGCCATAGACAGAGTAATGGCTATGATTTCACTACCTTTCCTACCTTTAATGAGGATTCACTAAGGCAGAGAGACAAGACAGAAGTAGGCGTGTTTTTCTGATGTAGGTTTCGGTGATTTATTTCAATTTCAGAGAAACCACAAAGCTTGTAGTAGTTGAAGGAGCTGGAAACTGATGTAGTTCCTGAGATATGTTTCAATAAAGTTAAGTATGGTGGATACAAACTACAAAAAAATTACCTACAAACTAGGTAATTACATGCATTGTTTGTAGCATAAAAAGTATTTCTACACAATATTTTCATTAATTGCAGGACACTTTGCAAAATTAGAACAGAAAGTAAAGTTTGTAAGAACACTACTGGGAGTGAACTCTGTTTTTTTTGGAGGTGAAACTGAAATATATTAAACATTTGAATTATGCATAATTTGGAGAATAAATAATCCAAGATAAACACTGAAGAATTTTCAAGTACAAGCAAACAATTACATACTTGGAATTTTGCCAGAACACTAATCCTGGAAATTTTATTCTCACAACTTACTATGCATTTTTTCATAGCTGCTAGGACCTAAGTTTCATAACCTCCAGTGGCAATGTGTCTGCTCTTTCCACTTTGGGAATATTAGATTTTAAAAATATCCAAATAATTTTCCTCCTACTTAATCTTAAAAGCGAATAGAGGTTTATTTAATATAGAATGTACATCTAGGATCATGTAGGATCATTACATTTGTTTGTAAACAAGAACTGTTTTTCATTTACATACCTTACATGTGAAATTTGATAATAAGCTGCTGTTTGCCAGTGGTTTCTGAAACAAGCAGTTGTTTTCTGCAAGCGTATGTGAGTACATTTACTGTTTATTAGTTCATACTTTTGATTCCTGTTGGAAAGTCCTGAGTTTTGTTGGTGATTGAAGTAGTACATAAGTGCCAGTTTTTACTAATCCCACACCAGCCTCTGTGCAAACATCACAAAAACAAAATGCACATTGCCACAAATAAAATGATCTCACTTCAACAGTTACTTTCAAGGTGAGGTATACTGAAAACAAGTTTATTGTTACAAATATTAATTGGTGGGAAGCTATTGTGCTTTTGATTTTCGGTTCACTTAACTATAATAGTGAAAAAGCACACAAAGGGGAAGCAAAGATAATTGTAGTTTAAATCTTCAAGGTGTAGTGCTGGCAAAAAACCCATTTTATTGGCTACTTCTGTCTGGGCTTGGGTGATGATACTGGCTTCAAGATACTAATGCAAGTCTGGATTAATATTACTGCTTCTCTTGATTTAATTAGTCATGTGAACCTTCCATTTCATTAATAGATTTTATTGACTGAATCAATACAAATTATATTAGTGCTTCAAAGCATGAATATCAGTTCTGGTAGGCCTTTTGTTAAAACTTGAACTTTGGGACTTATATGTAGGAAATGCTGGTACTTTTTCAGATTTTAAGAAACTTTTATTTCCTTCTGTGAAGGAAATTATTTTATTATTCCATAAGTCCTTTCTACAAAGGGAGCTGAGTGTAATACCCTCACCTCACCCTGCTATTTTTGATTTTAAAAAAATCAAAAATTTTTTTTTTTTTGGGGGGGGGGTGTGAAGGAGTGTGCCCCCTAACGACAGAGTGGCAAAGCTAGCCTTTGTCCCCCAAAAAAGGAAAGAAGCCCAGAAGTTTCTCTCAATGATTAGGTAAAAAGCCACCTCATAAGACCTCAGGGACTTCACCAAAAACTAGAGGACATCTAATTGGATAGAAGCCAAAAAGTCCCACCTTGGCCCATCAGGTAGAAAAAGAAGAAAACGAAAGAGCTAAAGTGCTTTTGTGAGGTGTTTTTATCAGGAGCTGACCTGTGCACCTGGCTCGAGTTTTTCTGTTTGTTGTTTTACCTTTTATTAAACCTTTTTTGTTTCTAACACTGCAGCAGAAGTCATCCCGCTTATTTTATGCCCCCAAAATAATAGCTGAGCTATGCTTGGGTGTATTATATTTCTTTTGAAGGCGTATGAGACCTGGCCCAAGAAAAAGAAGTGTAATAGTGGTGTGTCACCTAATGAAGTTTGTGTCTGCATTGAAATCATGTTTAGAAGAGAGGTTAAAAGAGAGGTGGTATGGTGGAATGAAAACATAACTAAGGAAATAATAATAAGAAGAACTATTGAAAATAAGATTTAAAAAGTGCCTTGCAATGTCATTAGCTTGGAAATACAATGAAAATTGTTAGTATATTTTCATGAACATTAATGTTGCATTGTTGATCCATTTGAATCTTTGTCAGTTGCTGATGAAGATCTTGGTGAGTGACAGTGAGCAATGGAGATGAAATTAAAGTCACATTTAGATATGAATATTTAATGAAGACAGAATTACATAGGACTGGAATAGTGATTTAAAGCAGAGCAATGTATGAGTGGTGAGAAGTTGCTCACCTAAGTGTGAATTACTGGACATCACAGTACCTCTGGAAGATTTTGAGGGGTTAACATTAAATAGGGTGGCTAGTCAAGACAACAGTGTCTTTGTGACCTTTACCCTGCCATGTAACACTGTGTCATCAGCTGTTTTCTGACTATCCCTTAAAAGCCCAGTGGGTCTTTCAGCTTTTCTGGGAGCAAGATTTGTATTCCCTCTCTCCATGTCTAACAAGCCACCCAAGTGGCAGAGATATCTCCTGAAAAGAGAGGTGTGCATGATGTCAGACTGGATGAGTTCCAGGGGTCTCTTTGAGTCTAATTTATTATATGGTTGAATGAAGTGAGCTTTTGTGACAGTTGATTTGTGCTCTTTTTGCAGACTTGTAGCAGCCCAAACCATCACCTCTGTTGGTCAGTGCATGGTGCTAACAATGCCAGGGTTGTGTTGATCTCCATATGGGCCATTCACTTAACAGTTGGACTTGACAATCCTTGTGGGTTCCTTCTAACTCAGATCAGTATTCTGTGATCTGATATGGCAGTAGGGCAGCTATTACAGTCTTACTTCTGTAACTTATAACTCACCTGGATTAAAAGGATGATTCCAAATTATAAAATGTTGGGACAGAGAAGAAAGCGAGATGTGGCCTATAACAAAGTTATAAAATACTGTTGTATTGGCTATGTTTATTAATTTTCTCAAGCCAGCAGAGTCACCGGCCAGCTGATGGCTTGTTAAATAAGCTCACAAAGCTTACCTGTGGTCTGCTACTTGTGGTCTAGAGGAGATACAAAAAACTTGTTGGAGAAGTTGAGGAATAGCTGTCCAGTTCCTTTTGCATATTTCTAGATCAGAGTTTGCAGCTGCTGCTGCATTGTAAAAAACAAGTACTGCTGCTGCCACTACAGGGACCTGCTGAGGAATTGCAACACCAGGATTCAGCCCACCTGACTGTGAAATTAAACCAATTTACAGGTTACCAGGATAGCAGCATAACATTTGGCAATATTAAAAGAAATTTATGTGATAAACACAAAATATTTTTAATGCGTGTTCACTATATGGAGTAGATATTTATAAGCTTTTAGACTGTTTTGGATTTACATATGTTAAGTGAAAATTCAGTCTTCACAGGTTTATTAACTAACAACATGCACTTGATACTACTTGGAAATATTATTGATTTTTCCTGTATTGGCAGCTGGCCTCCTGAAAAGTATTCACAGCTTATGAATATGCTACAATTGATTTTGCAGTTCATATAGCTTACTACTTTATTACAAGAGAGCCAGCAACCTTGGATAGTTCTGTAAAAAATAAAAAGTTTTATGTAACTGATAAAACTACTCAGGTCTTAGGAGTGTAGCTCTCAAGATGTGCTAGTAGGTTTTTAATTTAGACTAATAAACATAAAACAGCCTAATAATATATTGTTTGACTCCTCTTTCATAGTACCAAATCTCGTGCAAAGGAGTGCACCTGATGCTGCTCTGGTTCTTTCTGTTATATATAATACCTTCTACTAACTGAAAATAATTTTTAGAAGAGCAGTTTATTCAAAGTAGGACACAGTAGATGAAAAGAATAATTTTCCTCTAACATATATGTGATTTTTAAATGAAGTTAAATAAATCCTTAACAGTACTAGAATTCATGTTCCAGGAAAAAAAAATCATGTAATTGATCTATATAAGTACCATTTCATAGCTATTTGCAATGAGAGAAGTCCATTTATTTCTCTAGATCTTACTGAACTATCATGATGCAGAATTTTGTGAGCTTCTTCCTTTCACCCAGTACTTATCTCTTCCTACCTTCTTCTGATTAGACTGCACAGCAAGAGAGAACTCTGTAGCATTCTAGTTTCTTATACACTGCAGGGTTCCTTTAAAACTCTACATCTGCATTGGATCTCTCCATTAAAATCAGAAGCTCTCAAAACCATAAATGCCTTTCTCTGGCCACGCAAGTCTACTCTGAGCATAAAAGAAAGAGAAAAGGCAGTGTGTATTAGTATTACAGTCAGTACATCTGTTCTTATTCTGAGATCAAAGACACAAAGTTTTACTTTTGATGTTGCATGTGTTTTGTAATTTCATGACACTGAAGATAAAATGTTCTGATCTCCCCAAGAGGAAAGAAATCATTCCCCTGGATCTTCTCAAGTGGAAAATATAAACTTAAGGAAATGTAGCTACTGGTTAGTAAAGGAAATATTGCACCAGTTTCACTTTTTTAAAATCTAATACTTTAAGGCTGGGTGTAGCAATGTACATCTTAGAAACTTTTTGTTTTGTTTCGTTATCTCTTAATTTTTATGGTGAAAGCAGTATAATTAACTTATTTTATATCCACTTTCCTGGTTTTATTTTAGTACAATACCCGGTTCTTTAAAAATCCACCAAACTAACAAAGCACAAACAAAACCAAAACAACAATAAAAAAGTCAAAACAGAAAAGCCAACCAACCAAGCAGCAACAACAACAACAAAAAACCCCTCACCACAACCAACTCAGCAAATTTTTTTTTTTCTAGTGTGTTCTACTGTTCTTCACACAGTTGAAAGGTCCTTATAATGGTTACTTGGGAAAGCCAGCAGAGGAACATTTGAAAACTGAAATGACCTAGATGAAAAGAAGCAATTAAAGCAAGTAGGATGGAGAATGTTGGTTTTTGTAAAAATTAAGGGCTTTTTCTTCTAACACACTCTTGACTGAAAGTGTTCATATAAGACAAGCACTTGTGTAATTGCAAGATTAAGATCCAAGCATAATATATATATATTGGAAAGCTGATTAAAATTTTTTCAAGACGAGAAAGTGTCAGACACTATGAAATTTCTCATTAGTTGGGGAGTGTTGGAAACCCATCTGCTTTTGCAGTATCTGAGCTCATGTTAGTGAATTTGAGGAAGTTGTATAATTGTTCTATTATATTGTGTTCTTCTGCCCTGTGGGCATTCAATTTTGTCAGGAGTTTCTTGGTTTTACATGTACTTCACCATCCTCTGGACCTAGATAATGAGGTGAGGCACTGGAGTGGTCTGGCATCGTATCATGCCACAGGTATTCAAAGAGCAGCTTCTCTCGACTTCAATTGCTGCTGTTTTCCTCATGATTGACCCATACTGGTGCTGAATTAACAGCTTAAATAAAATTTTACATGAATTCACAACACGCTCCACTTCACCCTCATTCTCTGTCCCACTTGCATTTGGCATGTTATGTGTCAGACTTCACACAGTTCACTAAATTTGAAAGACTTTGGGTCATATGTTCATTAATTGTGATTTTCTCTCTGGAACTCATATTGTAATTAGAAATCTACTTAATGTGATGGTAACTATTAAAGTCAAGCCATCCGATCACGTCAGCCTTGTTATAAAATTGTACAATCCTAAACTATGCATGCAGAACACTCAGAATTCCTGTTGAAGTAATTTAATTAAAGTTTAATTTGTACTTCTAACAGGTTCTAGTGCCTGAAAGCTAAAAGCTCAGTTTACATTTAAAATATTTAAAAGCGTTTCATTTTATAACTAGAAAGAAACCAAGATTACGTTATATGGAACCTGAAAATGTTTTTTATATAATTTAGGAAATGCAAAAATGAAGTTGACAAACTAATTTTTAGATGCTTACATTTGCAGCAATATCGAAGAACAGGCTGTTCTCCTTTGTTTTTGAGCATGGTGTGGAGAAAAACATTTCTTAATGATTGAAAGTCAGGTGTTTTGGGACCTTTTCTTGGCTGGGATACTGAATTCTGTTTTGTAGTTTATCTAATTCCTCTGTGCTTCTGCATGAGTAAAACAGGCAAACCTACATTTAATTAGTGCAAAATGCTTTGGCATAATTTGTGATCTCAACAGAGAACTGTGTTGGGAAGTCTACTACTGAAGATATATTCAATATTTTTGGAAGTCTGGCCTTTTCAATTATATACCTAGGTGACATATGTTTTTGAACATCAGACCTGACTTTTGAATTCAAAATCTTTTAAAATCTCTACTTAAATTTCTATTTAATATATGCTTCATACACAGAAGTAATATGAGATGCTAAATATGTAAATAAGTTTTGGCAGGAAAAACTGCACATTTTTAGGAGCAGCATTAGGAGCATGTAACTATATCTTAATGAATATGTGTTAATCTCTCTCATCCCACAGCAGAAAATCTTTTCATATAAAACCTCTTCCTTACAAGCAGTAGGAAATATGTCAAGGGGTTTTTTTTTTGTGAATAAAACTGCTCACAGCACTTAAAAGTTATGTTTTAAGGCCACATATATGTAAGTACCAAACTGCTATTCCTTCATATAAAAAAACTCAGTGCAGAGTGTACATGGAATGAAAAACTGTTAAAAAATATACTTCCCACAGTAGTAGATGATGATGTGGACATAAGGAATTAGATATCCTGTTGCACTGAAGTTATAATTTCTTCACTATTACACCCACTTCACAACACCTTTGTCAATTTGTTGTATTTTTTTGTATTTAATTTCCCTGATCCTTGTTGGTTGATAATGTGATAATATTGGAGAATTGCTTTAGTATATCTTATTACAATTCTTGAACCTGAGGGATTTGAATTGATTTGTATTAACCTGATTTGATTTTACATTAAAAATCGTATCTTTTCAACTTAATAAGTGTTTCTTTTAGTTTTGAGATGTCATAGAGCACTTCCAGTGGCCTGCATTTCCATTTAAGTGCATGCTTTCAGCTTAATCCTTCAATTTTTTTGACAGTCCCTATTTGTTTTTAAATAGAAGACTTTCAGGATCAAACCTGAGAGCTTCTTTGAAAAAGGTAAATTTTTTTTTATGTAATAGATATTATTTCTTTTAATATAACAGATATTTTCTTTTTAAAGCAAAGAACATTATTTTTATCTTGATTCGGACAAAATAAGCATAGATAGAAATTAAGAGTGGAAAGACTCTCAGCAAGACCAGCAAATGCTTTGAAAATTGATTTTGTAAGCATGGTCTTTAAACTATGTGTACAGTATTTTCCCAGTAAATAGAATGGCCATTGCTCCTCATCCTTTCACTGGGCATCACTAAAAATAACCTGACACCATTCTCTTGGTATCCACCTTTGAGGTATTTGTATTGATGAGATCCTCTCTCACTCTTCTATTCTGTAGACCCAGCAGGCCCAGCTCCTGCAGTCTCTCCTCGTAAGAGGAGAACATTTTGCACGAGATATCACTAACCTTTAAAAAATAGAATAGAATAACTTACTTTCTACTATTTATTGTCTTACAGAAGGTTTAAAATAACTGGTTTGAAGAAAACTAATATTTGATATAATAGGCCACCTTTCTTGGTATTTTCGATATTCAGAATTCTTCTAGCACCTTTTTAAATTAAATAGTATTTGTTGTTGCCAGTATTTGAAATATGTCCTTTTAATATTTTTAACAGTTTGAGTAACAGTGAGCTCCCTTATAGGAGATATTTGCTTCATCATGACAGACATCTTAATAAGAATATACTGGCTTTTGCCAGTGCAAAGTAATTTGAACAGACTTTCTTGAAGTTGGATAGGGTAATGTCTATTTGTTGTGATCTGCTATGTAGTACTGTTCTTTTATACTATTTAAAAGCTGCCTTTACTCTTTAAAGAGAAAGATGTTACATTTCAGAATGAGTTATCAAGGAGTTTCCATACTGATTAAAAGAGTGCAATTCTAACACCTCAGAAAAAAATCCATAATTACAAAACTAGGTGTAAAAGACAATAAAGAGCACAAGGAGTCAGATGAAAATATAAAACAGGTAACATACTGCATATTAATTGCATTATATTGATTCCATGGTATCCACAGCTTTGAGAGAATAAAGTAAAACTGAAAAAAACACCAAAGGAAGCATACAAAATTTATACAAGCTTTTTTCAAAAAAGATGCATGTGGGACCAAAGTAACTAAGCTAAAATAGTCTAGGAGAGAGTTGAGCACATAAAAATCTCACAAGTTAATTATACTTTTTCTGGAGTCAAGCAGTAGCCTGAAGCTAAGAAATGAAAGTTTAGGTGAGTTATTAAGAGTAGATGCTTAATAGCTGAGGAGTAGAATAGCTTACTGAAAAGCATAGTGCTGCTCCATAACTGTAGGTACTTAAGAACAAGTTAGGAGGAGATAGTATTTGACATGTATTGCTGATCCGTGACCTGATCCACTGCTTATTGCAGTCATCATCTTCTCAGAAGCTAGATTAAATGTGCATAGCATCAGAGCACTTAAAGTACTTCTTTTCACTAAGATTAAATAATGCAGATATGGGATTCTTAAGATTTTGTTTATTTTATCTTCTGTAATTCAGATATAAAATAGGACTCCAGGCAAATATGGCTAAACAGGTCAAAATAGGCCTGAGCCTCATGCATCCCAGTTAAATACCAGCATAAATGCTTACCTGAATTGGATCTCAATTTTGTCCACTTTAAAATTTCATTTCTCTATCTGTTATCAGCTCATTTTGTCATATATTAGATGCTTAGAAACATGCATGTGCATCCAGCACATCTTTAGGTATTTGTATTTATCAGGGATTCCTTTTTCTAATTTGAAAAAGCATTCCTTTAAATGATAGTCAGAAACTATAACTTGTGTGACAAGACATTTTTAGATGCATATATAAAGTCATGGTGAAATTTGAATCACACCAAAATCACCCTACTACGTTAATTGCTGATGTACCATTATCAACTCGCCTCCCAACGCCCTGCAGAGCAAGTGTTGTCATTTGGAGATATGATTGCCTAGGATCAAAGAGAAAAGCCAGCATAGAAATGAAATGAGGGTCTTGTGCTCAGCATCATCCACTTACAGCCTCATGTTTTTATTATGACTACAGTTCTGCAAGTTGCTCATCTGCCATGGCTGGAATAACTTGGGTCAAATTAATTAATATTGTAATGAATGGCACTCAAATGTACCATTCATGTGAAAGGTTTTTGGATCAGAGTTGCCAATGGAAAAGCTCTTAGACTAATAATTCCACCTAACCCCCCCCCCAAAAAAAAAAAAACAAACCAAAACCAACAAAAAACAAACTCCCCAAAATGTTACATGGTAGGCAGTGCTTTGATGGGTGGAGCTACGTAAAAATTGTCTGGGGCCTGAGCCAAGGGATGTTATTTTTACCACATGTCAACTGAAGTTGCAATGTAGACCTTAACCCACATTCAAAGACACTGCAGTTAACCTGCCCAACTTAGACTGAAATACATTTGCATTCTCAGTCATAACTGTGTGATAATTTAAGCAGCTTTTGATCTAGTCCTGTGTTGTTGATAGTTGTGTATGCCTTCTGGAAGAGATCTTCTAGGAATGAATGGGAATGAGGACAGGGAAAGGAGCTGTGGCAATGTTAGTTGGTAGTTGGAGTTCAGATTCAACCACAGCCCACACCATGGAACTTGATCTCAGATTACTTAGTTAAGGTATTCTCTTTCCTTGTTCTTTTATGTAGTTTGGATCTTGGGGAGTTTCTTTGGTGTGGGTTTTTTCTGTGATATAACAAATCTATGGCAACTGTCTTGAGATTCAGAAGAAAGATATTGCTTAATTCTACCAGGTTTATGGTATCTCTTGTCATATTTTGTCCTGGTAGTTTCCACAACCTGCTTGTACAAGTAGGCTTCTACCCAGTGGAATGCATAATATCCACCTTCCATTTGCTTTTTGTCTTCAGAAAGTAATAATTTAATGTTTTCTGATCTGTACAACTCTGAGGTTTCCCTAAACTTTAGGAATTATAACTTTTGGTATTTCTACTCCTCTTTTGAAATTAGTTTGAAAATCAATGAACTCAAATTTACTACAGGGAAGAAAGGGCAAAAATTGTTTTAGTCAGTTCACCTCAGAAAACAAACTAAACCCACACTTTTATATATACTTGAATTCTTTGATATTCTCAGTGCCTTGTCTTCACAATTTGGGTTTTTCTAGGTAATATCTAGGAAAGGTACCCATGGGTACCTTGGGATTTTCTAGGTAATACCTAGGAAAGGTACCCATGGTAGCATTGGCAAATACTGGTTTTGTTATTTTTTAACATGTATACAATCTGCAAGAAAAAAAAAAGCTATTTTTATTATAAATGGCATTGAGTACATTAAATCTGTAGATCCAGACCATCTCTGTTCTTGAACATTGCACAAAATACCTAAATCAGCTAATCATAGAGCTGTAGTAGAACATCTTTGTGTTATCTCCTCAGATTAAAAAAATCTACAGTTAGTATGTAAAAACTTTGTGTGAACTGCTGAAGTTCAGGAAAAGTTAAAGAAGTTAAATAACTTGTCTGTATACAGTAATGAGCAGCTCTGTTCTGATGGACTTGTGGAGGCTTTTTTCATACACCTGACATAGGCTTCTTTTTTTCATTGTTACTTTTCAACCACTCATGGATGTAACTGGAAAACAGAACTCCATATGCAGGAAAGAAACACTTTATTTTAGCAAGTTAAGGAAAAAGGCAAATCTAGAAGAACGTTACCCAGTTCACACAAAGGGGAACAATCTGGTCACCTAAAGCTCCAGAATGAAGAGATGATCAGTGTGAAAAATAGAGGAAGGTGAAAGCCATTCTTCTTGAGATCTATGAGCAGAGCTGCTCCCTACTCAGTTGAGCAGTGAAGTAGCAAACTTCATTGTAATGTGACTTTCTTTTGGTTTCCTTTCCTATTTTAAGAAGATTGTTCACATAATGAATATATGTTTTGGTTTAAAAAATGGCCTTTTTTTCATTGTTCATAGACCTTGACACATGCAGTGAGGGAAAATACTGAAGAAAGACTTCCCTGTAGAGAGGGAGACAATAAATAGAGTTATTTTGAGTGACAAGGCATTATTGAACCTGCATATCAATCTTTGAAATAATTGTTAAAGCTGGCAAGGAAGTTTGTGCTTTGTGAAGTCCAGACTTCCCTCTTAGTCATTTATAACTGCAAATGATATAGAGGATATAAAGTAGAACAAAACATACACACACAAAGCGGTAGAAAACAAAACATGTCAAACTTCAATTATAGAGTAACAAAAAGAAATATGTTCAGAGTTCCATGATCACTGAGCTATGTTCATTTATGGCATGGTTGATGAGTTTGAGTGGAAGGAGATTGGAGGACAAAATTATTGGCTTTGTTAAGACTGATGAATTAGTTCAATTACTGCAGATGGAATTTAAAAAACTGATGCCCATTTACTGCATCTAGGTTGGAAAATAGGAGAGTGAAGTAATTGACCCAAGAGTAATTTCAAATACTGAATTGTGTCATTTGAAAAAGACACCAAGTAAGGTATTGAGGTTCCTTATACAGTCTTTCATACTTCTCCCTTCATACTTTCAAAGAATGCAGAAAATCAAGTTCTGCTTTCCTAGTACACAAGGATTCCATGCTCCTGAAACATGATCTTGCTTGATATGAAGTCATGTAAATCCCTTGATTTTAGTAGAAGTTCTCTTCCTGTGCTTAATTATCTGCTATATTTGCACTGCCCTCAATGGTTCTCTTTATGATAGTACCCAAACACACCTTTGTGGAGAAGACAAGAGGAACTGATACCATTGAGAGTTTACTTCTGTCTGTTTGAGAAGCTATTTTTGTTTCTTAGAAATATTTTTTTTCCAAAGGAAGTATCATTTTTTTTTTTTTTTCTGAATGATAGCAAGATGACTAATTTTGGCACTAAAGGAAGAGAGTTGGATATATTAGCTGGAATAATGCACATAGCATGCACTCATTATACCTATGATAAGTTTTTCTAAATGAATTCCCAGAGATTTGGCTTTGTAATGATATTACTTCAGAATAACTTGAATCCATTCAACATGTATTACCTGGCAATTGCTCACATCTTTTAAAAAAGTAAGTTGTTTTGTGCCCTAGTATTTAATCTTTGGAATGGCATGGCTTCTACAGTGTAGTTTGTGTCCTTAAGATTTTCTGGAAGTCTTCCAAATAGCTTGCTTAGCACCATGACTGACAGGTCTGTGAATCTATGTGTATTGAGGACAGCTTGACCAGATGTCTCTTCATTCAAATGCTGGCAGTCATGCAAGTATTCATTTTTCAGTACTAGTAAGTTCATGTTTCCTTTATAACAACTGGACTTTTAGTGAAATCCTTTTTGGATCATTGCACAGCTTGAGAAGTAGACTATCCTTTTGGTAAACAACTGGTAAAGTAGAAGGTACATTTTGCCTCAAGAAGAGTCACTAGGATGTAAACATCCAAATTCAAGGTATTACACAAGGAAGAGCAGCTGTTCCTGGAGCTGGAATAAATCATAGTTCAGAGTGAAGGGATGTAATTATAAACAATGTTGATTTATTTGTTCATCTGCTAAGGAATTAGCCTGGTGGCATGTTTCTGTAGATCTTCCAGGTGACATAGTTAAACATCCACTGGTAAAACTTTATATTGCTGTTGTGGTTTAATCCCAGCTGGCAACTATCCCCACACAGATGCTCATTCACTCCCCTTCCATGGTGAGATAGGGGAAAGACTCAGAAGAGTGTGAGAGAAGTTGTGTGTTGAGCTAAAGACAGTTAATAGATAAAGCAAAGGCCATGTTCGCAAGCAAAGCAAAACAAGGAATTAATTCCCTGCTTCCCATGGGCAGGCAGGTGTTCAGCCACCTCCTGGATAGAAGGGCCCCTGCTATCACACATAACAGTGACTTGGGAAGAGAAACATCATCACCCCAAACATCCCCTCCTCAGTATTTTAGTTATTACTACTTGACAATTACATTAATTGTTTCAATTAGGTGGAAATCTGACTACTATCCATAGCAATACATTTAATTTCAGCTGTTGATATGGTTTGCATTGCAGCACTTGAAGGATAACTGACTGTAGTGAGTTAGGGAGCAACTTAATACTGTAAAAGAAATCCAAAGCAGTACTATAGCAGATGTCAAGATTATTTGAATTACTGTATTAAGTACAGTTTGAGTTCTTGCATTAAAAGCCAATGCTGTTCCTCAAATAATTTCTTTTTGCGTTTGTTAGCATGGAAGACTGAACTGTTCACCATAATGTACAAGACTTCATAAAACTGTCATATAAATAGAAATGCCACATAAAGTAAATTTCAGGAAAGTAGGGATGCAACATTAATAATGAGTAATTTGACTGATATTTGAACTATGATGTGATCTTATAATTAAATAGCTTATCTAGCCTATAAATTTGACACATAAGTAGATGCAGCAAAAAAATGCATGCGACCTTAATTACAGCATTTCCTGTGTGAATGCTTAACTATGTATCCTTAATGTTTCAGGCACGCCTCATCAGTAGGTTCAGGAAGGGCTCTGCTGGCCGACTTATCCTCTGGGATGTATATGCCAGTAGGATGCCTGCCCGTATTTTCCAAGTAATTTAAGTAGAGGCAGAAACCAAGGGTGTCAGACAGGTAACATAGAAAATACAGATTTTTTCAGTCTATTAGTGCAGATGGATTCCATTGTTGCATTTAGAGCCAGTTATGGTTTCCCCTGTGATAAGAATGAAAAACCTCAATGAGAGAGTACTCCAGGCTCACAGGAGCTGTGGGCTTTGTCCGGTGCTTCAGACTGTTGTCTATTCCCACTAGCCTTATAAAGCAGATGGCCATCCTCAGCTTCTGCACATGTATATTGTGCTATTGGTCTAAAGTGTGAGACATCTTTCTTAAGCATTAGAGTTTCAGAAGTTGCTCCGCCTGACTCAGCTTCATTACTGGATCAGCTTAAATTGCATTCTGTGATTTTCTTGACAAAGGGAAATGAAATGAAATGACTTAGTGATAAGTGATAATGATAAGACAGTCATAAGGGAAGAATCATCACTCTGTGTCCTGAGATATATTAGAAAGAGTAAATGGTAATGTGGAGAACCATTTAAAATGCATACAGTGTTACACCAGCATAGGACCTTTAGTGATCATCAGGTTTGATCAGAGGTCAAAGAATCTTGCTTACCAGTTTCTGATTTATGACCAAAGCTTCTGTCTGGACTATAGAATCTCTTCAAGAAAGATGTTTGGTTACCCCTAAAGAGCTTCAAATCATGAAGTATCCCTTCTGTACCTGGGTATTTATCCTCTGCAGAAAAAGACTTATATATATATATTTATATATATATATTTTATATATATAGTTTTATATATATATATATTTATATATATAGTTAGATATATATATATAGTTATATTCTAGTCTCTATTTATTGGCAATTGCATCAATTTTAATCTCTTTGTGGTTAAAAATACCAAAACACCACAGATTGCAGTTTTGTTGTCTAATTATAATGGAGTTTACTTCTAATTTTTAGTCATTCACAGAGCTCATTCTCCTCATCTTTTTTCAGTATCCTTTTGAAAGGAATGACACCAGAAAAAATTATAATCTTCCAGCATTGATCTTTCTTGTTTCATGCACTACATTTATAAAGTGGAAATAGAGGGAGTTGTATTCACCTGCTTACACGTTCAAGATGGAAATACAATTTCCACACATTGACAGGCTGGATTGAAACTGAACAGTTACTCAGAGCTGCAGTTAACTGAATGGTATTTTGCCTCCAGTTTCTTCTGTTATACTAAATGGACTCCAAACAATGAGTACTTTGGGGTATGATGATTCCTGAGTTAAAGCCATCAGTTAAACAGTTTTATAAATTGTATAAAATTGTAGTTTTCTCTGGAATACTTTGTATTCATAAGATAGATTTATGGGCTATAAATACATTTTCATATTAGTGTGTTAAAAAATGGCAGATGGAGTACAAACTGAAAGTGCTTAGCATTAGATTCTCCTGTGCTTATTTTCAAATTCTTCTAGCAATAATTCTCATTTTAAATCTCTCTTCTGTTACAGATGAAGAATTCTTCCTAATGATTCAAAAAACATTAAGGTTCTCATATTATTATATTTTTTTTGCCTTACAGTTTCTGAGTCTCAGTGAAATACTTGTTTCATTCCTTGTTTTTTCATAAACCTTCTTCAAAGTCTAGCAAGAATATCTTCGAGCCCTAATATATTGTGCATCTTTTTAATAGTCCTCATGCAGCAGGCTTCAAATAATAGGTCTGGTTTTCTTCTTGCTTTGGTGCAAATATCTTGAACATGGTTTAACATTTCTGCATGTCTCTGAATTTTAATGCATTCCAAAGTTTTGTAATAGAGAGATCTAGTTGTTTCATGTATAAACAACATCACGTAATTATCCCCTGATGAAATCCTGAAAGTTTTCTCATTATTTCATATTACTGTATTTTATCTATTTCTGGTTACTGATTTTTAATTTTGCCCCATAATTTTTATGATGGTGAGGGCTGCAGGTTTTTAGATGTGTGTCGTTCAAAACAATGCCATTTTGCTATGAAATAATGATCAAACACTAATTTGCACCACTTGTGGAACATTAACCTTAGCAACTTTTATCAGAATCAATTTCTTTCAGGTTTCATCTAAAGACTGATCAAACCATACCATACAAAGCTGATGAATTTGTCCTCTAGAATACTAAATTCTTGGTCTTTTCTTGGAAACTCATATTCCCCACATCAGCTGTAAGAACCTAAAATAAGGATGTGCAACTGAGAAGATGAGTTCCACTATTAATAATAATAATAGTAAGAAAAGACAAAACACGTTTATCTGCCTTTTTCTAATTTCCTCTTTTAATAAGGGAGCTAACATCATAGATCAGTTTTAGGTGTCTTTAGTCTGAACAGCTCTACTATCATCCTTTTTCCTGCAGTATTGGGAAAGGTAAATTATCCATAAAATAATGAATAGTAGAGGAGAAACTTGGGTATGAAAAGTAATCTAGCCATTTTCTTTCCCTTTGAAATCAATTACAGATCGAATGGGTAAGTAACACTGTTTTAACAGGATTACATCTGAAATGTTATTGGATATCTTCTTCTATTTTCCCATGGTATTTCTAGGCTTTTGTTGTAAAAAATGACATTCAGAAATTTACATCTCAGAAGCATCAAGGTGCAGGTTATATCCGTGTGGTTTTTATTTACACCTGATTTGTCCAACTCTATGCTGATTTCCCTTTTAATACTCTATGTAGAAAGAAACCATATAAACAAAAACTGCACTGTAGGCTGAAGATGTGCTTTTAAGTAATTGGATGTTGCATTAAAGTGTCCCTGGGTTTCTTTTTTTAGTGATGCTTCTGCTTAGAATTGAGCCAATCTGTCTTCATATTTCCTCTTCTCTACCATTATAATTGATCTGGCAGTTTGCCACACTTAGAGCCAGACAGTAATCACTTGGCATAGAGGATATTCTGCCTCCCTAATTTGACTGACAGAATAAATCCTGTTTTTAAACTGCTGTCATGTGGTTTTTATCAGTAAATAACACACATTTTACTATGGCATGGGTACATTGAGATAGACAGCTATGTCTTTTTAATGTGCCTACCCAGCAGCAGAGGAGGAGTCATGAAAAGCAATCATATTTTCATCAATTCTGCTGAAAGAGTGCAAACCTTGAAAGTGATTCTTAGGAAAAAAACCCTAAAGCTGGAAAACATCTGTTAAGTTTGCATTGAGAGGAAGCTGTGTGTGTTATACCATCTAACAAACTGAGGGAAATGGGCTTTACAGCCCATGTATTATTAAGTAGTGGTAAATTAAATACTGTGCTCTGTTCAAGTTGCACCCACCCATTTTTAATTTGCCTAGGAGAGGACAAACTATTTGGATAGCTTGTATACTGTTTTCAATTATGTTCAAAGAAATAATTATTTTTGTAGTGAATAATCTGCTGTCAATAAACAACAAAGTCCCCACTGCCAACAACATTATGCTAAGTGGAGTCACTTAATGCACAAAGATCTTCTAGAAGCTCACAGTGGACCTTGTCAGCATAGTTTGGGAATTAGTACTGCAAAAAAATTAAAGACAGACAAAACAAGTGTTACAGGATTGTATCTGAAACCATCTTAGCAGTATCCATATTGTTTAAAACAAACATAAGTAATTTCAGTAGTAGAAATTAATATGTTCCAGAAAACAGTGCATCACTAAAATGCGTACTTTTTTTTTTTTTCTGGATGTGAAAGATTTGGGCTTGGTCAGAGTAAGATAGGAAACAAATCCCATCATTCAAATAATTTTTTAAAAAGCTTTCTGAATTTATTGGAGTCAGAGAGCACTACTGACTTTACTGGATTTTTTGTCACAGTGCCTTAAAGCTAGTTTTCCATCAGAGCTATAATTTTCAACTTAAATGCCACATTTAAATTTAGCTTTAAATTTACATCATATTTATCAATGAAGACTGGGCCCAACAATTTTTTAAGAGAAGTTTCTTTATGTTGCAGACTTGCAGACTGATCACCCTCTAACAGTTGTCCCTTCAATACTCACTGCCCTGCTGGTACTGGAGTTCTGTTGGATGCATCTGCTGTGAGGCATGATCCATCTCAGGGGTACCCTGGACACCCAGCCAGATTGCCATGGGAATTTTGAATACCTGAGCAGATAATATGATGTTCCTCCATGGAATAAAGAATTGCTATAAAAAGCTGGACTATGTGAAAGGGTAGGGGGAGCAAAGTGAGACACATTCACAGTGATGGTATTGCTAAGAAATTGGGATGGTGCATTTCCTACGTGTTGGATTTTTCTAGTAAATGCAGCTTCTTTGTATACTGAAACAGTACGATCTTGAAAATATTACTTGGTACTCATTTTGAAAAATATTACCTTATCTTTTTCAAGTTTTGGGTCATTACCCAGGACAGATACGATATGTTTGGTCAGGCAAATGTCAGCTGGACAGCCATAGTATCATAAAGGCAGGCACTGCTTCCATAGTAGCAGTGAGTGCTGCTGGAAGTTCCTAGGTCC
Organism: Passer domesticus; assembly: GCF_036417665.1. NCBI lineage: Eukaryota > Metazoa > Chordata > Aves > Passeriformes > Passeridae > Passer > Passer domesticus. The sequence goes on along the minus strand of NC_087476.1, from coordinate 105,338,169 downwards.
TCTTTCACCTTTGGTGAAATCTGTGCTTCCAAATCTTCTGCAATTAGTTTGTATTATATTGTTTTATATTACAAAAAAGAAATACAGTAAAAGAACTACCAATAAAAAGTTACTCTTAATGTGTAATTTCTTATGTAAAGATGCCAGGGTACTTGGAGTATTGGTGGTAAGCATCTCCACAGTGTTTTTTGTAGTATCATCCATAATTGGCAGCTATGGATAAAAACTTGATCTTTCTCAAAAAAGAAAAGCTATTAACTAATTACTCTCTCAATGTGCAAACATTAAGCTGATATTTTCAGGTTTACTCAAATTTCTGTAAAGTTTTGAATGAAAGTATTAGCATCTAGTTCTCAGGTTTTGGGGGTTTTTTTTTCCTTTTAAGGAAAAAGAGTAAGAGAAATTTATTTTTTAATTATTTCAAGGTTTGCCATCATTTATCAAATCCTTAGTATGTAATCTGAAAAACTGTATTACTCTAGGAAAATAGCATTTCTACAGTTGCAAGGTTGCTTTTCAGGCATTCAGCTTAGATGAGAGCTGAGAGCATCCTGATGTGAGATTTTTCTTGAGTGCCTTGTGTGTAAATTATTGTATTTACTGTACTGTGGAAAAAATTATTATGTTACAGACTATTGTATGTTCTTCTTTGCCTGGAAGAAGCACATAATTTATAATAAAAATTAAAAAAAATCTCAGAAGCTTTTTAGCAAGAGCTATTCCTCTTGTATCACATCAAGTATGTTTTCCATTGTGAATTATTATAGCAGGTAATATTTTTTTCTTTGGATTTCTATCTGATGTCATAACCTATAAAGGAAAACAAACTACAAAAGGCATCTATGCATCTATTTTAAAAAGCCCAAAACACCAAACAAAACCAGCAAACAAAGAACACCCACCAAGAGCCACAAACAAAGAAAACAAAACCAAAAAACAACCAATCAAACAAATATAGAAATGAACCAATATCTAGAAATATACAGGAAAAAAAATATACCTATTTCAAGATTATTTGCACAAAGAATCAAAATCCTTTAATCAAATTCAGCTTTCAATGTAAAACCCGAATAAAGAAAATATACTTTTTTTAGCAGGCTAACTCAAGTGTTTTGGTTTCTTATACTCAGGAAAAATTGAGAGTGTAATTGAAAACTACAATTAAGAGTAATTGACAGTAGAGACAAAAATGTCCTTTGGTATCGATGACAGAGTTATTTAGGATATGAAACCTAAAGCGCATGGACTTAACTTTAACCAGTATTAAAATGCTGGTTTCATAGACAGGATCACTGAATGAGCAGCATATGCTTATTACCAGAATATCAGGATCAGAGGATCTTCTAAAATATCCTTTATAATGTAGTATAGAGGCATGTCAATGCATTTGATACATTCTTTTGGCAGGAAAATATTACTTAGCTTGAATGTTTGGGAATTGCTATTGACCATACACTCTTCTTTCTTATTTAAAGAGAGGCTATGAAGAGTCTGTCTATGGTAGAGCATTTCCGTCTCCCTCAAACAAATGTTCTTTATCAGGAAGCTAATGTAATACTGCAAAACAAGCATGTTATTTACATTCCAACTCTTAAAATAGCTAATAATAGCAGATAAAAAGAATATGTATTTATTTTTACTTTAAATATATTTTTTCATAAAATCGTTAGGTATGTTAAAAGAAATCACAATTCTTCTGACCTTATTAAGAATGCATAATTTGTGCTTTTATAGAAACTGTACACTCCTGAAAAATATACAAAAATATGCATTCAGAAATTTTTTATTTTAAATAACCTCCTCCTTAATTTTTCCTATGATCCAGTAGGTTTTGAAGTTGTAGCTGTCAAAACACTATATAAATAAGTACCTATATCACTTGTCCTGTGAACAGCTTCACAGATGGATTAAATAAAAGGGGGGGGGGGGCAGGGGGAGGGAAGAGGAATTTAATGGGTGTCTACAAATGCCTGAAACGCACGACTTCTCACGTGACAAAAACCACTTCCAAGAAGAGGTTGCCATATGTGTTCTACAGTAAAGATTAGGCATTTTCCCTGTTTTCACTCAAGCTTGCCTCTACAATGTAGCAGCTGAGCTGGTAGTTTCTTAGTTTAATGTAGTTCGTCTGTGCAGCCTTTTTAAACAACCAGAGAAGCAGATGGGGAGACTTCTGTCCTAGAAGTTGGGTCCATAATCCTGGTGCTTTGTGCCATCTGGACAGAGTGAGGGGAGGTGGGAGTGACGAGTCATGTTGAACGTGTACCCTGTGCCATTAACTAAACCCTTCAGTTTTCAAAGAGCTAGAGAGCTTAGCACACACACGTGCTCCCTTTTGCCTCTCACTGCTACTGAAATAAAAAATAGAGGGAAAGAAGGGTCGAGATGGAGTTGAAAGGGCAAGTGAGGAGGGAACAAGTGAGGTGCTCCACACATCCACAGCTACAGCTGAGTTCAGGCAAGGCCAGCACACCTCTGAGGGCGTGTGGACAGTGGAGGAGCTCCTGCAGCTCTCACACAGGGCTCAGTCTCGTCCTTTTGTTGTTACCTGCTTCTGGAAACCATTTTACATGGCCAAGGGCACTGTAATAGGAGCAAAGACTTTTTCAGACAGGAAGATATATGATATTCCTAGGACACATATTTCCTTCTTTTCTGACAGATTTGGAGCTACCTGTACTTATTTTAGAATAGTACATCTTCACTGTGCTGCTGCAGTGGTAGTCCACTGGTAATACTGATAGGGGAATGTATCTCCACGATTTAGGACATGGCCAATATGTTACTTGGCAAAATCTGAAGAATATTTCTGGATCTGTTTACTGTGAAATACTGACTTGATTCATCAGCTATTTCACTAAACAGATTTCTCTTGGAATATTGCATCTGTTTGAGACGGTAAGAATACAGTAACTTTGTATGAAAGAATATATCTATAGGTCGGGAATTTATGGTTGGTTTGAGGAAAAACAATTTCCAGAGACAGAGCAATTGCACCTTCAAAGTTCTGAGTAGGATATGCTTTTCTTGATTTTTAGATAGATCAAGTTGTGCATATTTATGTTTAGCTTTGATTTTTTAAAAAATTATTTATTTTATTTATTTTAACTTCTTGACTATGTGTTTTACTCTATTAGAGGACATATTATTTTGGTGACTTATCACAATTATCAAATAAAATAACTACATGTCCCAAATTCAGTAGAATATGTGAAGTGAGGAAGTTTTTACACAAGCTACTTCAGCCCATGAAGCTGATTTATGGGATTCAAAATTTAAAGCCAGAACTGCCAAAACCAGAAGGCTGAAAATAGCAAATATCGGAGAGCCAGGTTGTAGCTGGCTGTGAAAGGCAAGAAGTGCCAGCTAGGGCCTAGTTTTATGTATCCTTGCATGCCCAGTAGCTCACTATTGACAGGTGTATTTATACCCGGAGAATGTTTGCCATCTTCAGCGTTGTACAGCATCAATAATCCTGACACCGTTTTGACTGTAAGGCTCATTTCTTTGTGTCTCAAAGAACAAAGGAACTCCAGTTCTCCTGCAATATTTAAAATAGCAGTTAAGTATAGATAACTGTATACAATCATTCACTAGATCTTCATCTAAGCCAAGAAAACAGTGATGTGGCTGATGGTGCAGCTCATGCCTTGTGATGGTGCTCAGTGTGTGACAGAGTGTTTTGATACCAGTTTTGATATCAGTTTTGATACTGGGATAGATATAGGATGAAGGAAAACTTCAGATGTACTCTCTTTGATCTTGTCCCTTTTCTCTCATCTTATGATAGTGTTTCTCATTCTGATGTACAACTTTTTCTACATAATCCTGATGTAGAACTGAATTCTTCTATGTGTAACATCTGCATTTGTTCTATGTACCTTATGTATACCCTGAGTTTTAGCAGGTGAACTAGGAAAATAATGTATTATTTATGCACTTTAGAGAGTTAAAACTGTATTTAGTAATTCTGATGTTAAAAATAATTGTTAAACTCTAGTCTTTAAAAACAAATTGTAAGTGTTTTCATTTCACTGTCACACTTCTATGTAGCCAACAGCCAATCCTTCATTGTGGTTGGAAGGCTGGACCAGAAATTTTACAGTTTATCAGTAATGGATGGTCTAATATTCTCTTAATTGCTATGTCATAATTTTCTGTAGATGTATCTCTTGGAAGGATTTTCTCCCCTTCTGTCACCTCTTTTGGTTTAATTACTGACCAGTTTCTCTGAGTTCTAGGAAGGGAGTGGAGTATTTTATTTTCCTCTTTGGTATTCATTTGAATGTATTTATGTCAGAGAGCACTATATGAATTTCTGTTGCACATGAATATGAATCTTTTTATGAATATTCGAATAAAAAACTCGTCAGCTGGATGCACTATCAGCAGGTTTCGATTACCAGGACTCTTTTTTTTTTTTTTTCCCCAAAGAAAATTCAGACAGGATGATTGCTCATCACATAAGTATTATCAGCTCCAAAGTAAGAATCAAGAGATCATGAGTCATAAAAAACAGACTGAAAGAGACTTCAATGTGTCATCTAATTTCCTTTCCCCTGCGCTGTCTCTCTTCAGTTAACTGTACAAATGTGTTTCTTCATTGATGTTTCTTTGATCTCTCAGTTGGGATTCCACAATCACCTGAGATCATCTGTTCCAGCAGAGCTCCTCTGCCCTTGCCATTTCTGTTAGTTTTCCCTGATGTCTAACCTGAGTCTTTCTTGTTTCAGTTAAGCTCCTTTACACCTTGTTTTATACCCCATGGATATGGACAACTGATTAGTCCTGTCTCTTTGCAACAGCCTTTCACAAACTGCCAGACTCTGTGCTGGGCTTTCCGGGAGTGAGGCTCAAGGGCCGTGCTCTCTGTGTGCACTCTCAGCTGCAGAGCATGTCTTCTCTGAGAGGCAAGGAAAAGGATTGCTCAGAGGCAGGTTGTCACAGTCTTGTTTGTTGGTACAGAGACCTAATCCTTTTTCTGCTTAAAAAAGCAACAATCTGCTATCATCGAACTTTTCCAGTTTTCCTGGTCAAGAGCTCACTGCCTCAGTTAGTTTACCTACAGTTGCTCTCACCTCCCACAAAATATACAGCTAAAATTGTTGGTTTACAAATTAAGACGCTGGCTGAGTTGCTGGGTCATCCAGATTCAGTTCTGTTCTTCTCATCTTTGAGATGGGCTGCTCCTTGGGAGCTCCAGAAAGTGCTTTTGTAACTGCTTTTCTTCTCAAACATTGTTGGAACTCATGAACTGGTATATATTCTCTGCCTGAATCCCCTGAAAATCCCAATCTAATTTACATGCTCTGTGTCCATCTTGTCAGGGAGCAGCAGGAGCAGAAGCCGTGGCCTCGCTGGCAAGGGAAGGGTGACAGCAACCAGGGCTGAACCAGCAGACCACATCACCAGGGAAGTCCACAGCAATGAGGAGCGTTCAGGGTCAAACAGGAATATCAGTGGCGGGGTCAGAGTTGGGGTGCAGAAGCACAGCTTAGGCAGGGGCTGGGACTGTGAGCCTCAGCTCAAAAGCATCTTCAGAAGTGTGGAGCCTCTACTGAGGTTGCCTGACGGCTCAGAGGAGTTTCTGCTCCTGAAGCAGCTTCTAGATTTTTTGTGAGGTTCTCCAAGGCAGCAGAGCCTCCTGAAACCCTGCTCTCTTACCAGAGGTCTGGCCTTGTGAACGGAGAGCCCTCACCGCAGGATGTGGGGAGCACACCCTGGCCCTGACACATCTGTCATACTGTCACAGTTTGGTGTTTAGCACATAGTGCAGCACTTTGCATTCAAACAGGTGGGGAAGCCTAAAGACATCATAATGGTTTGTTTTTTTATAGTTTGTGTCTTTTTTCAGAGACAGTTCACTTCCAAACTGAATGATATATCTAGAATATCTTCCATCTCTAAATACCTGCAGTTTTAAAATCTACTAGTTTCTGCCTAAACTCTGTATGGGAGGAAGGAGGGGTAAGGTCTTGCAGTGATGGATACTGTATGAACACTTAGTTTCTATGCCTAGTATATGATGGAAGTCATCATGTCTATTTTCCATTGTGGAACTTCAAGGATTGTCTTTTGCAGAGTGGCATTTCCCTCTCTGAGTCTTTAGGAATAGTATTAACAAGGATGGAGATTAGCTTTTAGAATCCTAATTTCTTCCTGCTTCCAAAATGGAATGCCTTAACCCCTAAGACTCCTGGACAAAGAACATCAGTACAAATATGAGATGAAAATTTTGCCATGTTTGCATCTGTTGAAACTGCTTTTATAGAAAGTGTGGGACAGAGTCAGAAAAGATTATGGGTGTGTATGGGGAACTCTCTTTTTTGCCTGTCCAAACCTTACTGAGCTCTGGCAGCTGTTGTATCTGAGAGCATAAATATTCATACAGCTGCACCAGAGACTATGAGCTTTGGTAGTGGTCCTGCATGATGCAAAACAGTTTAATGCTGATAATATTAATGTGTTTCTCAAAGCCTGAAACATGGGGGGTTTTATGGGTTGATGTGTGAACTCTCAAAGTAGTACTTTAGGAAATGAATCTGTCCTGAGGATGGTTATGTGAGCCTCATGAGGGAGCACTTAGCAGTATGGTAGTGCATTACAGGCATTTACTCATTTTTAGCCTCTTGAAATGGGTTGGAATTTTTATTTAAATACTTTTCCCCCAACTTCTTAGAAAATGTTGAAAGATTAAAGAAAAGAAACTGCACACGAAATATTATATAGCCCTTGTAATTTTTTGGGGGAGACAAAGGTTTTTTTTTACAGCCCCTTTAGCTTTGTGCAGGGGGTGAAGTGAGGCATTATGGATTTTTAAATGTCATATGTGCTATTTTGTCCTGTATTTTTTAAACCCCAATTATTATAACAAAGGATTTAAAATTCAAATCTTTTTCTTTCCAAATTTGAGAGATCAAATCCCAGGCATACAAGTTGTCCCATTAAGTACATTATTCTCAATACAGTTTGTAGTAATTTTAATTATATTAGTGGCACACAAATATGCTAAAATCATAGATAATTACAGATTGAATATTCTGGTAATTTATTTTCTATTCTAAATAGTTCACATACAATGAATTCACACTTTACACACGCTGTCTGTAATCAATACCTCTCCTAAACAGTGTGTATTCAGAAGAACAGTAATATAGAGAAAAATAGTGTTTCAGATGAGGAAAGTGCATTCAAAGTTACATAAAGTTCTTTGCAATGTTTCCTCTATGACTAGCAACTTTGAAGGCTGATTTAAGTGATCAGCATGGCCCAGATGAAATTTTCCTGAACACCACCTGTGTAGCTAAGCAAAGCTGGCAGTGACCCTGGCTGTTCCCTAGGCAGTATTTTCCACAGAATGCATTGTTGCTGGGCACAGAAAATGATTTATTTCTAACTTCAGGCATACAGGCTAGAGAGGATTGTTTTTTCACCTTCAGAAAATTTCCCACAATACCTCTCCCCATTTCTCTGTGATCTACCACCGTGTAGATAGTGATGCATTACACCGTCTGGCCCTGATGCTCACGTCCATTTCAGAAGTGAGTTATGATTTAGTAAGAAAGGCAAGCACTCGGCTTTCTTAGAACAGATTATGTTTGCTTTCATAGGAATTACAGCAAAATGGAATAGCCTCACAGCAAGGAACAGCTGCATTTTTATTTTTTTTCCTAAATCGGGTAGGGATCGAAGAGATTTATTGATTTATTAACAAGATGTAATTAACTGGCAATCAGTGAACTACACTTACAGAATCAAAGTCAGCAACACAACAGATAAACCACAACATGAGACACCTAGAGACTGTAAACATATTCTTAGAATTTGCTGAACACCATTTTGTACTCTTCCCCGGGAAGTTCTCGTCTCACCACACACACAAATGCCTCACCCAGCTGGATGCACCCTGCCCACGGGGACACACAGGGTGGGTCACAAGCAGGGCAATTCCCATATTTACACCTTTCCCACACGCCTCCCCACCTGCCTGCACTGCTGCACACGATCCACTGACCAAGGTGCTGCTGAGGGACCAGCGTGCTGTGCCTGGGCTGTCCCCTGCCTCGCTGTAGGGAGGGACAGGCAGCCTTGGGCAGTGGGGTGGCAGTGCCAGTGGAGCAGCTTCTGGCAATATCAAACCCTGTGTGGCAGCTGCTGGTCTCCACCTAGGCAGAGATTTTTACCCTTTTTGAAATACTTCCTTTCAAACTCACTTTTATTCTTGCTATTGTTTAATCCAGCTGGTGGTCACATTAAGCAGACCATGACTCTTAATTTCTTCGTTATCATATTTGGGGCAAACACCCTATCAGCAGAGGCAGTTTTGGAAAATCTGTTCACCCACCCTCCTGTGTACGCACAAACTCTTCTCACATCCCTTACTGTTATCAGGTCCCGTAAACTGCTCAGATTCCTCCATGCTATTTCCTAGAAATACTGGTGCAAAACTGTGCCTTGTTTTACAGAAATAAGTCAGGGCAGTGGCGGGGGGACCCCATACAGTGGCCAAATAATGACTATATAAATTTAGAACTGGCAAATATGGATTTAAAGACATATAATGTCATTCCCAGATTTTAAGATGGACCTCCTGGCTACAGAAGGAGGGTTTCATGTTTCCTACAATGGGTTTGTTAATTAATACCTACTTGTGGCTTTTGAGTACATTTATAACTAAATAAATCTTCAGCCTGATAGATGCTTTATTTAATGAGCTTTTGGATTTTAGTCTTTTTGACTGCTGAAGGTGGTTTCTCCCTCCCAGGATGTCATTGTAGCCATGAGAACGTACCCAATAGTTAGTTACTTGTGAGAGAATGTCCCATGATTAATTAGAACCTAGAAAAATCATGAGGCTGTACCATTGTGAGCATTTAAAGAAACAGCTTTTTCTAAGTATATTTTTCTTTGCTCTTACCTTAATCCAGTCTGGTTACTGGCTACATCTTTGAGGAATCCAAGCAGTATAATTTGCTGATGAGTTATGAATGGATGAATATTTCTCTGAATGTTCCTATTTCAGGCTTCAGGTCTCATTGTGCTGTCTTGTCAGGGCTTAGTGACCACATGTATCACCACATTGCTGAAAGATTCTGTGTTTCCTATTAAAGAATACTTTGGACAAAAAACCTAAAAGATGGGAAAATCCAAGCCTACCTAATGATCAGTAGTAGGCTCTCCCCTGTGACTCCTGTATGTTTGCCCAATAAGTTAAAATGGTAGGGCATAGTTAATTCAGTCTGCCACTTGAAATAAAGGATAGGGGCATATGGAGTTTTTGCATTAGAGCATTTCAGTGTGTTGTGCAGAAGTGAAAGTTAAATTGAAAATTCTCCTTAGGCATTCTTCTTAGTAACAACTTAATTGACATCACAAAGGACATTTAGAGCTTTTACTGGTCTCTAACTAACCCATCATGGTAATGAACATAATTATTGAGGCTGTTTTTTTAACCTGCAGCGAACTATGATTATTGAGCTTTGTTTCAGATTATAATTCTGCATTTAACAGCATGTACAGTACTACACTGGCAGAGGTGAGGAAAGAAAATTTCAGATCCTGGGACCTTTCAAATTTTTAATATTGTTTTTGTATGATTTCTTAAATGTGCAGTCAAAATATTATGCCTGGATGCTATACTCTTCATTTTGCTTAGAAAGAAATGTTATTTTCCAAATGAGACCCTCTCATATGAAGATTCTTGGACTATCAGTTTTCCTGTTTATGTTTTGTTGACTTTAGGACCCTTTGTGGCAGAGACGATTTCCTTTTCAATTTATGCACTGTGTCATGTCATGGGAATCCAGTTGTAACTGATGGCATCAAGGGAAAGTACCATTCTTGTAGGGTTATGTAACTTATGACCTACTGTTTTCCCATCTGAAAATGGTAAGGTTTGATATAAGCAAAATTAATATAAATTGTTTGCTTAATAAGGACAAGAGAAATACATTTCCAAGGGTATCATACCTTCATGACCATGGATGTGAAAAATGAATAATAGATGTAAGGTAGGCTGTTTTTATTGCCTGCTTAATACCTCCAACATAAAACTGTAATTGAGCATAAAAACATAAATTCTTCTAGCACAAAACACTTCTTATTAAGATAAACCTGTCAGTATGGTGATACAAGCAATAACCTTGGATTACAGGAATGTGAGCTAGAAATCTTTATAAGTAATCTCACAAAAGTCTTCTGTTATTGACTTATACTTTAAGAATCAATTACTTCAGATTTTCATTGGATTGAGAAAATGCTTGAAAAAGCCAGAGTAACATGTATATAAAATACTAATATCCTTATTTCTGCTTTCTCAAAACTTTAATCATGCAGTTTTAGCTCAGGAATGACTACTGTGATTTGCTTGCTCTTTTTTTTTTTTTGGTTGGTTTTGTTTGTTTTTTTTTTACATTGCACTCATGCATCCAAATGTAGCTTAAAAGAAGCCAAGAAAGAAAAAGGCTCAGCCTCATTGCAGATATAAATCTGAAATTCTCCATTTGTAAATACAGTGGTCTTTACTGTGTCTGCAGTAGGCCTTTTAATTTACAATTTAGGACACTAACACACACATTTAGAAGTAAATATCTGGTGTCCTCTTCATATTTATTCATCTTTCATTTTTCTGTATGAAAGCAGAGCTGGTTCACTGCTTTTATTTATATCCTGTATTACAGTGACACAAAGAGAATAGTATGCAGAATAAGGGTCTATTTGTTGGAGAAAGGTGGTCTCTCCCTCCTAATGCTTCAAGTCCTACATAATGACAGTCCAATAAGTCCTATATATAACACAGCAAGAGTAGAGATCCTCTGTTTGTTGGCCCATATTTTTCTGTTGCAATAAGTGTGGTTATGTTTTTACTACCTGCTCACTGAAAGAGAAAACAGAAATTGGTTTTCACAAAATAGCAAACACTCTACCAATTACAGAGTAAAATCACAAAAAAAACCCCAACAAACTTCCAAATTATTACTGAAACATTTCAATTAATCTGTGATTTCATAAAATCTGAATCTTCAGCTACCTAAATTTATAGCTGGGTTTGAATGGAAAGTGTCCCTTTGTGTAATGGAAGTCATTACTCAGAAAGTATGTAATGAAATTAAAATCAAAGAAGGATAGCAGCACTTTTAATTGGAAAGATTCAGTTTGTGTTAAAGACAGTATGTTTTGACATTTAATCTTTTTTGTGAATTTAGCTAGTTGAAAATATTTTAGCCTAAATGTATATCTCATTAATGTAAGCTAATAAGAAAAATATATAGCCTAATAATTCAAACATGCTAAAAGATATTTCTACATTGTCTGTTGACCTGTAGGCAGTAAGATATAAATAAGTACATGTCCTTTTCTTTTGCTAAAAGCATATTTCTAAAATTAGTTCATTATGGTTAAATTCTGTGTCTTTCAATATTTTGGGCAATAAAGAATCTTCCTCAATGCTGTCTCTCGAATTCACTTAATCCCTGTTCTAAATTAACCGTGTTCCAGAACAAGGAATCCAACAGACTCTTTGGATTCTCTGTATGCCAAATTTTCACTAATGCTAGGTGTTTTTGTTGGTCTTCAGGTAAGCATATAAATGCTTAATATGAAGAGGGCTATCATTTTGTGTGTCTTGCATATATAAAAATGCAAAATAGCAGCAGCTGATTTCATTACCAGAGATTCTGCTACAGGTAGCAAAACTGAATAAAGCTAAATATTAATTTGTTTCTTAGTGTCATATAGAAATAATTTGGTAGGTCAGTGGATACAGTAATCTACATATGTAGTATTGGTTTTTCAAACATCACTTTCCCAGTTTTATACTCTAAACATATGGTGCATTTAATTTAAAAAAAACAATGCTTGAACCTTGCTTCAGAAATTATATTGTAAAACAATTCATAGAAAATAGGTATCTCCTGGTAAGAAGAATTTCCCTCTTGTGTAAAACAGTATGAACTTTATGTATGAAAATAGAATACTAGATATACATTTTCAATAAATTTAGGCATAAAACAAATATCAGGACTTTTTTGCCTCTTTTGCTTGTTTAACCTGACATTGTCTGTGAACAAATAAACTTGGGAAAATATGGAAAATAGTATACTATGGGAAAATCCTGCAAGCCACTTAAAACAAAAAAAAAAATCATTGTATGATTCAAATTCAAATCAAAGCAAAAATTCTGCAATCTAGGAAATTTTCTTCCACTTCTAATCCATGGTATTTTTTATTCTGTGATTTGTTTGGGTTTTTTTGGTGAAGTTGCACTTAGGCAGTTGCCTCTACTTTTTAATCTGACTTTTCTGACTTGAAGTCATGTAGCTATGCCCATTGTGTTCCAGTGTGTTCCATGATGCAGATATATGGCTCATCTCAATATAAAGAATTCAGATATATGGAATTCATTAGTGTGAGGATATCAGTAGTTTAATTCCCCACCCAACAATTCTGTGCAAGTAGCAGTTTAAATCTAGGAAGGAAACAATTCCGTTACCTTGCAGGTAAGGACTTGTCATAGGTTGTGAATGAATAATTAGACTGCATATTCTCCTGGATAACAACAGTTCTTTACATTTGTGGTTTTTTTAATGTCAAACGTGACTAGTCCTAATTTGTGCAACAAAATTAATGGAGTTCTACTAAAATCTTCTTAAACCCTGTGTCTCTTAAAGCCAATAGTCATTTTCCTGCAGGTAGTAGTGATGACAAGAATAAATCCTGACTTATGAGCACAAGCCACTGTTTTAAGAAAGATTTTATTATAAGTGTTAATTGTTTTCTCTAAATAGAAATATGTCTAATGAAAGAGAAACAGTTAAAGTGAAGAGAAACAAAAATCTGACTGGGCAGGTGGTCATAGTTCTCATAGTTTTGCAGCATTATTTATTTCATTTTATAAAATAGAAATAAACTTCACAAAACCAGTTAAAAGAAAAATCTGACCTATATTTTTCTACTGGTGTGTCACTAAGTGTTTACATTATAAGCTGAAAATAGTTTGCTAAGTAGTCAGAATTTAAGAGCAATTTAGATTAAACATTTTCATGCTCATTTGTGCAATGCCTCTGGTATTTTAGCAGTATGAAAAGATTTCTGGGCTTCAAACCATTGGATCAGGGTGATTTTGACATCCTTAATCTCTCTTTAAGAGCATTAGGGGTATTTTATTTAAAAATCTGAGTGGTAAAAGGTGGAAGGAAGTAATTTTCTAGAAATAGTGCTTTTTAAAAAGTTATGTCAGCAAACACTGCAGATAAAATAAATTACTGAATTCTAAGCTAACGCTTCCAAAGATAGTACAGACATATAGAGTTTGCAAGGTCTAAGGATATGATTTTGAAGACAATGTATAGCCTTGAGCTGGCTAGTCTGCGTGCTCATGTATGTGCAAGGAATTCAGCCTCAAGCTAAGAATCTTCATTTCAAGGAAAGACAATTCCAGGAGAAATAGTCTTTCGGGGTCTGCAGCATGTTAACAGCCAAAACCACAATCCACTCATTAGTAGTGTTCCCTACTCCTGGGGCTAGAGTTCTGCTACCAGGGTGGGAATTGTTCTTCAGCTGTGTGACTTTCTAGGCCAATGACTTGCATGTTAATGAGTTAATTATTGATACACATTTCATTGAATAGCAAGAGTTAAAGGTGTTTTCAGTTCCACCATAAAGCTATACACTAGAGTATTGTTTAGTGATGATGAGAGATAAAATCACAGTGTGTAAAACCTTTAAACATTGACATTGGTGGGGAGAGAAGGTATACTTGTAGCATAGATCTAGTACATCAGTTCTACAAGGTGATTTGGGTGTTACATTCACATTGGTTAATCTGACCAGAATCGGGTTAAATAAAACTTAATGCAAAATTTGTGCCACCTTTGCAGGAGGGTTATTTGGAAGGACAGTCAAATAATGTAAGGGTTGGTAATGATGCTGTTTAATTGAAGATGAGTTTCAGCATGATGTGGTAGCTGATAGAATAAATGTAATTCCTGTAAACAAGCTGAGTTGGAATTGCACATGTATATGGTATTTACAGAAGTGTGACTGGACACAATGGCCTTTTCTGATGTCCATATGTTCAGAAGAATATTGATCATTAGTGAAGAACTGTAAGAAATGTGGGAAACCTGTTCTTTGGAAAGTCTCATTGCCTTTCTGTGGTTAATTACTGCATGAATTCTGGTGTTGCCTGCATAATAAGCCACCAGTTTATAGCAAAATTATCCACTATCCCTTAAATACTGTACATTTCTCCCTTCTCTTGTTTTAAATTTCTGTATCATTCATCTCTTTAATTATATCCTGGTACTGATGATACCTTCCAACAGTGCAAAGTACAACTTAATTAAGTATCCATAAAGTCAAAGAATTAAAAGAATTACTAATACCAAAGGCAATACTTATGGAACTGTAGTAACAAAATTATTCTAGCATAACACATTGGTTTTTTCCTTTTTAATTTTAAGATATTACTGTAGAGAGAAGGTATTACAAGTTCTACACTTTCACTGCCATGTGTTAGCTCTACTGAACTCTAGACCAATTAAATCTTCATTTTCTAGCCTTAAAAAAAAACTCCCATATTTAGCTTGGCACACAGCTTTACAACTTTGTATACTTAAATTGCCTTTTATTTCATTTTTCCTTTACCTTTATGGGTTTAATGATACTTTCCTTCAAAATTTCTTCTATAGTCTTTTATCTATTAAGGTAAGATTAATGACCCTGTAATTGCCAAGATCACTTTTATCAGTTTCCTAAATATGCACAGAGCACTTATTGTGCTCCAGTTATACACTGTTTTCCTGGGTTTGTTAGATTTATTAACAATACTTGTTCTTGGATTTATATTATCACATTCTTGTTTTCCAGACACTGGAGATGATCCAGTCTTACTGGGATATAAAACTTTTTGGATGGTGCTTCATGCTGACATGTTGTATTCTGTACTGTCATTCCCATTAGCCTTCTGTGTTTCCTTGTATGGTTTTGATTTTATTTTTATTAATATATCAGGTAATATAATCAAGAGACCAAGGTAGAGTATTCATTATAAAGAATGTTGGTAAATACTCACCAACCATGCAGGCATCATTTTGATCATCCTCATTCAAGAAAGCCTAATGCAAAATGAAACAAGAAAGAAAAGGTTATGGGACTTTTCCAGGCTGCTAAGTAAGACTGAGGTAGATCCAGTTCAACTGTCTGGCAACTTTGGGAAGATTCAAATACCGAAGCTGTTGTGAATGAGTGTTTTAAGGTCACTTAAGGAATAAGGTAGGTTGGATTAATTTAGGCATGGGTCGGAGAACTTGGCTGTTTGTACTCCCATTTGGATAACCAGACACAAAATCTTTACAGACACTGCAGTGCTGCTGAAGTGAATGCTCTCCCTTGTGTTCTGTGCCCTATTTGCAAGCCCTACCATGGGTGCACCTCAGATGACACAGGACACATAGTCTGAAGGAAGGGAAGGAAATTTCAGTAACATTACTGTACATTGGGCCATATGCCATGATATTAGGAGATATCTCTAGTCTGCAGTGCACAGACTGTATGGCTTATGCACCTCTGCTCTTTAAAGGTCTGCAAAAGTAATGTATGTGCTTGGTGGTGCCTGGGACCCTGATGGCAAGTGTTAAGTTTCTTCTTTAGCTGCCCTGGATATTGTTGGGGATTGAACAAATTCTACCGTAGACACAAGATAAAAAGTTGACTGAAGAGTACAATGAAGGGAAGTTTGCAGTTGAATGTACTTCCTTATGTCTGGATAAGGAATGTGTGAAAGCGAAGACCAGACTAATATTTTCAGCATGCTTTTTTTCTTAGTGGCTATATTCTTTGCATATTAGAGATAATAATTAATTATTGATATTTTTATTTCTCAAATAATTATTTAATCCCATAATTGATTAATTGCATATGTACTTATTGACTAACTGGTTCTCTTCATTGCTGATTATCTATGTTATTTATTTGTAATACTTTTTTTCTCTTCATATTTACCTAATACAGCAGATGATTCATCATGAAATTACTCACAGCTTGATACATTGCACTATTGAGCAAAAACTAAGGCAGTTGCTTTCTAGATAAGTGATTATTTATCAGTGTGACCAACCATAACTTACCTGTCATTCTTTACAGTCCACTTTGTATTTCTTCTTTTCTCCTTCACAAATTTGTCCTTGTCTTTTTCTTGTTTCCATTTACTCTATACATCCTTTTTTCAGTATCCATGAATTAGTTCTCCATCTCTTTCCCATTTGGTTGGTTATCTGCTTAAGCACCTGCCTGATTTTCTGCTTTCCGATTCCAGTTGCATCCAGTTCAGTCCAGCATTTACTCTTTCCTTCTTCCTGATCTAAATATAAAGCTAGAATCTCAAAATGGTCTTCACAATTTCTCAGAACCTCCAAGTAATTTTTCTTGCTTTCTATCTGGTTTTGATTTTGTTGATCATATTAACCCAAATTAGCTTTAAGGCACACACATCCTTCTGTTTCTCTTGCCATCTCTCACTTACAGTTTTGGTTATACAAGAGTCCCTCAGGGCCTCTTTCTTCTATTTGTGTTTTTGATTATCATATCCACATCTAATTTCAAATTCCCATTTTCTACTTGTCAGTAAGTCTGCTATTTTTCCCTGCTCTGCTTTTGCATGCTCTCAAAGTGCACTGGTTTTAGGCAACTTCTGAACATTTTTCCCTTTTTTTCCCCCACTTTCAATGTGACTAAAATTTAAGATACTTTAAGTCTAAAGGCAGTAATATAAAAATCAGAGTTGATTATTCTGAATCACACCAAGGTCAATCTATACCAGAACTTTATCTCCAATGGTAGCTAGTCGTAGCTAATAAGGAAAAGATGGTAGCAAGAAAAGTGCCAAATGATCCTTTTGCCAATTTTCTCTCCCTAAATACATCAATCCCATATTTACTTCCATAAGATGCAAGGTAGCCCTGGATCTTTGAATTATTCTCTTATCTTGTGAAAAGTTACAGTCAGATTAGTTTCTCCCTCAACAGGTAATAAAATTCTGAGTACTCATCACAATATTCAGTGACTTTTCTTGTTGTACTTTGTGGAATGGAGGGGTAAAAGTTTTGTTCAGCTGCTCAAATTATGAAAGAATGCTATAATGATACAAATAGTAGTAGCAAATTTAAGTTTTTTGTTCTAGTCTTTATACCTTTATTTTTTTATAAATCTTACTTTTAATTTGCCTTTTAAACTGCAATTAATTTGATGATTCCACATATAATCTTTATCCTCAGGCACAGAAGGCATTTAAAGCCTATTGTTCACATTTATTCCTATGTTTGTTAGTCTGTTACAGACTTTAGTATCATCATATCAAAAAATCTCTCAATATTGTGATTTTGGTAAATTTAGTTTAAAATCTATTTATAGTTGATATTTGTCAAATTTAGAAAGTTTTTATGTTAGATATTATTTTGTCTCTTTACCTTTCAAGTCTTTCCCTGCTCGTTTATGACTGTCATGAACAGAGAGTGCAGCATGAACTACTGCAGAATTCTACTAGTAATCTCCTGTATTACAAAAACCTATTGCTCATTTGTGTCCCTTCCCTCTTGTTTTTAAATCAGTCAATAATCCATGGAGGAGCATGTACCTTTATAATAAACTTAATTTCTTTAAATATATTTTAAGTGACATAGTGAAAAGTTTTTTTAATCCAAATGCATGCTTTTGTCCAGATTGCATTTTTTTCTCATGATCACCCTTTCCATCAGTGAGGGATATGTTTGTAATAATTCCTTCCACCAAAACTCTATAGGTGCTTATTCATTTTACCAGGAGACCTGTAATTTCCTTGTGTTCTTCTCTTCCCTCACATACTGCCGCTGGTACAAACTTGGGGACACATTTGACTTGAGCCTGGCCTAAATTGTGTCTTGCATCTAATAGTTGGTAGGCTTACAATTATATATTTAATTTTTTTCAGAAGTCTTGGAGAAGAGCTGCTGGTTATGGTTTTGTCTTAGTATTTTCTCACTCATATTTTCCATTTGATAAGGTCCCTGCATTTCTTTTTGCAAAGATAGATCTACTTAAGCTCCTGAACACAGGCTGCAAATTACCCTAAGATCTGAGGTTTTCTCTGTAATAGCTGAGTCATTCCTGAGAGATTCTGTTATGCTTTTATCATTCAATAACAGCACAGAGTTTATAGCAGTTTTCTTGCTGAAAATGTATTTGAAAAAAAAGTTTTACTGATTTTTTTATCTTTTGCAAGTTATTTCTCAAAATCCTGTTATGCTGCATTTGTAGCCCAAATATATATAGCTTAAGAGGGTACATCCTTTAATGTTTCCATGATATGAACAACCCTTCATCTTTTATTTAATTTAAATAGCCTTTTATTTTGCCATGTGACTTTCCGGACTCTCTAATGTATGATTAAAGTTTTCATGAGAGCTGGCTTACATTTACTCTGAGCTTGAGTCTTTGAACACTTACTTCACTGATATGAGTGCTTCACCCCTTTAGCTCCTCCTTTAATTTCCTTTAATTTTCCCTTCCTGCATTTCTTTGGACTTATTATGTCAATTATTTAACAGTAAAGAGGTTTCTTTGTTTAATTTTAGATTGTTAAGCTCACAGTTTGTATTTCAACTAGGAGGAATCCTTTACACTTAGGAATAGAGAAGGTCACTAAAGGTATCAGAAAATTCAGTGAATTCTTAAGAATTCACTTCAATAAGAAGAATTTAGAAATTCTTCTTACATCTCAATGGCTTTTTTTTTATAAACTCAGCCACTGTTGCTGTGTTAGTTGAAAAGACAGGTAGAGTATCTGTATCTATATTGCTAATCTATATTTCCCCTTTTTAGCCAGTAACTTTCAACCTGTAGAAATTCTGTGGTGCACGTTAATTCAATTAACTTTATTAGTTTCAAGATTTTCTTGAGCATTCATTAACAATTTTTCACAGGCTCTTCTGGCAGACTATTTTAATCTAAGTTATTCCCATGTTCTTAAATCTCTTGCTGACCACCTTTGAGTTGTGCCAGACATGCCTGTTCTGTTAATACTGTCAAAATTAGAGCTAAGAATTCAATTTTATTTACATATCTATTTGGTTTCTAAGTAGAAATACACTGATTTTTGATCTCGGTCTTCTCAGATGTTTTGATTGGAATTTCAACTGAGCTTTAGTTGCTGAGATTGCTGTTTAAGGCCTGAATGTTATTAGCTTTTCCACCATCTCTTTTCTTGAAGATGCTTTATTCTTTTGTGCCCTGGAAAATGTTATTCCAAACTTGGCTCTGCAGTACCATTTTTTGTTCTCCTTTGTTTATATTACTTACCTTTCTTGTGCTATACTTGCCAGTGACTCAGCTTCCTGTTTGGTTCACTTGAAGTCCATCCTTTCCATAGGAGTTTCTAGAAGTCCTCCAATTCATCTCAGAAAATGCTACCATGTCTTCAAGAACAACATAACTTTTCCCTCTGTTTAATTGCTTTCATCTCTAGCAGTCAGGTCGCAGTTGTTATATACCCACTTGCACATTGAGTAGCCTTTTTCTGTTGTTTGAGATTCCAGTTTCCCAGGTGGGTGCTAACTGCAGGATGACGTGAAGCAATAATTGAAGAGGAAGGTCCTACTGGTTGGTTTGCTCCCCCTTTTCAGCTAATTGCACTTCTCCTTTAAGGTGTTCTCTTCTGTCATCAAGATGAAGTCTGTGAGGGAGCTGTGGTGTGATTTTGGGAGCTTTTTGGCAGACTGAAGTAGAGCTTGTTCTTTCTCCAAGACAGTTGCTTTCTCTAAGAGTTTTCATTTTATGAGAGAACTTCTTATATGATTGCAAGGGTGTATAGTAAAATTTTTACCAAGAAAATTATAGGAAAAAGAGACACTATATTCACCAGAAACATAGTATTTTTAGCAAAGAAAAGAGATGGGCAACAACAAAGGTACTGAAATACTCAAATAACCTTGTCCCTCTAAGAAAGTGCAGGCTCACAACCACTAGAAACACAAAGAATATTTGGACTCTTGCTTTAGATTTGTCTGTTTAACTTGGTTCAGTCCTGGAGGATAGTCAATAGATGTGTTTATATATCTATCAATTTGAAACCTTTACGTCAGGCCTTTATAAAGATGAAATAATTTCTATCTTTAACGTCTTCTTATAAGCATTTGTGAAGGAACTTCAGAGGAAGAAGAAATATTTTGGAGGGAAAGGCAGAGGAATGCAGAGGAGGAATTTATTTTAATAGTGCATAGAGGCAGACTACTTCTTTCCAGCTAGAACCTTGCTAATTTGTTTTCAGTAAACATCACCACTGGTTTGATAATGACTGATTTTTATTTATATGACACACTTCAGTTAAATAATTTTCAAAAGATTTAATAAATTTACCAAGAGAACTATTTGTGGCTAGTTTCAGAAAAACAGTATGAGCCGGCACCGAATTTCAGTTATCCACAAGGTGAGCACGTCACAAACTTCAATTGGATAAGTCATCTCATTTTGTAACATTTTCGCAGCTTTTTTTTTTTTTTCCTTTGTTTTTGTTGCTTTGTTTTTTCTTTTAATAGAAGTTATGGTCCACTTGAGTGAAGCTGTGAGCTGGGGCACAGAAGTTTTGTTTTCACACTGAGTTCAAATAGACTTCCTAAAGGATCATTTATAATCATATAATTGGTTCCATGTTTCTGTTCTTTCTCTGCTACATGAAGCTGGCATTTATGCTGTAAAGAAATCATTGTAGTTTTGTGGGAGTAAAGACTGCTGATAGCTAAGGGCTATACATGAATAGCAGACCATGCTGGAATGAAAGAAGGAAGGATAATACTATAAAAAAATATAACTCTGCACATTTAATTTGTTGTTGGAATACTGTCTAGTACATCCATCTAATAGTAAAATGCTTACTTTAACATTGGAGGTCTTTTCCTGGGAAAGGCTGTAGAAAGATCAGCAAGTGTCATCAACTTCTTTTATTGAAGCTTACTAGAGGATTATGTTTCTACTGACCTACATGCTTTGTAAATGTCTTATACCTTTTACTGAATGTAGCATGAGATGCATTTAGTTGTTTTTTAGACTGTGCACAATATCTCACTAAGTAACCTGGGGATAGAGGCTGATAACATATGCAGCAGATTCACAGCCACAAGGGTTATCATGTGTAAATGGATACATTTAGGGAGGTGCCATTAACCCAAACATTGTGGTTTATACATTAGGGCATTAAGATGAGTGAGACCTTGTTGCAGAGTTCACAAGTAATTGCTGTAATGTGTCACATAATCTGAAGGTGCTTTGTATAAATAATCACTAACATTTTCTTCAAGCACTGCTTCCCAGAATGGAGGATGTACAACATATACCTGTGGCCAGACTTAATGGATAAATAAGCATGAATCAGGTGAGGGAATAGCATGCAGTGTTTCAGAAAATGCTTACTAAGGGTAGGATTGATCTAAGATCAGTTTTTCAAATTGAAAAATATGAGTCATTTTTGACAGAGCCATTTATCGTACCAGTTTATCTCCATTGACTATAACCTGAGTGACTGCTGTGTCTGTGATCATTTATATATAGTCTCAAATACTCACCTGGATAAACAATTAGGATTTTACATGGCTAAAACTAATCAACTACTTAGCACCTCATCAGTTGTCACTTTCGCCAATAACCTTTCTACTGCTAATACAATTTACTGTAATGTGTACCTATCCCTTTTAGGTGGTCCAAGGTCATCAAAACAGATTCATCATTGTCAGCTTCCATGTCACTTTGAAGTCTGTAGTTTTTATTTCAGATCTGAGGAAGAGCCTTCAAGCCTGTCTCCTTTTTTATCTCTTTATAGCAGGCTTTAGGCATCCCATCTCCTTAAAACTATGTCACAATCACATATTTGGATTAAGTACTACATCACTGCTGTTATGGGGCCAACCAGTTCAGCTGGGTTAGGGGGACAGATGCTTTGCTGATCTGAAAGAGAATCCCAAGAAAACTAATTTTGGTTAGATGTTTCAGTTTTAAATAGGTAAAGTTATAAAAATCCAGTCACAAAATACTATATATTTTAGTAGTAAACTTAGTTTCCACACCATTTAAGGACAGCAATTTTCCAGACAATATGAGCATGTGTGTTGATTTTTAGAGCACTCAAAATCTGTTAAGTTAGAGGCTCATCTCAGTTTAACTGTGGTGTCATCGCACTAATTCAAACTCATAAAATATGCAGTGTTTACCTGCAACAGTAATTGCATATAAAAATTTACATAGCTGCATCCTGTATGTACACACTACTCACCTGAAAATGCATATTATATCTCTGGTCAGATGTTAATTATGCATTTTCCTTTTTTCTTGTATACATTATTCATACAAAAAAAATTTAAAGCTTGGCTTTTGGGTAAATTTATATTGTTACATGGATGATGATTTTTAAAACCTGTGTTATTTACTGCATGGACCTGCTAGACTGCTCCACTGAATAAATAGAAGTCTTGGCAAAGTCAACAATTTTACAAATATATGTTATTTACATAATCCTTTTCACAGAAGTATGCACAGTGTTTCCAAGATCTGTTTCTGAATAGTGTTAATTAGAAAGGCAATTTATCTTCTAATGGACCCTAAAAGTGATTATGGTTGCCTCAGTTGTACATTCTTTGTTTACAGATTGTGGCTCAAGAGATTTTTCAGAGTATCTCTTTTGTCAGTCTGGGTGTAGTGCTTAAAGTCCATGCATTTTGAGTACTTACAGTCCTTGCGTGTTGTTTCTTAGGATGATAAATCATGTTTCCTACACCGTAAAGATCTGTATTGCATTAGCTTCAATATCAAAGAAATTTTGATTTACATATGTTGTGAAAATGAAAGCAGTACTCTCCATTCTCCTTATTTTTCTTCAAGTTATTTCTGTGAAAATGTGGATGTTAAATCTCAAGCTTCTGGAAAAGAGTTATATATCCCAAAATGCAGATCTATGTACTTCAGCTGCTGATTAATGAAGCCATGATATCTGTGACTAAAGTCAGATTCTTTGATATGATAATCTTGATGAAGCAGTATTCATGTAAGCTTTTGGGGATGTTCTTCTTTGTCATGCAGTCTTTGTTCTGCCTCGCACCATATTGATGAAAGTCAATGCTGAAAACTGGAAAATCCAGCTTCTGTATTTATTTAATGTAGTGAATATGCAATTTATTTTCTTAGGATTGGATAGGTCTCAAAAAATAAAATAAAATTAGGTGTGATTAGTTTGTGCCCAGTATTTGGATCTGCTTTAAGAAGGGGTAACTTTCTTCAAAGGTCCTGGTTTTGCCTTGCTTTCCCCCAGGCAGTTGTGTGTGCTCCCCAAGAGGAGTCAGTACACAGTGAGGAGTGAGGTCTGAACAAGTTGTCTTCATATTTATGCAGATTGCCTAAGGAAAAACTCACAGTGATTGCTGTCACCCTGTTGTTATCTGAGAGAATGATCGTTCTGACAGAGACAATTGCTGCCCCAACATTTCTGTTAACATGAAGATTGATTCTACCTTTAGGCATTATTTTGAGGTCTCAGTGGAGCTCCTGAAGCTTTTTTTTTCCCTTGTACATACTTGCTTCTCTTCTTTCAGGTTCACCATTAATAAACGTATTTCAAATTCCAGGAATTAAAATTGTAGACAAAGGTTGTTACTGGGTACTGTGTTCAGACTGACCTTACTCAGAGGCCAGTGTGTGGATATATTTTCAGAGAAAAGCCACATAAAATAAGTATTCAAGATCCCCTTCAAGAGGGATCTGATGTTGAAATGTTGTTACCATGACTGTGTGTATTATCAGAATATATAATCTATTTTTATATATAATATAAATATAGTATGTATTATATATTTTACTATATATCATATATTATAATGTATAATATGATATATACAATATCATATATTATTTGTATGTACATAATATAATATTTATTTTTAATTAGCGAAATTTGTGGAATAGGATTTTTTAATATGTAGTTGATTGGTTTTTTTCATGATCGAGCTTCAATTCCCCTTCCCAAGGATATACATTAGTCCTAAAATAATCAGAAGACTGGGAATGATTTGGTATGACAGCTGAAGAAAACATCTGTAATCCTTTTTGACAACATAAGTTATTTAGTATTTTTAAAGTTAATTCAATATTTCTGCATGCAATCATATTCACAAATTCCTAGCACAAAACAAATCTATTATTGAAGAACTGTGCTTATTATTTATTGTATTTAGCCTCCCCACAGTATAGGTTTTAGGGTTTTGTAAAAGAAGCTGGATATTAGTGCTAGAGGCCAGCAGATAATGAGATGACTTATTCCTCAGCTAGAAGGGGCTATTAGAAAAATTAATTTTTAAGATGTCAAATGCATTATATATGCAGATAAAATTAACAGAAATATAGCATGTCATTTCCCCTCTGTTATTTTTGCATTGCTATGATTTATTTCTGCAAACAATAGAAAAAACCACAGTTACTCCCTGAATTGTGACAGTATGATTGAGAGCTGGTTGAGCATGCAGCTCCTTGCATAGGCCTGCGTTGTCACCAAATGTATGCTCCTGTAATCTACAAACCAAATGTAAGACAGTAAAATTTATTCAAGCAAGAAATACAAATTTACCTCTCTCTGATCAGGATTCCCACCAATTCATCACTTTAATGTATGCTTTGCCTCAGCATAAAAGCCTGCTTAAAGGGCTTTAACTTACTGTGATATGACATGTTGAACAAAGTAACACTATTTAGGGAACAAGCCCTGTTGCAGTTATCACCACTGTTAACTTGATGAATTCTTACACTGAAAATAATTTACTGAAAATGACCTGTTGAAGTATCACCTATTCAGTGGGGAGGCAGGGGAGAGTAAATTCCCCTCATAACACAGCTGCAGAAGCAAATGAAGGTCACAGGGTCACATTTCAATACTGAGCTTGTTTTCACTTGTGTTATCTCTAGCATATAAACTTCTGACTTGGTTATTTAGTATGTTTGGTATATTGATTAAGAAAGGTTTTGTTAGTTACAATGCTGGAAAAATACAGTAAGGCACCCCTTGAGTCTTATTTGCTGTATTAAGAATTGTCCTTTAGACACAGTTTGCTATTGTTTCTCCCTGCTGGATCGTAGTCTTCTAGATCTTCAAAGTTGGTTCAGTATGAGTAAATAAATTGGTATTTTATGTGAAGCATAGGAGAATATTCCTTTCGGAGCCAGTTGTATGATGTTGCATAGGATTCTCAGTTAATAGAGCAGTACAACAATACATGTAATTCACAATGCCAGCAGAAATTATATTTTGCAGTTTCTGTACATAGTTGAATCACAATGTGAATGTGATTCCTGTTGCCAGTCTGTATAATATTTCATTGTTGTGACACTGGGTGTCCCAGGATGAAATACATGGAGTGTAAAGTCAGCCCGAGCCCACTGGTATTCAAAGGTCTTTTTGTTCACAGTTGAGTTATTTAATATTCTGTGTTTGATGAAAGTGTGAATACACCCCCGTGCCAGTCTGGCATGTGCAAGAGGACATTTGATCTCTTTGGATTAACTTGTGGATGAGCATTGGTTGGTTTATTTAATAACGACAACCAGTTGCTGATCCACTAAGCTGATATATTTATCTAGATCAAAGTCCCCCTGTGGGCCTGTTTGTCTGGAGCCAAGTTCAGCTGTTTTTGTAGCAGCTGTCACCAGTGACTCCCTACATCCTGCCGTGAGCCTTGGGAAGCACACTGCCCCTGGCCATCTCCTCTCAGTCTTCTTCCATTGTAGGGCTTCAGTGGCTGATCACAGTTCCTCAAAACAATGCACAATGATAATTTAATATCTGTCCGCAACCTCAGGCAAGTCTTACTAGGATCTTTGCAAGACATCATTCTTTCTACAAGTAAGCCAAGCTGTATCCCTAGTGCAGCTAGAGTTCTCAGCACACATAAACACAACACAGGTATCTCATCTAGTGAACTACAGTGATACTTCACTAGATTAAAACCTCTCCAGGCAAGCTGTCTGAATTCCTAGGATTGCAGCAATCACTGTGGATCTGTAAGTCTAAGATCAGATTAAAAAAAATGTGATTTTTTTTGAGATAAATATTATATGCAAGGAAATAAAAAGGTTAATAATATCATCGTAATTGAATAAAAATTGAACCCCTGGAAAGCTACTCTAATGTCCTGCTGTTGGACTATAGCACACCCAGCACAGCCTCCATGGCTGTTTCTAACATGCAGAATGAATCTTGTGGCTCTTGATCCCCTGGTATTCTTGAAGGGTGGTTCATCAGCTCTGTTGCTTTTAGCTTCAGTTTTAAAATAAAATGATCATTTTCTATAATTTTTTTCTATTGTTTTCATGTATTTTTTCTATTATATACTGGTTCATAAACTGTGCAGTAAAATGGAGATTTAATGGAAATGTCAAAATGATCCAAACATTTAGTACTGGTGATGTAGTGAACAGCATATGGGGCTAGACTAATCTGGTCCCTCTCCATATCACCCAAAATTCTTCGGGATAATTTAGCATTTGGATTTTAGCTTTGGGTGTTCCATCTTGCTCTACGCAGCTGTTGGTGTTGCTCCCAACAGGAGTGAGGAGTGGTTGAACAATCCCTTAACAATTAGGTCTAGATTTGATGCAGTCAGACTGAGTGCTGCCAAAAAGTAGTGCTCAGGTCTCCTTCAGGTACTGTTAGTGTAGGATTAAGAAGCCAGTCCACATATATGGTGTGATAAGGTCTGTAGCTGAATCATGGTTGGAAATTTTCTAAATCCAGAAAACAAGTTTTTTTCAGCTCTTTTTTGTAATGATTGTTTTCACTTTCAGCCTTTCTCATAGTAATCACACCCTTGAAACTTTCCCATTTTTTAAGAGTACATATATGCATGCACAATGTGCATGTTATATGTGTATATCTATATATAGTGCATGTATATAAAGGCAGTGTTTGCATGTGCGTAAATTACTCCTAAAGCTATCAGTATTTCTTTTCTCAGTATTCAACCATTTCTAATATGTTTCACCTAAGCTCATGAATTTTCAGGAGGGCTGTTGAAGCCATCTTGATGTTGCCAGTGTTTCAAACTAATATTTGTATCAATGTCGTTTTGTCCATGTCTTCATTTAGGATTCCTGCAAATTTTGAGAGACTAATTTTTTGTTCAGTGTTTTGGCCAATGATACAGGCTTCTTTTGTAGAACTATATTTTTAAGCTTTTTATTGCTTTATACAACTTCTATAGAATGACTTTGTGATTTTTTTTTTATGAAATGGATACCTGCATCTTGTAAGTTTAGTACTGACTATTCCCTGTGGAACTTTTGGATTAGTAATTAATATCAGTATTTAACCTTGTAAAATATATGGCCTGTGGCAGGGAATGGAAAGGTTTTAGTAGTGAAAAATGGACTCAGTTTTGCCTGTTGTCTTCCACTGAAGTGATTGCAGTCTCTTACCTGTGCTATTTTTTATTTTCCTTCTATTCTTTGTTCTTAAAAATAAAAATATACATTATTTATAGCTAAGAAAAGCATTAAAAGGAAAAATGTTGGAATGTATCCTTTTCTATAGGTAGCTATTCTGTATCCTTAGTTGCAATGTGAGCTGGGGGTTCTTTGCAAGCTTCTGTTTTGATGCAGCCTAGAGTAAAGACAAGCTTCGTGCTGCTTCAGGACTTACCTACACAAGAAAATGGAGACCACTCAGTTTTATTCCCCAAATAATGCACTGACTCTAGATTCTTTCTAGAACGCTCAGCAAGCTTGCAGATGTCACCAAGCTGAGTGATGCAATTGACAGACCTGAAGGATGGGGATGCTGTACAGAGGGTCCTGGACAGGCTGGAGACATGGGCTCTTGGGAACCTCTTGCTGTTTAACTCAGTGCAAGGTGCTTCACTTGGGTTGAGTCAACGGCTGGTACCAACAGAGGCTGGGGATGAGCAGATGGAGAGCAGCCCTGGGGAGAAGGACATGGGGGTGCTGGTTCATGAGAGGCTGGACCCAGCAATGGACACTTGCAGCCCTGAAACTCACTTGTATCCTGGTCTGCATCCAGAGCAGCCTGGTCAGCAGGGTGAGAGATTCTGCCCTGGTGGGGTCCCACCTGCAGTGCTGCATCCAGCTCGGGGGATGCCAGGACATCAGCCTATTGGGGTGAGTCCAGAAGGAGGGACACCAAGGAGATTAGAGAAATGGAGCACCTCTCCTGTGAGGAAAGTAATTTGATTTGTCCAGCCTAGAGAAGGGAAAGCTTTGTGGTGACCTATTTGCAATCTTTGGGTACCTGAAGGGAGCCTACAACACTAATGGAGAGGGATTTTTTACAAGGGCATTTAGTGACAGAACAAGGGGGAATGGTCTTGCAATGGGAGTAGGTTTGGATTAGATGTTAATTGAATTTAAAGAAATTTTTTACTGCAAAGGTGGTGACACTGGAATCGGTTGTCCAGATGGGGCATGTGGATGCCTCATACATGAAAGTGTTTAGGGTCAGGCTGGATGGGGCTCTGAGCAACCTGGTCTAGTGGAAGGTGTCCCTGCCCATGGCAGGAGGGTTAGAACTAAATGATTTTTAACATCCTTTCCAACTCAATTAATTTTTTATTCTATGATTCTAATTCTGGAAAAGCCTTTTCTTCATCATCTGATCTATTTCTTTTCTGCTTCCAATTTTTTCTCTCTTAAATTCATTATTCTGTTTCTTTTGCATTGTTCTGTTTTGCTTGTGAAAGGCAGAAACCTCTACAGTTTTAGTTCTTCTTGCCTCTTACTAGGCCAATAAGGCTTGGGACTGAAAAGCACATTAAAGAGTTGGCTTCAGAAAAGCTGGCTGCTGGGGGAGGTTAACACTCCTTTTTACATCTGATTTAATACAATTCTTAGTCTCTCTGCTTATTGTAAATAATATCCTTATAGAAGTTGTTTATCATGGAAGGGAAACAGTTTCACTAACACAGTGTAACAGTTAATTGCTCTTGCTGTTTCAGCCACATTAATCACACAAAAAATCTTACTTGGGATGCATCGTTAATAACAGTGTCTTTGGCAAATTTAAAAAGAACCTCAACATAAAAATGACCTCTGTTAATTCTGTGAAAATCATGAGACATGCTAGGTCTTCTGGGTTTTTTCAAGAAAGAAAATAAGGATTTTATCTATGTGATGATAAATATTTGCCATTTTGCAATTACCAGCATATGTATATCATAAATACATAATAGTTCAAAGTCTTTTGAATATATTTTTGTCACTAATATATCTTTCTTCTTCCATAATGAGCATAATTTTTTTCTTATCTGAGAATTATTAGCCGTTCAGTTGTGAATCTAGTGGTATAATTTATGTTTAATTCATTGCAGGGAAGAGAACCTAAAGAAAAGCACTGTTTTTTTTTTTTTTTTTTTTTTTTTTTTTTTTTTTTTTTTTTTTTTGTAGCAGTCAATAATTTATAAGAATAAATATGTCCAAATTTTGCTCCTCTTGTCTGCAATGAGGATTACAAAACATTGTCATACATTTAGATCTAATACCTGACGTATGCAGTTTATACTAGCAATTTTTGTTCATAATTCATATTCTTCTTATACTAATTTAATTTTGCTGCTAAGTTCCTCCAAATACCTTTCTAAATATTGGACCAAATTTGCTATTTCTCTAATTTTTTGACCCTTAGCTTTCCATGGTATTTCATTTTTAATTTCAGTCACTATTCAGAGCTCCCACATGCCATTAAAAAGGTGTGGTTTCAGTAGGATGATTGGCTTAAAATATTTAATGGCTTTATTTAAATAAATCTTGTTCTGATTTTATTCTTGTCTCACATTTATCACATGCCTAAGGTGACACAATTGGGTTCATTAGGTGTTAAAAGTGTCTTACAGAATGCGCATGTTGGCATTATACCTCACAATCATTCTATCCCTAATCATTGTAGAAAAAATTTAAAAGTCGTATTGAGCTCAGTGAGATTATTTGCATAGAGAATGATTAATATTCTTAAATTAATATACTGATAAAGTCCATGTATGGAGCATATGCTCTGAAAAAAATTACCTATTTACAGGTACTGATGCCCATACCACTCTAAATAGGGTGTGAGGGAAAACTGTGATCAGAATTTGGCAGACTTCCACTGTATCTGAAAACACCATACAGTTTGTAATGCCAGCATACTGTAAAGGAACATTATGTGTTAAAATCCTTTTGGTTCATTTCTAAAAGGCTCATCTAAAGTATACTGTACTCAGACTCAACATTTCTGATCTACTGGTGTCTGCTTCCACCATCTGCTTTTGCAGAACTATTTTTACCTTAACAAGTAGCAATGACTGCCACTGAGTGCCCCTTTGATGTGCAGTCAATCACAGACAAGAATCAAATTGTATAATAGACTATAATTTCCTGTCTGATCATAAGCTCTGCTTTTTGTGCTGGGCGATTTCCTTCAAACTAATTGACAAATGCACTGGCACAGGGAGAGATGGGCTGCAGCTGCCTGTGGTTTGTCAGAAAGACAGAAGGAAAGAAAATCTTGAGAAGTACTGAGGTGTTCATGACATTGAGATGGATCTTCTTCTGGGAATATTCATCGTTAGAATGAAGAGCTTGTATTTTTTTCAGCAAAAAAGGCTGTCCATTCTTTCAGGCTTTGAAGTACATTTTGAAAAAGAGAAAATCACATGGAAAACAAACTCGTTCTTCTAGCATCATTCCTTCTACCAAGGGACAATGGAAACACAGCACACAGTCCAGAGTAATAACCTAATACTGGTCTACCACATTTTCTTCAGCAAGCTGAAATAATTGATCAGCACAGTCACCCTTTAAAACCAAACAAAGTTAAGAACAACTCTTCTCTTTCAAAATATATTGTACCTCACATGCCTCACAGAAATGATGGTGCATTTTTGTGTTCCACCCACTGTTATAAGGTGTGCCAACCAGCATTTTTGCAAGAGAATTTGTGGAACTGTGCAATGGAGATCTGTTTTGGCAGCAATGACCCATTCACAAAGGGTGGATGTTAGGTGCAGTCTGTACTAGTGGCCTCTCACAACCCTTCAGCTTTTCCAATGAAAAATAGCCCATGTATAGAGAATTACATATAATCAAACATAGATTTATTTTTCTCCTTGTTCAGAAATTTTGACTTCATGCCTTGCTCAGAATTCTTTGAATTTGCATTTGAGCTCCTAGGAAATTTTTTTGGTGGAAATGTGTTAATTTTGATTTCATTAAATGAATATTTTAACTTTAAAAACTGTTTTAAAACAAGTAAGAAGGAACAGATTCATCCTGTCATCAATTCATCATCAATTCAGCTGTTATTTCACATTTTAATTTATGTGTATCTTGCTTTAGACATAGCAAATCTTTTGAATAATTTTATTTATTTGGCATTCTCAAAGTTATAGATGCCCAGAAAATCTTTGGCTTCAGTACATGTGGCAGGGGAAACTGTTCTTCCAGGGGAATTGTGACCTAAATAGATAAACAGTTTTCATATTCTGATACTTAAGACATTTTGATCTAGCATGACAATAAGCTAAAACTTCAGATTATGAAGCTTCCTATTAAAATTTATGAAATTACTTTATATAGATATCTTTAATTTAAAAAACCTTATAATTTCTTAGCTTTTTTGTGAAATATATGTCAAAATTATAAACATGCAAGCCTTGAAATATCTAAGTTCGGATCATCTGTGGACCTAGATGTTGCCAAGAGAGAAATCATTATGTTTCTCAAAGTTGCTGATGTGTTGGACAGTAAAGGTAAATCTAAAAGAACAGATTGGCAGAGAATTGGTAAAAAGCAAGAAACTAATTCAGTACATTTATGGCACAGCATAGCTCCACATGGTCTTCAGTATTTGTTGTGCTTTTCTATAATTTATACATGCTTTCAGTCTGCTTAGAGTTGGTTTAAAAAAACCTAAACAACAAAACAGAAGCAAAGTTGCTTATGTGTGAAAAATCTCACAGTTTCCATCCATCAAATTCTACTGGTATACTGTGTACATCACCATTTTTCAGTCTCTTGGGAGATCTTCTACTGTATTTTGGCATTTCATTATTTGGGGTTTTAAACTTTTCATTTTTGTAATAGCATTTGAGTCACATGCCCAGTAAGCATTTTTGTGAATTGGAGCCCATACTCTTACTTAGCAAGCTCATGTCTACATCTGCTCAGTGAATGGGATTTGGCTCTATACTGAAATAATAACATTTGAGTTAAGGGGTTTAAATATAAACATATACATATATCTAATAGTTCATTTAATATATTTAAGGGGCGAGTGTAAATGACTATATTGTGTAAATTTTAAACAGGCCCAATGAATTTCTCTGTCTGTGTGTGTTCAGGCAATATAGTAAGTTTTTAGGATTCTTGTGTGACACTGAGATGTTTGAAATGGTGTTTCTTTTTTCCTGCTAACTAGCAGTTTTATAGTAGGAATGTCAGACTATTTTTGGCAGTCAGTTTGGGCCATAAGCTTTTTTCTCTCAAAAGTGGCTGCTGGGTATTTTGTTGTGTCAAGGACTTAGAGGTGCTTGTTATTTGGCTGTGAGATAGATAGGAAAAGTAGATGTTAAAAAAACCCAAAAAAAACAGACAAACCAAACAAGGATGGGAAAGCTTTGAAAAGCTCAAGAGGGAGAAAATTATCTTGTACATATGGTAAATTTTCAAGCCGAGATACAAGAACTTCTATTTTTTACAAGTTCAGAAGAAAAGCTAGATACACATTCCTGTGATACAATTGTAAATTTCTTTGGCTACCAGTCATTTTACAGTTCTGTTTTGATTTAAGGGATTAAATTGTACTGCCAGCTAAAATAGTTTTACTAAATCTAGTGTAATTACTTATGATCTTTAACTCATCTTTACATTGCATCCTTAACAGATGTAATTTTGCCTTAAGACTTTAACTTGAACCCAGCAGGGTAGACTCCAGGTTGCTGCAGAAATGATGTGGCTGAGGTAGAGATTGTAAACCCAGGGGCTCCTGCAGATGCCAGGCAGGGACAGTCAGGGCTGGTGGCGTCCCCAGTGCCCTCCCTGGTACTGTCTCTTCAGGCTACTGTGCCACTGCCCTAGTTTTACTTGTGAGAAAGAGGTCTTGGGAGAGGTTTAAAAGAAGTAGGGTGAGGTTAGCATTTAAAGGTGAAGGGGTGAAGGGCAGGTATTGGAGTGTCCCAGAACTCAAAGCTTATTTTTCTGCTAATCAAGAATTATTTACCAGTAAATTGGTAAAATGGAGATACTTACGAAAAAAAGAGATGGCAGAACGTAGCCTTAAAATTAAGTTTTTATAAAGAAAATCAATTTCATTTGCCTATTGTGCTTTTTTAAAAAAAATCAGGACATGATTGTAATGATACTGGGATCCTTTCTAATGCTATGAGTAAAAACAAAGAAATGTGGACATTCAAAAGCTGACATTGGACCTGCAAACACCAAGGCAAGAAGCCCTGCTAGTTTTCTGTTCTCCAGAGCAGACAGCCTCATCCTCTCCCTTCAAGCAATGCATTTGGCTGTACAGGATCCAGCCATGTAGCAGTTGTACAGCCACTGTCCTGGCCTTAACAGGGCTGTAATAATTCATTTATTCCCTGGAGCTTTGGCTTGGTGTCACTTGTCCTAGTTTTTGTGAAAATTAAATAAAGTGAAACAAAAGGTTTCCATGTTAATAGGTGGATATGTAGATATGTTTTTTCTGGGACTTCTGTTTTTTGTTAGCTGTGGGACTAATCTTTTTCTGCATAGCCATTCCATTGATATGTATGCCATTTTAATCCGCATTATAATGTGGATTTTATAAATTTTTATACTTTTTTGTTCTATACTGAGCATCTAACATACTTCACAAGGTGAGAAATCTTCTTTAGTCAAGCATGGCAGCTGCCATATTTATCATACATTTGTTTGACTGGAACTTCAGTCCAACAATGTTTCTGGTATTTAGATGCATGTAGGTGCTACAAGAAAATTATGTACAATTTCATGTGAAACTGCAAATTAGTGTAACTGCTAAAATGGTGGAATCTCCCTATTGAAGTCATCACCTTGATAGTTCCCTTTACAGCCTTAAAGCTATTGCAGTATGTCCTACTTCAGATTTTCTGACTCTCTTATGAATTTCATTGAAATCATGCTGTCTTTGCAAAAATATTGACCCCTTCTTTCACAGGACAGGGGTAATTTAAAAGCTGCAAGAGTATACATTTTATTTTTAAGTGTAATACTTCCTATTAATACGGAAAGCTGTAGCATATGGCTTGAAATATGTAGAATTAAAATACTCTTATCCATATCCAAGCACATTAAAGAACAGTATGCATCTATTTAAAATGAAACATGAATTTAGGTTGATTCTGTATCAAGGAAGTTCATGGCAGCTTGGTGCTGACATAAGCAGCCAGTAAATCAGAGCGAAAATAGCTAGGAAAATAGCATTTTTAAAGAGACTTATAAAGGAAATGCCAAGATAATTGTAGAGTTGAGTTAGCTAGCTGTGAATTCCTCCAGCTTAAAGAGAATAGTAAAACTGAGTGAATTAATCACAGGAAATAATTTACTGGACAAATTTAGCATGTCTTGGATTAAAAGGCATACTTTCTAGAACAAAATTAGGTTACTGTGAGAATTGCTGAGTTTAAACATTGCCTCACTGCAACAGAAGAAAGCAACTGCATGTGCACACATAGCTCTGGAGGAAAAAAGAGACTAGTGCTGAGCTCTTGTCTTTTTTATTTGCCTTTGTTCTTGGTTTGGATTACTTGCTGGCATGAAGAGTCAGGAGAAAACTGTTAACCTGCCTGCTTTTACTCAGTATTACATTCTGTTGGAGTGTGTGTATGGAAATACAAATCCAGGACATCTACAGAAGAGCGCTCTTCTTCAGAAGAGAATATTAAACCCCTGTAAATAAAAAACAAAAAACCCCCCAGCTGTAAATGTATTATTGTCTCCAGCAGCAACTGTAAGCAGAGACCCTTCAGATGAAAGACCATAGGGCAGGCATAGATGATATTTCTCCCTGATGTCCTTCCAACTATTTTTAAGTCAAATGACAGGAGCTTTAAAATGTATTTTCCTAAAAATAAGAAGGCGGGGCGAGGCTGGGCAGTGTGAGGGGAATGGTGTGATGGTATCTGTTATTTTTTACTGTCTTTGTAGTTGTAAGTTCCTCTTTGGCTCAGCATATGACTGAAAGGTGTTGCTTTTCTGAGCACAAAACCTACATATATGAAGTATTTATTACATACTTGTGGATATTATTCTTTTGTTTCAGTATAGAGATTACTGAGCTGCCTGAAACTGCCCATTTCTTTTCTTCCCTTGAGCCAAATTCATATGCTGTGCATCTACCATTTCTCTGGAAGAGTTTTCCAGAAGGTCTGCTGCTAGTAGTGTGGGCAAACATAGTGCTTTTGCCTCTTTTGAACATAGTTCATATAAATTGATTATGATGTGCCATAAATCTTATGTTGGAGGTGAATCTCCTGTCCCTACTCACCCATTCTTTGCTGTTCATGACTTTGTAGAAAACTGTCATCCGGTACATATTTAGAATTTATGAATAATAATGTCTTGCTTTCCCTAAACAGTAGTTTGAATAAAACCCACTTGTTCTTTTTATTTTAAAAGTAAATAAAATCATCAGAAATCTCAATCTTGTGAGTTAAAGATCAAGGAACATTTTTTATGATATTCATTTGATGTTAGCCAGCAGTAAAGATGTTTTCCTGAGAGTCTATTCTTCCACCAAGGATGAGCTTTTATAGACGTTGTTTATTTTAGATTACTACATCGCTCTGTGTGACTGCATCATAAAATCATTCGTTAGGTGAGGGTAATTTACAAATGATCAGAAGCAACCAAATTACTCCAGCTTAATGAGTTGCCAATTATTGCCTGTGTAGGCTCTTTTTCTGCTGCGGCTGTGAAGTTGGCTTACATTAGTGTGCATTAATTTTATTTCACAAATGCAGTGATAGAGGAGACCTAATCCTTCCAGTTATCATGCCTCAGCAGTGAGTGGGAATGCATTAAGTCAGGGTTAACTTCATTGCATATACCTGTCACTCTGGACCTGGTGCAAAACACACAGCAGGGCATTTTTCCAGGAAAGTGTCACACCAATGCATTGATAGCTGCAACAGCAACCCACTCATCTCGGGGTAGTGTCCAAGGTGTTGATTTTTAGCCATAGAGACTGAAATGTGTGAAATAATTTCTTTCTGAGACGCTATCTCCCTCCTTTTGTAGGCAGCAGAGGTTCTGTAGTCGGATTTCCTTCTCTAAAGAAGGGAATTTTTGGCAGAATGTTCCATGCAGGGGCATCAAGACTTGGGATCCTACTATCCCAACATGGCTCCAAATTGTTGGAATTTGGCACCTTTTTGATGAAAAGACCTCTTTTTGAGAGTTTTCTTGGAGAATGCTAAGGATATTTTTGCTAATTGATAAACAGGATACATGAATTGCTATGGGACTGGTTATTCCAATGACTATGAGATTTTTATCACATATTTATGTCAAGGAAAAAGTCAGGCAAGCCAGTTGGCCAGAGCTTTGTGACAGTGACAGCCTCCAAACTGGGGCTTGATGTAGTGGAAGTAGGGTAAAAACTAAAGTGGAGGTGACTGAACCACCCTGCTCTCCAGTGCTCTCGGGAACTAAAGGTGTTAGGAAGGTCTCCTCCTCCAGTGCAGAACCTAAATGCACAGATATGTGAAGAAAAGGACCACATCACTTCCAGGCTGCTTAAGTTGCTGTGGAAAGTCAGTGTTCAAAGAACTTTTCACAAATTTGTTTAACCATTTGATTGGACTTTCATTAGAATGTATGAACTGATTGTGTAATGCAAGCCTGACACAACTCTGAGTTATTCCTTTCCAGTCCTGACTTCAGCTTGGAGAGCATCTTCAACCCATATTTTTCCAGTTTTTGTTTTTCTTTAGTCTTTTGCTTTACTTCTTTCCCTTTTTTCAGTTTCCCTAGCACCAGGAAATAACAATAAAAAGCTGTGGAATAAGATTTAGTGCCATCCCATTATCTTGTGCTCTGCTGCTAATTTCTCATGTGGCATAAATCCTAGAGTTGCATGTCTGCAATTTAGGTTGTAGAAATTCCAGGCAGCAACTGATATTGACTGGGGTTTTTAAAGTGTCTACAAATGTATCTAATACTAATTGAAAGATTCAAAGACTAGAACATTATCTTGTATGATTGAAGATGCAGAAGCCCCAGGGATATGAAAAATATGTTATATATGTTTTTATGTTATTCAGTGGAATAAAAAAGATACTTGGAACATCTGTCTCCATCCTGGGCCTTGAGAGGTGATCCACAGTTGTGTGGTAATAGAGGGGCTTCCAGAACATTCTGCACTACTTTATCATCAGACAAGGATTTTATGTTGTCTCAGTTCCTACCTTCTCTAGCTTTATTTATCCTTTCTGTGAATTTTCCTGGTTTTCATCTATACTAAGCTGGTTAGCTATACTGGATAAATTATTAATCACAGTTTATGAGAAAAATTTAATACTGAAAAGGAAGGGATAATACTTTCAAGTGTGAAGTAGTCTGGATGTAGGTTTTTGAGCTAAGAACAGTTGAAGAGTTGTGTTCTCAAGTCATGTGCTGAGGCAAAGAGGATCTGATCAACACAGACAGATATTGTCACAAGATATTATTTTTCCCCCCCCAGTCTTAGGAAAATAACAGTCAAAGGTCTTCTTCCCTGACCTCAGTAGAGAAAGGGCTTTTAAAAATAAAAAAAAAAAGTTTCCCATACTTTACACTGTCTTCACTGTCTTTAGGTTAACATTTTTTGATGATTTTTTTTTTTTTTTTTTTTTTTTTTTTGCCACAGGAAGAATGGGGAATTAGAACTTATTAAGATCTTAAAATTTAAATATGTACATTCTTTTGCCACAAATAATACATTTATATTACAGCTTTTCTTTGGTATGCTGCAAAGCAGGATTGTGTGATTCACAACTTTAGCAAAAAGAAATTTGGTTATTTTGTGTCAAAAGCACAAAGGAAAATTGTGTTGTGCATGCAGCAATGTAAAGTTGTCTACAACTCCCTTTCATTCTTGCCCCAGTTCCTTCTGTTGGTTTGCTTCTCTGTATCAAGACTGTGCCCTCCCTTCACAGTTTGTTCACAGGCAAGGCCTGAGCTTCTCCAACATTTTACATTTGTCTTCTCCTTTAACAATTGGAAAACCTGTTGGATTAATAACAACAGGGATTAAAGCTTTGGAACTTTTGGTATGATTTGCCAGGGAAGACAGGCTGGTGAATCCCTGGACTCTGGAATGTGTCCTGTAGAGATTCCAGCAGGGGTCCCTGCCCCCAGGGTTTCTCCAAACCTCACTGCAATTCTGCAACTTCCCTACACACCTGCCCTATGTACTTGTGTCTGAGTTACTCTGTTTATTTCTTTTGGATTTCTGCCAGCAGTTTAGGCCTCAGGTAAATTCTCTTATCTCCTGTTAAGTCAATATTTATTTACATTCCAGTGGACAAACTTTATATTCTCAGTCTTTTCAACATACGTATTGTTTAGAAGAGGTTTGGAGTGTCTGCACGACTTCACCTATGATCTCTTGAATAACATGTGTTAATATCAACTTGGTATTAATTATTTGTTAATTGAGGTGAAATGTCAAAAAGAAAATAAGTTTATTTTTTCCTAAAAAGACAGCTTGAAATATTATATTACTGAAATTCTGGTTTTATTCCAGAGACTGAAAGTTTGTATTCAATCTTTGTATGCTCTGTGCAAGTAAGCAAAGGTCTCTTCTGTTCTTTTGCATTAGAAAGAGTTATTGAATAGCAGACTATATAATAGAATAAAAATGCTTAAGGGCAAAATATTTGTGGCTTAGATTTTTCCAGCAAGCAAATTTGGCTTTTTAACATTTTTTTCCAAGTTAGCTCTTCAGACTTCTGTGCTGTGTAGTGCAAAATGATGTACTCACACTCAGTTCCCATGTTTGCTTGTGGTAAGAATTGTGAGACTAAATTTCTGATACCTCATACACACTGGGAGGAGGAGTTACCTGTTATAACTAAATAAAAATAAATTTATTTGAGAGAAGGATTTGCAATTCATGATGTCAAACTTGACTTACACTTCCAGTAAGTGTGTTTCGTTTATACTGCCTTAAAAAATAAATACATAAATATCACTGTGCAATTATTTTAAATGGTGCTGTCTTTATGAATATCAAGCACTTTGCTTTTACCACTACATTTGAATTGTAGTCACTGTATCTGCTGATTTTTTTTTTCATTTCCAAAACCAACAGCACTGGCTCTTGCAAGACTAAAGAGGGCTATGTATTTATTAGGAAGAGCTCTTTGGAGACACACATATATGCCTTTTATGTGTGTATGTGAACATATCTATATAAATATCTTAAAATATATATAGTCACAGTGTAGCATATTAAAAAAGTATAATCCCCATTGATTTAACTATATATTAGCTATTTGCATGGATAATTTTATTTACAGTTGAGCATTGTGTGTTCCTGGAAGGATGAGAAATGTTCAGTTGCCACTGGCTGTAACTACTTTTTGTCTTATACACCCTCCTTTGGTCTCCAAGCCATAATTGAAATAAAATTCAACTTCCCCTGATTCTTCTGAACAGTCTGAATATAGAACTTGCACAGTTATCTCCAGAACACCCTTTAATAGAAATCAAACCCCATAATGAGATGTTCTGCCGGAAGCTGCAGAACACACTGCAGGGCACTTGCCTAACACGGTACTGTGAAATCTTACTCTGAATTTTAGTACATTAAGAGGGTACTTTCAAGTACTAAACTTAAAATGTTGCATATAATTGTATTGGAATATGGCCTTATCCCTTAAATCCAGATCTGAAGATGTGAAATTGCAAATACTTAGAACATTGGTGGCTGAGAAAAACAGTGGTAGCAGCCTCAGCCATACTCAAATGTTCTTAAATTATCTGAAACCTTTGGAGTTGTCTGGTAGACTGTACAGTGGAAAAATAATAAAACTCCTATTTTTAGTTTTAAAAATAGTTATTTCTTTAAACTCTATAAGTACTTTTGAGCTTATGCTTCTGTCAGTCAACAAAAATGCAAAGGAGTAACATCTTCAGCTAAAACATTGTAGTGGGAATAGGAAAAAATCTTTAAAAAGCCTGGTTTTTGCAATCAATACCCAGGTAGTTTAGGTGACAGGTACAATTGATATAAATGATTTTTTGTTTTATATTGAGTTTTGCTAATTCCTTTGCTTCCTGCCTGTGAAGGTATTGGTCGAAGCAGTCCACTGGGAACATGTCTACTGTACTTACAACCTCCGTGACTGATATGGAAGTAATGAGGTTTTTTTTCTTGTTTCATAGGTCTTGCAGTCATTCCCCTGACCAAGGGCTCAACAAATACATTCAGGCTTCTTATGAAAAACAGCTCTGCCAGCTGAATGGCAGGAGGCTTATGGGTTTGTTTGCCAGGCTTCTCTGGGTGTATAAACCAGTTGCTGCAGCTCTAAAACTGATATGACTGGTGCAGTAGTGATTTTCTGCACTGAAGGTGGATGCTGACAGGAGTTATGTACTGCAGATATTTTAGTGAACTCTGAAAAGACTGTGCTGTAATATAACACTCCCAGATATAGAATTCTGTGGTTCTGATTTCTTCTAGCGTGTGATTTCCTCTCCATCATTATCTTCTGTAGAATTATAGTTGTGGGAAACCAGTCTGTATGACAGTGCTTTACCTTGTAAAGGTAAATTGTTTTTCCTTGTTTAATTTAATAGATTTTGGCTCCAGAGCATACCTCAGTTTCCTGCATTTATTTATGTGTTGGGGAAGTGCATGTGGGGCACAGAAAATGCATGTGCCCTGTGCCAGTGAAGGTTAGGACTGAACTTAAAATCTCTTGTGCCAGGCAGCAACTACTTGGACAGCTGCCTAGCTGGGTTTCTTTTGTTTCTAAATGCTCTATGTAATTTCTAATACTGCCAAGGGGAAGCACATGGGTTTTATGTATTGGTCACTAACTATTCCGTAAGGGAGTTAAAAATACCGCACTGGAGTATTAATAGCTTTTCTCTGAAAATAGTAAATGCTTCCTGTAATTGAAGAGTAAGCCTCTTGCTGTCATTCTAGTATAAACATGTCATGACAAATCCTCACTTAAAAACATTTTTTGCTCTTGTTCAGTGTTTGTCAGGTTCAACTCCAGCCATGGCTTCCCCGTGGAGGTTGGTTCAGATTCCAGCATCCTCCAGCTGAAGGAGGCAGTTGCCCAGCGACAGGGAGTTCCAGCTGACCAGCTGCGGGTGATTTTTGCAGGGAGGGAGCTCAGCAATGACTTGACACTGCAGGTAAGAATTGTTGGTAGCTTCTTGCCTGGACTGCTGCCAGCTACACTGCCTCTGCCTCTAATGCTGCCAATCTGATGTTCATGCCTGAGATCTAATAAAATAAATAGTGCCTGGGGATTCCTTGAACTTTACTCCACACTGCTTCATTAATTCTGACCTTCTTAATTATGCATTAAAACAGCAAGCAGGAAGGGTAGGGAAAGAGAGAGAATACGAGAGAGAGAGCACGAGAGAGCTGTGCCTAGTGAATAAATGTTTACTGACTACAGAAGCAAGCCATGCACAATTTCTGTATCTGTTCAATTTCTATCTTACTTATTCCATTTGAATCTTAATGAAGAAGGATGTGAATAAATTGCTCTAAATCAGGCTGCACAGTCATCACATTTTATAGAATTTGTAACCCAATTGTGACCCCTGGAGGATAGCTACACGGCTGCTGCTGTGCCGTGTGCTGTTGTGCCTGCACAGGTGTGTGATGCTGGAGGGGTGGTTCCAGATCAGAAAGCCCACAGAAGTGTTCTCCAAACCACTGAACTCATAAATGTGTGAAGCTAAAAGCAGAGAAAGGAGCACAGAAGAGAGCTGTAAGTAGGTATCTGAATTTCAGCTCCGGAAGGTTAGCGAACCATTCTCTTCAATAAATGCGGAGGGCTGTTCATCTGTAGTGAGCAGTAAGAAGCACTGAAAGATAGGTTCAAGTTGCTCTTTGCTGCTGCTACCAGGGCAGCTGCAGTTGCTGTATTAATAGTTTTGTTTACCCTATGTGTGCATTTGGCAGTTTATTCCAATTGCCAGGGTTTAGCACAAGATCACACATTTAAGACAATTGGAAAACTTTGGGAAACCTAACTGGCCTTTCAGCATAGTGCAAATACTGATTTAATGAAATTGCCATCCTTCTCAGTGGTATCAAAGAGCTGCAGATACAACCTGTAGTAGTGCAGGTGATTGCATATAAGATCCCTCACATGTAGAACTATTCAGATTAATTTGTACTCATATTTCAGACATATTGTTGTACTCAGAATGGCTGCTAAGTCTGAGTACAGAAAGTCACTACGGTATTGATGACCTATCACTGTTTCTCCTTGGGTATGGTATTTGTTGCTTTGCAAAGGGCTTTAAGGAATTTTAACACACAAAAGAAGGTGTAGAAGTGTGAATTGCTGTCAGTCTCCAGCGCATCAGCTGTGAATAGTGTTGATGCATACCTGCAGTGTGCTCCACATACATGTGAATACATATATATAAAAGTGTAAGAATAAAAAAAAAATCATGTGAATTTTAGAAGCTGTCAGTTGCCAGTTGCTAGATTGGAGTGTCTGTGTTCTGTCAGAAGTTTCTGAACCACTCTGCTTTTCCTGGCAAGCTGTAGGTGTTGGTATTACTGCCATTTTGTGACAGCATGAAACACAGATTTTCAGCCCAGTTTGACACTTGCAACCAAGTTTGTTGTTGGCTCCAGCATACAGTCTGTTGCCAGGGTAAATTAAAAATTGTGTTCTGGGTATATAGACCTGATGATGCAATTTCCTTGTTTTGTCATAATTATCATGTCTAGTCAAGACTTTCTATTATTTAGTGAACTGGATCTAGATTAATTGCTTACACTCTTGGTTTCTAACTCAGGAAATTCAAAAGCTGTTTCAGATGGTCCAATTCATACTTCTGTATTTAGGTGTTTTAAATATTGCATTGATTGATATCATCAGCATCACTTTTATTCTAGATATTTTAATGCATTCTACTTTGCTGCTGTGTTTCCTTTTTTTTTTTTTTTAATTGTGTATATTTATTTATCTTGGAAATTTGTCAACACAAGAAGAAGAGTTGAGTATTTGAGGTGTTTGGGTTCCTGTGGTAAGCTGTCTGGGTTTTTTGCAGAAGCTAACAACTTGTATGTTAATTAAATACTAACTGCTGGCATTTATGTTGCATCTGTAGTTTCCAAATTAACATCAAATATAAGCAAATTAACTAACTCTTGTTCTCTAGATCTGTGGATTTGGATGCAAAATAAGAAAAATTCTTCTCAGCTGATGTTTTAAATTATTTCATTTTACAATAGCATAGAATTTATGGTAAAATAATTTTATCCTTCTGTTTTTCATAAATTACTTTTGAACTTATTTGCCCAAGGTATTGTGGAAGAATCTTGAGGTCAACAAAAAGACCTGATGGTATTGCAGATAATAAGATTATAGAGGACATAAGAAAAGCTGCAGCAATTGCAGGAGTATGGAGCAGGTATATAGGAAATACTCCAGGACAACAAACTTTACTGGTTACATAGTTCATAGTACAACTAGATTTGGCTTGACAGCTACCTTAGAATCTCAGGCAGCTGATGCAAAACATAACTGAGAATGTGAAAGCTGTTTTTGTTTTCCTGTTTGGAGAGAAGGAAAAATCATTCCTGGTAGCTGAGACTTGTAAAAAATAAATGAAGGTGAAATGGACAGATGTTAAAGAGAAATTATTATTAGAAAGAAAGTGCCAAGTTGAGATCTTAAGAATTTAATATCAACAACAGTAAAAAATTTGTAGGAGGGATAGAAGTGAAATATGTGTGGAGACATTTAATCTGGTACCACATATATGTGTTTTTCCCTTGAAAAAAGTAAAGAAGATTAGACACTGATTTTACTGTACACCAGGCGGATTAGTATCTGAGCTGGTGACTAAGGGACAAGTAGTGAAATTGGAGCCGTGGTAAGCAAAGATTGGTAATGACTGGATGAAAAATGAGACCTGCAAATTTGTATCTCATAAGAAGGAATTCGAGCAATAAGCTGATTCCTAAAAGCCTAGCAAACAGTGTCACTTAAGTGTGCTAAACATTCCAAAGAATGATGAAGAGCTCCCTGCTGATTACAGTTCACTTTGGCATGAGTAGAAGTAATTAATTAATATAGATGCAAAAATAGATTGTCATGAGTGTGGAAGAATAGTGGAAAGATCTTCCTGTAGCAATCCTAGGATGGAAAGAAGAACAGAACCATAGCAGAGTCACCAACAGAATAAAAAGGAGGTAGCAGCATATCAGGGATCTTGAAGTGTTCTAACAGGAGGGACTACTTATAGTATTGTCATTGCCTCAGAGAATGGCAAAATGAGTTAACAAAGCTTCTGGTAGTAAAGTCTGTAGAATCTATTGATAAACAATTTTGCTCAATGTAAGCAATTTAAAAGTTACTACTGACAATAGCAGTAGTGTTATATTAGTACACACTTCCTCTTTCTTGGAGAACTCCGAGTGCCCTTGTGTGATGGAGTTCTTTGCAGTTTGCAGGAGAGATTCCATTCCTTGCAGACCTTATAGTGTAAATGAATAAAGCAGACAAATGATGTGATGGGAATCAGTAGCTTAGCTTGTCCTCAGTCAGTAGCAAAACAGGGATAGAATTAAGTCTTTTTTCCCAATTCTGTACCATTTATTTTTGGCAGTGTTT
The DNA here is from genome assembly GCF_036417665.1 of Passer domesticus. Taxonomy (NCBI): domain Eukaryota; kingdom Metazoa; phylum Chordata; class Aves; order Passeriformes; family Passeridae; genus Passer; species Passer domesticus. The sequence continues at coordinate 105,293,305 of NC_087476.1, read as the reverse complement.
CCTCTGTAAAGTAGAGCTGGAAGATACTGTTTTTTGAAACAGAAAAAGACTAAGCATGTGTTAAGTAGCAGGACTTGTTAGCTTTGTGCTAGAGCTGTGCTCCCCTGAGACAGCTTCTGAGTCAGTGTTAGCTTGCATTTGACTGCAGCATAGGCTTGAGGCTTGGAGCATAGGTTTCACATTAATTTGGCTTTGACTGCATCCATCCATATAGGTGCTTGCCTAAAATAATTTATACAATAATTCAAAAAACAACAAAGCACGACTAGAAGTTATTGTTAAATACTGCTCATAAACATAACTGAAAATGAGTAAAAAGGAATAGCATAACTGCAGTAGCAACATAAATTATCATCTTTGCAGAGGAGGGAAAAAAGAAGTGATGTGGAGAAATGGTGCTCTCTTTTAGCAGGAACAGGTACTTGAAAAATGGAATATTGCATTTCATTGAAGAAGGACCTTGTGTACATAAATGTATGGCAACCTTCTTGATCTCTAAGCACAACCAGTACAACAGAGCTTACAGCAGTTCTTATAGTGCCTTGTTTCATTTTAATGAGGGTTCAAAGAAGAAACCAGGTGACACTGTGAAATGTGTCCCTAACCAGAAAAAAACCTCCATGTGTAATTATAAAGTACTGAATGCTATGATTAGATTGGGTCTTTTGACGTAGTTACTGCCTTGTGTTACAGTTTTATATATAGGATACCAAATCACTCACAGAAACAACTTTGATACTCAGCAGTTCTGTGGGTTACAGAATACTGTTGAGCCAACATTTGCATACTTAAATGCTGTTTGTAGAGAATTGCCCATAGACAAACTGACTAAATCAATCATCATATGTGAAATTCAAAGAGAAAAAATAATTTTATGTGTGTGCATGCTTATATCAGTATTTTTAGTCAATATTTGATTGATCTGTGGGTCTTCTTTTTTCTTGTAAAGCTGGAAGACATGTGTGTTGTACTTCTTCAAAACAAGAAAAGCAAGCTGAGTTATACTAAGGTATATTATAGTAACAAGGAAATCTAGAGATGCTACGTGTGTGTTGCCAGGTAATGTGGATTTTGCTAAAAGAGACAATGGCAGTACAGTTTGCTCTTGGTTCTTTTGACAGCTGCAGACTAACTGTGACAACAGAGATGTGTTGAATAAATGTTTCCAAGACTTGTGTTGGGCCTGATGGTACTACACACTCACAATGCATGTGGAAAGTACCACAGAGCCATGTTTGCTGTGATATTAAGTCAGGGCTAGCTTGGGTCTCCAGATTTCCGTATTGTTGCTTTGTGAAGTATTTTCTGTATTTCCACATTCCAAAGAGTGTTGAAAAGCTCCCTGCTGATTACAGTTCACTTTGGAATGAGTAACAGTAATTAATTAATATAAAACCAAAAATAAGAATTCTTTCAGAAGGTTGTTGTCAGTATGGAATAGTGGAAAGATCTTCCTGTAAAATTGTGTGCAATTAAGAAAGGGGTACATTGCTCATCAATTGTTCTGCCAGATCAAGACCTAATTGCATTTATAGATGAGACCTTCCATCTCGGAAATGTATTTCCATTCTGCTTTTAAATGCACTTGTGTTCCAGTCTTGTTATGCTAAGTTTTTCATCGATTTAGAAGACTATGAAAAATATTTAACTGTATCTAAATGAGGAGTAAATTCTCTTCAAGTATTTTGAAATTTTCAAAAAGTATATGAGCCATTTATGTTGAGGGCTACAGATTCTAATGTGGCCTTGAAATTTTCTGGGTCCTTCTTGATTCTTCTGGCATTTCTTAATGTGTTTTTGTTGGCCTGCTGATGATTGATTAAACTGAGGCAGGGTTTTCGGGTTTTCTTTACAAACTTTCTTTAGTGTGCACGCAGTACAAATGTGGTCTTAATTCCTAGATGTATCTAGGTTTTGGTACCTAGATGAATTCTGTGTTGTCTGCTGAGTCTGGTTCAAGGGTTCCTGGAATAGGGAGGCTGGTATCAGTGTTCTTATAGGAGACTTACTGACTCATAATATTTCTGTATGTCCTATGTTGCTCTTTTAGATTAATTTCCAAATTTCTAAATTTGAGTTTATTTTGTTTTCCCCTTTGCATACAGTTTAAGTAAGTTGTGAATCTATTGAATTAATTTTTATTCCATGGATGGTTGTTATTACTTTCTTTGTGTGCAAACACGTTCAGGCAACAGATGACGTTTACTTAAAATTCATTTCTCTTAGGCTGTTAAAATTCCCTGTATTGAGGCCATTAAGTGAATTTTGTGAAATATATTTTTGAAAGAGCTGTTGCTTTGTGTGGGTCTGATAGAGAAACTCCCATACTGCTTGCATGAAATACATTATGCAGATAAGAAACTCCTCTGGCAAAACACTCTAGTTCTTTTCAGGACATATATCGCATTTCAGAACAAAATTATCTTGAAAATTGCCACAATATTAAATGTGTCTTTTGTTTTCCACCTACATACTTGCATTAGGCAGACGCTTGTTGAGTCTTTTCCCCTTGTCATGAGTATAACTCAATTCATATGTTTGCAATGCTGTCCATTTTATCATTTGGATCCATCTTTAGGTTGCAGAAGAGAAAATGTGTAAGCAAAAACTTTAAAAAGCAGTAGTTGTTAAAGTGGTGGCAGTGAGTAATAACTTTTATGAGTCTCTAAATCATGACAGTAAAAGAAAGGTCAGCCCAGATCTTTCATTCATCACCTTTCTAAATTGCTTTGGTGAAAAAAAATTTAGCATGCAGAACATCATTACCAAAAAACTGTAGTTGAATAAGCAGAAGGTAAAGGATGGTAGGGATATTTTCTACCTTATTCCTTCCTTTCTCTCAAAGGAAAAACATGATATTCATTGTTCTACTAGACTACATTTAAAAGGAAGTATTGATAGAGACTATGTACTTTATAATTCAGAAATGAAATAGAACAATAATTTGCTAATATTTGTATTGTCTCAAAAAAGAAGCAAAAATCAGGATTTGATTAATGCTTTACATAGTGAAATTACTGGATTAAGAAATGGGAAATTGTGGCAGAGTATCTCTGAATTCTTTTTTAACATTGAAAATGTTGTCTCAGGAAAATAAAATTGTAAAGGAGGAATGGAAGGTGTTGAAATTTTTTTAAAATAGCATACCAAATATACCTCCTCAATGAACAGGTAGGATGTAGTTCCTTACCATTATTTCTTTACTTTTGTTTTAATTCTACTTGTCTAAATCTTTACAGCTCTAATTCTCTGAAATGTCATCTGCAATAAGTTTATATTTGTAATTATCAAGGTCACTCAACTATTTAATAAACCATTCTGGGTTTCCCTATTATCTTTTTATTTTTAAAGCTTTTCCACTAATTCTAGTTGAAAATGTTGGAGGGATGGAGGGAAACTTGAATGCTTCATATCTGGTTACAGTTTTCATCACAGATGAACCTCTGTACTCTAGGGGATGCAGAATTATTATTATGCTTTTATGTGTGATGGGATAAAAAATAAAAAAAACCAAACCAGAGTTGCATTATGACAGCAAAGGCCCCATGAAGGTAAATAAAATTGGTCATCCTAAGGAAAATAACACTGGTACAGGCTCAAAGAGAAAGAAAACAATTATTTTAGGACTTATTGCAGCAAAAGTATGTAATTCCTTATGTGTCCTTAGAGCAACACTCAATGCATTTACAATTCCTAGAAGCTTTCTTATGCGCTCTAAAATCCTGTTGAAGAAATGAAAGTAAAGTATTTTTAAAAAAAAATCTGTAATAAGGAATACAGTAGAACAATACAATTTTGTCTCCTCATTTAGGCTAAATAAAGAAGCAAAAGCACCTGTTCCTCAAATGAATAATTTTCTTCATATACACACCAGGCTGTTATTTCATTTTTTTTCAGATAAAACATTGACTTCTTTGATTTAGTCAAAATTACACCACTGATTTTCTGTGAGCCAATTTTCTCCCTCTTATTTTCTCTCCTATAATTTTCCCTCTCACTTATTCTCTCCCTCTTCTTCTCCCTCCCTTTTTCTCTTACAAACACACAAAATCCTTATTGTCCTGGGGAAGCTTCTCAGCCAGTGTGAAATGATAGACCTTCCATCCATAGAGGTTATGGGTGTGATTCCCATTCCTGTGGAGTCCAGTTTTCAGTGCTGTTCCTGAATGAATTGATGAGTGTTTTCTTCATTTGTATTGCTTTTCTTATTATTAGTTTCCAACAGTTCAAGCCACTTTTCCTGCTTCCATTTCTGCTTTTCCCAGTCAATTTCAGGACTTTAAAATCCTGTTCCCACCCAGCATCTGTTGCCCATTAAACCAGCTTAGGGAAATTTGTCCTTTCTTACACAGCCTAAGAAATAATGGGGAGAAAATGACAAAACAAAATTGCTTTTCAGATCTACTCTATCTGACAATGAGTGGAAATTTCCTTCTACCCATGGTTTCTGTCATTTATTGGGTGATATGCTTCTGTGTCATCTGGTGACCTCCGTGTTTCCTGATCTCCTTGTATGAAACCAAGGTATCTATGTGTGCTAAAAGGTCATCACCTTATTTTAGGTAATTTTGAAAAGGTGCATAAATGTTAGTAGATTTTGACGGATGAGATTGTACTTCTCACGAAGAGATGTAAAAAACCCCCAATCTTCTAGTTTTATGGTAGAATTAATACCAAAAAAGAGATACCAATAATGAAACATCTTTAAACTGCAAAAACATTCCTAATACAGTTTTTCCCTATTAACTATTTGACATAAAACAGTACGATGGAAGCATATAAAAGTTTTATTGTCATATATTTGGTATGCGTTATATACCAGAGCTCTGACTTCATGATTTGTTTCTTATGCAGCTCATCCCAAATTATCCTATAAAATATTTTTACTGTGCTACCTTGCCATCTTTAACATAGCAATCTATTCATTTGTATCTTTCATGGTATGCAGCAAATTGTGTGTACAAAACAAATAAATGTATGCAAGTATATTTAAGGAAAGATAATAGTAGCTGCTCACCTCTTTAACCAATATCACATAACCTTTATTCCTGCCTTATTTTCATTACCCTAGGTGGTAATTTTAGATCTTTGTTTACTATCTGTCTTGCAGCAGTGTGTTTAGTACTACAGTTTAAGCACTTCTAATTTAAAGTGTCAGAGCTTTAGGAAAGGAAGAAACAATCCAATTTTAAAGCATCTTAATGTTTCTGCTGTCAGAATCTTATAGCAAAAATGTCTCAAAGACCATAAATGGCAATAAATAAGTTAAAGTGACCAATTGAATATATATATCATTCAAAACATCATTCTTTATGAAAGTGTCCCTTCTTCTTTATAAATTGTGAAAGCTGCAGTGCCTTTCTTCTGAATGTTCTGAGATGTTTAGCTTTATAATACAAGTGTAACTTTTGTTTTTGGTCACTAAGTAGTAGTGGAAACTTCTGTTAGTTTTCTAAAAATAATTTTATCTTTTTTTTTATGCTATGAAAAATAAGGGAAGTGAGCAAGTGGTGCAACAACACAGCACAGTAGTGGTAACAAAGGGAAGAAAGGATACATGAACAAATATATGCCATGCTTAGTATCAGAGGTCTAGAAGAATTGTGGGGATTTTAGATAAAAATGTTTCAGGTAGACCTGCACAGTTCAACCAAGATTATGCTTATTTATATGATATTTACTAAATGTGGTGGTGATTAGATGAGCAGCCAAAGAAAAAAATATTATTTGGCAGGGCTCACGAAGTACCTGGGTACTTTGTCCTACCAGGCAGGAAAGCAAGAGGTAAGATAAAGGGTGAGATACACTACAGATGACTGCAAAAGCATGGAAACTCAAGGAACTGAATTGCAAAAATATATAAATTGACAGCAACCACTGGCCCATTATCTAAAGCAAAACAAACAAAACCAAACAGTAAATTTTCAATGTGTTAATACACTTTGCACTGTGGCAGTTTGTGCAGGATATGAAGAAATGTGTTTTAAGGTCTGACACCTAAAATCGTAGAGATGAACACGTTATCACTTTTAAAAGAGGTGTGATTGTATTACAGCAATCAACCTGTGGTAGACCCACTTAATGGGTCATCAGAATCATGTGATTTTTTTTAAGCCTATCTTAAATAAGATTAAATACTTTTACCTTGCAAAATCATAATTTTTTTAAAAAAATCAAAAAGACTAGAAGTTTATTCAGTACCTTTTTAAAGAGATTAAAATAAAAATCCAAATTGAAGAGCAGTAAGCCATGCAGGTCTATTGTCTGGGAAACCAGTTTTGAAAATACTCCAGCTCATTTACCTGACTTGAGCTATGCAGTGAATGCATTACCTACAACAATAAGTTGAAACAAAATATTAAACTTGCTCAGCATACTTAATATTTATTACCATTTTTATTGAAGGCAGATGCTGGGAATTGTTATCCTATAATCCATCAAGGCAACTGAGGAATTATGTAGGGCCAAAGTGCCTGCATTTCTAAGTACGTTATAGGAAACAAGATTTGGGGAGGTTGAACTAGTAGCCATTGATTATTTTTAATATTTTCAACACAAATGTTGGCCATATAAGCACTGTTCAGCCAAGTAAGCATTTAGCCTTATTATGAATTAGAGCTACGAGTTCTAATTTCAGAAGAGTGGAGAAACTGGATGCAGTAGCACATAACAGTGTTAGTACCCACACTATATACTTGCAATGATTTGTGCACTTGCTTTTCAGAGGACCATTCTGTAAATGCCATCCTTTATCACTGCAGAGGTAATAAAAACAGCATCCCCAGAAGTGTTCATTTCTGATGGAATTCATTGCTGATCTCATCTATTTAAGTGAATGCAAATGAAAGCTCTCTCTCCCCTGTTTCTCTGAAGGATTGATGCCTTTCTGACTCATGAGCAATGCTCAGTGTCAGTCTCCAGAAACAAATGGAGGAAGATTGACACAGAATGTGTTCATGCCTCAAGTAGCCACAGGATTTAATCTGCTTGCATCTCTGGGTGTATATGTGTCAGTCATAAAGCAATCTTTGAATTACTTATCTCCTGACATAATTCAAATCTCTCAGAAATGTTATTTTCCTATTAAAAAGAAGGATTGGCTTTGTAAGGCCCCAGTGAGCTATAGTAAATACTGAAAAAAATGCTATCAATAAATAAATGAAATATAGAACCAGAAAGAGACTTCATTTTGTTCACATTTATGGAAACTTCCATATGTTCTGTTGTTTCACTGCATTAGAGACATGCTACTTCCATTGTAATGTAATTTAGTGTGATGTATTGTGTATTTATACTTAAAACTAAAAATTGAATTTTTCTAGACACAAAGAACAGGAACAGCCTTGCAGGATATACACCAGCTCACTAGCTAGGCCACTACCTGCTGTTTTCAAGTTGTGCTGTACTGGAGGCTGTTGGTCAACACCAGGGATTTTAATGCCGCTTACGTAAGAGAAGTTGCATTAGAGTCCGAAAAAAGAGAGTATTTGAGAAGGAAGTCACCTTCCTAAAGTGAAAGAAGGATGAGGTTTGCTTTGGAGGCTTGTTTTGCCATTGCCCACTTTGAAATCTCTTTGTGGTAGGTTTGTTTGGTCCCTTTTGAAATTGTCAGCATGCCAATGCCTTTTTAAAAGATGCATCTTGGGGACAGCATGAGAGGTCCTGTTGCTGGAGAATTGTATGTCATGTCCTGACTTTGTTTCTCTGCAGGAAGGAGGCTGAAATATGCTTTTTAACGCCCTTATAACTCAGTAATCCTCATAGTTCTGTAACTTTTTGTTGTTTTATGCTTCCATTTTATTGTGGAAATGTTATTTAAAGACAACATGACTTATTTGGCTATGTTAGGCTGGAAGCTTCCTGCAAGAGTCACATAAAACTTGTGACATTCATTCATATTTCTGATAGAAATGTTTCCATACTAATTATTTTTGACCATTTTTCATTATATTAGTAATTTATATCCATGTGATTTGATTTTATTGGAATGCATTAATTAATTTGCAGTCACTCATTCTGGAGTGTGGACTACTGATTTTGAGCTGAAAGAGGTGCTACAACCTGCTGCTGTGAGTCCAAGTGTGTTACAGTGTGAGCTGCCAATATTGCTGCTTTCGAATTTAAGTCTAGTCTTCTGCAGACAATGTGAGAGGTCCTTTTCAGTTATTTTTGGGTAATCAGGGTACACTGACTGTGTAAGAAGTACTCTTTCTGCACACCCTGCTTTATTCACTTCTTGTTCAAACTTTTTGTTTGTTGTGTTTGTTGTTTTCAACTGAGTTTGCTGTAGTCAAGATTTTCTCCCATGCAGAGTTCAGGTTGATGATCTAAGGTCACACAGACCAGCTTTTTGCACACTTCCTATCCTGGGGCTGAAAATGTACGAGTCAAACTTGCAATCTTTTTTATCAAACTTCCATTTAAACTTCTGGGCTTTGATGTTTTCGTTACTTCTATGCTTTACATCTTCTTCAATTTATTCGCTTTTATGTAAGAAAGGTCAAATGCTGCACATAAAGGAATGCTCGCATTTTGAACTGAGTGCAGAAGAGCTGTGCTGCTACATTCTTCCCTCCTGCCTAGAGCAGTCTTCCTTTCAGTTCACTGGGAAGATGTGCATTTTGTTATGCAATATGTGGCTGGTTAATGCGTAAAGCTTGCTCCCAGTTAATTTTCAGCTGTTGGTTTGGTAACAACAGAACTGGAAAGCAAAGGCATATGTTAATGATGAGCACTTACATTAGAATGCCCATAAGGTGACGCTGTCTTGGCAGTGGAGTTGGACTAGATCCCCAAAGGCTCTTTCCAACCTTAACAATTTTGTGATTGCTTGATATTCGTTTAAAATATTCTGGTTCTAAAGGCTTTTTATATATTACAGGTTCTGATAATAGAAAGCCTAGTTGTTTCAATTTCTTTTCATGCTTCAGAAACCAGTGGCGTTCAAATTCTAGATGAACAGAAACAACCTGAAGCCATTAGGTAGGAGTTGCATTGCTTTAGATTGGAAGCAATCATTTCCCCATCCTTTCATTTTATGCTGGTTTTCAATTGCTAACAGTTTTCAAGAGAAGACATGGAATCAAGCTGTAGAATGTAATACCCTGGCTTTTTCTAAGGTTTGCCACGTAACTGAGCACCAAATGAACACAATCTCTGTATTTTCCAGGCAAAAGTAATGTGGAATTAATCTGGGAACAGCTATATTTGCTCAACTATTTCTTTGAAAGATGATTTTAACAGAAAAGAGCAATTGTTCAAAATAAGTGCATTCAGACAGAGAATTATTTAGGAGTATCTGGAATTGGAAGTGCTTAAACACCTGAGACATGAGGCAGTTCATGCTTCTGTCATACCAAAATAGCAGCAGAAAGTCACAATGTCACAGTGGCATCTCCTTTCCATGCTCTGGAAAGCCTTGGACCCTCTAAGAGATACAGGTCTCCATAGATCTTATGGACCTAATTGTTGCTAGATGTGCAGGAGGAAGAAACCTGAAAGCATGCCCTGATTTACCCCCTTTTTTTTTTTTTAATAGGGTGGTTGACTTGCAATGTGAGATAATAACTGACAGTAGTATATTTTCCCTCCTAACTACAACCATAAAATTCAAAATAAATTTTAATTTAATGAACTTTAAATAGCTTTAAATAGAATTGAGCTGGCAAAAATGTGTACTAATTTAGCTTGAAACGTCCTTTTTTTCCCCAAATAAGACTCAATTAATTGACGGTTTCTGGATGTAAAAAGTGTCTTTTTAGCCAACTTCAGGGTATTACAGGCTCATACTATTTTAGCATATTTTGCTACAAATTTCTAATGCATAAGAACTGAAACTTGGTAAATGCTGAGAAAATACTAGTTCAGAAAATAGTGAAATTTATGAACTATAAATGAGATTGGTATGCCTCTGTTATAAACAAACAAATATATAATTTGTTGCTGCATGTTTGTGGCTAATTCTTTCCTAAACTAATGAACATCAGCTAAATTGCTGGCCTCAGTCACTTGCTTCATAATCCAGTCACCCTCCACACAAAGACACTCTTCAGTACTCATACTACTTTGTCTTCGTTTTCAGCATGTGATGTATTATTTTTCACTTAGTTACTAGTTCTTTGAACTTATTGATTTCAAACAAATATTGTCTCACCTTCATCTTGGCAGAGTACCTACATAATTTACACTATTTCTTTTACTTACGTTTGTGTTGGAAGTGTTGGGTCACTTTTTTCTCAATTCATAGGCAAGAAGAAATATGAAGATCATGCAGGCTTTAGGAAGCCTTTGAAGGGCCTATTAAATCATCAGGATAACTGCAACTACTATAGTAATATTATGTTCTGTTGCAAAATACATACAATATGTTTTATCTGGATGTTATCTTTTCAGATAAAGGTGTGCCATTCCTTGTGAAAACTTGGTTATTTCTCTTCAGGTTAGATAACAGGGACCTTCATGTCACAATATTGAAGTGTCTTTTTGAAAACAGCTGAAAAGTCCTGCTTATTCTTTCTGAAAATATTCAGGTTTTTTTTTTATAAATATCTCACAGTCACTGAACATATCTGGCATTTTCTCCACTGGGTATATCTCTGCAGAAAGAAAAAAATGTCATATTTTTAAAATTCTGCTATCATACTTGGGCTGTTAAGTATTTCAGGAAAAGAAATATATACTTAGATATTAGTTCATATTTGGATATGAATGAAAGTAAATGGAATTTAATAGGTTGCACACCTACGGCTACTACATGGATAGTCCTCTTCCATTATAAGGAGGGGTTGTTTTGTTTGCTTGTCTCACTTTTGAGGTGGTTGAAGCATAACTATAACATCTTAATTAAAAAAAAATAATAATGTAGGAACTTGACTTGCTATTAGCATGTTTGGTAGATTTTTTTTCTGAGTAGAGAGACTCCCAGGCAGTATTATCAAAATATGAATCTTAGAGCAAGCTACCAAAGCTCAGATCTGGGGGAAAGACCAAACTAAGACTTGAATTTAAAGTGATGTGGAGGATGGAAGAAAACTGGAATTGGAATTCATGCTCCTTCCTGTGATCCTATTCAGTCCCCTTGTTAAATCCAGGGAAAAAAGGGGGAAAAAAAAAAAGAAAGAAAAAAAAAGAAATCTAATGCTGCAACACTTCTTGAGAGGGTCATGGTAGCTATCTGCTTACTTTGTACACTTCTGGGGCATATAGTGAACACTCTTAAAATTTGCCCTCTGCTAATTAAAAATAAATAAAGTATTTTATGTTGATATTCATTAATGGAAAGAATTTTCATTATCCAATATTAAAGTTTAATTTCCAAAGTAACGTCTCTTCAGAGTTTGTTCTCTTTTCAATCAATAGAAGAAAGACAGCAATCAAAAAAATATTCTCAGACTTCAATCCCCAGGCCTGCAAGATAAAACACAGGCTAAAATTTTGGTAAACTAACATGTGCTCTTGTTCTTTTAAGTAGGTTAAGTAAAAAAGTTAAATATAGATTAAAATGATTTATTGTAACTATACTGGAGAATCTTTGACCCACTTCTACAGAGTTTGCTCTTCAAAATTCCTGCACTGAGCTCTGGTCTCTGGAGCTCATGTTCCCTCTTTTTTGTGGACCCTCTTTCTCCAGGCTTTTTTTGGCAGATGGTTTCATTCAATGCTGTCTCTCTTCCAACTTCAACCTGGTCAATCAACACTTGCTGTTCTTATGCCCTCACAGTTCTGGTCCCTGCAGTTTGTAGATGTCTGCCAAATATTTTATCAGTTTTACTGTGTCACAATGAATATGTTTATAGTATGTAATTATGAAATTGCTTACTTTTTTTGATTCCATGTAAGCTATCCCTCATTAGACAGTCATGAGAAAGTGCACATAATTTTTTTTAGTTTAAGTGCTAAATGTCTTTCTGTACCAGTGTTGGCTATTGTTTGTATGGCATTAAGTGGTTATTTAGTCTGTGATTTCTAATAGCAGGCTTTAACTCTGATTAGTATCAATTATTTCTTCATTATTAGCAAATGTCAGGAAATGGAAATGTATTCCTTAGTGTTTCCCAGTAAAACACATTCTAATGCATGCAAAAAAATTACAAAGCATTTACAATTTCCAAATGTATTTTAAGCTAAATATCTTTTGATTATATATCTGATTGTTTTCATGATGAGTTTTCATACAATGCAAGATTCTGTTGTTACACATGGAAGACACACGTTATCACTCGGGCTGGCACACACTTGAGTGTCTTGCTGATTTCAAGGAATAGCACTCCTTGTTTACAGTGTGACTCCAATATGCAGTGGATGACATTTGGCATCTTCACATGATGAAAGTGTGGAGCAGCATCTTGCTTTTTCCAGAGCAGTTAGGATTCTCTCAATGAACAAACAGCTTAAGGATGTCTGCAGCTACCAGCTGAGTATCCACGTTAGGTGAGGATAAAGGTAACTGTGTCCTGTACCCAAGGTACTGCAGCTATAATCTCCAGGAATGCTGCCAATGAATAAACTTCAGCTTCAGAAACAGCCACTGGAAAACTGCCAGCCTACTTTCCAGACTCTTCCAATTTGAATTATCCCGTGTTTTGGATTTGTGTATACACAGGGATAATAATATAGAGATGTTTGTGTTGCTGAGTAGGACTTACACAGAACCAAGGCCTCCTCTGCTTTTCTGCCACACTGGTGAGGAAGTTGGAGGTGGATGGGAAGTTGGGAGGAGGCACAGCCAGAACAAGTGACCCCAACTAACCAAAGGGATATTTCTGACCATATGGCATCAGGCTAGCAAAGCAAGGGGGGAAAAGAAGGAGAAAGTGAGGGACATTTGGAGTGATGGCTACCAAGTAGCCATTCCAGTGAAGCAGGCTCTCATGAGAAAATTCTTGGGAAGAGGCAGGGAACGGGACAGCTGATAGATTCTGTGTAAGCCCTGCTCAGCAATACCAAAAACATTTCTCTACTATTAACCCTGTGTTTTGCACAAATCCTAAACACAGGACAAATCAAATTGGAATAGTCTGGAAAGTAGGCTGGCAATTTTCCAGCTGTATATAGATAACTTGTATACATGGAATATTTATTATTTTTTTATAAGACTAAGCTCCATTAAGTATTTATTTGGAGGCCCCTTCTTCTGTGCATTTCTTCCCTGCCCTGGTAATAAAAGACCCAGTTCTGCTGTAGCACATTAATCTAGTCCTTACATCCTTAATGTACCACCTGTTTGAATCTGTGGTCATGGCCTCCAGCAGGATAGGAGGAGAGAGCCTGTGTTCCTGGGTGATCTTTCAAATGCTTCCCACCCTGCTGCCTTTCCTGTTTTGTTTTTCAGCACAGGTTCTCTATTATAGTCTCCTTTAGAGCCCCAGTGATGCCTTAAACTACTGGTACAGAGGCTAGACAGAGTTAAGAGGAATAAAAGGATATTTATAGAAGGCCCTTCAAAGGCCACACCCTAGCATACCAGAGCCATGACTTTGGCTCTGCCCAGATGGCTCCAAGATGGAAGAGCTCACAAGAGCTCACATTTTTATGTTTTGGTCCATTAGCATATTGAAGCTACTTGTCCAATTACAGCCCCAGCCCACGAAGTCCCATCCTTCTTATTTTTTCTCTCCTCAGTCCATGTTGTTTGTATTCTTGGGCCTGAGATCCGGATCCAGCTGTCCTTGGGTCCCCAGCTAGGGAAGGAATTGTTGTGTCTAGCTACTCTGTGAAGAGAGCTTACTGTCGCTGCATATGAAAAGCTACACCATATAATCCCCTTATATGAAACCCAGACCCACACACCAAAGCAGCACAAAACCAAGAAGAAGAAGGGAAAAAAAAATTAGAAAGTTAAACCCAAGGTATCACAGAGTGTTATTTGAATTTCATTTAAGTTTGGAAATTACCTGCCAGTTTGTTTTCCTAAGATGTTATTTGAGGTACAAGAAAAGCTCTCTTTTCATTCATTGACATTTCATTCATTCCCTTCTGGAAGACTTCTGTTCTCATCTCTAATTCAAGAAGTACTCTACCCATGGGTGATAGTTTCCTGTCTACGTGTTCTAAAAAATAGTTGTAAAGCTACAAAGATTGTTCTGTATGTGGCTACCATACCTCTTTGTGTGGCAGTTTAACAGAAGGGGGATTATTTTATTCAAAGAAGCATTTTCCCTAGAGCTGCAGAGCTAGTACTGGGATCTTTACACTCAGAGAAGTCTAAAGCAGAGAAAGGTTGCAGCATACCCTGTCCTTTTTATTTCAGTGAAAACTGAACACAGAGGGCAGACCCAGCAAGGTTAAAAGAAAGGTTTAACCTTCAAGGTTAAAGGAAAGTATGTACAGAGTAAATGAAAATGCAATTAAAAAAAATGCACACACACATAGAGTAAGTGATAAACCAACCTTCCGTTATTCTTTTTCTCAGTTCAGTAAAAAGTGTGACCCTAAACCACTTACTTAAAGGTAACCCAATTCTTCTCGTGTTTGAATTTCACATTTAGCTGGGTAGGGTTTTGTTGTCTGTAGTGGATTTCTTTAACAGAGGAGAGCTTGAGATTATGGAGTCTGTTATTCTCATGGAGTGTTTTTTCATTCAAATGAGCAGCATAAAAATATGTAATAAACTACATTTTTATTATTAATATGACTTGAATAATTTCAGCGTCTAAAGTAAATCAGTTGTGATTTCCGGGGAAAGAATTAACAGGTCAAAAGGACTCTGTACTGTTGGAAAAAAAAGGTATCAATAGATCTTGAGCAGCTTCCAAGGGAACCCATCTCTATCAGAAACAAAAAAAATCTCAATACAATCCTAAGTGTTTATTCTTTGCAGGTCATCTTTGTAGCAGAAGCATAGGAAGTGGAAATTTATTTTTTTTACATGAGAAGTGTCTGTTCATACAGCTATAAAGTATGAAATCAGAGAGAGTTCAGGAGGAAAAGAAAAGGTTTGCTTATGTGGTGTTCTTATTTTCATCAATAAGATATTTTGATATATGTGCTGGCTCGATAAAAGCTGTTCAATTGAGAGCTTGTTTTCAGTTATGAAAATAAAATTAGATTGTTTCTTTTTTTACAGTGCTATAAATGCGTACTCTTTGTAAAAACAAAATCCAGCCATGCTTTCTTACTCTCCCAGAACTGAATTTTGCGCATCAAATCCTTGACTCCACTCTGGATGGATTAATTTTGAGACATTGTTATACTGATGAATGTAAAATACTTATTTTTATTGGACCGTTGCAGGAAAAAATCATCAATTGGAGTAAATTTTTTAGTGATGCTGTGTTGTGGACAATGTAATGGAGTTAGCAGAACAGAAACAATTAATTATATATTTGACAACAGTGAAGCTTCAGATAGCAAGAAATTCCTGTAGTGAGTGTATTCACCAGTCACTTGTGAAATGCTAGGGAGCTGCAAGTGGGTCAGCAAGAACATGGAGCTATGTTTTAAGGTTCCATGTAAGGCTGGTCTTACTACAGCCAAGTACGTGTTCAGACCTTTGCAAGAATCATTGCAAGACTTTACAGATCTTTTCAGTCAGCTGAAAATATATGTTAAATGAAATTGTTAAGGGATTTTTTGGTTTGGTTTTTTTTTAGGTGCAGGTGGCTTTTGAACTGTTGCTTTAAATCTGGTCTCCAAGTCTATATATTACAACTTCTTTCCTTTACCTTTCCTTGGACCTCTGGTGCTTCTTACTTTAGCCTTTTTCAGTGAACACATATTTGATGCTGAATTACATTTTCTTTATAAATGTTTGTTGCATTGTCCTAAATGCCTTGTTCATACATGCAGCTTTGAAAGAAAGCATTTCCTCTGTTTGATCACTGTCTGAAGTGGTTTCTGGCTGGCCTGTTCCAGGAAGGGTAGAGGAAGGGCTTTTTAAGCACAAAAAAGAGCCTTGCATCTATATAGTGGAAATAAGGCAATGATGAAATATTTTTCTCTCTGAAGCAGTACTTGTTGGACTCCCTTATACCATGCCCTATGCAAGATTGAGGAAGATCATGAAGTGTGGACTCCTTACATTCATCTAGAGGGGTTTTTTTATTTTATTTTATTCATCTCTTTTAGACTGTTAGTGCTTTTAGAAGAGTCAGCTGCAGTTGGTAGGTTCCTATAAATCAAACTTAGGCTGCTATTGAAAAACTGAAATATAATGTTAAGAAAGAGGTTTAGATGAAGTTTTTTCAAAACACGTGGATTTTTTAATTTTATTTTTTAGAACGCAGTTTGTCCTTTGTATTTTTTAAATTACCATTGGCATTTATTATTCCAGTGAATTACTTTTGTCCTGAAAGGCAGGAAAGTATTTTGTCCTCTGTCTAGGGGTAGAGAATTGGAAGGGCCTCAGAAATGACTGTTCCTGATAATTGGCTTCACCTGCTGTTCCCTGTGTGAAGTCAAAGGCAGGTCCATTCCAGAGCTGTGAAGCTTGTGGGAAGCAACACAATTTACAAGAATCATGCCACCTGATCCCTCAGGTGAAGATCTCTCTGTAACAACGTGTGCAATATGGTTGCAAGAGGTTCCTTGCTCTTGCCTCACTTCTATCTGCACTAGCTGTGGCTTTTGCCTACTGTTCTCTACCAAGGTCTTACATGTCCAAGTGCCAATGACAATGATCCTGTCAGGCTGTGTGCAGGACGTGTTTCAGGAATGTCCAGCCAGAGCCCTGCTCCTGCTACAGACAAGGCAATGGTGCCTGTAGCCACTTCTGGCTCAATCATGTGGGCTTGGGAACAAACACACTGAATCAAATGGTGAATGCTCTGCACATTTGTTTTGAGCTTTTAATGTGTAGCAATCTTCAGCTGAAACATCTGCTATAATGAACTTGACATTTGCACTAATGACAGCATCAGTTTACTTAATGTCCTGCATTAAATTTGCTTCCCATAGAGTTATCCTTTATCAAAGAGGAGTGTGAATTTGCTACTTGTGTTTTCTGAAACAGTGAAAGAACCAGCCTTGTAACTGCATGGCTGATAGCTGGTGTTGAGGCTGGACACTGGGAAATGGAAGGGGAAGCAACAGGGCTGGCTGAGAAGAAATATTTCACATTTGGTGCTGACAGGATAAATTTGTGAATCCAGGGAGCAGCAGTGTGTGGAAGCAATTAATGAGGACTGAATCCAGTCTCCAGTGCTTCAGATTGATTTTCTTTTTTTAAATGAGGCTTAGAAGATGGGATAATTAATTTTAAAAAATAAGTAGAATCACTGTGACATAAAACTTTCCATATAATCTGGTTCTATTTCTAGTAAAATGCCAGCTATTTGTTTAGAAATTCCTGCTGTCTTTGTGTAGAGACTGTTGAAAAACTTCCTTCAGACCAGCTAGCCAGAAAGAAAAGAAACAGTTTTGTGTTATGAGAAACAAAGAACTGATATATTCAGGTGATTATATCTTTATCTACTTGATGCATGTTTATTCTTAATAGTTTTTTGTTTGTAGCAGAACCTGTGAGATTAAAAGTATCCACTGCAAGAGATAAACTAAGAAGTATATCTTGGTTACTGAGTTCTGTTCTCCATCTGAAGGGAGATGTTTGGATTCAGCACTCTGTATTACAACAGAGCAGTGAGGATTTGTTTTCCAAATGAGAGAGAGCCTTTTTATTTACATTTTCATGATTTTATAATATGGTAGTACAGTTAATAATAACATGATGCATCATAGCAAAGTGATGAGACAAAAGGAACTACCTCTTTGATATGACATCAGGTATATGGCTTTGAATTCAGAGGAGATTCGTAAGTTGGGGAATACATTGGACTCACTTCCATGCATAAACAAGCAAATATTGTGTTAAAAACTCATTTAATCTGAAATAACAAATTTAGCCTGGATTGTTTTAGCTATAGTTGATTTTTGCTAATAAAAGCATGAAAATGCAAACTAAATATAGCCTCAATTTTCCAGATGACTGACTATGCCATAGGGCTAGAGCTTTTGACATTAGTGTGTCTCGTGGGTCAGTTTCTGGTTCTTTTTCTGTTACTTCTTTTATGTACATATATTTTTGTAAAACTAATGACACTACAACCCCAGTGCATCCACTCACTTTTTACAACAGGACAGATATTTTCCCTTTTTAGACTATTCTAAACTTGAAGAATAATCAGCACATTTCAGTGTGTACCAGCTTTCTGTTTTGGTCTTCATTATCTTTCTTATACAGCGGATTCTGAAGATTATTTTGGAAGGGTTAAGGTCACAAATAATAATGTAAGTTTGTGAAATGTTTTCAAGTATCTAAATTACAACGATGACTTTGTGTTTGTAAAGCATGTTCAACCATGTAGATATTAACACCTCCTGCTGTTTTTATTAATCACATTGATGCTGCTCATATATGAGTAATTCATCCCTTTCTTGCTGCATTATTCCTTCAAATCTGTGTATTTTTATATAATTCAAATTTTATTCAGATTTGTGTCAAAAGAATGTAACTTTGTTGCAAAGTCAAGCACCTGCAAGTGGAAAATGGCATTTTTACGGCTGTTGGTACAATATTAATTCAGCTCCTTTCTGCATTAAGCTGGTGGACAGAGTGATGTCCTGTGGAAAAAACAGTATCCAATGGATAATTAAAATTATACCACGATGTCTGCAGCAAGGAGAGAATTAAATTTACACTGCCAACTCTGTAAGTCTGGCATTTCCCAGTTCTCAAGTGCTTAACTTCACAACCCCAGTGTTCTTGTGAAATATGCTGTTGTGGACAATTCCTAATTTCCTTTAAGAAAGCTGTGATAGACTGGAGTACTGAAAACCTCTTGCCTGACAGTGTCACTCAGCATTTTGAAGACTTGAATTCTTAAACTAAAGAGTTGCTCCCCCCTGAGCTACCCAACTCTCCGTGTATTAGTTTGCTGCTAGTGCCAAAGGGGGAGAGAGTCTATTGATACAGATTTCTTATTGACTAATCAGACTCTAGTCTAGTTTCCAGAGGTATGGATTTCTGTGCGTTGGAGGGCTGGAGTAAGTGCTAAGTTATCATCAGCTGAACATGGGATCATTTAACTGGCAGGCTTAATTAGGTTGTATCTCCACTTACATAATACGTGGCAGGAATATTTTTAATGCAGAAACCAATAAATGCAAAACACAGAGAAATCAAATTCTCTCCTTCAGTATAAAGGGAGCTTAAAGATAGTTTCAGGCACAAAATGAAGAAACACACTGCACCCATCTGAGGGGAAAAAAGAGATATGTAAAGAGTGCATAGTGACACTGAGATTTGGATGCATAAGTCAGTTTTTTGCCAAAATTCCTTTGAGTGTTCCTTCTGAAGTTTCACACCAAACCTGAAAAACTCATTCCCTACTTGCATATTATGAATTTAATTTTTTTTTCATAAGCTTCATCATATTGAGAAGGGTCAATTGCTGGTTTATAGGTTAGGGAAAGTAACAAAGAACATTTCTCCCTGCATAATAAACAAGTCAGTACTTTTCTGCTGCTTGGTCATTTGGTATTATTGTCGTTACTTTTGTCTGAAGTCTAAAATAATAGTTTTAGTTTGAGGCACCAGAAATTGTGTCACTGAGGAAAAGTATGAGTTCTGTATCAGAATTAACAGTCCATACATTTACATTCACATGAAAAATTGATATAGTTATCTTTTTCTTAGAAGAAAACAGAGAGGTGTTTGCTTCATGAACACCGGGGAAGCATACTAGAGTTGTTGCATGATCCAGATATCCAAGGATGCTGATCAGCAATGGTTAAAAATATTCTTGAATAAATATCTCTGTTGTAATTTTCCTTACAAATCGTCATACTGCCTTCACTTGGTTGCAAGTTTTCTTCTGAATTGCCTTTTTAAATTCTGTTCTCATTTTGTGGGGTTTTTTTTAGCTCATAACTAACCCACAAAAAAGGGGTTAATAGACATGCACTGAGGCTTGCTCTGCTTTTAGGAAGTTGTGTGGATAGCTGTGTAGGTTAAGAAGTGAATAAAAGTACAAGTGATTCAGTAGTGCTGATAAAATCTTGATGCAGACATGGGTCTTGGGGTAGAAGAGAAAATCTTTCTTTTACTGATATTTCATTCAGAGATTTGTTTCAATGTTGTATTATTAGGAGTATTTTCACCAGCATGATACACTCCTGAGTATTTACTATAATGATGTAAAGAATTATTTATCAATGTTGACAAAGACAAAATTGTCTCTTCCATTTACTAGAGATCCGAACAACAGACTTTTGAAAGTAACTCAAAACATTCAGAAAGTAAATATGAGAAAACTCTCCTCATTTTACAGTACAAATTCCACAAAGCAGTTTCTGTATGCATGCAAACCTATCATTAAACACTCTTTCCTCTAGCTGGGATTCACTGTTTCCAATGTGGGTTTCTCCAAAGTTAGTTTTGCTTAAAATGTGCTACAATATTTTCTTGTTTCCTTTTTCTCTTGGTAATTCAAAGTGGGGTAGATTTTGCTGATAATATTTAAGTGTAAGAGGATTCAAAGCAGGGCCTGAATCTGAATCTTCCTTTGTACTTGACTGAGCTGTGGAAAGGGTCATGAACTGGTATGTTAAAACTTCAGGTATTGATTGTGAATTGCCCCAGCGCAGAGGCAGCTGGCTGGGACCTGCACCCAAGCACAGGCTCTGACTCAGGGGTGATGTGGAACCTGGGCTTCCAGGATGGACTGTGGATGGATCTCACACCAGAAATGCCATTCATGGCTGAAGAAACCTTTCCCTACAAACAAAACATCAAAACCAGTATGGTTCTACAGTTAATTTAACAAATTAGCATCTTCTGATGAAACGTATAGGTGAAAAATGCCTGGGCAGCCCTGTGTAGACCCTGTTTTCTTATTATGTTCTCATTTTGCAACTTACATTGTCCTATGTGTCCTCATTAACCAGCCTAAGCATTTAATGCAGCTCGATGATATTATTTATTTTAGGCTTATATATACACATAAATAAAATAAATCTTGCCTATCATTCCCTCTTTCAAAAAATAGTAATTAATTTACAGAAGCATCAGAAGCCACTGTGAATCTGGATCCTGAAATGTAAAACTGAAATGAAAAATATGTGTACTATAACTGTGGGGTTTTGTTTTTATTTTCTTCCAGTGAGTTTCATTATAAATTAATTAGTTTTTTCTGATTAAGAACACATTTGCCATTTAATTTTTTTCAGCTAGCAAGCATTAAACACTTGATTGGCTTAAAACTAAGAGGATTCAAAAAAATTCTTCATGCATGGTTTTCAGCTTCAAGTAAGATATAATAGAATAAAATAGATGTTAATTAAACACCTCTGGTGCTGTCTTAGGTTATACAGGAAGAAAATTAGAAGGGCCAAAACCCAAGTAGGACTTAATCTGGCTTGTGCATGAAAGACAGTGAAAATGTTTCTATAAATACATCAGCAACAAAAGGAGGCTGAAGGAGAATCTCCATGACAAAGGATGAGAAAAAGGCTGAGATACTTAAGGCCTTTGCCTCAGTCTTGGACAGTAAAATCACTTGTTCTCGTGGTACTGAGCCCCCTGAGCTGTGGGAGGGCAAAGGTGACACCAAATGCAGCCCCTGTAATAGGAAGGGAAATGGTCAGTGGCTGGCTGCACCCCTTAACACCCACAAGTCTATGGAGCCAGATGGGATCCACCCAAGTGTCTGGGAGACCAACAGAAGCGTTTCTTGAGCCACTTTCAGTCATTTACCAGTGGTCCTGGCTAACAGAGGAAGTCGCAGCTCACTGGAAGTTAGAAAAGGTGACATGAAGAAATGAAAAAATATGCCTTGCAAAATGTTATACCCCTGAAATATTGTGACATAGGGATGTAAAACTTTAAATAGAGAAAAAAAAAATTCTATTAAAAATACAGTAATTACAACTCAGTCAAAGACTAAGAAGTTCAAATTCTCATAGTAGTACACAGCAGTTATACTTCTTCAAAGCAACAGAATCCTAAAGGTTCCTGAGCCTCACTTCAGTAACCTGAGTTGAAAGTAAGGCATATAAAAAGGCACTTTGAGCTCCAGAGTAGGTTATGAGGCTTTGCTGAAGCTATACCAGCATTGGTGGAAACTTTTGATAATTCTCCTACAGTAAATCACTCTTATAGACCTATTCCCTACAAGGTACATGTATGGATGATGCTGGGCTGGAATATTTTGCTGTCAGCTGTTATCTGGGCAGTGGACAGTCTTTCTATCAGTGTTTCATAGACTTTAATTAGCTTTCTGAATTTCCTTAGTTTGAACAAATTTTAAAGGAATCCTTGTTTCTCTGTCTCTCAGTATGGGATTGGTAGAGCAGGGGCTCATCAGGCAGTGAGCTTCCTGGGAAGGACAGATAAGTAAGGTACAAGGGGGCTCCAAGAAATGCTGCTTGTTTGGCTGAATCCACAGTCTTTTTTTACCTTGCTGTTTGCACTCTTGTAAAAGCATCTGTTTGTTCAGCCAGTCTGTTGGAGGGAGATATTCTGTGGGCATAAAGGAATCTGCCTGTGGCTGTGGTACTCAAGGGAGCCTGGGTATTGTGATCATCTCTGAGGCACCCATGGATCTGGGCACTGTCAGCTCCTTTGCCATTTGGTTCTAATCTAATGCTGCTTCCCTCAGATGCTGAGCAGGCAGATACCTGAGACATGACTATACTTGGCCACTACAAAGGAAAATAAAAGCCTTTTGTACTCACTTTCTTTTCATTGGGACATATAAATATCCCATAGCATCCTGGTTTTGTAACACATATGATTCTGGTTTTCCATTGATATTGTGGTTTAGGATTTTATTTTTTAACTCCCATTCATGCTGCACATTGATAGAGCATACACAGCCCACAAAAAGTCCTTGCTGAATTTTGTTGAAGAGTGTATTTAACTGAATTATATCCTGGAGAAAAACAGAAGGGCAAAGCTGCAAATTAGCCACTTTGCTGGATTTCCCATTACACCTTGAGGATGAGTTCCTGATGCACGATGGTACCTTTACAGTCAAATCACAGGAGCAAGGTGCCTCTGGCATTTGTCAATGACAAACATATAGCCATGGAAATTTGGCTGTGTCAGCAGCATGAAACATTGGCCAGAAGCCTACTAGTGTGACCCTTTGACTGGTTAAGAGAGAAACACTTGCATTGAAAGGATTTACTGATCAATCAGTTTAATTGGTTTGCACAAAGGAGGCAGAAGTGAGCATTTACTTTCTTGCTTGCTTGCTTGCTTATTTACCACTGTAGTGCTGTAATTCACTGTAAGCTCCTGAAAAATCTAAGCTCGTTGGATTCCATAGGATTTATTTTCTTTGTGAGTATGCCAATATTTTTACAAGAAAAAAACTCAAATGTACTGCATTGACTTTAAATACCAAATAACCATATCACACAAACTCTCAAAAATACTTCTAACTGTAAACTTTGAAGTGTTTTTAGCCTTTCATTTGGATCTTTTCTTATTTATCTTGAAGAAAAGCCTATTTAAGTAGACATCTCTGAAAGGGAAGAGTGTATTTCTTTAATTTTCCGATTCAAGGGAATTTTTAAAAATAAATTTATATTAGTTCTATAGTTTTTACTTTTTTACTTTTTTCACTCCTAGATGTGCCTGGGCAATTTTTTTTACAATCTTTTTGCATTTTTTCTTATGCAAGATATCCAAAATTTCAAGGGAAAAAATGAGTTTCGTTGCCAAACACAAATGCACTGTGAAACCGAAGGTGATATCTTAATGTCAGTGTGGATCTGCAGAACACAGGCATACTGTAACATGTTCCTGAACAATTTTTTTCAAGCTGTGTTAGATAAGAAGGACATTTAGAAAGTAATTATTAAGCATGACATTTCAATTTTTTAATAAATGCAGATAGATATGGAACACCTATTGATTGACATCTGCATGTAATCCTACTTATCGGATTTAAGTAAATCGCTCTTTGAAGTGTTGTTGGACTGAACTGAGATGCTTTCATGAAATTTCACATTAGATTGTAATGGATTTTTGAGCTGGTCATCTATTGAATGAAATATATAAACTTAAACTTTTACAAATGTAAATAGAAAAGGTAAAAAGTATACTTTTTCTCTGAAAAAATAATGATTAAGTCATTCTGTGCATGTTCTGAGACTTACTTCTTTATTTTAGATCCTTACAGGGAGCTAATGCTAACGAAATTAGAGTTTAATCAGTGTACTGGTCTAGGTCTATAGATTTTGGCTAGTGTTTCTATCTTTACTCAATGTCTTAACATCTTGTTTTTCACTTTTCATAGTGTTTTCTAGCACTGTATATTATTTTTTACTTTACTTTGTATTGATTATTAGATGAATAACTGTTAGCACCAGGCTTTCTTTGCACTATCTTTTCAGTACATTTCAGATTAATGTTTTGGTTTTTTTTTTCTGTTTTTGTATAATTTTTTGCATGCATAATGTTTGCTAATCACATATAGTTGCAGAGGTGGATTTCAGTTGATAAGGCATTAAATCATAATAACCAAATGTGTTTTCTATATCAGTTGATTTAATATCTGAAATAATAATTTCAACTAGCATAGTTGGGTTTTAGTGTTGTGCATTTACTTTGCTCATCTTTCATTCATTTCATTTTTAGGTCTCCAGTTTTTTACCACCTAGCTGGTAATTCAGTCAAAATTAGACTACAGCTACTGAACTGAAAATATACCCAAAAAATATCTCCAAAGTTTATGGATTTATTGATCCCTTTATGAAATGTTTAATTGACCTGGCATTTCAAATTAGAGAAGTCAGTTTCTTCTCCTGGCAGAAGGAGAAGAAATGCAGTCATCAGCTAACAGCTTTATTTTGTTAGTTTTTCTAAAGCTCCACTGTAAAGAAATTAGGCATATGTTTGCACATTATTTGGGGTACTGTGCAAGCAGCATTTGGGGCAAGCAGCCTGTGTGTCTGGCTGGCCTGGGTGATGTTGCAGTGTCAGCTCTACATGGGCAGACTGAAGGAGCTTCTCTGAGCAAACAGGCTGTACAAAATCATATGCATCCTACATTTCTGTTGAGACTGTTACCTGAGGTAGGTGCAGTTAAATTGTGTTTGAGCCATGCCTACATATGTTACCCTTTTCTGGATGTCAATTTGAAATTCTCAGAGGTACTGATGTGAGTAAGGGCTGAATAGTATAAAATGTCTGGAGAAATAGAACCAAAAAATAATCTTTTTAAAAAAGGAAAGTCAGTCTACTGATGGCCTCTTTGGATGAAGTCTTTAAGGGTGTAAGTGTGGAAAGCAAGGCTTTAGGAATAGACAGAAAGCATAGGGGGTGTTAAAACAGTGCCTGTCATTGAAAAGAATGTGATAAGCTGGTTTGTGTAGTGATAGTAGCAAAGCAAAATAAAAGATGGCTTTTGCCCTTTGTATTACTCAAAAAAATGGTACTTGAAACACATTAAGTGCTAGAAGGAAAATGGTAATGAAAATGAGAGGCAAGGAACAAATCACAGTACATTCAAGTATCAACAGTTTACAGGATAAAGATAGGAAGAGTAAAAGATAAGGAATGAAAGAATTCTCCTGACAATTGCTCCAGGTGAATTGAAAACAGTTTTTCAAAGAGGAAATATAATACAAGAGGACTAGTAGTAAACGAATTTAGGAAGGGAACTCTCTGGTTTCTACCTGAGAGCCACATCTTCCAGGCAGTGGGGAGAGAGACTGTTTTAAATATTTCTTTGCAAAAAATTCTGTCTTGCTGCCTTTTTTCACCAGAAACAGCTTCTTTGCATTTTTATTCCGTGTCCTTAATTTAGCAAAGGGAATAATTTCCTTTTTCTATATAGTTATCTTTTTATAGATAATTAAAAAATATTGTGGTGCTCCTCAACTTGCCCTGCCTACAAGATGAAGAACAAAGCAATTCATACTATTTTCTATCTCAACTTGCACCCAGCTGTGAGACTAGAGGTCTGAAGGGATGGAGACTACCAGAGTCCCTGGTACTGTCTGAAGGCAAATCCTCCTGAGCTTCCCCTGTGCTGGGAATCCAGATCCTAACCACAGCCACTCTGTGCCTGCCAGCCACAGCTGTATCATAGAGCTACACTCTGCTCCAACAGCCTTATTGGTTATTTGAAAACACCGTAAATCTTCATCAGTTTACAAATTTCAGGTTTGTTAATCTCAGGAGATTTTAGCCTGAGGTTTCACAGGATGAGATTTATACCTCCGATAGGAACAGCTTGGTCTTTATTATGTGAAGATTGTTTAATTCACTCCAGAAGTATGTCCATCCCTCTTGGCCTGTTGTTTATCCCAGGTGGGTAACAGGTGATAGCTGCTGTGCAGTGATCCGTGTTGGGGTGTGGTGAGCCAGCTGTCCCATGCCATGCTCTGTGGATGCCATGGAACAGAGAGAGAGAAACGGCAAGAGTTTCTCACAGTGGCTTGTGAGAAATTTTAGAGAGTTAAAAAGATGTCATAGCTTGTTAAGTATAAACAACTTGCAAGTAGTTAGTTTTTCTAATTTGTTTTCCTGTTCTCTTCAAGGACAGTGTGTGAAGAAGATGTTTTGTTAGTTAGCCAATCAAATAGAACCTATCGTATCGCTCTATAAAAGCTGTGCGGTTCTTTTGAATAAAGCTTTCTTTACCTTTCCTACCATCCTGCCTCTTGCCTGTTCCTGTGTCATTCTTGGCTCAAGAGCGACAGTGCTGTGCCAAGCTCCACGTGCATGGAGCCTGAGCGTGACCCACAGGCAAGGCACGGCATGTGGCAGGTTGGAGCATGGCTGCCACTTTGAGCTGGGGTCAGGAGATGCGCGGCCAGGCATCTCCAGGGATGGTTGCAGCCCCTGGGCATGGGTGAAAGGCAGCTCTCCTTCGAGGAGGCTGGCCCCTCCACTCACAGCCCCATCCCAGCAGCCTGGTCCTGCCATGCTGCCCTGTGCACAGAGCCAGATGTTTGCCACTCATTCTGGCCTTCCAGAGTCCTTCTTACTCTCTGGTGATTTTTCATCTGCAAGGAGCTGTGATTGCAGTCTCAAAGGAAAAGCTTTCTTAGCAAAAGGGGATATAAAATTTTCACTGTACCAGCAATAATGATTGAAGAGGGCATGATGTTTTTGCACAGCTTCCCCATGTGTGCAGCCAGGGTTGTCTCCTGTCTTCAAGCTCTCACTGTCATAGATGAGCTGCAAAATTCTCTGATCCTTGCTGCAAATTTGCCCTGAAGTGCCACAAGATCCCAGGAGCTTTGTTTATATCTCATCGGTCAAAAATAAATAGGCCTGATACATCTAGTTATTTTGATCTGTGATGAAATGCAGTAAATAAATGTCACCCTTGATGCTAGTAGGAGTAATACAAGAATATTTTACAGGCATCTGCTGTATATTCTAAAATGCTACCTAAATTTAAGATTGCTGAAAATGCAAAGTACCACATAGGGAATTTTATGCTAAATATGTGAGTGAAACAACTCCTAGAAGGCAAATGGGAATGTTACGATATTGTTAAGAGTGTCATCATAGCTTGACTAACAATGTTCAGAACATTCTTAGTTCAGAACTGTTTGTGTGAGGTTTGAATTCAGTCCATGTTCTGCAGCGTGCTGGTGTCTTTTCTGTAGTCTTCCATAGCTGTTGTCTATGTTAACAAATAATTGACTGGGATAGGAAGGGATCAGTAGATCAAGAATTTTTCATTGAAACATCAATATCTTTAGTATGTGTAGTTGAGAGATTCTTTTTAAAACTAACCAGTACTCTGAGCCAGAATCTTAATGTAATACAGCTTATGTAGTCTGTATATTGAAATGTTTGAAAACTGAAATGGATCATCTTCTATTGCATAATAAGATCTGTGTTGAATGGTTGCACTGCACTAGCGGTAGAAACCGTAAGACTGCTTTCAAATAACATTATCCGAACCCAAGACTAATTTTATTTTTCAGGACATAACTGATTCATGTTTTAATGCTGTGACTTTTTGTTGTTGTTGTTGTTCTATATTCAGTATCCAGGGGGAATTGAAAACAACTGGCTGGGCTACTCGGTTTAATTAAAAGTCTTCAGAAAAAAAATAATTAACTGGTGACACATTATTCATGCTTTCACCCTCACCCCCTCCTCTCCATAAGTTATTTTGATTTTAGAGCATCATAGATAGCTGGTCTGTATATGGACCCTGTGGCTATCTAAAGTGAATTTGATATTCCAGGCTGTGGTGATGAAACAGCAAAAAGCAATATATCAGCAGTAAGGGGAGAAATTGGGCTTTTGAATCACAGGAACAGAAGCTGACATTAGGAAGCAGATCGTATATGTTTAATATTCTTAAATAAAAAGGGTTTTTTTTCTTAGTTCTGTAGAACAGCTCAAAATCTTCCACACCTGTTGAGGACTCAGGAAGTATAATAATACATAAGTGGCCGATAGCTAGATGTTTTCAGTGTAAAAAATGTTTTAGTTCTATGAAAAGACAGAAAAACTGTCTGGCAGATCTACTTTCCACTCTCCACCTGTGCTTGATAAATAGAGGATAACAACAGTTATTGCTTTTAAACGTGTCTTTTGAATCTCTGTCAAAACCCTGTCATTTTCTCTAAACTTCTTTTTGTTGCCAGACTGAACAGGATGTTTGGAGGATGGGGGGAACAAAGAAAATATTTGAAAGAATCAGCCTGTTCATATTGTTAAAATGAGCAAATTCATGAGGGGAAAAAAATATTAGGAAGCTGGAAGATGCATTGTGCCTGTCCTAGCTGATGGACTGAGAGTGTTGTTTTGCATACTGTAAATTGGCAGTCGGCTATCATTATTCCTTTGAAAGTAAATCAGAGCTTCAGCTTATGCTGGGAGACATTTAAGCCTTTTTCTTCACTTTCCTTTTTCCCCACAAACATCAGTCACACAGCCATCTTCTATTACAGATTTGAGAACACTTCAGAGAGGGGCTGATTTCCTTCAATGTTAGGGTAATCCTGTAAAGGTCACCGTCTAACCAATGTGAGCTTCCAAGATAAGGTACTAAGAGTGGGTATTTTTTTATTCTGTGATTGGATATGTGAGAGCTTTCTTTGAAGTTTGCAATTCCATTGCCAGCTGGTCCCCAGCTTGCCAGAGCTGACCTAATAGCACATAGCTGGTAACTTGGAAGTTTGTGTTAATTACAGAAGTACTGGAATGAGCTTCCAAAGCTAGTTGTTTCTTGGTCAGACATTAGTCTAAAAGGGAGAGGAAATTTGTTTGCTTTGAATATTCCAGATGTGGCTGTTTATCTGAGGAGTGATTCACTGCTCTTCATGTTTTCTAAGAGGCCAGTGGAGTCACCAGGCTTTTCTGTCATTTATGTTCTCCTACAGCACTTAAGATTGTAAGCCAATAAAGGTGTGGATTTGGCTTTGTTACATGACTTTCTGAAATGAATAGGGATAAAGAGCATGAATTATGCTGGTTTCTCATTTCTTAAATGAAAAGCAAGCTCATACTTCAGTTTCCTGTTGGTACGTTCTACAGAAATAGCTCCAGAGACTGCTGGCTGCTGGAAAGCAGTTTGTTCTCCTTACCTGGTGTCTGCAGACAGCCGCAGTGTGCTCTGGCAGGGCTGACGTGATTCCTTTGTGTTATCTGTAATTTATTTGAACAGCTGGCATTTTTCTTGCTTTGTGTTTAGTTTCTCTACCCTGGGGCTTTAGAAGAAAAGGATTATTTGATTTAAGTGTATTTCTCTGTGTCTTACTTCCTGTTTTAATTTACAGGCAATTGGCACTGTATGTATTGATCTTTGAGGTTTCTTTTCTCTTAACTTTTTGGCACATTGGCCAAGTATTCTGCATGTGATCCCCACCTATCTATTCATTAGCTATTACTTAGTGGTGGAAGAAAGAAAAGCCTTGCTTATCAAATTGATTTTGACATCAATTCCCTGGTCAAAAAAACAGTCTGGAATCTCTTTAAAGAGCTGTGGACAGTAAATGACCTGCCAAATTAACAAGAAAAACTGCTGTAGACAACTCTACAACTCTGCATGAATTTTGAAGGTGAACAAGGTGGTCTTTGTTTACAAACTTCTGTTGCATCCTATAATCACAAAATACACATTAAATTCAATATTGTTTTCAGATGATGTGTGCAAAAATCCATTCCTCCCTTTCAAAGCACCTGGCACTGTAAATATTCATGCTAATTGGACTTTCAGGTGCAAGATAAGACTCTTCATTGCCTCTACTACTGACTCTGCTGAAATATTGTAAGACCTTAATTTGGTTGTAAATAAAAATTTCCATCCAGCATGTTCAGTTGATCTGAGTAAACTTTTTTTTTCTGCCTTCTTCTTTGTTTTTATTTCTTAGTCAGTTTTCCAGAAAAAAGCAAAATAGAAAAGAAGTGGAAATGCTTTGAGCTCTTATTAATGTTTTCCTATTAATGTCTTTCCAACTGAATCCCAATTACAAAAAGGCCCCATTTGTCTTGAATCGTGGTACCTTCAATAGTGTTTGAGTTTCTCATCAATAAACTGTATAAATAGTTTTCATAGGTACTGAATTAAAATTTATTCAGAGGCAACATCATAATCTGCTTGTAAAAATACTTCAAAAGAGAACAAAATTTTAATGTAGTTAAACATTGTAGGTTCAAAAATTCAAATACTATAAAATATTTTTGAACATATTTAAAAGAGATTGCATGTAAGAATTGAGTGGCATTGACTAGTACTGATATTATCATTGAACTATATTATCATAAAATTACACATTCCTTTTTAAGACATAAAATGGCAACTATGTATTTTAAGAAATAATAAATCTATATAACTAAATTTTAAGAAAAAAATGTAATTTTTTATAGTATTTTCTGAAAAATTTATTGGCGTATTTTGATTCTTTTTCCAAGTCTGTAGTGTTTTCATAGAATACTGTAATATAAGCTTCGGATGTGATTTCTTAAATTGATTCAGTAATATATTTTCTATATAAAAAATGATACTTGAACCATATTTTTATATTGTTTTTCATTTAAATTTCTTTTTATGTGTTTATGTTCTGTTTGCCTTGAAAGTGTGACTTTGATATTTAACCATAATTACTCACATATACATGAACAGCAGAAGAAAATAGTACATTTCCATATAGTAGTCTTAATCCTTATACATTTGGTCCAAAATTTAATAGACTCCTTTTGACTGATTCCTCTACAAATACTCAGTCAATGCATGCCATCAATTCATCACAGCTGGCTAAAATGGTGGAATTAAAGAAAGAAAGTTTTTTAATGTCTTTAAATAAGTATACTTCTAAAACTTTAGAGATAGTAAGTACAAAGGCGATGTGAAAATTGGCTAGTGAAATTTCACATAGTGAAAATGCAGCCATTTCCAAGCTGACTGATGTTTACAAGCAGTGGTTTCACCACTCTTTGAAAGGCATTCCTACACAGCCAATACAGTGGATGGTCTTGCTTTACAGCCAGCTTCAAAGGTACTGAGTGGAAAGCCAAAGTTTCTTATGAAAATATTTCAGTTGCGATGAAAGGCTCTTTTAATATGGTGGAGTTTCTTTCCCCTTCTAATTTTCACTAATGCTTAAAGCTTTCACAGTATTTCATTCTACAAGTCAGCATTGATCAACTTTGTCATGAAGACCAAATCCATTCATGACAAAAAGTGTTTTAAAGTATCGGTGGAATCGCTTAGGAGTGGAAAGTGGAAGGATGAAAGTACTGGTAATGATTAGAATCAGAATATCTGTCCTACCAGGCTTATTTTATGCTTTGAGAGTTAGCTTTGATGATATTCATAAGCAAAGGTTGAAAAAAATAAAGTTGGAAAAGCAAAAAAAAAATAAATTAATTTTTCATGGTTTGATTTTTTTCTGCAGTGTGTTTTACTGTAGTGCCTCCTGAGATTCCTTGTAATTTTCATGGCATCGCTCCTTTCTCACTGATCTAAATGGATGTTGACGTTTGAAGTTTGTTGATTTACAAAATGTCAGATAATTACAGAGAGAAAATGAATTATATCCTCCTTTCTCCAAATGAAAGTTAGTATCATGTACTGATCTGGGATTATGTAAAAGATAGTTATAACTGCCATGTTAAAACCACTATTTTATAATGAGCTTATGAGTCTTCCTGTGGTCTTATAGGAGAACCTACAGTTTTATATAATGCCTTTCCTTTTGCTTTTGATAAATAAGTACAGCTGCTGATAATTTTTTTTTTGAAAATTTTTTCCTAACACTGCAAAATGTCTCATTTTGTAACAGGCTATGATAGACATTCTAAGAAAAATTTTCTAAAAATAGGGGGATATTAACACAAAATACAAAAGTGAAAAAATGTTTTTATCTTCCTCATTTAGTTCACAACATGCTAAAAACATCATTACTAGGAGTGACTTCCCTTCCAATTGTTTTTCTATTAATAATTTTGTTCTGGCCACTTGAGCCCTTTGCTAAATGTGACTCTGTGGATTCAATAACTAATTCAATAATTCTCATTCCTTTTATTTTCCATTGTGTTTTGCTTGGCAGACCACTCTGTGTATTTGACATTCTGTAGGATTATTTTCAGCCCCATTCCCTAACAGCATTGATTTCATTCTTTATTTTTAAAAAAGATATATGCATCTCTCTGTCCACACAGTCTGTGACAGCAAAGCTGCGGATCTGCCATACTGATCACCCATCATGGCAGGGTGCAGTCAGCTTTAAGGATTCATTTCAAAATTTCCTACTGTTCCAAAGATAACTTTCCAAGCTGTGGGGAAGAATGTAAGCAGGAGCTGTGGTTGAATATTGCTGAACTTCTGATCATTCAGGCAGCTTGAAATATTTCTGAGATGGTGGGATGGGAAATTCCTCATTTATATGTAGTCATAGGAAGTTTGAATCCAAACTGTTAGCTTTGAAATGTCAACATCATTCATTTTGAAATGGGAGAAGTAGCATATGCATAAGAATAGTAATGTTACCTAGGAGACCTGGAAACTTGTGCTTCCATTTGCTTTTTGGGGACTTTTCTCTGGGCCTTGTGTTTTCACAAGAGTCTTATCTATTCCAGGCTCTTTGCTCATTTTTTTTTCTTTGGGGAGCCTAGTAAAAATTAGCCCAAATTTCAGCTGAGAGCTCCAATCATGCTGAGCTATGAAGAATAATAATTTAAATTAAACTGAGTCGGTTGGGCAAAATTATGGTTAGGCTTTTTAGGAGAATACAGTAGAGAAGCTGGCTCCCATTCAGAGCTCACTTTCCAGACTTCATATTGGAAAGAAAAAGACCCATTTTCTTTTTAAAGCCTTAGTCTCCCAAGTGTCTAAGCTATTTATCATGACTTGTTAGGTAGCCAGAGCTACAACTGCACCCATCCTGGCTGCCAAAATCTCCAGCTTCAAACCTGACAACTTCTATACTTTTTCATAAGTTTGTTTTTTTCAATCTGTGACCTTTTGAAAATTTGTGGCAGCATGAAATTCAATTACTTACCTATCTAAATGAATAACAGAAGGGATTCTTAAGTGCTTGAATTTTTCATTTCACATAAATTTCATAAGACGTTTCTTCTTAATACTTTTTTTTCTTAGTGCTAATATATTTGAAGTTAGCATGGCTGGAAGCATCTTTCATTCTGTGTGCAACAGTGTTAGTGTTTTATCATTTTACGCACACAAAAGGATTGTATATCACCCATATCACTCCTGAGATGTTGATGAGTGGCAGGTATCATAATGCCAGCTGTTATATACCGACAGCTAACAGCGAAGTTACTTAAAGATACTTTCAAAGAGTAAAAGTTTTGCTTTTTCTTGGTTTTGTTTTGTTTTCTATTTCATTAACTGTACATCAGAAAAGACATATTTTAAATTATCAAAGAGTGAACCCTTAAGTTAAACAGAAGGTTTGAATCTGTTCACACGTGGATTCATTTCTCCAGCCTCTCCTGCTGGGAAGCATACGGTGACATAGCAATGTAGTGACTTTCCACCAGCTAGATTTATATGCTGTACTGCAGGATCAAGCAAAACCAGAATGGTGTCATGCATCTCATTCTGGGAAATTAGATGAGACAATGTCCAGGTACTTCAGTGCTGAATGATTTTGTGGAACATGAGGTGGCATTACCAGATGGTCAGGTGGTAGAATTAGGGACTGAGCACTTCTGGAAAGCTTTGCTATTGCTCACAGTATGATTTTGTTCTTTTATTAGCAATTTTTTTTTTACGGGATCCTTCTTCATATCTTGAGAAGATACCTCTGTGATAATGTTGACTTGAAAGTTCCTTTCCAATTGTACAAAAGACTAGACTGTGAAAACAATGCTTTTTCCCTTTTTAAGAAAAATTCAAAACAGCTTAAGAAACAGTAGGTATTTTAAAATTGATAGTCAAACTGCATTTTCTGTAAGTCTGCACAAAAATAAAGGAACATAAAATTAAGTGTAAACTGTAAGAAAAACTTTTAAATACACTTTTAGGTTTTCAGTGAACATGGAGTACTAAGGAAAGTTATTAGTTTTGTCATTGAATTAAGAGAGGACTTAGGCTAATCTGATATACAGTTGTTTATAAGTCATACTTACGACCTTGATTTAAAGTTCCAGTTGATAAATATCTTTGACAGTTACTGTGATTTCTTCAGCATTTAAAACAGATTAGTTCTTCAATATATGTACAGATGATTGTTGGGTTTTTCTCTATATTTGTATTCTTTTCTTTCAGCCATTTACTTACTAAGCCATTGTATTTCTCATCACTTTGAAAGGAATTAGTGGAGCTCAGTGAGGTGAACACTCATGCATGATATGAACAGAAAATATTTCAATGTTTTACCACTTCATAGAAAGTCTAAATAATTAAATTCTTGGGGAAGTAGACAAGACATACTATAATGCAAACTAAATATTAAATAGAAGAGAAACTGTAAAAATATTCAAAATTATAGTAGCAAAGTTTTATAGTATTTTAGTCTTCATACAGAAAATGTGATCTGGAAATGTTGGTATTTGGCTTTATGCCAAAAGCACAATCCAACCAGAAAACTAACAAAAAATGTTTTCATACTAATAAAAGATTATTTTTGTTCTAGTTAAACTAAAAAATTTCTTCTGTATTTCTAGGATTTGTTGCTTGTGTTTATCTTTCCTTCATCTTGTGTAACTCTGTAAATCCAGTTTTATTTTTTGTTCATTTGAAAGTGCTTGTGTACTCACTGTTGGTATAGATGATAACCTTGAGAACACGGCTCCCAAATATACTAGAGTGATTGAAGATCCATCTTTTAGCCAGAAAAAGTACAAAACCAAAAGTCTTTCTATAATTGAGCATGAAAATCCTATTGAGATTTCAAACTTCTTTGAATAGCAAGTTTCTCATCTTCATTTGTGAAGAGTAAATTCAGTGTAGAATGGAGAATTAAGACTACTTTCAGAGTATGCAACCAAATAACTGTTAATCCTTAATGTTTTCTTAGTTCTGTAATAGGCAGATTATAATCAGAGCATTTTGATGTCAGCTCAGTGTCTTCTGAATTAGATTTACTGTCATTTGATAAAATGTAATTTTAAATAAGAAACAAGATGAATAGAATCTAGTTTTCCCAGATGCATATTTTCTTTCCATGGGAAACACATGTTAAAGTAGTGTCAGCATTCCCAGTAACAGTTCTTAATTCTCACTATATTGTTATAAAAACTGGAGAAATACAACCAATACCTTATTTACAGGGGAGCCAATAAAATTAGAGACAGTCCAGAAATTTCCAAAGGGCAGGTGTGGTAAAAGTTAGAATAAAGGTACTGAGTATGGCAAGGAAGTTTCCTAAGAGCAAAAAATGTTTTATTTCTGAAAATGACGAAGTCAAATTCTTGCATTGATTGAAGAGGGTACTTGCATAGAAGTGGTAAAAATGAATAGTAGAACTGCTGCAGATCTCATTGTAATAAATTTTGCCATATGATTTGAAATTCAGGTTTACAGTTGACTGAGTTTACAGTATTGAATTTCCCTTCAGTTTCTGACTGAAATAATTTCATACTACCTCCATTATTTATTGCTAGAAGGGTCATAAATTTTAACAGATCTGTTATATAAATGATGCAGCTGAGATGAGCAGAGTCAAAATACCCTTAAAAATGAAAAGATGTGGCTGTGTTTTGATACCATGGCACTGTTTTGTATGGGGAAAGCTCTGCTGCTACAATTTTGCCACTAGTAATAATATACACAGTATAAATTAGGAAGCCTGGAAAATATGTAGAACAGCAGTTCCACCCATCTGTAGCAAAACACTGAATTCACTCAAATGATAGTATCAGCTCCCACAGATATTTTATTCTATTTATTTAGGGTTCAAAACAACCACTACTTTCTTGACTACTCTTGCCATGTTAGATCTGACCTAAAATAGGTCAGGTTCTAAGAAAATGAGTGACATAATTTTGGGGAAGGTGAAACCCAGGCCAAACTAGCTTTCAGACAGCACTCAGAGAAGAAACTGGGTAAAGAGTAGGTTTGGTTGGTTGGTTGGTTGGTTGGTTGTTTTGAGGTGGTTTTTTGGGGGGTTTTTTGGGTTATTTTTTTTTCTGGTTCCTGGAGTCATGGGAAACTCAGTTTCACATCCGAAACAATCTCTCAGTGACCTAATAATTCTCAGGGAACATTAGGTCACAGTCATCCAAAGTGCCTTTATCCTTCCCTCCTGAAAGAATGAAGGACTAAAAAACCCCAGAGCAGTCATATTCTTTTCAAGGCATGGGAGATGTTCTTCTAGTATTTTCGTTAAATTGTAGGTATCTCCTCAATATCATTGGATTTTGTTCATCAGCATAGTTTTTAGTGCATTTATTTGGGAATTTTTCTCTAAGTTTGAACTCCTTTATGAAATTTTCTCTCCTTGATGCAGCTTTGTATGTCCTTTTGGGTGGAAGTAATTTCTGGCTTGGGAAGCTGCTATATCAGTAAATCAAGGCCATGTAAAGAGCATGGTACATTTTTCCACATTGTAGCCATCTAAAAACTGTGTGTCTAGCCTGATACAATTGCCTAAGTTCTGTTTCTATTCAATAGGGAATGTTAGATGCTTCCAAAAAAAGACTTGTCCAGCTTAGGAAACTGTCTTGATGACTTTCCTTGGTAGGTCCTTGTATTCATATTGTGTACTGTACAGTTCATCTGTGTTGGATATGGGATTTCTTGGTCTTTTCCATCGGCTTGAAATCCTAAGAGACTGTAATTTTCCATTTGCAATTTTTGCTATAATCTTTCAGGCCTCTGATACCTCCTGTGCTTGTGCTTCCAAGGTAAATGTCATGATCCTGTGCATATATTCATGGAAGCTTCTGCTGTGGGAGAAACCTTGCTAGAACTTCACTCTTAAATGAAATTCAGTGAGATGTTTAAGTTAGAGTTAGCTGCTGTCTTTACCTAATACGCTACAAATCTTTTTTTTCTAAGGAAACTCCTCGTCCTTGGTTAATGTTTTAATAGTAAAGTCTTGAAGGAAAATGACAGCATTATAAAAGCTTGCTCCCTGTCTGCTCTCTTGGGTGGGTTTTTCTTTTTTTTAATTATAGACTAGGATCAGCTTCAAATCCAACATCAGCAATCCTGTGGATAATGTTCTATCTAGGATGTTCCATGGCAACCTCGGTTTCATCAGTTCTTGTGTCTTTATAGTTATAGTTTCTATGCCAGATCTGTATGACTTAAATCCTCATATAAAAAGTCACACTTGTCTTGCTATGTGAAAACTGGGTCCCGAGCTGCTGCTACTATAAAAAGGGTGAAATTTATGCCAAGAAATACTTTTCTAAAGACTCCTCAGCCTGACTTTGCTACTGCAGCTGAGTCCTTCAGAGTCTTGTGCAAGCCCATGCAGGTGTACAAGGACCATGCGGTATGTTAGAAAAGCAGCGTCAGTTCTGGTACTGCTGTTTGCAGTGTAACAACTTCAGGGCACCAGCTCTGGTCACCTGGCTTGTGTGTTTATGAGAGAATGGAACTGGGTAGTGGCAAGGGCTCAAGCACTGCTAAGCAGCCATCCATGCATTTTTATTCCCAGCATACTCTCTGTTGTAGCTTTGACGCGCTCCAACCTAGTAATTTCCCAGACAGCTCTCAGGAGTAGCTTGAGTCAACAGCATATGCTGGGATCTGTTCCCAACAGGCGTTTTAGATGCTACTGTTCCATTTTGAGTAATTCTGGCAAGTGAATAAAAACTGCTGTGTTGCCAGCCTGAAAAGCAGAGATTAGTCTTCAGCACATTTTATTTACTGTTTTCCTTCTCTAGAGCAGTGTCAAACTCAAAGGTATCAGGGTTTTTTTGGAAGCTGCACAGTCTGGCTGTGAGGTTTTTTGAGTCTGGTAGCTGCGTGGTATATGCAGGACATTACCTTTGTCCATTTAGTTTTTTTGGACTCTCCATCTCTGGTGGCTTGGTATCCCTTACAGGTTGTTCTTAAGGCCAAATGGTGTTCTTTCCCTTAACTGTGTTCACTGAGGAGAGATCCCTCACTGAGAGTATTCCCATATTTACATTTCCATGTAATAGGAATTTATTTGAAATTTAGATCCATTTAGGTCATATGGAGGTCTCAAGAGTGAGCATGTTAGAATCCCTATCCTTACAATATCCTTTTGGGTCCAACTGGACTTAACCTATTGCAGGAGATGCACCTTCTGCATCTCCTTGGAGAGTCCATCCATTTCTCCTCCCTGAGACCAAGTTCCTGTTCAAGAAAGTTATCACAAGATATGATGTTTTTTTAAAACCTTACTTTCAAACTATGACTGAAAACAAGCTCAAGAAAATTTAAAATATCAGGACATACAAATAAAAAGCATGAAGATGTTTAGAAGAGAGCAGAAAGCAACACATACATTAAGAAGTGCTAAAAATGTTATAATTGGAAGAAAATTTTCTCCGTCTGATAAAATGATGCTATAAAAAGAAAAAAAATATAGCATCAGTGGATTATTGGCATATCTGCAGGTACTGTGTGATTGTAAAAATCTAAGGATGGATATGCCTGATAGTGGTAATGCTGAGAATAAGGTTTCTCATAGTCTGCAATGTGTTCTAATGAAGAACACTGCTGAGAAGTGTAAGTGTAGTTGAACAATGGATTTGGCAGCAGATGCGAGAGATCAGGCAGCACACAGACTGTGGCAGTCAGGCAGCCTGAAATTAGTCTAAAATCTCTGAAGATGTGGAGATTTTGAAGAGAAATTAGTGTCTCTCTATGGATACAATGGAAAAATGTCAGCCTTACCTGTGATTTTTATAAAAAATGGCTTCCTAGAGAGCTCACAAAACATTATTGCTGAAGTTAGACAGTATTAGTTTTGTTTCAAAGACTTGGCTTCAGAGCAAAAGCTATAACAGGAACTTTCTATAACTGCCATTTCTAAATCTTGCAAGGCAAAAAGGTAGTTACTTTTCCCATTAAAGTGCAAGTTGCTGATCACGCCTTTGGGGGGATTCAAAATTATAAGAATTGGTAATGAAGACAAACAGAAACAAAAATACCACAGCAAAGTCGACATGTGACTGAAATTCAACAGAAGCAAATTATAATTAGACAGAATACAATGACGTATTCCTTTCATTAGTGTTAAAGTGTCAGGCTCATTCAGTTCTTCTTACCAGTGGCTAAAGGAAGGTGGGAATGCAAAACCACGCCTGGTTTAGACTTAGAGAGTATTTCTGAAATGACGGCAAGGAAAATTCACCGAAAAATGTACTTCAGGATTTAATAACACATCTTGTACCTGCAAAGCCTTTTTCATCTCCTGTCTTCTGTCCTCAATGTCATGCAAAAATCCCTTCGTTGCTAGTATTATGTTAACATCCATTTATGAATTTTAAATGCACAGTGGTTGTTCAAGTAGCCAGTCATCAAGTGCAGAAAAATGAAGGTAGAACAGAAACATCCAAACTGCTGTAATTGAGATGCTTCATTAAGGTTCCTGAAATGAGAACGTTCACGAGGACTTGACTGTGAAGTCCTTATCCATAGAGGTGTTTTTCAGAAGCACTGCCAGGATGAACTGATCTAGTCAGACAAGCTCTTTTAAGACATAATGAACTATGTAGTATCTTCCTTGCAGCTGTGTCAGCTTCCATGGAACTAAACAGGATGTGGGCACAGGCACGGGCTGGCATAAATCTGGATTCCTTATCAGCCCTGTCATATGCACTCCTCTGCAGTCAGCAAAACAAACAATTCAGTAGAAGAAAAACATAGAAGGATGATTGGTTTTATATCAGAGCATTGGCTGCAAATCAAACAAAGTAGAAGATGTGCTTAAGTACACAATGCCACTGTAGCTGAGAGACTCTTTTATTATAAGCACCACTTTACAGGCACACAGGACTTCCTGAAAAATTCTTTCAGCTGAAGACTAGCATGCCTATTTTCAGCCAAGAGGTGTTTTTTTAATTTTCAAATGCATGAGAGCTGATTTTGTTGTATGAGTTCTAATACCTTATCAGATGAGACTTTTAAAATTTTTTAAGATACAAATTTTAGGATAAATGACTATTCTGAAAGCTGATATTTTTTTAATGTTAAAAAAAATATGGTATGGCATGTTAAAAATATGTTTTTTTGAAATATTTTCATTCAGATGCATTAGTGCTGTGTAGTAAGAGTAAGGGCAAGATGAGTAGGGATGTTGGTCTATTGTCTGTAACACTCCATAACAGGAATATAGAACAGGCAAACAGACCATCTGGATAGAGAGGATAACTGGTAACATTTTTTTTGCAGTACAGTTAAGTCTAAAAGGCATTGGAAAAAGTAAAAAACACATGGATTTCTTTTGATTCCCTGGGACAGCAGAAAGGAAAGTAGGAAAGTAGGAGCTGCTTGAAAATTTTAAAATAAATAGATTAATTCCTCCCCAAAGTAATAAATATATTTAAAGTATGTTACCTGAACAAGAAATTTTTTAAGCTTTGAACTGTGCTTCTGCATTTTCTCTGTTTCCTTTCTAAATTGTACTTGAAAATTTTCAATTAACAGGGAGAGTCTAATTGCTTTTCTGAAGGCACAGCCTGAGGCTGGAGCTTTAAACCAAGATTTTGTTTTCTATATATTAGTATTCAGAATGCTGAGGACACAAAAGACACCACTTTCAAAGTCTACCTTCAGTGTCACATTTGCAACCCCTTTGCTACCCACTGGTTTGTGTAGT
Organism: Passer domesticus; assembly: GCF_036417665.1. Classification (NCBI taxonomy): domain Eukaryota; kingdom Metazoa; phylum Chordata; class Aves; order Passeriformes; family Passeridae; genus Passer; species Passer domesticus. The sequence goes on along the minus strand of NC_087476.1, from coordinate 105,252,175 downwards.
GTTAATTCAGTAGCAAGTGATCAACCAAAACCGTAATGTACAAAGGAGTGTGACACTTTTATAATATTATATTCTGCTTCTGCTGGAATTAAGCACTTCCAAAACTTTGAAAACTTATGGAAGGACTTTTACAACTTTTTTCGGGAGTCAAACAAGTCTTGTGGATAGGTGTACATCAAATTTACTGAGTAAAAAGCATTTTTTAAAATTTGTTTTCTTTATTCATCCTGAAAGACTAAAAATATTCGACTCACTAGTCTTACCTAGTCTTTAAAGTTTGCATACTTTGTTTTCCACTGATATTTTTAAATGATGCAAAAGTTAGTGCTCTTCAATCATGTTCTTATATTCAATAACAGAAGAGCCTCATTCATCAGGTGACTGAGAAAGGCTTTGTTCTTTAGACTGTGAAATGGTGGTGATTAAATGACATGGATACAGAAGAAAGTTTATGTTTGTATCTCTACTTTCCACCTTCTTTGTACAGAAAATAATTGAAATTTAGAGCCTAATTACATACAAATGAAAAAAATTGAAGTTTTCTGCTCTCCAAATAAGAATGCACTGAAATATCAATAACTCATTTTATATAGCTGAAGTGTTAACCACTATTTATAAAGCATTGAAGTAAAGCACTTCAAGCAGTTTGTGCTCTATTTTGCAGTTAAAAGGAAGCATTCTACATTGTTTATTAATATGCTGGGATTTGGCTATACAAATTGCAATGTATTTTTTTAATAAAAAATGCAATGCTATGTCTGTAAAAAGAAAAACAGCCAAAACCAAAGAACAATAATCAAAATAAATATATTCTTTTTAATAAGATCTGATGGGAAGAAGTAGGTCTAAACAAAGTGAATAAAGTCCATTAATCTGGTTCTGTGCACTTTACTCAGTTGCAGACCCCTGTTCTTACGTATTTTTGACTTTATGTTTTACTCAAAAATAGTATTGTTTTGGTGGGGTTTTTGTTTGGTTTTTTGTGGTTGTTTGTTTGTTTGTTTGTTTTTTGGGTTTTTGTGGGGTTTTTTTGTGGAGTTTTTTTTTGTTTGTTTGTTTGGGGGTTTTTTGGGCATTATTCCATCTGTGTTGGAAAAGGATATTCCTTTACATTGCCATCTTCACTGAAAGTCTTGGTCTTCTTTTTTAATTTGATTTGTAACATTTTGTTACCTAAGTGGGCACTGACACATTCTTGATAGTGAAGTGGATATTACAGTAGAGTAGATTCTTTATCAGGTGAAGTGTAACCATGAAGGATGCATTTCAAACAGAAATGTTTTACCTCATACAATTCATAGGTTTTATGAAGAAATTACTCTGTAAAGCTTTGTGACAAAAACTGAATCTGGACCCAGACCTGAAAATCATAATAGTCACAACTGACTCAAAACTCTGTGACTTTCATTTAATAAAAGTCATAAATGGTTTAGTACCTGGTGATACCTTTGTCTTTTCAGCTTCATGTTGAATTTGGGCTCATAAACTGGAAGTAAACACCCTGCTGTCAAACACTTGTATCCTGTATTCAACAAGATGTTATTAAATCAGATCTTTTTCTTCAATTTTTATATGATGCATATGAAATATTTGTACAGAATGCTACATTTGCCAAGTACGCCCTAAGGAGTCTAAGAATAATGAAATGGAAATTGCTTTTATCTTGAAAGACTAATAATAGCAAAACACAGATATAGTAGAGATTTTAATAGTAACTAGAAACTGTGGTGATTAAAACTGACATGACCTGAATGTATCTATGCAAATGTGTTTAAATTCAAAATATTTGGTAGTAATGCTGTGCCAAGGAATTTTTAAAAATGTACTAGAAAATGATCCTACTTTGGCAGCTCTTGAATACTAAGGATTAGTTCTGAGAAAACTGTGGCAAATGAGATTCTGAATCAAATCTCCACCTGCACGTATGCTATTGTGTGATACTTTAACAGCTTTGGTTTCAGTATGGAAATTTGGCTTTCTTGGTACTTGACACCAAGACATGGTCATGTCTTGGAAGTGAGAACTGTTTGGATGAGATTAATAAATTCATCGCTATTTTGAATGAGATGATGATAGAATGGGAACAACAGAATAAGGATGGCACTGTCACTAGCTTCATTTGATCCAAGGCACTTAAATTACAATGTGCCTTTCTTTATAAGGCAGTTTTGTCATGGCAAATATTCTTAGTTTAGAAGGGAATGTGCAGAAATTTAAATACATCATTCTTTGTTTCTAATTAAATTGCTGCTTGTTCTAAAAACAGAATTGAAAATCTTGTGCTTTCTTGTAAAACTCAAAATATATGAGAATATGTTAAAACAAATTAACTATATCTGGTAAAGTAATTTTCCATTGGAAATGCTCATTTTACACAATAGAAATATTTCCCAAAACTGTCAATTCTGCAAAAAATGTCAGTGGAAGTCATGCAATCAGTAGTAATAGCCAAAAACAGAGGAATGTCACTTCGGAAAACATTTGGGGATTTGGAAATCTGTTTTATATCTGTGGACATTCAAGTGTCTTCATGAAAAAACCAGCACAGTATTTGAGAGACAGAATTACATCTGTGTAACATTTGGTGTGATGCCAGAATTGGTTTTCCATATTTTTCAGGAGAACCCTAATAGCAGCTAAAGGCCCATTTTGAGAGAGTCAGGCTCAGTCCTCTTCCATTTCTTTAAAGTTTTTAGAGGAATAAACTTTGTTTGCACAGCAGTTTTATGTTCTCTAATGCTTTATAAACATGACTACCATCTTAAAAAAAATCCCTATAGATTAGTAGTCGTGCTGTGAGGATCACGAAAAATTATTATTATGATTTCCCTGATGCATTGCCTCTTGGATAAACCATTGTCCAGTCCAAGATTCAATAATTTTTTGTCCATTATCAACTGCAGGAATGCACTTAAGCTTCAGGCTCCAGCTTCTTGTCATTATCCAGATCATCATTTTCATAATTTGGAAAAAAAGGAAAGATTTGTCTTTTAGCCATTTTCTAATCTAAGGCAAAGTTTTACTTATTTTATTTCTAGATATTTTAATAATATTGTTCTGTCACAAGAAAATGTTTTCTCATATCTGACTCAAAGAAAAAGTTGTAATTTCAAAATAAAAATATTTTAAAATTTTATATAAATCTTTTTTTCTTTTTCTTCCTTCCCTCCTCTTTTCTGAAAATTTGGAGCCATAAATGTGACAACCGTATCAAAATTTCATAGTCCAGTGGATTAAGTATTTTTAATAGAATTTTTTTACCAGAAGCTTTTCTATTCAGTGATTATCACTTTCCACAATGTAGCTCTCAGAACTGTGGCACACTGGCGGTGTTCCAATTTATAAAATTGGAGTGGCCACAGTTCAGTAATTTTTCTGTGTAGGAAATAAAATTGTTCAATGTAGATGTGATAAATATTGCTTAGTAATGGATTATGCTGTATAAACCAAACAATAATTGTTTTATGCTAGTTATTAAAATGTTCCTTCAGTCTGTGCCCAGAATCAAAGTTGAAATTATTAATATTTTAAAGTTAGCTGAAATTTACCATACTTAATTTAAAGAAATCTCTGCTTACTGATAGAGTGGTACAGGTTTGATGAAAGTATTCTAAAAATAGTAACATATTATAATATAAACTTGCTTTAATCTTAATAACATGGAATAAAATTGTCAAGTTTTATCTATACTGGAAAAGTTTATTAATTTTAAATTTTATACAAACTTTTTTTTTCCCCTTCAGTTTAAAATCAGTGTTTTCTTCTTCTAAGGAATGATTACAGGTTTTTTTAGCAGCTTTTGTTTCAAGGTATTTACACTATCCATATTTCTTTCTGTGTTTCTTCATTACATATTATGTTATTTTCCCAGTAGAAATATACTTCCTCTCTCATCCCTTTGTATTTGGAGTTTTTCAGGGATGTATCATGATCTTATACAACTCTTGTATACAGGATTTTTTTAGCTATAGCTTGAATTTATTTCAAAGTTGTTGATAGTATTTTTCTCATGTTTTATACCACTGTGGTCTTCTTGTGTGAATAATAACATTATTAGAATAGCATGGAGCAGTTTAAATTTGGGTTCCTTCTGGCATCATTCATGGACATTCCTGAGCATTCCTAGAAACAGTATGAGAGGCAGCATAAGGAGCAAGGGCAGTTGGCAAACTCGGTGTGATATATTTGGTGTAGTTCTCCCTCTGGGACTTCCCTCCCTGGACATTTCCAGGACAGCCACTCAGCAGGGCATGGAGGGCACCTGCTCAGTGGAGCAGAGCCAAAGCAGCACTGGTGGGGTCTGGCCAATGCTCCACCTGTCCCTAGGCAGGTGACTGTAAGGTGAGGATGGTGCTGATGTTGTGGAGATCCTAGTATGCTATGTCAGTGTAAAGGACTCATGTTTTTAAATCCCATGGGAAAGACACAATCCCAATCCCAGACACACCTTTCCTCTGTGCAGGTTTTGGACCATTCAGCATAAGGTGTTTTTTGCAGGTTATGAAAGTATTAATTCTATTCAGAAGACTCATTTTAAAAACGGGTCGCTTTTAGAAACATCTCACAAATATTTCAGGGATCATGTCATGGTTCTCTATTAGACTATAAACTTCACACTAAATACAGTCATACAGAACATTTTTTTATTTTTACATTTACCAAGAGAGTGGCAGAAGCTATGATAAGGCTCACATTCTCAGTTACAAGTACTAATTACTTGATCCCAGACTCAACTGGCACAGTAATCATCATCAAGCCCAGTAAGTAATGATAATAGATGAAAACCTGCTGATCTTCCAGCTGCCACTGACAATGAGAGAGATATTATGGAGGCAGAGTAGCAATTTATTTGTGTAAGACTGCATTGGAATATGAATATTATTGTAGCAGCTTTTCCCAGCTTCAGTTATGAAAAAAAAAATCATCTTATCCGTATTTAATTTATGTATAAAAAATTCCATACCATGAAATACATTTTATAAATTATTTCTCTAGAAAATCCATAATGAAGAGAAGTTTGCATATAGTATACTATCAAAAATTAACACTTAGAAAAATTTGTGTAATGTTTTGTGATTCTTTTTCAAGCTCTAGTTTTCTCAGTAGATATTTGACAACCTAAAAATGCTAGTTTTAATGCTGTCATCTCTATTTGATTAAGAAAAATACAAGTTATTCATTTAGTCACATAAATTGTGGAACGATGTTAAGACTCAATTTGTGCTGGCAGGAGTTGGTGGCATTGTGGAATTTCAATAGCTTTCATAAACCCTGAGCTGAAATTGGGATTTTCAGCAACTGACATGGGCAGAGACACAAAGCCCTGCTCCAGACAGTTTCAGTAACATTTTTGGTCTCCACTTGGGAATTCTGAAAATACATATTTAATAGTATGTCATCTCTTGAATTACATTAAGAAAAAGTATTGAAACTTAATGGAATCTTTTGCTTTGGGGTATTGACCTTGTACCATCCTAAAATTGAGTAGAGAGAGAACCATAGATTTTGATCTGGAAGGAAGTTATTATTTTTGAAAACGATGCTGTTTTCTCACCCGTAGTTGTGTGATAGAGCCACAAACTGTAGTTATTGAAATTGAAGCAGAAATTGGGGCGTTAGAAAGAGAAGTGAACCCTTGAGAAAAGTACATGTGAATAAATCTCCATAGAGCTGAGCTTTGACTGCACTGAGAATACCTGAGCAATGAGGTTTGTAGCAGTATATTTTTTTCTGGGTTCCTGTACAAAGACGACTGTATCTCACCCAGTTCTTGATACATCGAGTACACTTTTTTAGTCTCAATCTCTGCACTGGAATTCCTCAGTACCCTTTGAAATTATTAGGTTTTCTTTGAGAGGGTTTTTAAAAATTATTTTCAAATTGTAATGAGCTAGAGTATCTTTTAAAAACAGCTAGCCCCTTTGTTTGAGCTTTATTTTCAGTTTTATTTCAGTTTTTATTACCAGTTATAATGACTATGTTTTGCAGCACCAAAGCTGAAAAGTAGCGCCATGATCCAGACAGAATGTTGTGTTACCGGTAGATAATTCACACAGTCCTTATCCACCTTTGGAAATCCATGAGCTGAAAATAAATGGAGATTTGAAGAGTGAAAGGGAAGTGTCATGTTTTCCCTATTGTATTTCTCCCATCTGCTGTTTGTAGCCACTGTTGAAAATCGCATTGCTAGGATAGATGGCTCTTTGGCCAGTTGAGTTTAGTTTTAATTTTTTTTTTAAATAAATACTAGGACAGTATGTACCAGAATATGAAATTTTGATACTGAGTCTTAATGTTTGCATTAATGGCTACCCCAGCATACTTGTAAGATAGAAACACAGCAGGTAGCCTATTTGCTGATTTGCATTTGGAAAAATTCTCATTGCTTTTGACATGAATTACTCTGGTTTTGAAAGTTATCTATCAGTGTTTTTTGTCACATTAAGACTGAAATGAAAAAACACATTGGATCATAACTTACAGCAAATAATGAACATTTGTGGTATTTTAGTGGACAAGAGGAGGGAGCAAGAGAAACAATCACTATTCTGCACCTGTAACCATCCTCCTCAGGGCCTACCAGGATGCTTCATGTCTTTTGGTCTGAGACCTCTGTTTTTTTCTAACAGGGACTCTGCCTACAGGATCTGCTGTGTTATTAAAGGTTGTTAAATATTTAGTCTTATTGTATCTTCTTGAAGGGTTGTTTTAACCTGGCCATCTCAAGCACTTTGCCACCACTAAACCATCCTTTTGCAGGGTTGACCAGACACAGTACTCCATTGAATGTATGATTAATAAGGGCAGTTTATAATAACAAGTTAATGGTTTGAATATGATACTTAATCATCTTAATCCATTAGGTAGAATAAATAACTGATTAAAGAATATGCTACTCAAGTGTCAGTGTTTCCTGAGAGCTGAGGGCCTCAGGAAAGAAATGTAAACAATAACTATCTGCTGCTGTGGAATGCAACAGGTGCATCTTCCATTGGTCCATGTGGATTGTTTTCAATTGATGACCAATCACAACCACCTGTGCCGAGGCTGCAGGCAGTCACAGGATTTTGTTATGCATTTTATTCTATTCTTGTTCTTTGTAGCCTTCAGATCATCTTTTCTCTCTGTTCTTTTAGTATAGTTTTTATGTAGTATTTTAATATAATATATAAGATAATAAATCAGCCTTCTGAGAAACATGAAATCAAGCCTCGTGTCTCCACACATAGAGTGTTCACCTCAACAGGGTCCTAGGCCATGGGGGAAGCCAGTGGGGTGGGGAAAGGGCAGTCAGAACTGATGGTGCCGCCAGGGCACTGACTCTCATAGACATATTTGTAGATTTAATCCACAAAACATCAGAAAGACCTCTGAAATGTGTGTTTATGAATATCACAAGGTGCAATTGTAGAGATTCAAATCCCTATTGCTTCCTTTGCACCTAGTCTAGCTTACCACTACCAAAGCAGAAACAAGTTTCAGTATCTCCTCTTTAACACCAGTCCAATATCATTTTAGAGAACACTCTTTGAAGGAGATGATTATTTGACTTGTGTTTTGTGGAGGTACTCGTAAAATGAGCCAGAAAGCTGAACTACCTGCCAAATTCCTTCCACATTTACTGAAAATGTTGGCTTGACATTATTTGAATCATTGACTGGAGGTAAAAGTAGGAGATGCTGTTAATGAAGCATGCCTCAATCATTTTCGTATAATAGCCTCCATATTCATTCTACTGTTCTCATGCAAAACATGAAGAGAATTAGCATTTTTTCATGATCCTCTGTCAGTTCAGTGCTTAACAGTTGGCATCAAGTTATGTGCCAGATGGGTGGTTTTAACTTTTAGAACAGGAAGGACTATTTGGATAAACTGTCCTGCATTATATAAACACACCACTGAAACATCAGAGGACTTGAGCTGTTTGAGAATTGAAATACATATATGGGTCAAGGAAAAGAATGCATTGAAACACACCCACAAATCTGTAAACCTCAACTGAATGTTTGGGATTTGGCGATGCATTATCTTTCTGACTATCCCTACACAATGAGTTGTGTATAAAAGGAGAGACTATAAATTACTTTTTAAAGAAAATTCAGAAAGAACACTGGTTATATGTATGTTTCTTCTTTTTTTCCCTGAATGTTTGTATTTTACGATGGGTCAAAGCCATATTGAAGCAAATGTCAAAATATCTTTTGACTTTGATGAGATAGTGGTTTCACCTATATTGAGCTTTTGGAATATAATGAATACTCCAAGAAACAGGGCCTAGGATGTAATATTAAAAAAACCCAAAACTGATTCAAGTGCACAGCAATTAGTCTTGAAGAAATTTATGTAGAGCTCCTTTGTTTTTATGTATTATTGTAATTCAAGTTGCTCTGAGCTGGTTTTCACACTTTAAGAAATGTATAATTATTGCAAATGTAAAACCTAATAGAATTATAATTATAGATTCCTCCTTCCACACAGTTGCAAGAATTTGTCTGTGATCAATTTTTTTTTCTTTCTGTGATCACTCGAGTAATGAAAATCAAGAAAAGAGACATGCAATATTATTTCTTGTGTAATTATAGAAGCATTTTTAAAAACATAATGAGGTTGTGGAAATTGTTTTTTGAAGAGTTGTGGAGGAAAAGAAGGAAAATGATCTCATGATGGAACAAAAAGAATGAATCAAAATGTATTTATGACAGGATAGGTGCAGTCCTGAAATAAGACATAGGAGCATTAGATGTGCAGCTGCCAACTGATGAATTTATAAATATTCCTTAAACATAACTACATAAAATCTCAGTCATTGAGCCTGTGTAATAGATTTGTATTTCATTTAAATAATCTCATGGTTCAATGTTTTTGCTGGTCTGCTGCAGACAATAAGAAGAAATGCATTTTACTTTTACATGTGCTACAGGTTCTGAGCATTTTTCATTTTCTTTTGGCCTCAGACAGAGATGGGATACTGGTCAAGAAAGCTGCAGTTGCTCTCTAAAATCTCTCAGGAAAAGTGCTTGTTTGTTGGGTCTTATTAGGTATTTGTGATAGGCTTACCCACCAAAGGTGCTCTATCACTTCCCTCCTCAGCTGGGCAGGGAATAGAAAATAGAACAAAAGGCTCATGGGTTGGCATAAAGGCAGGGAGACATCACTCACCAATAGCCATCACAGGCAGAACAGACTCAACTTGGGGGGAAAAAAAAAAGTATTATGAATTAAAGTACAGTAGGATAATGAGAAATCTTGAACCACCTTCCCTCTAGCCCTCCCTTCTTCCTGTATTTAACTTATCTCCTGATTCCTATTACCTTCTCCCTGCAGTAGTGTAAGGGGATAGAGAAGTTGCAATCAATTCATCCCACCTCGTCTCTGTCGCTACTTTCTCCTCAGGAGAAGGGCTCAGAACCACCGAAACACAAAATGGTTTGGGGTTTGGAGGGGACCTTCAAAGATCATTTAGCCCAATCCCCTGCCCTGGGCAGGGATATCTTTCATTAGATTAGGTTTCTCAGAGCCCCATCCAATCTGGCTTTGTATACTTCCACTGGTGACAGCTCCTCTAGACACGCATTGACTTGTCTCACCATTGCCACTGTATTCCTCACAGTCCTTCCAGGCTCCAGCCTGAGATCCATCTCATGGGAGGCAGTCCCCCACATGTCATGAATCCTTCCCATGAGCTGCAATTCTTCAGGACTGCTCCAGGGAAGGTCTTTCCCATGGGGTGTAATGCTTTAGAAACAGCATGGTTCCCCCATGGGATCACAAATCCTTACAGCAAACCTGTTTCTGCATGAGCTTCTGTCTTCACAGATCCACAAGTCCTGCCAAGAGCCTGTTCCAGCATAGGTTTTCCACAGTGTTACAGCCTCCTCTGGGCATCCGCCTGCTCTGATATGAGGCTTCTCCGTGGGCTGCACGTGCATCACGTGCATGGGCTGCATGGGCTGAAGGTCCAGGTGCACCACCATGGACCTTCTTGGACATCAGGGACACAGCTCCTTCACCATGAGCTGCACCATGGGCTGCAGAGACATCTGCTCTGGCACCTAGAATACCTTCCCCCATTCCTTCTTTACTGATCTGAGTGTCTGCAGGGATGTTTCTCTCACATATTTTCACCCCTTTCTTAAATCATTATCCCAAATACTGTCACTGATGGTTTTGGCTTTGGCCTGGAGCCAGCTGGCATTGGGTCTGTCAGACACAGGGGAAGGTGCCAGAAGCTTCTGGCAGCTTCACACAGAAACAACTTCTATGGCTCCCCCCATACCAAACCTTGCCACACCAGCCCAGTACAGCCCTTAAAGAGATAACTTAAATGGATTTTCCTTCATGTTAACTTAGAATAAACTGAAGAAATTTTCTGGTGTTTGTTCATAGCATGGTTTAGTTCTTTTCTCTGAATTACTGAACTTGCTGTACCTGATAATTCCCTTCCACTGCAAACATAGAACAAATATATTTTCCATTCTTTCCTGGCACTCCATTTTTTTAAATATATAAATTTTGGTACTTATGTTTTAAATTTGTTTGTGGAATAACACATTGAAGTAGAAGTCTCACGTGTCAACTGTGAAGGGCAAAGAATGCTTTTTCTTTTGTATCCTTCTGGTTAAATACATATTATATGGTCATCTGTTATAATGAGGACTTAGATTTAATAATCAGGTAGCACCAAATAACAAATAAGCAAATAGTGCCAAATAACTCAGTAGGAAGTTTTAATTTTCCTGCAATTAATTCAGCCAGCCTAATGTAAGTGACACTGAGTATGCTGAAGTACTTCACCAATTTTGTTGATATATTTTTCAGGAGAGTGTTAACCATGCCTGAAGGACTCTGGTGAAATATATTAAAATTACACAGCATAATCACATCTGTGAAATTCTTGACAAAATAAAACTTCCCAGAGAGTAGCTGCCAACCTTGTACCATCTCCTGGCATATTTTGAAAAAGGCTTCAACCTGATGAATAATATTCACAGTACAAGTTATACTTCTTTGCAACTCGTGAGCTTGTCATCTTTGATTCTCATAAAATGTGTTGGTTCTCCACTAGAAATATTCTCACCATCTTTTTCTGTCTACTGATAACTTAGCTGCAAATCTGCAGTTTAAATTCCCTTAGGATTATGAAAATCATAAGTCTAAATCTTTTGGGGAAACTCTTGTGATTCTTTTTGTCATCTTTAGTTTTTATATCTATCATTTTTTAAAAACGATTTTCAGCAAAATTGAATGTAAGTGTATTTTGGTGATGTGAATATTTGTCTCTTCTCATAAACTGTAGAAGCATAAACAGTGGCAATGCAAACGTATTTGTCCCCTTGTTATTTTAAGATCAAGAAATTGATCAGGTTTTACTGTGACCTGACTGATTCTTTTACTTCTTCGTAGAGAATATATATATATATATCCATGTTCTGTGAAGAAATGTTTAAAATATTTATAAGTCAAACATATGCATAGTCATTTAATCTGTCTGTTGAATACAGATCTGTCATAAGAAAAAATAAATATGTCAAAATGAAATAATAACCTTCACAACATATAGGAAATAAATGTGAAAAATAGGCCAGCCATGGCAATAAATTTTTGAAAAAAGATTTTGCCGAATAGTCAGATTTTGCTGAATACTTAATTTCAAGAAATCTTTCAGCCATTCTTTAATGAAGCCTACCTGCATGGCATTTTTTCCATGTTTATTGATCCAATATGTAAAGGTAAATGGTTTCCCAATTATCATAAACAGGCTCCAAATATAATTCAAAACTTCATGACATTCTTTGAACAGTTATCAGACTCAAGTAGTAAGTTGCCTTTCATGGCAATGGAAAAAATGGAACAAAATGCAAAAGAAACCTAACCCCTCTTGGGATTTTGTTTAAAACAAAATATTTGTAGAAGCTCAATATGACTAGTTAATTATGAATTGGAAAGTCACCATGGAATATGCAGTTTTTTAATACTAACCAAATCAAAGATCGTATAGATATTTTTTTCTTATGACAAGTCAGTTTAATTGTAGCTATATTTACTGCACTGAATCACAGTAAATGTGCTCTAGAGAATCCTAGCACTACTTTACTGAAGATTTAAAGTCTACTCTCATGCTGGAATCTGTAAAAATGATAATTACTCCTAATACTCTGAGTCCACCAGGAAATCATAAGTATTGCTTTATGTTAGTGTGTTTATTCCTGAAATACGTGATGACACCCAGCTAGGTTGAAAAGGTGGCTCTAGGATTTACCTAGATCTATTTCTACGGTGAAATATCTGAAGGGGAACGTCTATTAAACTCACTCAGTAGCCTTACTCAACAGCTTTTCCTCACTACAGGTTTTTATGCGCTTATGATATTTTAAATTAGGAAAACTCAAAAGTGATTACTTAGAAAGTAATAGAAATAAAAGCAATTTATTAACATCTTTGCTCTTTCTACACTGTGTCCTTCTGGATGGGTTCAATTTAGTGTCAGGCAACTCTGGGTGACAAAACACTGGGCTTTTCTCCATTACCTCTAAAGCTTGCCTTTTCAGCTTCCTTCTCTTAAGTGTCTCCTCCACTACTCTGTCCTTTTTTTTTTTCTCTCAATCTTTCCTGTCCCTGACACACTCTATAGTCTAGTTGCTTGGAGCTTTCCTGCTGGAGCATACCAAGTTCCCCTCCAAGCTGGAGCATTCTTCTTACTCATCCATGTGATGGAGCTCATCTGTCCCAACGTGGTCTAAGGAAAGCAGATAGCTGAGTGGTTTAGGGACTGACATCTTGAGCTATGGCACAAATACAGTCTGTATGAGGTGTCTAAGAGGTCCTGCTCTCATTAACCTCCTGCTCAGTTGTAGCTGTGCAATTGCTTCTGAAACCATCTGAAAAGTGAATTGGTAAGATGAGGAGAGTTCTTTACAAGAATGATTTACTTTGGACCATTGTAGTCTTATGACTGAAATACAGGGTGTCTGGACTGTTTAGAGGACAGGACCTGGAAGATACTCATCTGATCAAAGAAGGGCTTATAGACGCTTGAGAGTTAAGTCTCCAAGGAGAGCCTGAACAGAGAGGTACCTATAGCAGTGATTTGGAGACCAGACAAGCACCAGTTGCATCCATGGGTGGCTACAGACCACCTTATAATAAATGCCTACAGTTCTTATGTATAGGGAAATTCAAGCTACTTTTCTTGCAGTGCTGTGCTTAATTCAATGAAATTCTCTGTCTGCTGAACTTGTTCTCTCCCTCAGCAAGGTCAGAATTGTTTCTTTATTGGGTGTTTTAATCTCTTGAGGTGTTATTTCAGTAGTGTGAAATCCCACAAATGATGATAATTTCCAGAATTACTCTGCCTGTATTACCTTATTTTCCTAACATATCTTGACTCTTTCCATCTTCTGACCCTACAACACACATGGTTTGCAAAAAAATCAGTATTCAGGCACATTCCAAAATTAATTAAACTATAAATTATTCCTGTCTATTTTTAATCAGTACCTCAGCATTTTTGATCCAGTTTCAAACCAGTTACGACCAACATTTATTTTTCAGTGTACATTGTGCTGATTCACAACATGTATTGTAAAATAGAATTTGTGGATAAAAGTTCACTTTTGGCAAAGGTACTGAAAAAATCATACTGTTTTCTTTGGTCTTAATTTATGGAATAACTTTTGGGTTGTCTCCTTTAACTTCAAAGGAAATAGTGTTTCTGAGACATCAGCCTGGCTCAGTCTTCAGTTCTGAGCAAGATGTTTAGACTTAAACAGTAGCTGAAGGTAGCATCTTCCAATATTAGGGTGGCCTGTCAAAATAAAAAGAAGGAACAGGTCTATCCTGTGTTATCCCATTGGCTTAATGAGGGCTTTGGACAAAGAAGAAATAGGCAGGCACATCTACTGCTTAAATGAAACCTCTCCATTTTCTGTGAATTAGGGTACTTATTCTGCCATTCTTACAAATGTGCTTATGTACACAGGAGTCTCTGCTCACCTGACAGACTGCTGGGCTTCAGCACAGTCAAAGTTTGTGAATCTAATGCCATACAGAAAATGGCTGACATTTCAAATGAGGGCATTTTTTAGCAGAGGAGCATGGTTATTTTTTAAGTTTCTTACTGCCATTTTTACATTTCATAAAGGCTTAGGTTGTTTTAAATCAAAGAAAAGTTATATGGTTTGGAGAGCTATTTTTAATCTCTTGAAATTTGAGTAGTAGGGACCTCAGGCAAGAACAATTCTCACTGTTAAGTAGGAGATTAAAGCTGAGGTATAAGATTTGCATAATGTAAAAGGTGTATGTCATTGTAAGTATCATTAATATTTTTTATTCCTTAGGCAATTAATAAAATGACAACTTTAGAATTTGCCTTTGGGTACTATCCCTTAACATAACAGCATATGAAAATATTATTTGTTTAATTGTATTTGACTTCTATTTCCCAGTTTAGTGGTGTTGTTTCCTCAAAGGAATTAGGAAACCATCTAAATTCTGCTAATGCTTCTATAAAAGATTTGTCATAAGTATTTCTTCTAATCTTCAGTATCACCAGGCAGATAATATATGTCTTGAATTTTCTTTGGCAAAGGGTGTAAGATTTTAAGGCAGTCTCTGACGCAGCAGATTATTGCTAGCACTTCACTGAGACCCTCAGTATGACCCTTGATGAAAGGAAACTTTCTCTCCTTTTATCTCAGAGAACTTCAGGTGGTGGTTTGTCTCACAGACCAAACTCACAAGTGTTTATTAGACTTTTGTTTTCAAAATGAACATAAAGTAATTTCAGAGTACTTTTCTTAAATGAATGGGTTCATGGCCACAACGTTTAAAATCAACTTGTAAATTTGCCCACTCATTTGCCCAGGCAAGTGGGGGTGTGAAGGAATTTGTTTTTTTTTTCCTTGGGGGTTAAGTGTGAAGTGGGGGGACAACAAAGGAGATGAGAGTTGAATGCAATATAATTTTGTTTATATCAATTGGTATGATGTAAGTCATGCAGGTCAATTTTTTTGCATAGACTGAAATTTTCCTTGGAAGCATTGTTGAAATCATAATGGATGATCACTGTGAAATTAAACACTGCCATTTCTGAAGCATTTCTGCCTTCCATAGATGTGCTGTGAAATACACTAAAATTGAATGGGCTATGAAATTTGGCATCTTAGAGTCATAAACAATGTTTCATGCTGATGCTAAGGAAACACACTATTATGGACACCAAAATAAATAATTCACAGTTCACTTTAGTATGTCCTGGGAATGAAATCCAAAATGTCTTCACTGTTCTTGCAGGTCTTGATGAAAGGTTGAACTGAACTTCTGACATACTGGAGGGAGAGTTTTGCTTTTTTGCAATGTATGCTATAATCCTTATTCATTTGTTTAGCCTTCAGTGTTGTTACCTTTTAATTCAAGCAGACAGAAAAGAAGCAGCCTGGAAGGTATGATGATTAAGGGTTTTTTACGTCTTTGAGAACCTGTTTCCACACCCTGCCTGGGTTCTAGACACAGTAATTGTGCTCTGTTGACTTTAGTTTTCTGTATTTCTAGGTGGATTAGGTTTTATCCTTTTTTTTTTTTTTTTCCTGACATGCTGAGTCTATCATAGCAATTGCCAGATCACAGCTCAGGTTTCACAGTGTTTCTATGGTGAGAAGAAGTTATTTGTACTTATAGTGTTTGTATATTTTGAATTTAGATATCCCAGCAAGGGTCCCAGTGAGGCCACACAGAGTTGGATGTCTCTTATCATGATATGACTCAAAATTTTTCCCTTTGTGACCCAAGGAGAGGACAGACTCTAGACCCTTCTCAGACTGCTCTTTGGCTTTTCTCTCAGATGTCTCCTGAATTCAAAAGGATGAATAGTTCTATGTTTACAGTAGCCAAAGTGGGATGTATATAGATCTCTGTAGATGTACATGTTTTTTTAGTAAGCACTATTCAGGATCCCATTGTGGTGAGGGCACTGTAGCCTAAGAGAAAAATATGTATGATATTTCCTACCATGGCATTGTTGAAAAGAAGAAGAAAGTGTAAAACAGAAATTAAAAATCAGGACGCAAACCCTTAGCTTTCTTTCTACTGTTTTGGTCTGGGTTTCTTATTTTGATTTTTTTAATTTTTATTTTTCCTTTGACATTTTACCCTCTCATCTATTTTCCATGCTTTATTCCAGAGCAGCTGAGCTGTCTTTGCTTTAAATTAACAGTGCTTGTAAAGAAGAGGATCCTACTATGTTAAAGAGGTAGAACAGCCTTTGATATCCTAATTAAATTGTGTCCACAGATATTAGGGAACCATTGCAGTTTAGTCAGGAAGGTACCTGCTTTAAACTTTTTTGGGTTGGACAACTAGTACAGCTCTGACTGCCTAGATGGAGCTTAGTATGGGGACTACCTTGCTTGTAAGGCCATCAGTAAGAGCAGACACTGTAAATAAAAGCACATGCTGTACAATGAGAGCCTTCTGCTCTTTTTTGGAGACTTGGAGACTTCCAGCTAGAGAAAACTCTTGGGATCATTTTGTCTCACAGTGTTAAATCACCATGTGTTAGTATAATTATGTATATGGGGAGTAAATTGAGGATAGGTGTTGTCTCCTGTTGCTGAGTCCTGCTGAGTGTAAATATCAGGGGATTATTCCAAAAGTGTAGAAGTGTTTTGAATGTACAAAGATCTATTTCTATTTTGCTCTTACACAAAATATACAGCTCATTTAATTGAAAGAAAAGAGTTAAAAGTATTGGGGTAGAGAGGTAGGTGACACTGAATGAGTTTAGAAAATAAATACGTGTGTCCTGTCGAATCAGTCCAGTGTTGATAGGGACAAAAATGTTACTGTGGTTTGTCATAGAGAAGGAGTCTTAAGTTATAAGAAAATTAAATTCCAGAATTATATTTTTATTGTTTATTTTTATTGTTTATTTGCTTTGAGGTCATCTGTAAGTTACTTTAATACTTTGAGTTACTCTTACAATTTGTACCCAGCCACTAGTTTATACCCCCAATTTAAAATAATTGCCTATCATCTGATACTGAAAAATCCAGATTTTATTTCTGTATTAGCCTTTTTAAATTCTGTGATTGAAATACAGCTAATAAAAAAAGTCTCAGATGTATCTCAAATCGGAGACTTTCTATCCTGCTTCTTCTGTCAGTAGTGGTCAACAGATGCTGGTTTAAAGAGCAGTGGTTAATAGATGCTGGTTTAAAGAGCTCAGACAAGCAATTATTTAATTTCTCTCATCAGATTGTTCTCTGATCTTGACACAATTGTAAATTTAGTTAAAGGATATGTATGTATTAAGCACCAGTATGTAGTTTAATGAAAGAAGCTACAAAAGTCTGTTTTCTTTGGTGAGATTGGTAAAACATTCCTCTCCAGTGCAGTGACCACGTATCCATGGCTGACCTGTGCAGAAGCCGAGCCAGACAGATCAAAGATTTGCCTGTTTACAGACCTAGAGAGGTAGCTTGGCAGGTTGTATGAGTGTGAGAAAGAGAAAGCTGGATAACATTGTGTAAGAAACAGCAGTTCAATGCTTGGCTGAGCCAGTCTAGCTCGTTGTGACTTCCTGGGACCCAGCCAATTCCCTTCACCCTGTTTTCCCCTGTTTTCCCTGCTTGAAGCCACCAGCACCCACTGCTCACCTCTCAGGCAAGTTGAACTCTTTTCTGGTGTTGTGTAACTCCCTAATCCAGAAAAAATTACTGCTTTTATTGTCATTTTTCTGCTGGTTTCTTCTTTGCATGTCCTCAGTATGAAGTCCAGACAAGACCATTGTTGTGCCAGGTAGGGTGGGTTGAGAGGACCCAACAGGCATCTATTGATTAGGATTCCCCCTAGTATTATGTTAGTCTGATCATTCAGAAAATTATGGCTATGATTAATGAGATTTTGATTGTCAAATTACAAGAGTTTGGTCATATTGAGGGATCAACAGAATGGTAATCGCTGCAAATTGGGAAGTAAGAAGGTCACAGCTGTGCAGCACTAACTGAAAACATCAAACTCTGACACTTATAGAGAGTCATCTACCTATTTAATTTTTAATGGTGATTACCAGCATAATGGAAATTAGAAAATATTGACATGTTTCTGGCTTAACTAAGAAAGATCTGTAATACTGAAAAAGATTACACAAGCTGTGGTTGCTCAGGTATATAACAGGTGCAAATCTATTGCATGTTTAGAAGCAATCTTTCCTCTAAAATAAAACCAGTTCATCACCTTGTGATAGCATTTGTGTCTTTTGTGCTTAACATCTTAGCAGGAACTCCTATAGACCTGTTTTGAACATTTGCATTATCCAGCATTTACCAGTGCTGACAAATCCACAAAAGACACTGAAGCTAATACTAGTGTAAATCTAATGTGAATAACATTTAAAGAAGTCTTTCATTTTTATAGTCTGGATGCTAATTCCATTACAAAGTGTCTCTTAAGACATTAAACCAGTTATTGTAAGAACCACTAGATTACTCTTTCTGTTGTTAAGCTCTATGTCTTGAATGACATCTCAATGTAATCTGCATATGATATTTCTACCTTATGCAACCAAGTCAAATATAATTTTTATTTGAAATGTTCAACACATTGAGTTTCTTGACTTGACTTATGAATTTTTTCCCACCAGTTGAAGCTTTTTTCTCTCTTCCCTGCATCCTTCCTATTTTCAAGATCATAGGAATAATTAGTATTAAAGCTGTACACATCAGCTATAATTGTGTATTTATTCATATACTATTGGTAAGAATGTGTTGCACCAATGACTGTGGAAAAATCCTTAGAAGATACTCATTTGAGAATGAATCCTTGTAACAGCAGGTGATAGTTCTGTGAAGTGGGGGATTTGGTAGCAATTTTAGCTCATAGGAATGAACCTTTTCACATTCAATCTCTTATTCCTACCTATGCCATGCAGCTCCATGCCTTTCATTAAGATTTATGTAACCATGAGTGAATTGGCTAAGGAGTTGTGGAAGAGTTTAAAAATGAGAGGAAAGGTATTGTTTCAAATGTAGTTTAAATGTCTTGTTCTGTTTGCAGGGCAGTTCCACAGACTTGCTGGAACAGCAGCTGGAATGCTGGAACAGTTCTGCAACAGGCTGAAAGGGAGAGGCAACTCCCCAAGTTAGCCTTACTGGCAAATGAAGTTATCTTTCTCAGCCAAGCTGCTCATTTACATGTTAAAAAAATGAAAACTTTTTTTTGCATGCTCTACCTTTCCATACAGTCTTGTTGACACAAAATGATAATAAATCTATTTTTAAAGCTTTGAATTTAGGGGCATTATTTATAAAGTTTTTATTTTCATCCAGCTACTTGTCTTATGCTAGAACAAGCAGGTTATCTTGCTCATTTTTGGTATTAGAAAATAGTGTCTCATACTTAAGTACAAATTAAAATGACAGGTCAGAAATCTTCCCTTAGACTACCCAAGTCCACGTCTTTTGCCTTAAAACTGTTTATATATGTTTCAACATCCTCACTGGATGCTATTATGATGGAAACTTTTTCTTCACCCTTATAGGATATAGTTACCCTTTCACTCCTCTCTACAAATGGAGAGTAAAAATATTTTGTGCAATTCTTTTGCATTATCAATATTTTTTCTGTCTTTAGTGGGCTATGCCACTCTTTAAATTCCTTTTTCATTCCAGAATGCTTTTTAAAACCCTGCTTATTTACCAATAAAATAAATTTAATTTTATTCCTTTTTCATCTCATTAATTTTTGTATCAATATAAAGTGTTATTTCTTTGACTTTGTCACCCACTTCTTTTCATGTTCTGTTGTCATTTCATCATTGAACAAGGAACAAGAGAGTATATTTTAAACAAAGTGATTATTACTCTTGACTCTGAAAGCCTGTGATAAACAGTCATAAGATCTGAAATCTGTGCTTGTTTGCCACTGCATGACAGATATATTCATTTGATAATATTTGCTAATTAACTTTTCAGTGTGTACAGTTGAAAATTTCCTCTCACTTATTTTTGGACACAGGTTTTCAAATATATTAGATCAAAAGTCAGAAGAGACATCAAGGTCATTTTAATTGAATACTAAAGCCTCACTGTGTTGCTGGAATAGCATCATGCACTGATAAAGTATGCTTACATGTAAAAAAGGTCCAAAATTATTAGAAATAACTGTGTTGGGTTTGCACAGCCTCGTCTTTGGTAGCAGGAGGGCCACAGAACGACTTCTGTGAGAAGCTGCTGAAAGCATCCCACAAGTCTGGCAGAGCCAATCCCTGGTGGCTCTGAAGATGGACACACTGCTGGCCAAGGCTGGGCCAATGAGAGAGGTTGGTCACACCTCTGTGATGACATGTTTAAGAAGAAATCAAAGCCAAGGTGAAGGTGATGTAATGTCTCAGCCAGAGTAGGAGTGAGAATGTGTGAGGGGAACAACATGGTGCCACCAAGGTCAGAGCAGAAGGAGGGGAGGAGGTGCTCCAGGCACCAGAGCCCAGATTCCTCTGCACGCCATGGTGCAGACCATGGTGAAGCAGCTGTGCCCCTGCAGCCCATGGATATCCACGGGGGATGCAGAAATCCACCTGCAGCCCGTGGGGGAGCTGCCCATGCTGGACAGGGTGGGTGCCTGGAGGAGGCTGTGACCCTGTGGGAGAGCCAGTGGAGAGAGGGAGTCCCTGCTTCCAGGCTGGAGCAGGCTGGCCTTGGAGGACTGCACCCCGTGGAAGAGTCACCCATTCCACAGCAGTTTTGGGAGGACTGTGTGCCCATGGGAGAGACTCACGGTGCAGCAGTTTTAGGAGGACTGCTGCTCATGAGATTGGAACCATGCTGGAGAAGTTCACAGAGAACTATGTCCTGTGGGAGGGACCCCACGGCCTCACAGGGGAAGGAATCCTCTCCATGAGCAGCGGAAGAAAATGTCAGGTGATGAACTGACCAAAATTCTCATACCCTGTCTCCATGCACTGTCAGTGGGGAGGAGGGAGGCGCTGGAGAAAGAAAAGGTATTTTAAGGACTTTTTTTACTTCTCATTATCCTGCTCTGATTTTGTTAGTAATAAATTCACTTTGTACCTCTACGTTGAGCCTGCTTTGCCCTTGCCCTCCTGGTCCTTATCTCAACTCATGAACCCTTGGTTTAAATTTTTCTCTCCTCTGTCCAGCTGTAGCAGGGAAGGATGAATGAGTGTTTTTTGTGGGCATTTGGCCAGTGTCAAACCATGTCAATAATATATGCAATGGATTCCAAACATTAATTCTTTAAAAAAAAAGAAAAACAAACATAAATTATTCCATCAAATTCTATAAATTATCTGATTCTGGACTAGAAGACAGATGTGGAAATAGAAATTATCTCCCTATATCCTCTTCATGATTATATTATTTTCACAGCAGATTTGACTGAGAAACTGGATATTTTGGCCAATCATTTTCAATACTCTATTTCAGGATTTCCTTGTCTGATATTTTTGCCAGCACAATTTGGAATAAGAATTTATGAAGGGGAAGTACATTTTGATCTAGTGTCTTCATGTTGTATTCAGTTATATTTAGTCTGATTATAAATTGAAGAAATAATATATTAAAATAAAAAAGAATATATGTCACTTATACAGCCCTGGATACAGCTGAGAAAAACCTTTTAATTTGTCCGGGCATTGAAAATTCCTCTGTTGCTGCTATAAATGTGCTTGATTTTTCTTGAGTAGTTGATTAAACATTTAGGTGTTTAATTTACACTGGAAACTAGAAAAGTTCATAGAGCTCTTAAGTGCCTCTATTTCTACATAGAAATGCACAAAGAGGTTATTTCAACTAGCACCAGTACTAACTTACATCATCTGTGTTGCAGGACATTTGGCAGGTAGAGGTATAAGTATCCTGTTTATCTTCATTAACAAATATTCCAATTAAATTACATTCCTCTTTGTGGATCCTGTACTGGAACATCTAGAGCAGAAGGTAAACAGGCTTGAAGCCCAACGAAAACTAATGAACATTAACTAAGAAGGAAGTGTTTTGCTTCCTCAAAAAAAAAAAAAAGAGAGAATTCAGATAGAGAGGACAACTTGACTAGTGCTACACTTGCACAAACTTTGAGGTATGCATATCAGCAAAATTCAGGGTGCCTAAAATACAGATTCACACCAAAAAAACTCTATAACGGTCAGAAAGCTGTGTAAATTTTATGTGATGCTATATATTATAACTACAGGAATGAAGAAAGAAGGCAAAATTCAGATCATCAGTTAATATATGGGAAGCAATGAGCCTTTCTTCTATGAATTAAAGAATGGGAATGCCATTTCCAAAGAGGAGAAGGATTTTTATGCTCACATAAGTGTGGGACAGGGTAGATCTGTGCTCTTTATACAGAAGTCGGTGTTGGGCCCAGGGTCAGCTGGTGTGAACTCAGACCCAGGGTGCTGATGTGTCAGGACAGGAACCTGGGGACAGCCACCCTGCACTTGGCTCAGCCTGATCATCTGCTGGCACTTGGCTTCTGCCTTCTGTCTCTGTGGCATAATTAAAATCTTTTGGCAGCTTGTTACACCAGAGACCCTCAAATAATAACAGGCTATGTTGTGACCTTACAAAGTAGTGGTTTTTAGCACAGCACCTATGGACTTTGTGGATTTTCCATTTTTTCCATTTTCCACACTTCTTTCCACTTTGTGCCCTCATTTCCTATTTACACTACCTGCTTATAATTCTTTTATTCTTTATCTCCTACTGCATTTTCTTACTAAACTGCTCATTGATCTTTGTGAGTTTTCCTGGTTTTTAACATCTGTGTCAATTATTTGTTACATCTGTTTATGATTTCTTGAATGTTCATTACTATTTCTTAATATTCCATCTTCTTTTCCTTTATGCACTAGCATTCATTACTCTTTAAACCTTATTCATTTAAAAAAATGCATTGTTTTCTCAACAAATCTGGTCCTTGGATTGAAGTACTGCTAAAAATGGGCACCAAAACTGACTACTGAATGGAACAATTTCTTCAATGCTATCACTTTCCCTCCTAGTAAAAAAGTGATCCAGAATTACTTTTTCCTACTTAGGTTTTGTATTCTCTGTGTAATACTTTTAATTCAGTAAACAAAATTGTGTGAGCAGGAAGACAAAAAAGTTATTTTTAAAAAATCTGAAGCATACAGAAATACATGTTTATCCCATTGCATCTCTCTTTGCTGGAACAAAAATCTACTGCTCTTGTGTGAAAAGTTTAGATAACTGCTCACTCAAATAACTGAAGACTTCAACAGGTCTTCATGATAATATCTAAAAGATAAGTTGGCCCATGGAAGTGCCTCTAGCAACCTTCCCACATTTTTTACCAGCTTAGATTATAATGAAAAGCACTTTCTCAAGTGTTTTTCAGGCATGTTTTGTCCTTCTCCCTCTGTGTATCCTGTCACACATGTACTACTTTGTTATTGCTGAAAATTTCTACAGCAACTTTAGGATTAATTTTTTTTTTTACTTCAGTTGAAAGAAGTCACATCTTCAACTAAGAACACACTTTTTATTAGATCTCTCTATAGAGTATTACATTTTAAAATATGAAAACAACATAGCTTTGCTGAGTATGCCCTTCAAACAGAGAAACAATAACTTGTGTCAGAAAGAACAAAAAAGACCAAATGTTTCCAAGCACAATTTTATAAATATATTTTATAAAGATATGAAAAAACAGATATGATCCCTTATGTTGAAGTGTCTTGTTTCCAATCTGAACTAATACTTGCCTTAGACAAGTGACAGGAAAAAACCCTGTGTAAGGAAGGGCTGGAACAACAGGAATTAGTGCCTGAAAACATCTGGCAGCAGACCCAACTTTTGTGTGCCCAGATTGGACCATAATACCTAGAAAATGACCAGGTGTGTTGGTAGAGGAGTGGACATAGGGTGGTTGAATCTGGTCTGCAGCTCACAGAACACAGTGTTCAGCTCCAAGAGGTACTTAGACTTCGTTCTGAGATGACTGCAGACTCTGCAGAGGTGTGCTGTGAGGAACAATGGCCAGGTCATCTGGTGTTCCTGTGAAAGCAAATGTCATTTATGGTGCTGCAGGTCTGTGGTGGCCACGGCCGCCCCTGGGCATTGGCGTACCATGTGTGTGTGTGGTATTCTCATGCTCTGAAAAAATTCCTTCGCCCAGGGTTTTTCTCCTGGAAAGATGAAAGCAGTGAGAGAGGCCTCAGAGAAAAGGAAAACAATCCTTGTCATTTACTTCACCTGTGTTGTGCTCATGTGGAATGTGTTTGCAGATTGTTTACCCACAGGTGGTTGTTTCATTGGGTTCTGTTGTGAATTGTTTTGACTCATTGGCCAATCAGTGCCAAGCTGTGTCGGGGCTCTGGAAAGAGTCACAAGTTTTCATTATTATCTTTTTAGCATTCAGTAAGTATCTTTTCTGTATTCTTTAGTATAGTATACTATATTCTTTAATATAATATAGTATAATAAACTACTAAATTAGCCTTCTGATAAGATGGAGTCAGATGCATCATTCCTGCCTTTGTCAGGGCTCCTTGTTTACAATATGTGTGCAGGCAGGATCCCCAACACATCAGCTCATCCCTGGGCTGCTCCTGTGTCCTCAACACAAGGATGCATTTGCATGCAGTGGATATGGTAGGATTTGGGCTAGAGGGAGAACTTGTGCCCAGCTCTGACATTCAGAATGACTCTTATGGCTTCCAAGGGCAGACTCAATGAAGCTGACACTCTCTCACAGAATATTCTGAAATCCTGCCATGTTTTGCCCTGTATTTTCTTTTCAGTTCTCTTCTCCATCCCAGATAGTATTTGCGTAAATTCCCCAAGCTCTCATGTTAACTTTCTAAGCAGTGTCCACTAGCTCTGGGATTTACCAGACTTGATTTTGTATTTTCTGGACTATATTATCATATATTAGACTTCAGCACAAGAACTAGATTGTTATTTAAAAAAGAAAGCCCAAAGCAGGGGGCCTTGCAGCCCTTAATCTTCAAAGTTACTTTTGTTTATTTACTATTTATTAACTGATTATAGATTACCCTATAAGATGTCCTAAGTTTGGGCAAAGTCCTAAAAAATATATGAGTTTCACATTGTGAAGCATGGTGTCACAATTAGAAAACTAACAGACACTTGACATAAACTATTAAGACACCCAGCAGTTACAGAACAAAGTGCTGTCATTTGACTATTTTGACTTTGTTCTAAGATGACTTCAGATAGTTCAGAACCAGATTTTGGTTTTGTAACATTCTGTATTTTCCCATGATAGACTGAGCCAACTGCATCTTGTCTCTTTTGTTTACTCTGGATATATGGACATATGACCATCTTAGCTGCAAATGAGGTCTGTGGTAATGACAATTTGTTCGTTCATCTGTGTCCAATTCCATACCAAGCTGGTAACAGCTGAGACCCTGTAAAAGGAACATACTTCTAAATATGACCATCTAGCAGATAGAATAGCATGAGTAATATATCTCAGATAATTATGACACAGCAAATTCCAACTCTTTCTTATGTCTGGTAAAATATTTCAAATTATCTATTTTTTCAAACCTCTGAATAAAATAGATGAACTTGAAATTGCCACTGTCTTAATCACTTCTAAACACAAACAGGAGTCACTTTTAAACAGGAATGTGTTCATCATAGCTATTCCCCCATATGAGCTGGGTTTTGCTGTCCTTCATACAAGTTTTAAAACACCCTAGCCTGTCTGTTCTCATAAAGGGACAGCCAAGTAATGCAAAAAGAAAAGAAGACATAATTTCTGCTAAGATGCATTTGTCTTAGAATAAAAAAGAACAGAATAATATACTATAACCTGGTATGGATTAGAGGAAAAATAGATTTTTACATCTTCTTACAGGTATTCCACATGGTTTATGATATAACCTTTAATGACACAGCCAGACTCCTGTTTTTAACAGAATAGTCAGGTTTTTATAAAGGCAGGCTCTCAATTTTTTTCCAACTTTTTTCACAAAAAAAATTTACTTCTAAGATTTTTTTATTGCACAGTGTTTATGTTTTAAGATAAATATACAGAAAATTGATACAACCCATTGAATAGCGCATCTGAAGCATAAATTAACTTGCTTACCAAACACAACTTTTCAAGGATGCATTCTTTATACTTTTTAAAGAACACTTTGGGAGTTCATACACTTGTTTGCTCAATCCCCTTGTATTTATGGAAACAAAGGGTATTTCTTTCATCTTTTGGAATAGAGCTTCCATCACACTCTCGCAGATGGTTTTGTTACTGAATGGAGCAGAGATCATGTGGGGGAGAAAAATAATTGTGTGATTTATTAAGTCAATAATTAAAGCTCTTACTGGGCCTGAGAACTAAAAAAACCCTCGAAATCAGTAACAGATTTGAAATCACTTATATATCCCTATACATCCCGCAGACCTTTGCCACATCAAATAACAGGGTAACCAGTGTTGCACTATGCTACAATCATCCCTTGTCAAACTCAGGGAGGAAGTGAAGTACTTGGGAATCACTTTGCCATCTAGTTTCATTTATATTTTCTAACAGAGATTGTAGCTTCCAGGTTCCATTGTGGTTCAGTGAAAGAAATGTGCTCTTGTGGCCTTTGACTTTTTTATTTTCTTTGAGCATGACTATTTCTCACATTTCTTTTTCCGTCTGACTTTGGCACCATTCTTCCTTTTTGTCTCATTTGGTGTCTAGTCCCTGTCTACTTGTGGAATTTCTCCCTGTGGCCATTTGCCCAGGCTTTTTCTTAAAATCCTGTTGTCCTTGTCTGACAACTTGTTTATTGAACTTCATGTATCATTAAGCTCTGAGCCCATTTCTCACATTCATAGTCCAATATCCTGTTCCAGTTACTGACCTTTTGTACCATCACCACCAAGTTCATTATCATGAAAAGTATTTCTAATGAGGTAAAAACATTGCATTTTTCTTTAGTCTCATTCTTACAAGGATCTGAATTCTTTAAGCTGAGATTTTTCCCTGGATATGCAGAATTTTGCTTGAAAAAAAAAAAGGATTGCATATACTTAAAATGTAGCATTCTATTATGAAAAATGTAAACCAGAGCAAAGTAATGACTGATGTTGAGGAACTGCCACAATTAAACCCTCAGCCAACAGGACATTTTTCATTAAATGCTTCTCTATGTTTTGTACCTCATCCCTGTGGAAAAAAATAACCAAAAAACCCACATACAAAACCCCTCAAAACAAATGTAAATTAATGTCTAATAGGAATTTGTTTATTAAGTTTTCACAGCAGGTAATAGGAATCTTCATTTTTAGTTTCTCCCCAGGTTCAGTAATTATTATTGAAAATTATATTAATGCCACATGTTTATGAAGCACATTGGTGTGTATATTCTAAGGCCTTTGTATGTATTTGTAAGCTGTTATCTCAAGATTGTTTGAAATAATTGAGCTGAAACAAAACATGACAAAAATTTGCTGAATTGTTCTTCACCAATGTACAATTACTGTCCTCTGCATATCCATACATTAACATTCTAAAATTACAGAAATTTAGCAAATTTTTTCCTTAGAAAAAGATGTCATCATTCTTTCAATATTGCAAAGCATATTTACCATGACAATTCTCATATACAAACCTCAGGATAATAACAGTAGGCTCTACCATTCTGTCTGTTTTGCATACAATCAGGCACTAGCTTTCTAGTACTGGTTTAAAACACTAAAATCTTCTTAGGAACAAGGCTTTGCAATTTTGTATCTCGCAGTAATTTAAGGATCATTATAAATATGCAGCTTCTAAATTCTTAATGTGATTTGAAGTGAAATATAATATGAAATTAGTTTTCTTTTACTTACTGTCAGCAGAAAAATGGAATAGTGTTTTAGTGACTAATCTTCTCTTCATAATGACACAAAGTTATTGGTTTCATAAAAGATTAGCATATTTCCTTTCATGGCTCACATCTTCAAGACCTTTATTATTAGTTGCAAAATCTGCTATTGAGGCCATGTTAGAGGAGAAAAATCAAAAAGAAAGACATTTTGAGAGATTTGCCTTAGGAGTAAATGGTGGAAAATTTTAGCTTGAGCCTTAACCTGATAGCTACTGGTAACTTTCAGATAAGAAAGCATCATATGTACTTTCTCTCCAGCCTCCAGTTAGCAAAATTTTTCCTCTTGACATCAGGAAAATGATGAAAATGTTAAATGTTTGCATTTGTTGTACTTAAGTGTTCTCTGTAAAAAGAATTTTCTCATCCTTTGTGTAATACCTCATGTAGGAAGGAAAGTCTTTACCAAATCTGCTGATCTGTCCTGTAGGCATCATGTCAGATATAAAAATTAATAAAACAAAACACTAGGAATAAATATAAAGAGCAGATTGGGAAAGAGTCCTTATACAGTGCTGGCTTTAAGAGATAAATTATCTGCTTCCCTGTCGGATGGTGATTTTCTAATCCTCAAACACATTCCCCTCAACCTACTTGTACCTTAAGACTAGGCAGCTGCATAGAAATAAAATATCAAATTTTGTATGAAAAATTAAAGATTTTGTCTTATGTCTTACCTGGCATTTTTATCAGATGCTTCCTTAGTATTTAAAGGTAAATAATAATGTTTTGATCACCTTCTGTGTGCCATTCATGACTATAAGCTTCTCTCTACCCCGGAATCTTTTACCCCCAAAGTCAGCACTGACAAATCAGCAGCTTGTCTCCAACATTCTCCTAACACACTACAGCTCTGCCACTGTTGTACTGACCAGGATCAAGCCAAAACCTGTTCCTAACACCCAGCAGTTTGAGTTCCTAATGGTCTCTCCTGCCTGTCTTCAGCTATGCTCACACATATTGCCTGTGTGAGCAGGCATCGTGGCAAGGTGGGGATCTATGGTGATCCTGGCACTTGATTCTCCTGTGATTCACCTGAACACTTTCCTGCCATGAAACTTCTCTCCTTAGCAGCACTGGTGGAGCAGCTTAGGTGTAGTCTGCGCCTAGAGCTATAAATTTAATTTATGAATTTATCTAAATGAAGCTCTTTGTCTCTTTAGTTCTCCTCTGTCTGGGATATTCAAGACAAGATTCTTCCTCCGAGTGGCAGGAACAATCTGATGCATACTTATGAAGCAAATGCAAGCACAGCACTTTGTGTGCGGAGCACAAGGCTCCAGTTATTTGCACATAAATTTAATTTCATTTTTAACTTTTTTCCCTTTTCTGTTTTATTTATGTTTATGTGGTTTTTTTCCCCCTGAGGAGTCAAAAATGGGAATTTTGCAGCCTCTGTCTCTCCTAAGGAAATCATTATATATTCAACCTCTTGTTGCTGCAGCAGCTCACTCTGTTCTGGGGCTCTGTCACTGTGCATTGGCCCCAGTGTGCTGTGAGACTTTTGGAATGACATTTATTTGTACAAACTGAGGATCTTGTTCAAATATATTGAAACCTTGGTTGCTGTCCAGCTTTAGCAGCAGAAAACGCTGTATTTCCTCAGAATGTTTTCTTCCCCTGCAGTCCTAGGTGGCCTTTAAAATGAGCCTTTGGAATGAATAGTTTTCAATGCATTTTGGGCTCAAGGAAACCAAGCAAGTCTTGTGGGGCAAATATTACGGACTTGGAATGTTACTAGATTTAATTTATCATCAATTAACAAAAACTTCAGAACACTGAGTTGGGTATTGAGTCAAAAAAAGAAAACATAAATAAAAACCTTGTCTTCCCCTTCCTAATCTGAAACCCTTGTTTTTACTGCTGGTTGTGGTCTGCTCCTCACGCTCTCCGTGATGTGATGGGCAGCACAGGTGATGTACATTATTGGAGTAAATACATAATGGTTTCTGTCTGGCACTCCTTTCTGGTTTTCCTTTGTTCTTTATGTCCCTGCCTGACAAGGTTCACCTGTGAGTTTCAGTCCTTCAGCAGTGTTCCTCAGTGAGGGGGGCCCATGGGCTGCAGTGTCTCAGGGGTCTCCCCACTCTGTCACAGCTTGTCCCTGTGGGCTGAAGTTCCCTACAAATAACCCCTTTTGCCATGGGGACAAGAATGCCTCTGGCTGTGTCATCTCCACAGCACTTGGAGCAGCAGCACATCGCCATCTGTGCCTCCAGCCATGGGTCTGTGTGCACCTTCCTCACCCTGATGCCTGCAGGTATTTCATGAGTAGCTGGAGCTGGGGTGCTGCCAGCTCACCTGCCTGGCTGCAGGGCTGGCACTCTCTGTGTTTTGTCAGCCAGTCCAAAGGTGGCTGGGCTCAGCTGTGACTGGCAAGTGGCAGGTTGTGGTCTCTCCCTGCACAGCTCCCTGCTGCAGACCATTTCTCTGTTCACAAATATTTGAAAATGCAAGAATGCCCTTTATGAAGGAATGTTCCCACGTTCACGTAGATATGCACACTTGCTTTCCTACTTTGTCACTATCGGGCAGAAATATTTCTACTCTTTGCAGCTCTGCAGGGCCATGATATAGCCTTCACAGTTACTTGTTATTTCCTGATTGATGGAGATGCAGCCACAGTCATGTGTAAAATGATATTCATGTACCTTCTGCCAAGAAAGAAAAAAAACCAAAAAAACAAAGGAGAGAGAGAAAACTTGGTCTGATAAGACTGAAATCAGAACAAGATTGCTTTTGATAAAAGATTGATGAAGACGCATTCACTGCATGCAGGAGAAAACATTTGTGAAAAACAATTGATACTGGAGGCTTTTGATAAGACAAGCAAAAAAAATTTCATTTTAATATTTATCACTTGTTCTGAAATAGATGGGCAGCTTCAGCATGATGAGGTCATGAAATAAGAGATTGGTTCAGGCAAATTCATTACTTCTTTTTCTGTTTTTGATATTAGTTTGCCTCTTCGCAGCTTTATATAATGTATTTTTTTCTGTCATCTTATATAAAATGCTTGAGTGCCCATCTGGTATGAAAGTAGGTATAAAAATATTATTCAGAGCAAAGAGGGCCTAAGTTAACACTAAGAGTCAGTATTTGTAAATCATATTAGAGATAAGCTCAGTAAGATCAATTGTTTTCTATGGATTTGGGTTAAATTACATTGACTGCTGCCAGGGCAGTCTGCCCTATTTAGTTTTTTTGTTTGGTGATTTTTTTGTAGTTGCTTGTTTGTTTGTTTTTAAAATCCATTAAATAGACCTTGAGGGTTTAAATCAATAAAAGAAATTATTTTTGAGGTATTCAGCAATGTTCTTGTAGAATTATTGTTTCTTTTGGGACTAGATTTTATCTCTAAAAAAGAAATAGGAAAATAAATACAAAATTCAAGAGCAGGGGAAGAAAAGGGTTCCATGAAGCAGAGGAGCATCATCCATTAAAACTGCACCACACTGTATTACAGTTCAGTCTAGACACTAGCTGTGCAGATGCTGCCACACTTATTAGTGGGTTTTTTCTTTCCTTATTTCTTCTGGAACATTGCAGGGCTGCTACAATAATCAAATGCTTGAGATCAGATCAGAAGAGCATCTGTGGAAAGGATTGTGAGTTATATACAATTGCTAGTACCAGAGAAAACTTTTCTAGAAAAGGATACTTGAAATACTTGAAAATACTTGACCTCCTGATGTGAGAGAGAAAATCAGTGAATGACATGATAAGCATATCTAAAATAATGGCTGTAAAGTGACTAGATGTTAGAAATTTTCATTCATCTGTTTAATGTGTGTGATGTAGAGGGAGGTAGAGTACGGGTGCTGCAGTTGGAGCACAAATGTCAATACAGCTACTGTGTTGACTGCCCCATTGGGATTAAGGCAGTGGATTTCCTCAAATTTTTCCATTTGTGTTCTAAAACCATGCATCTGTGTACAAATAATGAAAATATCTAGAAAGATTAGGAAATTAATGGGTGCTAATGCTAAATTTAGGTATAAGATTTTGCTGTAACCACCTTCTGCAGTTTCTTATAAATTCCCTAAAGTAACTGATGGTGGGTGAGATGGAGACCCTTTTGAGTTGTTCACTGTACCTATTACTCTTCCTTGTTATCAAATTACTCTTTGAGACCACACCAGTTCTTTAACTGATCTTTTCATTGTAATCCTCCTATTCCTTGCTGCTCCAAATTTCTTCGTACCAAAATATAATATTTTAGTGCTCTTTAAAATTACAAAGATCACCATTAAGCAGTAAGATGAAAAATAAAATTATTTTTTCTTACAATTAAAAGGACTGTAGAGTGAAAATTGTTGCACTTCATTGAGGAAGGCATTTGAAGATTCTGTTTTGCAGCTCAGAGGGAAAAGACATCTCACAGGATGCTAGGAATTTATGAAAGTAATTAATGATGTTTTACTGAATACTAGATTAAATATTAGCTCTGAAAACTAAGTGAATGTCCTGAGTAAAAGAAAGAGCTGCCCCTGGGCTTCAAACATTTGCATATGTTCATTTAGAAAAACCTTCAAGTGTAACTTAAATATGTATAACTATGTTTTCATCTTTATCACTCACTGATTTGTGCAGCTTGTAGAGCACAGACTAAAATTAGCTTTTTCTTTTAATAATGACAAGGCAGCTTTTAGTTGTGAATTACATAATTTTGTCTTTGTGGGTGTATGAGTGCTGCCTGCATAAGTGGTGCACTGGTGTTTGTCCTAAGCCAAGCTGAGTCTGCTTTTTGTGCCTTTTTCTTCTGCACACCTGGGTCCTGCGGCCAGACATGGGCAGAGGATTGCTCAGCCCACAAGGTCTCTGTGGCACCACAGCTCCTGAAATACTGATGAATTATGATTAATACAAACACTGAATGGCAGGTGTTTAAGGATTAAGTTTGTGATTTGTAAAATATGCTTTTTGTTAATTTCTCCTTAGTTTGTTTCTTTTTGTGCCCTGGTTAAGTGGGAAGTCGTCATTGCTGTCAGAAAATCACAGCACAGACTTACAAGTGTAGCACTCTCATCTTCAAGAGCACTAAACTCCTGCAGTAGAACCTGTATGATTTTTCAGGACTTTGGGGTTTTTTTACATGAAGCTTTATAGTACAAAATTCCACAATTTTCATTAGTACCTTTTGGCTGTATCTTAAAAGGTGATAAATAACAACAACAAGTGCAGCTTGAATTCCTGGTGTGTGCTTGAGGCAGCTTGAATTCCTGGGTGTGAGTGTGCAGTTTGCTGGAACTTGAATACATAGCTTGGATACTGCATCTCCAGAAGCAGCTAAAACAGTAGTAAAATCTGAAGAGATGAAGCTTGAGCCCAGCAGAGGAATCTCTCACCCTGCTTGTTCTGTGTGAAAGTCCCATCCCTCCATACCTAGAAAACAATATTGAACTGTCAGTGCCTTGTGACAACCAGCATCCAAAGTCTGAGCATAATCCTAATTATTTGCAGATAACATTGGAAACATTCACCCAATTTGTTTCTCCCTCCCCTTCTCAGTTACAGGACAAGTGACAAAAGCAAAAGTAAAAGGAAAGGAATTCTTGAATTCCTTTCTTGGTTGAAATTTACCTAAATGCATGAAAGCCCTAGGTGCTCTGAAGAGCTGTGACTAGAACCCAAGTAAAATCAAATTGAGTCCCCTACTTAAATTAAAAAATATTTCTAAACATTTTAGAGATATAAAAAGAAATAATATATTTAAATTTGCATATTTTTATCTGCTGTCCTTTGTGTTTAGCTTAAAGAAATATACCAGCCTTGAATAAGGAAAATTCCTTCCTTTTTTGGTAGAAACACAGGGAAGCTTCCAGATCTGTGGCCCTCCACATCCACTCAAACCCGCCCATCACTGTTTCCCCTGCATCTTTTCTCCCTTCAATTCCAGTAGCAGCTTATTTGAAGAAAGGATAATTTTTTTGCTATACTTAAAAGGGTTTCAGCTTTCTTTCCTGTTAATTACAGCCAGCCAAGTTTAGCATCATTCAAGTGGGCACTGATAAAAGCATGCAAATATAAGCTCCAGATCACTCTTAACTGTGTACTTGTAAAGACACACATGCTGTCATTGAGTTCCAGAGCTTTTCTCACTCAAGGTAATGAGGATGAAAACAAAGAAAATTGAAAAATAAGAAATGTGGCTATGTTTTGTCATTGGCATGAATGTTTTTAGTTCCTGTTTAAGAGGGACCTAAGATGAGACTGGAAAAGATCAAAGAGTTTTAGGAAGATGAGTTTGTAGCATCCATATACAAACTGAATGCTGATCCTTGCAGGAAGAGGAGCATCACCTTTTACTTCTCAATAAAGTGAGAATTCCAGGACTGGTAAAGCTGGTCCCTGGCTGAAGTCAGAAAATATTCTCAGACCATGAAACCATCATTAATGCTAAGAGGTGCTCTGAAGGGGTGCATTTTGCCCATTGGAGCATGCATCCAGTCTGATAAAAAGTGTACAAGGGATGATGTCTCTGTGTCTCATGGCAAACCCTGTCACAAAGAGCTAGCAGCTGTGCTGGTAGTCTCTCTGCTTTCTCTTATTGAAGTGTGACAGTCATTGGCTTTGTCTTGGATCTTTTTCTGCCTTTTATTGTAAGGCTGAATTATCTGTTTTCCGGCTTTAAAATGTTTCTGTACTGTACAGCTTGTGTATCTTTAAGACAGAGATGATTTACAAGTCTGGGCTTACAAAGCTTCATTCCCATTGCTAAGCCAAGTTCACAGGAGTTTATATGCTTCCTTGGCACAACTATTAACAAGACATTTGTTTTTTAAATAATAGATTTTAAAAATTGATTTTTAGTGGAACTAGCCAAGCACACCAGGTCTGATTCTCTGGGGAAATTTCTCTTGTGGTTTTACCTGATACCCCAGTAGAAAGTTAAGAGTTGTAAACCTGCTGAGTTGTAAACCTTCCACACTGTAGGAAAAATGGTCAACTGATCTTTTAAACAGAAGTGGTTTAGTTTTGAAGAGAGGACAGCACAGAATTGATGATCTTCATTTAGTCATTTTATGGTACTTTATGTATTTCCTTTCCTCTCTGTAAATGTAGGTAAATATAACTTCCAGCAAATCACTGCACAAAAGTATGCAACTAGGCAGCAGTTGTGGCTGTTTTAACAAAGCTATTACCTTTAATCAGCAATACACCCCTTTGAGATAATCTGAAATGTATCTGCTGATGCCTTTGATGAGAGCTCAGAATCAGAAAATGAACGTGTGTCCGGACTAGTGTCTTAGTTTGGAATAGGAGTCAGCCTTTGAAATAGATCACCCAATCATCCCCATTTGCCGTGTTTTGGCTGGCATTGTGGAGCATCCTCAGAGCAAATAAAGTAGATGCCTTTTGATTGAAACTAAACAAGGTAATGAATTTCGGAACTTTACTTATTAAAGTTGCAAAAGAGAGCCAAGACTAGAGGTAGACTAAACTCCAAACATCCCCAGGCATCCCCAAACTTTACAATGTGTCTGTCAGGTTCTTGACACAAACCATTTTGCGGTGGAGAGATACTTCTTTTGGCCTGCAGTAGTTGGTGGTGCAAATTAGGTTGCTTGCTTGTTTCAGACAAGCCTGACAGGCTTGGAGAAATCTCCATCTCAGTAAAACTTAAAATATTGGAACCTTGGCACTTCTCAATTTTACAGCACTTTTTCCTTCTCCATTCATGCTCATAGACATTCTTCCTGCATGTCTCTTTTCAGAGTCTATATTTTGATCTGAATCAAAATTACACACTTTCTCATCCACATGGAAAGGTCGTAATATTCCAGTTATTTTAGCAGAGTTTGGACTTACATGTGACATGTCTGTGAAAAGCATATGACAAACTGAATGTGTGCAGGAGAATGCCATGATAGAAAAAGCTTCAAAATAATTTTCAGGAACCTGTTAGTCTTAATAATCTATGTTTTTTCTAACTAAATGTGAATACTGAACCTCTCTATCAGAGCTTGATGCTATATAATTGAAGATTTTTGTATCAGAATTTATTTGCCTCAGGGGAAAATTGAACATTTTTTCCCAGGGATGGGTAAAAATACACTCTTGAAGCAGTTGTTTATTTTTTTAAATATTTTTAATGGGTTGTAATTCTCTTGTTTTAATGTTCAAAATCATCTTTTATCTGTCGCTCAACAAGGTGTTCTCACCTCCCTTTTATAATGCTATGTTTAATATATAGGTTGGTTATTTAGCAGAATCAGTCTGGATTCATTTATTGTCATATCTTCTATTTATGCTAGATGTTTTTGAAAAAAATCACACAGGTTACTTAGAAGTATAGAAACTATATTTTCATTTGAATATCAAATGTTAATTATTTCTATTATATCTTCATAGCATTCACCTTGTTTCTATTAGTGTGTAATTATGATTTTGGCTGGGATAGTGTTAATTTTCTTCCCAGTAGCTGGTACAGTGCTGTGTTTTGGATTTAGGATGAGAATAACATTGCTAACATGCTGACATTTTATTTCTTGCTAATCAATGTTTACACAGTGTAAAGGGCTTTTCAGCTCCTCTCCCCACCCCAGCAGTGAGCAGAAGTAGTTGTGAGGAGACACAGCCACAAAAGCTGACACAAACTGACCAAAGTGATATCCCACACTATATGGCCTCTTGTATCCATCAATATATAAACAAGGGGGAAATCTGGCTCAGGAGCTAGCTGCAGCCATTTGGGGTGTTATTGTATTGGCAGGGACCCTCATGGCAGGAAGGAATGATGAATCTGACTCCATGATCTCAGAAGGCTAATTTATTACTTTATAATACTAAATTATATTAAAGACTACTATAGTATACTATACTAAAGAATACAGAAATACTTACTGAATGCTAAAAAGATAATAGTGACAACTCGTGACTCTTTCCAGAGTCTCGACACAGCTTGGCACTGATTGGCCAATGAGTGAAAACTCAGCAGAATCCAGTGAAACAATCTCTAAACACATTCCACATGAGCAAAACAGAGGAGAAGCAAATGAGATAAGAATTGTTCTCCTTTTCTCTGAGGCTTCTCAGCTTCCCAGGAGAAAAATCCTTGGCAAGGGGATTTTTCAGAGAATGTGAATGCCACAGGGAGTGATGAGCAATTGTGTTGTGTATCACTTGATTAATTATTGTTGGGGTTTTCCCCCTTTCTTTTCTGTCCTTGTAAACTGTCTTTATCTCAACTCACAAGTTTTACATTTTTTCCCAATCTCACCCCCCCATCCTACTGAGAAGCAGGATGGGTGCAGAGAATTGAGGGATTGGCTATGGAATGTTTATCTGTCTGCCAGGTCAAACCACAATATGAGCTTTCTCTCTTTTTGAATTAGGTGTGATTTCATAAGGGGTGGGAATAAATGAGGTGACCCCATATGTACTGGGCATAGGGATTAACTTATTGTAAGAGTGTTTTCTGATATGGCATGGATGCCTATTACGGATTGGGAAGAATCTATAAACTGTGTCTTTTGTAACATACCTAACTATATGTCTGGCAAACCAGCCCTAAAGTCCAGCTGGATATGTAGCTGTGCTGCACAATATTGCACTGCATAGATTTTCCAGGATTATCCTGCTAGGCATAGTCCAACTGTCAAATCTAAGACCATCTTCACTTGTCATAGAAAATGCTAGTTTTAAAGCAAGTCTTGAAGTAAAATCAGGGAAAGCTCTGGAAAATATTTGATGTCTTGTCCATTTTCATACTAGGAAGTTAAGAAGCTACCATGTAGGGCCACATAGGGTGCTCATCAGGCTTTATTTACAGCTGTTCTCATAGCAGCTGCTCAAACTGATATATAGATGCATGAACTGGGACAAGTAGAAGACCAAAATGTTCCTTGGTTGGGATGTATACCAGGTGCTGGCCATAAAGCATGAAAAAGGCATCTGTGAATGACTAGTGGAAGTAATTGAAATAAATATTTATAGCTATTAAACTTTTGATGGTCTAGACAATAAATTCACAGGAAAAATTTGCTTTCTCCAATAGTGTATTTACAACACATAGGAATTCTTTCAGAGATCTTTGGATAAGAGAATTTTCCAAATTCATTTCTGCAGCTTTCTATCTGCCACCAAAGTGCCCCATCAGCATGAGAGACTACTGAAGTCTTTAAAATATTTTCAGAGTTCTGCATAGTAAGTGACTCTCCAGTTTTTCAAATAGAATTTATGTCTCATTAATGTCCTGCCACTTATTAGGTATCAGTGTGAGGCCACTTTTATGCCTGTTCCTCACATACTCACTAATACTTAATGTATGCCTTAAGTGAAGACACAGAAGTGTAAGCAGATTGAAAGTCTGCCTTGCTGAGATAAACCTTCTCAAAGAAGAATTTAAAGTGAAAAAGGAAATACAAATTAGATCTTATGTTAGTCAAATAACATGTAGTTCACAGTCCTGAGGCCATGCTGCAAACTGCAGACTGTGGACAGGGCTTCCTCATGAGACTTCTTGGGGCACAGTACCTTTTATTACCATTTAACCCAGACCAAAATGTGCCTAAATGTAATTCATTCAAACATTTTACAGAATACACTTGTTACTTATTCTGTTTCAGTGTTGCTTGAGAAGAAATTAAAGCAATGGAAAATGCAATCCATAACTTATAAATAATAAGCATCCTTTTTTTATGTTTACAGCTTGAGATAAGATGTTTAGAGAGTATAAATTCTATCAGGTAGTCAGTGTGGAAGATGGAATAATAATGAGGTGCACTCAACTGTGTTTAGTGGGAAAGCAAATGGTCATGAGAACTTAATTGTATTCATTTTTAATATAGCATTATAAGCTTCTCGTTTTCCTATTGCTTTCTATACAGGCATTATAATACATGGCGGATTTATAGGTTGTTCTTTGTGCACAATATATGAAATTACAAGAAGGGAAAAGTTGTTCGTTTACTGAGAAAAGTTTTATATGAATTTAGTGTTCATTTCACTATTTCTCTTCCATTTTATATTGCATGATATGTTCTTAATGTCACTGTGGAGATACTAATAGCTCTGTAAACATAATATCAAAAAGGTTGTCTGCCTTCTGTGTCTTTTGTAGATCATTATGCAGAGTTTTGAAGGGAATAACAATAATCTAAGTAGGTATTTTAATGTTGCAAACTGTCTCATGTGCTGCCAGTAAAACATTTTTATTTGTTAGAAGGGTTCATATATCTTTTGGGAATTTGTGCTAAAAGATTTACATTCAAGAAAAGTTGTCATATTAATGGTGCCATTTTATTAGTAATGCCATTTAGAAATATGTATATAGCATTGCTAAGGTCTTAGATTGTGTACAAAAAGTAATAACCCTGCAACGTTCCTAACTGAGCCTTAACTCTGCATTCCCTCCACTGAGCTAGAATTAGCATTAAATTTTTGTGTCATAATGTGAAAAAGATGGAAATGAAGCATAAAGTGATTTGTAAGTGAAGGAAGAGGGAGAATTCTGACTTAGTTGAATACATTTCCATTTCCAGCAAATTATTAACTCATTAGGGGACTAGACAGTATAAAAAGTCTTTTGCTTCTCTTTAAAGAGTATCATTCAGAGCAGAACATTTGTAATATATGAACTATTGTCTTGACTGTAAATCAGGGGATTTTATTTTTGTAAATGCTAGTCAGGGCTTCTTGCTACACAGAGAGACCACTGGCTGAAGGGACTGTAGTAAATCCCACAGAATGTACTCATTTCCTCTTGTTCAACATCAACTGTTCTCTTTGCTAAAAAATAATAAAATTGAAATTTGAATGTGTCTAAATTAACTTTTTTGCTAAGTGAAGGGGTTTCTGACTTTTCATCCCATTTATTTGAAGGTGTGATGCTTTCAGTAATATATCTATTTTTCATTCTACTTCTAGGTGTTGCTTAGCACCCACAATATTCTGAATGCTAAACTAGAACAGTAGTGTATAACTCTGGAAATGTTGAAAAGGTGAACTGAAATCAAATATAGATGTATTCCATAGCATCATAAAAGAGCAAGTAATTTCTGATTGCTG
Organism: Passer domesticus; assembly: GCF_036417665.1. Lineage (NCBI taxonomy): Eukaryota > Metazoa > Chordata > Aves > Passeriformes > Passeridae > Passer > Passer domesticus. Next base: position 105,212,292 of record NC_087476.1, on the reverse strand, counting down.
GAATTTAACTGCTAAGTGGTCCATGTAATTTAGGCCTGGTGGTGCACTGGCTTTTTTCCCTTGCCCCATGTGGAGCAATATTTAGTTCACTGCCATTGAGCAGTCAGTATTCACACAAATGGATGGTGAGATCACATCAGAGTGCTGATTTGCTTCATTATTTTAACAGTGCTTAATTTTCCCTTCAGGTTTCCCCTTGCCATGACCTGCATAAGATTTTCTGAGCCCAGAAGCTGATTTTCCTTTCTATATTAGCTGATAAAATAAAAGATGTTAAGTCTTCTTGCAAATCTTGCTTCCAATTTCTTAAACCGACATGGAATGTTATTGCTATATCTGTATTTTTATTTTAGGCAGTCTCTACTCTCAAATTCATTGAGCTAACCACAAATTCATTGTATACCAGCTAATATACCATTCACTAATATACCAGCTTTAGCTTCCTATGTAATAAAATGTATTATTATGGTGTTGCTTCCTTCTTGCTCTTTTACATTCACTGTGATCAGGGGGTGAAACAATGGTCCTCTTCCAATTGATTTCCTTTCTGTTTCTGCTGCTTTTGAGACCTGAACTTTGTCCTTGTGAAAGGGTTACAGCAACAGTTGAGTAAGGCTGGCTGAGCTTTTTTTTCTCTCTTCTGGAAACTTCATATGCTTATTTGTCTGTTCTGAAGGTCATCTTCAATGTCTCTGTACATTATCCTTGAAAAAATATTTTCCCAATAAAATCAGTGTGTCATCTACACTTATACATGGGGTCCCATTGGTTTGAAGAGCTGTGTTGTGCTATTTTTAAGGAAAAAAACAGAGCTGGAAAGCAAACCTCTTGGGTTTTGTTGATCATTCATAGAAAACACCTTTTCTTGAACATTGGCCGTATGTGAATATCTTAGGAAATGTCATCAGGCAGTCTGTTTAGATCTGCTTGATCTAAATAGGCAGCAATTAGACAATTCCACTGTTGCTGTATCCATGATAGGCCCCAGGGATTAATGGGTAAAGGTAGCATGAAAGTTGGAATTTCCAACTGAATCATAGGCAGTGAAGTGTGAAGAATTTTTCTTTGTGATTGATGTGCAATAAGAACCTCAACACATTAAAACTCCCAACTCATGGTTAGCAGTAAATGGAAATTTATCAAATTCCTTTTGAAGACAAAACACCACAAGCTTTTTTATAGTCACATACAAAACTTCAGATTCAAACTATTTTCTGCTCTAATGTTTCTTTAAAGAAAAAGTTTCAACATGAAGTGTATTGCACTTCAAGAAAATATGACTTCTCAAGTGGGCTTTATATTTCTTAAATTGAGAAAACTCCTTTCAGTATTGGTATTACTATCCAAATATGTTGTGAAGAAGATACCAAACAGAACCACAGAATGGTTTGGGTTGGAAAGGACAAAAAAGATTATGTAGTTCCCACCCCCTCACTGCAGACAGGGATGCCACCCACTAGATCAGGTGGGCCCAGCCCTCCTGGTCTTGAACACTTCCATGTTTGGAACATCCACAGCTTCACTGGGCAACCTGTCCCAATGCCTCACCACCTTTTCAGTGAAGAATTTCTTCCTGACATCTAATATTTCTGTTAAAAATCTTCCCATTGGCCTGTCACTAGCCTATGTAAAAAGTCCCTCTTATTTTGGGGTTTTTTTGTTGTTTTTTTTTTCATCCTTATAAGTCTGCTTGACGTACTGAAAGGCTGCAGTGAGGTCTCCCCAGAGCCTAACAAGGCAGTGTCAGAGTAACTTAAACACAGTCATCTTTTCCCTTTTCATAATTGATTTCAGTCTTCCCAGCTGACCTTCTAGTTAGCCCACTGCTCTCAGAACAAAGGATATTATGTTATTCATTCAGCATGTGCTGATTCAGCCTTGTGAAATTCAACTTGAGAATTCAGAAAAAAACAGGTAAAAGGCTTGAATGAAAAAAAAGTATTAATTTAAATTTTCTCTGCTATGAATTAATTTTCCCATGTTGGCCAAAATCCATTTCCTCTAAAGAACCAGTCCTTATGATTGAGTTTCATAATTTTTTGTTTGTCTCAGTTCCCTTTGCTCTAGTGCTAGAAGATACTTCACAATCTACTTTTTATACACTTGTAGTTTTTCCCATTGGACTATGGCACATAGGCATTAATTTGAATCAACAGATAAGACAAGACAATATCTCTAGAATCATTAATAATAGATATGCTCAAAAGCATGTTTCCTGAGGCATGAAACAAATACATGAAGGAAACAAAAGTGACATTGACATAAATAATTGTATCTTAAAATAGTAACTTAAGGCACAACCTAAACTCTCACAGAAACAGTTAAATTCCACCTCTTTTCTCAAAGAAGAAGCTGCAGACTTAGCCCATCTATTGTCCATGAAATGTAATCTGCTAAAAAGCATTAATCACCTATATGCTGGGAAATGCTTGGTTATATTCCCATCCGGATCTCCACAATTAACGTGTGGTCACAACTCTTTTTTATTTTCTTCTTGTAATGTTTTATCACTTTTCTTACAAAAATTGAGGATTACTTTACTCCTTTAAACACAAGCCAAATTCAATTCAAATGTACTGGGAAAAAAATTACAAAACTGATGCTTTAGGATTCTGTGTTTGTTATTGCTCAGTGGCTTCCATATGAAATCTACACAGGGTAAATATCAAAGGATGTTGTGGTTTTTTCCTACCTGCTCTTTGAAAGTTAGCCTGAGATCCACTAATTAAGCTTTCCTGAGACCATTATCTACAATGTCATCATCAGTAGTGATGCTCAATCTGTCAAAGCTTGTTTTTGATTTAGATAAAGAGATGGAAGAAAGCTAAGATACAGCATGTTCACCTGTCCTTTTAAAATTTTATTAAGGGAAATACAAAAAACCACTATTGCTATGGTCATATACAGAATCACAGAATATTCTGAGATGGAGGAGACCCACAAGGATCATTGAGTCCAACTCTGAAGTGAATGGCCCATGCAGGGATCAAATCCACAACCTTGGCATTATTAGCACTGTGCTCTAACCAGCTGAGGCAATCTGTAGGACTGCCTAAAGTGCAAATTTTTCAGCTTTTTATGAAGTATGTAATTCTTGATATTGCTGAAGAGAGAATAGTAGGTAAGATGGAGTTCTATTTTGTCAGCCCTTCCATTGTTTCTGAGCTAACCACAAAGCCTCCAGCTTGCACAAAGAATCTGAAAAGGACCTATACTTTTAAAAGATCAATTCATATAACCAGACAAATAAACATGTACAGCAGCCAAGATCAAACAAAAATGGTTGAAAACATTTGTGGTGGAATTGTAGGAGAATTTTGTTTTAAGTAGTTCTTTCCATCCCTTTTATTCTCTCATATGCACTATCCCCTGAGTGTGATTGTAGCAGCATCAAGCAGTGAGCTGAACCAGGAACTGATGCAAGATTTGAAAAATAAAAATAAAAAACCTACTGAGAAGGACAGTAAATATTGAGAAAAAAATGAAAGGCAGAACATTGTCTGTTTAAGCAAGCAAAACTGCCAGAAGAGGTGATCATTAAAACAGAGTATGACTGATTGACACTTTATTAGGGGTTTCCAAGGTTGTGAATTTTTAGATAAATACCTATTTCTCTTTTTAAACTCTCTCTATAACTGAGCAAATCACTTTTGATCTCCTCATTTGCCTAGTTATTAATTTCATTATTAATTTCTTTTACATTATTAAATTCTTTAATGCTGCACAGTATTCTTAGTGGAAGAAGTTTGAGTGACAGACAGGTTTTGTATATTGTGTTAATGAATGAAATGATTGAGCTTTAAAGATTGAGATTTAAAGGGATCTTGTTAATACTGCATCTTATGGGCAACAAGATGTGGGAAAAAAAAAGGAGAGGCCTTTAATGTCAACATGATCTTTTAAGGTTGAAATCTAATAATTGCTTTGATTGAATATTAAGGCTGCTGTGTCCTTGCTCTAACAAATATCTGCTAGCTGATTACTGCTTCACTAAGGAGAGAGTGTATTATTGAAAATTCAAATAAAACAAAACATAAGCCAAATTTTTTTTGCTTTAAATTACATTGCATGAAAAGAAAGTGTGAATGAAGAAGTACTGAGAAATATTGTAAGAGAATGAAGGAAAACCACTCAACATAAAAGAGACCAGAACAGACGTGGTAGAAGAGAGTGTGGGAGAATGAGGGTATAAAGAGCAGGTATAAAGAGAGGGTATAATATATCTGTAACAGACTCTTGCAATTAAAGTGCATATAGTAGTTGCATGTACAAATGACAATTTTTAAATCTTGTGTAGATACAGGGATCAGAAGATACAAGTGCATCAGAACTCTTTCTGATTCTCCCAAAAGGATTCAACAGTCTGTCTTGACATTTCGCAGCAGAGATGGCCAACCTAATGATGCTGAAGAAAGTTAGAAAATTAATTTTTTGACAGACTACCCACTTTCTGTGTAGGCTGATGCTTATGTTCATTCATGACACTGAAGAATTAGATGTGGGTCTCCAGAAGGTATCACCAAATAAAGAACAATTTTTCTTGCAAGGTGTGTTGTGGAAAGATCAATACGAGTCTTTCTTGAAAGACCTTTGTTTATGATAGGTCTTCCAAAATCTCTGTAATTTCTATTTCTGGCATAATATTTTGCTTTTCTGTTCTGTATTGTGAAAATGCTGAACAAGTTGTGAAAGACATTCTTATTTATCATGTATAAACCTTTCATTAAATCCTTATTTACCCTGCTATTTTCTAAGACACATGATCTGGAAAGACTGTCTAAGAATCACTTCTGGTGAGGACAGAAAAGGAGGAGAAGCATCTGCATATGTGAGACCATGAAATGGTCTCATTTTGGGCTAAAATGGCTAGCAGTTCTTTTGTTTTATCATGAAAAACCACAACAGTTGTGAGATCTTCCAAAGGCTTTGTCTCAATCTAAAGTCAACAGTTAAATGTTTTTCTTGGAAAGAATGGAAAACTCATACTGAGTCTACATCTAAAACCAGATTTAAATTAAAAATTACATTACAGAGAAGAAATAGTATCACTCTTCATCAGTAGCATCGTCTTTCCTTTCCCTGATTATAAAAATATTTTAGAGTAGCTTGTTCACGAACTCTCTGTGATCATCAAGTTTGACCCTAAATTGCTACATGAGTGTGTTTCAGCATTATCTGTGCAAGTGCCTCTTAAGTGCTGAATATTCTTAGTGCTTGATTTAGTAATGCTCCCTCTGGAGATTTTTTACTTTGGGCCAATAAACCTGACTTATTTAGAGCTGTTGGCTCTGGTCCACTATTTCTTTGTTAAATGTTTAGCACTTGTAAGTGTTGTGACCCCTTTGGCAATGCAAGTAATCCTAATTCCAGCAATTTGCACTTGTCACTTTGCTTTAAACTCCATTACAGCACACTGAAATTCTCTACAAAATGGTTTGGAGACCATTTAACAAATAACAAATTGGAGATAGAGGGATTTTGTCCATTATGTCACAATTAATTATTTATCACGATTTTGGTTTTGTGTTACAGAACTGTGACCTGGCACAGCAGAGCATTGTTCATATTGTTCAGAATCCACAGAAGAACAATCAGAACAAGGAGAGGACAGAAGATACCTGTGTTAGAGGTGCTCTGAAAACCTTGAAAAGAGAACCTGAGAGTTTAACTCGCATAGATCTCAGTACCAGCGTCCTCCCATCAGTCTCTGCAGGGTTGGCAGTTATTCTGGATCCTGGAAAAAACAGTGTTTCACTTCCCGCTGAAAAATCAGGTAATTCAGAGACTTAGTACATTTCCATATACATTTCTAAATGTGTCTGTCTTTCTCAGGGTGTACAGTTCTAGTTCCATACCATGGGGCAAATGGCCCCAAAATATATGGTTTCTTTTATTTATTAAACAAAAAATACAACAATATTAAAATGATAAGCATTTGATGTGTCTTCTAGAAAAATGATTGTGCTTTGTGGATAAAATTAGTGATTTCTTGTGTTGCTCCTGTATCTAACTTGTTTTATGCTCATATTTTTATAAATCATTATAAGATGGCAAAACCCCCAGAGGTCTATGATAAGGCAAAATATAGTCTCTGTAAAATTTCTATTGTAGAACTTTCCTTAACTAGAATGTTGGGCAGCTTATGCCTTGCAAGTGTGCCTAATTCCCAATCTATTGGGATGCTTTCATACCCAGACACTTTATTAAAAAATATGTACCATCTATTTAAGATTTATTAAAGCTTTGCTGGCACTACACGTGATGGTGATGATTCATACTATGGACATTTGTAGTTCTTCATCCACCAAATGGTTACTGAGAATATCTTTATTGTGAAAAATAATCTGAGGTACAAGTTACTGCATAATGATCTCACTGACACTGTGTGGCCCCAGTGAAGATACATCATTCTGTGCAATACCAGATACTGTTGTGATTTATCATAATAGTCTATCAGAGATATCTTTTTTTATAAAGAGCAGTATACAAATACCCTTTTTGCACAGTGCAGAAGGTAATAGCAAACATATCTGTACAGAGTACAGAAGATAAATTGTGAATATGACAGAGATACCTCTGTAACTAACCTGGCCACAGAAATCATCTTGCTTAACAAAATGGCTACTAAAACTGTTAAAATAACTTCTAGAGAATTTATTAAGTAGCTCATGCAGAAAATATACAATCCATGGGAGGGTCACAGAAGTATTCCACAACTGACTTGGTCAACCTCTCACTGCCAACTAATGATGAATGAGTGCGGTTTAGGAGCAAATTAGTACCCAGCTTAATGATCCACATCTCCCAGTCTGAATGACTAATGAGATAAGAAGGGTGCATGATGATTTAAATTCAGTAAACTAGGGACAGGGCTTCAGCCTGGGCTTACTCTCAGATGAAAGGCAAATGTGTGAGCTTTTAAACATTACCACACATTTATTTTTTCATTACTGTACATATGTAGAGGGATTTAATAGCTGTGCTTGACTTTACAGACTAGTTTATACATGTGCAAGGACTTAAAATGTGTCATGTGACATGTTTGTCCATAGACTACAAACTCTGTGAAGCTAAGCATAAACTGATAGGTGTCTTCCATTGCAGAAAATATTTTCATAGCAGAATGCATGAGGACAAAATGTATTGACAAAATGTGTGGGCTATTTTTATCTGTGATTAAAATGTAAAGGCTTTTTATCATAGAAGAAAAAGAAAGAAGACCCACTCAAATGACTGATAGTTTTTTGTGGAAGGGTATTAATAATGAGTTCTTCTTAAGGGCCCGTTAACTTCTTTCTTTCTTTTGATTCTCGCTATTAAAATTTGTTCTTTTCTCTGTTCAGCTCCATCCCTTTGTTCAATATAGGAACTATATTGTTCCTTATGGATTTAGGGTGAGTTAATTTGTAGTCACTTAAAAAAAAAAAAGAAAGAAAGATTATTCCAAACATTAGTTTTGCAGTAAACTTTACTGTGTAGCAAGGATTTCCTTTGGCATAAATGAAATGACTAATATTAGTGGGAATGAGGGGTTTAAGAAAGTGGGTACCATCATTGATAGCTCAAATTATACTTACCAAGCTGTTGTCCTAGGCGATGAATGGCTGTAGTGATCAGTCTACAGCAGCACCCTAGACAGGTGAATGAAGTAGAAGTTTTATTATTCCATGTGTACATGACAAATTTAAACATACAATTTAGAGGCAAATATTTAATTAATTGATTAAATTAATATTGTTTAGTCTGACATGCTACACATCTATTCCATAATGGCAGCAGTAAACACTGAGACTATAAGTTTTTCTGAAGCCTAAGTTATTTTTATTTGTTATGCTGACCCTGTGATCCTGCCCTGATTTTATTTGCCCTCCTTTGAATTCTGAGGAAGAAAGTTTGTGGTAATTTGCACATCACAAGAGCTTCTCTCAGAAGCTTTAGCAGGATTTGACTGCTAAAATAGTATTCTTGAAGTAATTTACCTGAATGCTTAGAGGCCAAAACTTCACCAGACAAACCAGGAGAGAGGCAACTCTTGTTATGCTGTACTGCTATTATATAAGCAATATACTCAGGTGGTATGAACTGCTGCACTTGATGAGACAAAATCCCTTATGGCCTGGTAGTGTATCTCCACCAAGGATCTCATTTGCTCCTCACAGAAGTGTGTAACAGGACATCCTCCTCCCAGCTCACCCCACTCTTGTGTGAGTAATGAAACCAACTCCTGACTGGTCTGGAGATGCATCTTATTAGCACTGTGTTTTTTAGACTACAGTGTGTTTCTCTATGAGAAATTCAGAAGTTTGAAAGTCATTAACAAGCTGAAAAAGAAAATGGATCTAAATAATCTCTTCATCAAAGAATTCCAGGCTTCCTGTCTTTGCAGATAAAAGTAATAGAAATGCCTTTTCTTCTCAGTTTTGTTGTTGCTGTTCTTGGGGGGTTTTGTTTGTTTGTTTGTCTGTTTCATTGTTGTTTCTTTGCTCTGAAAACATTGCTTGATTTCTAGTGGACCTGTAAAAAAATGTCAGTGCAGGACTTTCATTCTACTTCACCCCCTTCTAATTTGTATCTGTCCAACACCTGGGACAAAGTGCTCTAGTAAACACAATATAAGAAAATGTAATTATGTTCCATAATGGTTGAATATCAGTAGATACATGTATAAGATGAAGAGACAATGGTTGGACTCAATGACTTTAGAGATCTTTTCTAACCTTAACAATTCTATGGCTCTCTGATTTCTATGTGTAAAACAATGAATCTGTAAAACATAAGGGTTTCTGTTAGTCGTGCTAAATATGAGAATGCATCATGATTTCAAATTCAAGAAAGCTGATAGAATATTTGGAAGTATAAACAGAAAACAGAGTGAATTGGAGAAAATTATTCAGTTATACTGAATTTTTTAGTTATGCAAGTGCTTTTGACACTTGCATAACTAAAACCAGTATAACTCACTGTTTTGATGACTAAACTGTTAGAAGGATCAGGAGAAGAGTAATGAGAATCCTACAAAAGTGTGCATCATGATTGGTTTATATTCGTTGTAGCATCTGTGGAGTGGATGTTTGGTAATGTGGGAAAATTACATCTTACCAGCTGTCTTAGGATTTTGCTGTCATTGTCTAGAAAGTGCAAGCCAGCAAATACAAATACCGCACATGGATTTTAACTTGACAGGAAATCAACCACCAATGCAAGTTGTCATAGCTTACAAGAATTCTCCACATTTGTCCATTTTAAAAAATGTAGAACATTTTTTTCTGAAACATGAAGACAGGACTTCAACCTAGAAGTAGTATGGATGGTGCTAGGCAGGTCAGACTGCAGAATCCCATTCCCTCCCCTTTTTAAATGTATGACTGATGTCAAACAAATTTGTAATATGAAAAAAATAGAGTTAGTCCAACAGAATATGTTTTCTGTAAGGTGACATGAATGTTGTTACTTATGTAATTTCCAGGTTAATCCATTATCAGCTGGTTTATTATTTTGCCTGAATCAAGTAGATGTGGTCATTGTTACTTAGGGTTTTTTATTTTCAACTTCATATAAATGTTCATGTGGTCAGTTCAAAATAAAAACCTTGGTGTTCTTTCAGTAGACAAATGCCTGCATGCAAGGCACCTCTGTTTCCTTATCTTTTCATCCTCTTATGTTCATAGAAGAGTTAATAAAGTACTGGTATATACCAACTTAGGTATGCCAAGCTGTAAATTCTAGCAAAAAGAGGGATTGATTGTTTTCTGTCTAGTTAGGAAATGCTTTACAGAAGCTCAGTATATGTTTAAACTTCTTGGCTTTCCCAATAATGCAAGTATCAGTTAAGGCAGATGAAACTGTCATTAGCAAAACCTCAGTATTGTTAGTGATGCATAAAGTATGAATTGGTGCCCATTCCGTGTAAGAGTTGGATTCCATGAAAGAGACAGTAAAATACACTTAGAAGGGAAAGCCAGGGTGTGGCTAGTCAGATCTCTTTATGCTTCTGAGGCAAGCCCTGGTGAATAAAAAACCCCTACATCAATTTAACCATTTAAATTGCTGACATTTACAAATAGTTTTTGATTAGTATCCTGATGACTGTGTGTTAAAAATCCCTGTGCCCTGTAATTGCTATTACACTTTATTATCATTCTTTCACTCAAAAGCCTAAAACGATAAGAATTTTTTTGTCAAATCTGTCTGAAGTAAACAAGTAGTCTAAACTCCTGAAGTACTGTAAAACTACTTCACAGATTTACAGATCTTATAATCTAAAATTACATCCAGGAATATGGTGTACATCTACCTCCCCAATTGCATGTGGTTCTAGGCTGAGTACCACGACCCAGTACCGAGCTGAGAACAACTGCAGCTATTTCTTATCCCTTTTTGAGAATTTCAACAAAACGTGAGCACTCATCCTTTCAGAATGGCTTCCAGCACGGAAAGAACATTTTTATTGTCACTCAGAAACATGAAGCTCTGACCTAATATTGCTTTTCTGTGTTACAAATCCAAATATCTAAGAATTTACTATTCCCTTAAAAGAGATAAAAAAGGATTCTTAAAATTTCTTGTATCATGTAACTGCATTTTTATTCAATGGAAACTAATCAGTTTCCTGATAAAGTTTCCTTAAAGTTTTCTGATTAGTTCCTAACTAATCAGTTTCCTCAGATAAAGATTTTTTTTTCCCTTTGGCACATGTACAAATAATTTTTGGCTTAATTATAACATTAATTAATTAAATATACCTTTAGTCCATGGTATTGTAAATCAGTAGCTTGAAAAAGGAAAATCAGTATTCTACGCAATTTACATTTAGTAATTAAGCCTTTTTTCCGAGAGTTATCAACATTTTGTTTTAGAAACAAATTTCCAGAGTGCTTATACTGAACTTTCTTAAATTGCTTGAAATATCAATACAGCATTTCCTGGTGATTACATGATTCTTATGATAGTCCTCTTTCACAGACATCCATTTGAATAAGATTCATATTGCTGGACAAGAAAAAGTTATTTAATATGCAACCAATGTATTCTTTCAATCCACATATTCAAGTAACTAGTTAGGTTACTATTTATTTTTGGATTTGGTGCCCTGACAGTTTACTTTTGTATTAGGCTTAAACTACTTTTAATTTAAGTGAAAATGCATCAAGCAGCTCATTGTGATTTAGCCTACATTTGATTCAGATTTTCATAATATATTATTTTACAAACTTTTAAATATTCAATGCAATACTAATTTGAGGATCAATCTACAGCCAGAAAAGGGAAGGTATTAATTTACCTTTTCAAGAAATGCAGAACAAAATACCAACTCAGAAATAATACACTAGTCCTGATTTTAACAAATAATTTCTGGGAAGCAAGGCTACATTTGTCTTCATTACATACAGTAAATTTACTGTATATAGAATTCCATTTGAAAGTTCAAAACAAATTTTTGCAAAATGTCTGCATTGGCAGCTCTCTGTGTGCTAGTGGTTAGGTCTGGCACATTGTTAATTTCTATTACTGTGCATTCATTACATACATTAAACTGTTAGACTTTCACTGTTAGGCCTTTTATCTTAAATTTGCTGTTCAGGTACAATGCCATAACCTGATGTTCATTGCAGTGATGTGTTGTAGTCACAAAATTTGAGTTCACTGGCCTGAGAGCTCTTTTAAAAGAGAAACTGGAACTAAAGCGCATTTCTTCCTCTCTGTTTTTCCTTTCATATTTGATAGTTTTATACTTCTTTCCCAGTCCTGAATCTCCTTTGTGTTCTTCACTGCTTCCATTATTTTTTGTTTTGCCAGCTACCTTTAGGTATGGGTGTTCCATACCCATGAGATGTTCTACCCATTTGCAGTCCCTCATGCATGTTTTGGGTTTTTTTGTTTTGTTTTGTTTTGTTTTGTTTTGTTTTGTTTTGTTTTGTTTTGTTTTGTTTTGTTTTGTTTTGTTTTACAAGCTTTTGTGATATGGATGCCTCCTAAGACAAAGATGTGTGTAGCTACACACCTCTTTGTTGATTTGGTAGTCACATTGCTCACATACTTGATGCAAAATGTTTACACATTGTGCCTGACTAGATTGTCACAGTGTTAGAACATGTTTTTCAGAAGTAGCCATCTTTTAAGTATGTGCACCTCAGGTCTAAAAATCCATCTGCATTTATAGAAGAGTATGGCAATATAATTTTCATAGTGTAAATTGGATTTCATTTTAACTGAATTGTACTAAATATTTCCTATGTAATGAATGCGAATTTTTCAAAAATGTTAAGTTCTCAAGCTGTTTGGTAAATGTTGTATGACAGAAGTTGTTGAATTGTGATCCATGTTTGAAGTTGCAAGATCCAGAAGGGTTTTTATTGATGATCCAATGAAATGGTGGTAAGAGTGCTCTAGCTCCACTTGCTTTTGACTGTTAAAATATACTGCACTCCTAGAGTCATGGAATGGTTTAGGTTGGAAGAGTCCTTAAGGTCATTAAGTCCAAAGATTAGCACATCACTACCAAGTCCACCACTGAACTATGTTCCTAAGTGCCACATCTGAACTTTAAATACCTCCAGGAATGGTGACTCAACTCCTTCCTTGGGCAGCTTGTTAGTGCCAGTATATATTAAATTATCCTTCTTGATGCTGTGCTTTCTTGGATTATGCTGCTATGAGTATGTTCAGAGGAACGTACTCATTTTCCCCTAGGAAAATGCTTCCTGTTAAAAATAGGATAATGTTTCTGAAACAGTACTCCTTTTTTTGCTGCACAGCAAAAACCAAGTTTTTTGGATACAAACCACAAAACCACAGAATTGGTATTATGTGAGATCAAATATATTGCCTATCTAAATCTGGTTCTCTTATTCTAATACTTTCTTATTTTGTAAGAAATAATTCAAAAGAAAAGATGTTCTTATTACAGAAAGTTTTATTTAGAGAAGGAGTATTCCCCTTTTCAAATAATCACCGATGTACCCTTGCCTGATTATCGTTCATATTTGTTATCTGGGCAAGTTGACAAGATTGGTAATGGTATTTTCTATTCTGATCTTCATTGGAAAAAAAAAGAGCCTCCAGTGTCAATTCAAGGCTTGATTGGAGAAGAGAGGGACAGTTTTCAGCCCAGAAATTAACTATTTCTAATTCTTTCAACATTTCTTTTAAGAGAGTTAAGCTTAAGAAAACTATTCTTCTTCCAGTAGGGTTATGAAAATTTGTCATTACAAAGTCCTTGGAAGTTTGCTCTTATGTATATTTTATCTTCTTTTAGGGTTATTAACCCTTGACAATTCACTGCAGCAGTATTTCCAAATTCTATATATAAAAATTGATATCCCCTCTTCACCTTCTAGCAACAGCAGAAAGTGATTTTATAAGACATTAGCATAATGGAACCTTTTCAATAAAATGATAAATTGAGCCCATTTCAGAAAACAGAACGCACACTTGATAATTTATTGCAGCCAGTGCCATGCTGGAGACCTCATTCATATCATATGCTTTTAACGCTGATGAGAATGGTGCCGTTTTCCCATCACACCTTGCATGTCTGTGAAATTAATTTGAGAGGAAAAATGTAAAAAATGCTCTTTTCTAATAGAGGCTAAAGCTCTTCCGGGAATGCTTATCTTTATATGACATAATTATCTCTCATGAATGTTTCTAATTACTTTATTGTTTTTAAAGGCCCTTCCATGTTAATTGAACAGTGCCATTTGCTGGCTCCCCTGTGTCAATGGGTGAGGTGGAACAGAGTTGTGTTCTTACAATGTATTTTGATTGGTTTTGAGGGACAGCATGGATGGACTTTCTTTTGCAAGTGCATCGCTTGCCCCTTTACACCCTCAGCTGGAGGTGACATTTGTAGGTGGAAAATGTTCTGTACTGATTAAACAAAACTATGGATTTTACATTTTCCAGAATAATTGTTGACATGAAGTTATTACTGATGCTACTAGGAAAAATAGGGAAGTAACACTTAGGAAACATCCCTTATGTATAAAAATATTGATAATAGAATTTTTGGGTGATTCTTTTTTGACAGGATGAGTCCAATTATGAGACACGGGTAAAAATCATAAAATCATAGAATGGTTTGAGTTAGGAGGGATTTTAAAGGTCATTGAGTTCCAACTCCTCTGCTACAGACACCTTTCACTAGACCAGGTTGCTCAAAGCAACCTGCCCCAACCTGCCAGGGTGGGGCATACACAACTTTTCTGGGCAACTTGTTCCAGTGCCTCACCACCCTTCTTCAGTAAAGAACTTCTTTCTTATATCCGACATAAACCCACCCTCTGTTATTTTAAAGCCATTCTCCCCTGTTCTGTCACTGCATGCCCTTGCATAAACTCCCTCCCCAGCTTGCTTGTAGTCCCTTTTAGGTAGGGGAACGCTGCTATAAGGGCTCCCAGAACCTTCCAATTTCTGGGAGGAGCAACCTCAACTCCCTCAGCTTGTCTTTACAGGAGAGGTGCTCCAGACTTCTGGTCATCTCCTTGGCCTTCTGGATCCACTTCAGAACATCCATATCCTTTTGTTGGTGTCCCAGAACTGGATACATGACTCCAGGTGGGGTCTCATGAGAGTACAGAGGGAGGATCACCTCTCTTGCCTTGCTGGCCATGGCTCTCTTGATGCAGCCCAGGATGGAGGAGGCTTTCTGGGCTGTGAGCACCTGCTGCAGGTCATCTTCTCATCTATCAATGCCCCCAAGCCCTTCTCCTCAGGGCTGTTCTCAACCCGTTCTCAACCCATGTCCAGCCTGTGGTTGTACTTGGGATTTCTCTGACTCACATGCAGGACCTTGCACTTGGCCTGGTTGAACTCCATGAGGTTTGCACAGGTCCATCTCTGAAGTGTCAGGGTCCCTCTGGATGGGATCCCTTCCCTCCAGTGTCTCAGCTGCACCACAGCACTGCACAGGTGACCCGTGAGGAGCATCACTTGTCATTTGTCTCCACCTGGACATTTCTTCATTCTACCTAACCACGCCTTTGCCTTCTGCCACTTGGATGGTGCATCTGGAGTACTTACTCGTAAAGAGTGAAATAAAAAAGTTACTGAGTATGTCAGTCTTCTCCATGTGTTGGGTAAAGAGTTCTCCTGTTTCTTTTTTGAGCAGGCCCACATTTTCCCTAGTCCTCCTTTTATCACTGACTACCTATAGAAGCTTTTCTTTTGTCCTTAATGTTCCTGAAAACTTTTGATTCTATCAGGGCTTTAGCTGTCCTGACCTGAACCTTGGCTGCTTGGACAACCTTTGAGTATTCCTCCAAGGCTTCCTGTCCTTACTTCCACCCTCTGTAGGATTCCATTTTGTGTTTCAGGTTGTCCAAGAGTTCCATATTCATCCATGCAGGCCTTCTGACTTCCTCTATGTTAGGATACATCACTTTTAATCTTTGAAGAGATGATCCTTGAATATTAACCAGTTTTCTTCTTCCCCTCTTTCCTCCAGGGCTTTATCCCATGGCATTCCAAGAATGCCTCAAGTTCATTAAATAAACAGTAGTTGCTGCCACTGTGCAGCTTAGTGCTTGCACTACGTGGTCTCTGTTAGGATCTCTTAGCACTCGAAATGACAGGAATCAGTCTGTGCTCAAGTCATGTGCTCAACATTCATTAATGTCATTGGGAGCACTGTGCACACAGCGAGGACACTGGGAGAACAGACCTATTGAAAAGGCTTGATCTACAGAAAGTGATTACATGGAAGAGATTAAAAAATTCTGTTGATAGTAGAAGGTAAAAATAGCTTTGCAAGACACATCCTGCTTTCTCCTTATAAATACAAATAATTTCAGTGGGACTAAATTTGAACTTCTGTGAAACAAATAATTGTATTTGGCAGGGGAAGACAGATCCTCTGGTTTTGGTTTGGTGGTTTTTGGTTTGGTTTTTTTTTTTGTGTGGGGAGTGTCCTTGAAAGCTACCATGTTTGCTAAGTACCACCAGTCACTTTCCAAGCTTCCATGGTTCCCTGCTGGTGCAATAGTCAGTTCTCTGGGTCTTGGCATTTACCTGTCAAAAGACAGGAACAGAGAAAAGAAACATGAGTATGGAGATGGGGTCTTCGGGTGCAGGGTGAGGGAACAGAAGGACATCATGCTCCAAGCTGAGCCTGTTCATCATATACTGTTCTCATTGATGCTCAGCTTCCTGCAACACTGCACAACTTGTCAGGGATTTTATTATAAGCCCCTGGCTTTATTATAAGCTCCTGGTTTTCGGTGCTGGCTGACATTAACTTATTGCCTTTTTGCTATGAAGGAGGTTTAACCAAAATTGTAAAAAAGATTGGAAGTTCACTTGAGCAACAAAAATTGCAGGAGGCACAGTTCCAGTCCTTTTGTTCACCACAGTTTGCTCTTTAGCTTTGGCATACAGTAAAAATTCAGCATATATTACTGGAAGGAAACTCTGACTGGCAACCATTGGTTTCTGATTTAAAGGTATATCACTTGGCAACTGCATTTTTTTCTACTGCAACTCTTCCTTAATAATTAGCCTCCACTAATATTTTTGGGGTAGCTGAATCAAACATCAGTAATGTTTTAAATGAAGTCTGTGCTGGTGATATGTCCAGGTGGAGATCATGATTAACATTATCAGGGATTTTTCTAGGCAAATTTTACTTTTCTTCAAAAGAATGTTGTGTTTATTCTAAAAAAAATTAAATAAATAGCAAAATCTCCACTATCTACAGTAAACGCTCAAACTTCCTTACTTTGTGCAGATTAGTGATTATAGATATTGCATTTTAATTCCTCTTGATACCCAAAATGTGATGAATAGCTACATATCCTGGTTTCTAAACTCCACAGCATTGTTCACAGTAATTTTTAACTTGTTAAAAACATAATGAGGGAATATAACAAGGGCTGTAGCTGACCTATATTTGACTCATATTGAGCCACGTCTTCTTTATAACTCTAACCATTGTGAAGTATTTAGGATAGAAATGCAAAAAATCTGTTTCAAACAGAAATGTTATTAGTCTTCAACATTTTCCTCCTCATCTGTAATAGAATTTTTTCAGGTACACTAAATCTAGGGGTGTAAATGTGAACAAACACATTTTTTATCTGCTATCCAGGCACAAAGATCTCTGTTTGACCAGCAATAGGTAGATAAATAAATGTTGCCATATCTAAAAACATCTAGCATTCTCTTTTCTGCACAGTCTCTTTCATATTTTATTTTGCTATTCCTATTCTTCTGTAGCCCCCTCTGGAGTCTTTCTCTGGATAAATGGCTTATAAATATACTATAAATAGGGCAGAACTGCAAGGTTGATTACCTCTGGCACAGATACATAGTAGAACAGGAAACTGTATTAGGTACTGGAGATGTAGATATAATACCTTTATTGTCTTCTAGTTTATCATAATTCTTCAAGAGAATCAGCTAGAGATTAAATGCTTACTGATGAAGGAGGTAGGGAGGCAATGGGATCAAATCTTTTCTCTTTAGAACCTGCAGGAATGTCTTCTACTTTATAGTGTGAGTTGGGAATTCAACACTAGAAAGGAGAACCCCTCCAGCACATAACTTTGTCAAACTGTGGAAAGCATTGTATGGACAGAAAAACAACAAACCAGCTTTCTTAGGTTTATGTGAGATGGCAGGAGGGGAACAGGCTTTTGTAGAGATTAAGAGGTATGAAGCGGATCTCAAGTTGAATGTACTTTAAAATAGTCCTTCAGCATTTCTGTTTAACTTCTACAAAATCACTTTGTTTAATTGATTGGGGTGGCACCCCAGGGAATAACTGAGTTCAGCTGGCAGCTTCTGGTTTGGTGTCACACGAACTGGGAGTAGGGTAAAAGCAGCTGCTGAAGCTCTGTGCTGTTCATAGATGGGGTGGTGAGGAGTGGAGGCTCTACAGGTCATGTGGTAGGAATGCTAATGTGGGGCAGAGGGTGGTTTCCTAAACTGACAGGTTGAAAAATGATATGAGGACTTGGTTTAAATTAATCCAGCAGAGAATTGCTATGCAGTCTGGTCTCTAAAATGCAATGAACATTTCATACTGATGTCACATTTGAAGACACTGCACATATAGTATAAAAACATATATAATAACTGATGAATCAAAGAACATGTTGATAAATGAACCATATGTATATTGATAATATCTCTTACTGAGAAGACTCACAGGGTCTACACATTACTGCATTCTCTCTTCATCATAGGTTTGCGTTAAAGGAAAAAGGTGTAATTAGGAGTTAAAGTGACACATATCTACTTAGAAGTTTCAACATTAGCTTCATTCATTCTGATAGAGAAGCCATTTGATTCCTTCTGGATAATAAAGTGTGTTTTCCTGTTGTTTATGAAGATGATCAAGCCAACAGGTTTATCTGGCTGCAGCCACCCCAAAGGGTCTCTCCAAAGCAAAGTGGGAAAAGGTCATGAGCTGAAGCTCAGAGCTTTCCTGTGTAGAATTATGCACCTTGGCATAGCAAGGGGGATCACTAGACCATAGATACCATCACCTCTCTGTGAGAAATTTGTGGATATGTTGAGGCATCTGTAAGAGTTGCAAGGATAAGATTAGTTGGTATCACTGTTTCAAAGTCTGAGACTATTATTTCCATGCTTCTTATCAAATAGCAGACGCAGATGCTCAGCAGACTGTACATGTAAACATGTCAGTGAGGATTACGATGATTCCATTTTCTGCACATTTAACTTTAATGCGATGAATCTTGCTGCCTTTCAGCTAATCTGTGGATGGGGAATTCTGTTAGTTAATGCAGAGCTAGAGGTGCTTTGAGGTTTAAGCTCTGAGTTTAGAGTGCACTGTGTCTTTCTCTTTGTCTGTCTTTCCCTCTGTCTGTCTTTCCTTCTTTTCCTGTAATACTTTGTTCTGTGTTTTTCTTCCTCTGCAAAAGGAAGTTATTTAGCATGTGTTACAACTGAATTGCTTAAAAAAGCTGGTGTTTACTGCCCATTGCTTAAATGCCTAGGCTGGTGTTAATAGCCCGTAAGAACTGTATCACTTCTTCCCAAACCCTTTTGGTCAATGGTTTAAAGAGATAAAGAAACCTCTTGACTTAGGTTTGTATTTTCAAAACTGTCTTCTAAATGCAAAAGGGTGTTGCTGCACATCCAACATTCCAGTTTAGAGAAGTGTGAACAGAGTACGTGAAATTCTAAGCTGACCTTTTTCTTAAAATCATTCCTATTCTTTACAGTATAGTTCTGGTATTGCATTATATAAAAGTGATGCAATGACCATGCAATTATGTTGAGATAAGAGAGCAGGGTAAAGTGCCATTTTCACTCAATCTTTTCCATTTTTCTGGACAAGCCTTTAAGAAAATGGTTGCCAATATATATCTTTTCACTTGTAAAACCAACTAAGGAACTTCTTTAAAATATTACTTTTATTGAAATAAGTTCCTTATGTCATTAAATAGCACACGTCAGAAACTAAATTGTTCAATTTTAAAAGTGCAAGTAGTGGCATTTTCTGTCTTCATTGAAAAACATTGTATCAACTAAGTTATAGATACATCTTTCCTGAGCCATTTTCCATCTCTCTTTCGTTTCTAAGAGAAGTAAATTGTCATTAAAATTCTAGTTCTGTGGGACCTTCAGTGTCTGGAGCCTGACATGCAGGGCACTGAAGATGAAGAAAACTATCACAGGTCATTTGAAAAGACAGTTTCTGTGGTACATTGTTATTGTGCAATGTTTTGTGACACACTGAAATGTCAGAATAAAACCACTAACAAATAATTTTGTATATTAATGGACAGTCCTGTGAAAGATGTATCTGCAGAATTTATGAATACAAAGCAAAGATAGAATTGCACATGCTACTGAGAATGGAGCATATAATGGATTTTTACAGATTTTGTACAGCATGTTTTCTGGGGTGGGTTTTTTTTGTTTGTTTGGATTTCCTTCTCCATTCCTCTCTTAATAATTCCTAGCATTCAATTTACTTTTTTGATTGCCACTGAGCATTGAGCTGACATTTTCATACAACTAGCTATTATAGCCCCAAGATCCTGGTTTGGTGTGATAATAACTAGTCAAAACGATCACTGTTTGGGTAAAATTATTTTTCCTATGTATATCACCTCACATTTATCTACAATGAATTAAATTTTTCATTTTACTCTCACTCAGCATTCTGCAGTCTTCAGTGTGTTTTTTCTGGTTGGCCTTAATTTTTACTACCCGGAAAAAAATTGTATCACTAGCAAACTTTGTAACTTCACTGTTTATTTCTGTTTTGCTGATAGTGGATACTCGAGTCCTGGAACAATTTTTTGGGGGAGTGTACTGTAAAAACTGATCATTTATTCCTGAACGTTATTTCCTTTATTTTAACTAGGTATTTTAACACAAGAAAATTTTGCATTTCATTCAGTGAAAATATAATTTATATTTAAAAACTGCTTGCAAAGTTTTTTTGGGTTTTTTTGTAATCATAGAATCATAGAATTACTTGGGTTGGAAAGGTCATTAAAATCATCTAGTTCCAGTCTGCTTCCATGAGCAGTCATACCTTCCACCAGACCAGTTTGGTCAAAGCCCCAGCCAAGAACGCCTTGACCTTCCAAGGATAAACTTTTAGTACCTTGAATAAATCAATTACCTTCCATAAGCCTTGCTACCTCATTATGTGTTCCTTGAGTGCTCCAAAAAACAAACCTTTACAGAATGGTGTGTATTGGGGTGACAGATTGTAACAAAGCTAACAGCAAGTATGTTGTTGCTGGTTTCCAGCCTTTCGTAGTTGTAATTAATTGATTTGTAATCGTAGTTGAGTAGAGCTAGATTTTTTGGGACTCGGGAAGTAATTAGAGAGCTAATACAGAGAAGTAACTCAGTAGCCATTATTTTGACTTCTTCAACCTCCCTCCCTCCTTGGGTATTTAGCTAGTTGTGTCAAAGGCCAGTTGTGCAATGGGCAGTTGTGTAACCTTGGGTCAGACTTTTATTAAAAGAGCTGTGTGAGAAAGAGCTCCTGGAAGCCTTGTCAGAGGTTCTTACCTCACACATCCTCAGTGAGCCCACTGGCCCAGCAGTTACATTTAAGCTCAGGTCCCTTCCTTTATTGCATCACTGGGGTATGTTTCTAAGTGTGCTGTGTCTGGATGTATATCTTGAATATTCTTGTTTTTCTGCCCTGATATGGGACCAGCCTTGTCCTTTTGGACTTTCTTGATGACCACTGGTCTAATTTTTAAACATTTCTTAGTTTATTTGCTGAAACTGTGACTAACTGGATCTGCTGCTCATGCTGAAGCCTACACTGTATGATCTGTGCGACCCAGGCAGACTTCTGGAGCATCTTCACTTCCCTTCACGTGCTTAGGCTTGAACTCAGAAGTTGCTGCCTTCAGCTGCAAATAAACCAGGCCTAGCCAGCTGTCATCACCACAGGTCACACTAGCTCCCCTCAATGATGTGAAAAAGCAGCTCAAGTGGAGCTTTGTGGGGATTATGATTGTTGCATGGTGGTTTCCTCATGCACAAGAAATACATTTTATGGGAGACCTTTTGACACTCTTAAGTCTTGAACACTTTGTTGTTGTATCACTGTTTTTCTCCCATGTATTGTTTGCCCAGCTTTCAGCAGTTTCATGAAATTTCTATGTGTTGTTTGGTTTTGGGGTTCTTTTATTCCATGTTTTGCTATCTGGCAGAATCATCACAGTTGGTTTTTGGTGGTTTTTATTTTTTCCTCTTTTTGAATCCTTCACCTCTTTTTGTTAATATGAACAATCATATTGAATTTTGCTCCTTTGTCTGAAAATCAGAGAACAAGCTGAAGGAGAGGAAGATATATTGTGAGAGGTAAGAGAAAGGTGACCTTATATAGAGGTCAAGAAAGGGAATGAGACAGGGAAAAGGTAATTACAGAAGTTAGATGGGTAAAAAGATAATGAGGGATTTGGGTGAAATATAAAAGAAAGTGGAGGTAAATGATACTGGGGCTCAGAAAAGTGAAGCAGATGATTCTTTCATGATAATGATTGGAAAAGAAAGTCTAATATACCAATGTCCTGAATTCCAGTAGTTTAAGATAGATCAAATGGTGTGCTTTTTTACATTTTTTGAATTTATAGTTGTCTCCTGGTTGTTTTTTCTCACACAAAATTTTTCACTGAAAAGGCATTAAAAAGATAAGTGTGCCCCATTGTCTTTGTCAAGTAACTTCTGATATTCCACCTCTTAGGCATTATACACTCTTCAGCCAAATTTCAACTCTTCTTAAATGCTTGGTCCTTGTAACAGTGACAAGTCCAATTTTTTTTTTTCTGAATAGCTGTGTATTCCATATACTTTAATTACCTGAGATCCATAGACATTCTGCAAGTCATATTTGAGTATCAAGAAAAAGTTGTGGTTGGTTTATTGGGATTTTTTTTCAGATTTATTCTATTTCATATTGTTATCCATATTGGAGAATTCTTCAGCTCTTAGTCATGAGTTCTTTTGCATGGCATCACCCTGTGGGGTTCATCTTCCCTAATTTTAGATGTTTGCAAAGTAAATATTTCTACCACACCTCGTGGTTCTAAATCCCTACAAAAGGGAGAAACAGACCTTTTTAGGCACAATTTATCTGACATGTTTGTATTTCTTTAATATCTACTTTAGGATGAATTGCATCAAACCATAAAAGTGTCAGTTTTTCTCACTAGAATATATCACAACCAGTTTAGATTAATCTAGCTGTTAAATAAATGCCATTTTCATGTTTTAAATAAGACAGGTATCATAAAGAATAGTATAATGTAGAACAGTTAGAAAAGTTTATAAATGTGTGCATCCATATACGTGGGTCTGGGGAGGAAAACTATGTGCTCTGTGAAGTCTTTGCAGACATAGAAAAGTGGTAAAAGGACAAAAGTTTAAAGACAGAACATACCAGTTGTATTTTTGCAAAGTGAATGAGATCATGTAAGTAATTTCTCTTACTTATACTTTCTCTTTTTTTTTTTTTTAACTTAGCTTTATGTGAAAATTTTCGCTACTTTGAGCCTTTTGGGTTTGTATTTCAGACATTTTTCCTCCTACTGTGTTGAATTAAACAAAGTCCTTAAAGTGAACACAGTTGGAAGAATACTTTTTTTCTTTCTCTGCTAACTGTGTATTTTTCATTATGTAGGTGCAAATTGCTAAAACAATCTGAGGTCTCTGACAGTCAGTCTACATTTTACAAATTACAACTAGTCTAAATGTAAATATAATGGAATCTGAAACAATGCTAACTTAATGCAGTTTTCAATCTGTTGAAAGATTTCCTGTAGCTGTGTCCTGTTTTAAACAGGTGATTATAGGAAAGACTCAGTAATCAGTATAATCTATATGAAAATGCAGTTCAAAGGAAAACACTAGGTTTGCTACTAATATCCCTATTTAGATTTTATTCACTTAAACAGTCATAGAGATGATAATGGGTGTTTTGACTGATTAGACATTTCAGGATCAAGTTTATAGTCATTATGACTAATGTTTTCTCATTAACTAGTCATGCATATCAAAATAATTGGTCTATGCTATCACTAACCTGTACAAAGCTCCCACTGCATGGTCATCATTAACAACACAGAAATGAGGAAGTAATTCAGGTCATAAGGAGCTTAAAAACCTAAATGGGGAGACAGTATAAAAACACTGGGATACACACCAGAGAAAGCTACTTCCCCTTTTTATATAAAATACTAAAGGGCGAAAACAGTTTTAAGACCTTTTTTTTTTGTGTGTGTGATATTTGTGAGAAAATTAGCTTTGAAGAGGTAGAAAAGAGAGAGTGTGTCTCATTGGGGTGAGAGGACAGGTCCTAACACAGATCATAAATGCGAGGACTCTTGTATTCATATCATCCTAACTTTTTTTCTTTTTTTTTTTGGCCCATAAAGGCAACTTAATTAAATGAACTCCATAAAGAAAACCATCAAGCATTTTCCTAAAACTAGCATGTAATAAGTGGCTTTATATGATATTTGAAAGTGAAAACTGCAAAATATATATTGTTTTCTCAATTCTCATTAAAGCTGTACACCCAAACGGTTTGTGCCTCATACATTTACTTGTGTGGTTGGTTCTGCAGCAATTTTAGTGATTATTGGCACTGTGCCATAATTACATTCTTTATTAATGTTGATGTGTCAGAGCTGGTGCGTGAGACAGATTTCCTTGTTCCTGTGTCTTTCAGTTTCTCTTTGAAAAGGGGTCCAAGGGGATGCAGTCTCAGCCAAGGGCCATGGTAATGTGGTCAGTAAAGTCAGTGAAGAGCTTAATGCTGGCCATCAGTGTTGTACTGTAAGCAGACTTGCAGCATTTGCATTTTTAATTAAGTCTTTGTTTTGCCTGCTGAGGCTGCTCAGGACGTGCACCTAATGATGTAACTGCACTTTGTGAGAATGTGATCAGCACATCTGCATAAAATGGTGAATGTGTTGCTGAAAATCTCCACTTAACACATTCCTTCTAAAATCAGTGCATTCCTCTTCTCATGTTGTGCCTTTCCAGTTTCCTTGGTGTAGCAGATATTTCTGAAGTTATTCTGTGTCTCTGAATAGATCTGTGCTGCTTAACTGCTCCAACCCATTATATTATAAATTTGTTTCTTGTGTTTCAAATTTGTGCACAGGGAATGTGTTTGGAGGACTTTTTATATTCATGAAAACTGAAAACAAAATTGAAAGTGCTAAGAAAAATGAATATTGAGCTAATGTAGTCTATTTCTGCACAGAGCAAATATCAAGCTAATGCATAAGATTTATCCTCTATAGTAAATCAGCAATATGTCTCATTTTAGGCCTCTCCTATGACTACTATTTTTTACTGCAGTATTCAGTCATGCTGATTTATGTATACTATCCTGTGAATATTTTGCAGACTATTATCAATAAAATAATTTTATCTTTCAGTCCAGATGGAATGAGCTTAGAACACAAAGCAGAGAGAGAGCATGATTCCTGCCTCAAGTGTTTTAATCCTTGAAATAAATTTTAATCCTTGGCAAAAAATATGAGACGGGGCACAAGACAGCAGGGAGTGGAGGACTGGATCTGGAAAGGCATCAGCCAATTAACAAATTATTTCATGCTGTAAGGGCTCATGTCTCAATAAGATGGTTCTGTTTAACTGGAAGGATTTCATTAGGGTCATGCCAGGAATCAGTTTGGAGTGCAGGACTGAACTAGGACAGTGAGCCTGGCACCACAGAATTACTCAGGGTGAGTGTGAATAGAAGCAGCAGTTTCACTAGTCCCATTAGACAGCCTACAGAACAAATTGGAACAATGGGAGAGGACTGGTGATAACAGGCTCTGGTATCACTTCCTGCTGTTCAGACCAAGTCAGGAATAAGTGGCTGAAATAATTTTGTTTATTGTGGACCTCTACTAGCAATAACATTCTTGCTTTCTTAAGTCATGGAGCATTCCCTTAGAATTGTGCTAAAGGTATTAACCTTTACTCTTATTGATTGATCTGCTGATCCTGCATAGAAGAATTGCCAAAAGTAAAATTAAGTCACTTGCAAGTGTCCTCCTTCTCACATGCAATACCATAGTTTAGATTTTTGATGTGGATTTTAGCTCAAATCAAGTTTAATCCAGACGTGCTCTCAGTTCCAGTAATCAGAGCCTCCAGCAAAGTACAAGTGAATGGATATCCAGATGTCCAAAACTTTGTCATATTAACTTTCACAACATTGAATATATATTAAATAGCTCAGCATAAATCTTTATTCCTTTAACTATTTTAATTCCAGAACTGTGTTTTAGACTGATTTGACATGCGTGCTCTGAGCCTTTTGAGTTATTCATATGAAAAGTGTGTAAGTGTGTGAATATAGGAGTGAGTCATTTTCCTCAAAAACTGAATTCAATTTAAATTCTGTAGTACTTTGTGTTCTGCCATGGTGGTTAATACTTTCCAAGGCAGCATAATGAAAACACTTTAGATCAGTTGACTAAAAGTTTTGGATACATCACTGATATACTCTTATGTAGCTAATGTTTCTGAAAAATTGAAAAAGTGTTACAAAATTTCTTTCAACAGTGTACATCTTTGTTATAGACATCTGCATGCTTTTTCTTAGAAAATAAAAGATTTTTTGGATGACACAGTTCTCTGAGGTTGAGCTTTGGAAACTGAAAATATATATTTGAGTTACATTTATATTATATTCAAGCACATTTAAATCAGGACAGCCATGAATAGGTATAAAATGTAATTGATTGACATTTTGCATTGGCAGAACACAGGATCTGACCCTTTACTGTGTGAGGAACATGTGAAAATAAAGGAAATCAGCCATGTTTAAAAATATTATTCCAGGTCATATTTACTGTGGTAATGTGCTAGTGTTCACGTGTACATAAAACATATATTTCTGATCAATGTAGGGAGAAATAAGAGAATAGGGAGAAAGACAGTGAAAAACTTTTCATCTCTAAGGGTTTGTTACTGATTCTGAACTTCACCACTGTTAATGGGTCAAATATCCTTTTGATATTGAGAAATTTTTGTTTGAAACTTTATTCTGGTCTCATTTCAACTTCTGATGATAACCTCGAGTCTCTGAACTTGGAGATGTCCAGTCTAGATTAAAACCATGCCAGGGATATTCCAACATTTTTAAGGAACAGCCACAGCTATTCTAAAAAGTGCTTCACTCAAAAAGTGTTCGGCATTGCCTGTGAAATCAAATTCATTAGCATTGCCCTGGGCTTTCACAATTCTCTGCATATCACATTCTGTTCCATAGTTTCACAGAACAGAATGCATTTCATTTCATTTTCCTTGAAAATTTACTTGGCCTAATATCTTGGCAGCAGTTTGCAAACTTTGCTAGGTTATAAGACTGCCAGCAAGAATAAAGAACTGGCTTCCAGTCTTCCATGAATAGAAGTAAATTTGCTAAATTGTTTTCGTGTTGTGGTATCAGTCAAACTCATATTTTAAACTTCATCTAAAGAAATTTTCATGTAATTTGACCTCATAAAAATTGCAGCTAAACAATTTTAGAGTAGAAGTGAGATGCAAATTATGGAGGGTTGGTGTAATTAATCTCATACATCACTTGCCAGGGATTTCAGTTGGTGCTGATCAGTGGTAAGCTCTGGATGCATTTTCAAGGAGGTATAGTGTAGTTCACCCATACTTATTGATCAAGAAGCAGGAGCTATTGGAAGGTGTTAGGAACTAGACCAGGCGAGAAGAGATGATCACAAAGCTGTCTTCAGAAATTAAAATTATTTTATCACTTACAGAGTAAACCAGAAAGCTTTCATGACAGTTTGCTGCCAATTTTCAGTCTACATCAAAAGTGGTTGTTTTGTTTGTTTGTTTCTCTTCTTGACAGGTGCAGCAAGTTACAACAGTTTTTATGTTTTTTGCAAAAATTTCTGCCAAGCTGTGAAGCCTGGAAAACTGAGGGTCCGCTGCAGTGTATGTAAACAAGGAACCCTGACGTTGGCAAGGGTAAGCTTTTTTGGATTTGTTTCAAGGTTTTGGGGTTTATGGAGATGACATATTTAGTCTTTTCTATTTGCATACATATGCCTACGTATATATGTAGTCTTTCTTTTTTTTTTCCCCTTGCTGTTTATAGCTGAGAAGAGTAGTTCAAAGGATGTTGAAAATTTCACTCACTTGTTTTTATTACTTGGAGCATATACAAGGAACATGGTGCAGACTGGAGCTCCAGTCCTTGAAAGACATACTTAACTTTTTATTTAAAGGACTAATGATTAACCTGATTGAATGCACGGTCTATGCCACTACATGTATGCTAAAAAGATGGGATGACAGATGTTTATTCAAAGCTTGGAGCTGTTAAGGCCTCAGAAACACCTGAATTCAGATCTAGGTTGTGACCTTTATGGGCTGAGGCCACAAGTTTTTGAACAGGTGTGTAGTTCAGAATATTAATCCTTCCAGCCCAGTTGCAGCAGGTAAAGTCAAGGAAAAGTTACTGTTCTTGGACAGAAAATTAGTAAGAGATCTCTCAAGTTTGGTTTGCACCCTAAAATGAGAGAGTCTTGGGGAGTGAGTTGAATGTGCAGTTGTGTAAAGTTGAAGGGTTTTTTCTTCTGTCTGAGTGCTGCTAAATCTCACTGGTTGTGTTAGTGTTGAATGAGAGTTCTTCCTCTCTCCTAAATCAGTGTTAGTCAACCAGGTTTGTTATGTGAGAGACTTAGGTCTTGAAGAAGACTGAGCCATACCATGCTATAGCTTGGTTATAAGGAATTTCCATATTCAGCCCGTGTTCAAATGTTTAAATTTGTCTTTTGCTGTGGTTTAAAGTTTCAGCTTTGTGTTCTCAATGTAGCACAGTGCTTTAATCTCTTTGCTTGTAATAGCAGTGTAAAAAAATAGCAATTAAAACCTCAAGTTTTATATTCTTCTTGAAAATAATAAACCATACCATACTTACACACATCTAAATCAAAAAGCCACAACTACAATGCCCTTCAAGCTTTGTGTGCTATTCCTGAATTAACCAACTATCTCTGATTTATTTCAGAGGCTTCAAAGTGTTGCATTTTGTGGTGTTCCAGGTGAACACATCTAAGGGGATTCTTTTTCTCTCAAAATTTATATTCAAATATTGGTGATTTGCATAGGCTTCAATCATATATAAATCAAGACAGGAGAGAAGACACCATTAATGTACATTTCAAATGGGTGAAAACAGAGGCAATATTGAATTCAGCTTGTATACATGAAGTCAGTGCTGCTGAAAGGCATTGCTTTTGTCACTAGATGAGTCTGAATCTTATAGATTCCATTGACTTCACACAACATGAGTCCTTTGCTAGACTCTGTGGCTTCCTGCAGCATGTCCACTTTTGGAAATGATGACTTTCACATCTGTGCTGTTTGATTTGGGGTCATTGCATTCCTTGTATTAAATAAACCTAAATACATTTCCAAACTTTTCAGCTTTTACAGAATCTACACTGTTCTTCGTTTTGGAGACTTAAAAAAACCCCAAAAAATATCAACCCTGTATTGTCTCCCAGGAATTCCTCATAACTCCATGGTGGAAATGGTATTATAAGTTTCAGTAGTGTACACCCATAAATAACTTCTGATTGCCTGGAGTGTAAGTGGGCCTACATTCTTTTGGCAAATACGGGTTCAATGACACAATAAATATATGCAGGCTGACAAATTCAATTGAATGAGCAGATTACAACTGCTTCTTCTTTCTATTAGCATATTTTACAGTACATATGAAAAGAAAGTGGCTGGAAACTTGTAGCGGAAGCTGTTCCAATTTTCAAGGTTGATTCAAAAATCCCAGCTTTTAGAAGATTTGATAAGATACTTCAGCATAAAAGTACAAAAGAGGAAAGGGAGATGTCTTCTGGAAAGTTTAAAATGATAATTTTATTCTGTTTTAGTTTTCAAATAATGCTTGGCTGTGAAAATAATTTGCACTTGAGAGTCTTGTTACTTTCTCCCCAAAACAGAGAAAATCTGTTATCATTCTCTTCCTCTTGAACTGAAGCAGAGCACAGTAGTTGGGAGCAGTGAGCATGCTGTTCCTGTAGTTTGGACTGGCAGTTTTTGCAATATGGGCACTCCTAATGTCATGAATGTGCTATACAAGTCAGTTTGTTTTATAACACACAGCATCTGTCTCAGTCCTGTGCTTATAAAGAGTAGGTGCAGATTTTGCATGTGCCTGCCCCACCTTCTTTTGTGCTCCACTTTCCAAGGAGACAGAAAACAGTTCCAGTTGGAATGGCTTCTAATATGTACTAAGACTTATTTCTTACTGTATAGAGACCACTCTGTGTTAAGGCCAGGCAAAAGTGTGTCTCTCACAGCAAGTGAGCTGTATTAGCCCTGCTTTCTTCAATGCATTGCAGTCTACAGTAGGCAAAGTCTGCTGAAAAGGTTACAAAAAAGTTCAAGTTAGTATATTACCCCAAACCTTCTGTCTTTCCCCTCCAATCCCATAAGGCTGTACCAGTGATTACCTCTCCACTGGTACTACAGTTATTCTCATTTTATAGAGAAATTAGCCAAAATAAAGTTGACATAAACAAACTATTTAAAAAAAAACTTGTCTGTACTACTATACTACAGATCTGTCAGCAAAGCCACTTCTTTTTTTAGATGTTTTTTTTAGCCCCAGTCTTGGAAAACTGTGCTTGACCTTTACATGGCAACACAGCAAGTTTCTTTTGTGCTCAGAAGCACAGAAGCTCTTTTGTGCCATAAGCACCAAAGCACTCTGTAAGCCAACATTTGTTACACTAAATCTTTTATTGAGATGAAAGTGAATACCTGTGTAAAACCTGCACAAAGCTTTGTGCAGCCTTCACTTACTCTACATGCTAATCCTTTGACTGCCTAAGATACAAATGACCAGCCTAATTAAATTGAGCTTTCTTTTTTCATGGTGTGTTGGCTGACATTTAAAATATTACTTACTCTATTAAGTAGTCTTATTCTAAAACCATATTTAGCAGTCATGGCAATTTGCATAGCATTTTTTTAAATGAATGATGCTCAGATTAGATTTATGATACAATATTTCTATGAAATTAAACAGCCTGCTGTTTTTTATTTTTACCGAGGATATCTATCTAAATATTACATTTGTCATTTTACAGTTGGCACTTACCTAGCACTTTACAAAAATTTCATGACCTAATTAGGTTAATTTAATGATAAGAAAACGTCACTGTAAAAATATCGCATCTCCCTAATTTTTTTAATTAATTAAGCACAAATGGTATCTGTAAAGATTGGTGTGGGGGAGTCTTGTGTAGGCCACCTCCAGGCCTACCAGGAAGTTTTTCATATAGCTTGAAAACTTTAGTAGCCATGATCCAGCAAATTAGCACATTCCTCTTTCCAGAGGAAAGAAAACCCAAACAAACAAGTGACCAAAACCACTCAAACAAACAAACAAAAACAACAAAAAAACCCACAAAAACAAACCAAAAAACCCAACAACAAACCAAACAAAGGAACAGAAAACACAAAATAAACAAACAAACAAAAACCCACACAAAAAGGTCTGATTAGAGCAGTCACATTTGCAGTCCTTCTTTCTAAGCTGTAACAGTGTTAACATTCACAGTGTTAGTTCTCTAGTGAAAAGGAAAATGCGTATCTGTGAACGGAAGGCGAAGGCTGGATTCTGAGAACTGGTATGCACCAGGCTATACACAAACCCACACTTTTCCAATCTTTCTGACTCTGTGTGACTGAAAAAAAAAAACCCACCAAAAAACAACAAACAAACAAACAAACAAAAAAACCCAGCAACAACAACAAAAAAAAAAAAGAACAAAAAAAAAAAAGACACGGACAGGAACATTTGATTTGGTATCTGTCATAATTCAGAATTTAACCAGACTAAGAGTCTGGATTGAGGTGTGACAAATGGACTTTGGGCCTCCCCATGCAGGCACAGGTGCTCTGGTGAGGCCATTTCTGCTATGGGGAATCTTCATCTCTACTTGTTCATTCTTTTTGCTGTGTCCTTGCTAGTTAGTACTGAGTTTTCTGTGTATCATCCAGCACAGGCATCAAAGGAGTTTGTCATAGCTCCTCTGTACTTTGCAAGCATTCACATCATTATGTTAGATCTCTTCAGGCATGGGGAGTTATATTCAAATCTAACTCTCTGCAGCTGAGATGAGATTTAGTTTCTGTTATTTAGAGCACATCTGGTGTGTACTGTCCCTTTGCTGTCCCTGCCCTCTGTGCTGCAGAAGAACCTCCTCATGTCACAGGGTTTTTTTTTTTATCTTCTATTGTTTATCAAATTAAGGATGTTGCTTACATCTATTTATTTTCATCTTAAACTTAATAAAGAAACAGACATTTGCCAAATTTTGTTTCTCTGGAACCATGAAAGGCTTGTGATTTGGCTGGTTTGTGTGGTACATCACAGTTTGGCACAAGAGTTTCTGAGTGCCTTTCAGTGACTGAGAAATACCAGGTCATAAATGGTGTTAGTGGTCTTCCTCATAGATGACAGTACAGTGTTTGGAATTTGATACTTTCGTATTTCCCAGGAAGAGAAAGATGTGTAACACAGTAATTTGCTTTGAGTTCTTATTTCTTAGCTCCATTTAAGCTATTTTAATAAGATATTTTATTTTTGATTAATATAAACTTAGCAGAGATTTTACAATAATATAAAATAAAAAGGCAGTTTACCTTTTATCTCTGGGGTTTTTTTTAATATATCATTGTAAAACTCCATTTCACAGTGTATAACCTCTCACCACTGCTCATTTGAGGTTACTGTTTTTTCTGGAATTAATTACTTGTGTCTTCCCTCAGTGACAGAGAAAGTAAAAAGTACTGCTCACTGCATCAGAGCAAAGCTGACTGAAAGAAAAAGGGACAAGTAGCACATCTGAAATTATGTGGTCCTTACTGCTGCTGAGTCAGCTTCTCTCTGATGGTTACACTACTGGGGTAATGTGGCAAACAGATTACAAAAAATCAATTTGTCCTTTAAAGGTAAACTGCAAAATAAACAGCCACTGAAGTGTATGTGAGAAAGTGTGATCTCATTTACAGGCTGGGAAGATATTAAACATGTGATTGAATTCCTGAGAATGGGTAACATAGCTATTTGTCTCTCCAAAATTACTTGTGTTCTGAGAGGAAACAAATGTTTTTTGACATATATTATAGCTCACACATGACAGACACTATGTGTTAAAATGCTTCTATTGAATACTGTGCATAAAAAAGTTACCACTGTAATGTGTGACTCCTTGGTCAAACTAACAAATGTGAAACAACCATTTATTGTTGGGTTCTTGCTAATGAATGTGTAAGTACAAAAATAGCTTAATTTCCCTGCATTTGGCTGACAAAAGTAGCATTTACAGGAAATTACATGTATTCAGTATATGTGCTTCTTTTTGCATAAATAACAGAAAATGCCTCATTTCTGACATCTAAATTGCCACCACTGGGCACTGATGTTAATGCTGCCTTGAGAAGGCTAGGCCAGAGAAAATAAGCTCTTGGAACAGTATTTCCCTGGGTTTCCACAGAATCAGGAAATCCTTCTTCATTAGTTGTATTAAGTCAGCACTCTAAATTGTAAGCCTAATGTTTTTTCCTAATGAGCCAGTGATTTTTGAGAGAGAGGGAACATCTTAAATACCGATGTGTTATTCTGTTGTTTAGGCCAAGCCCATCTGTGCCAGGATTCCAGAGAGAAATCAGGCATATTTGATCTCCCTACCTGCTGCACAGGAAAATGTACTCTTTTGTGCAGTCATTTCTTTTATGAAGTGATCTGATGGTAACAGGGATGCTGAATGTGAGCTGCTGGGACTGCCATTCACACAAGGAGTTCATATCATCCATTCTTCCTTATTGTTCTCACATTGCTTGCACTGACTTGGTGCACAGCATCAGCATTAAATAAATTTAGTGCTGAGCTGACTCCAAATTTGGAATGACTGATGGAACTTCCCTAAGGATGATCACAGGGCATCTGCAGGTCTGATTCTGCCATTGCTCATCAAGTGTCTTAATTGTTTTTAATAACATGGATATCAGGGAAAAAACCCAAAAAACCAGCCAAACAAACAAAAGTTCAACACCGGATGGCTGAAAATTATTATTTTACAACAGTTTTTATTCTTTCTTCTCCACTTCTCTCTTTGGCTCTAAATCTCACTTCATTCTGAATCACTTAAAAGACAGCCTCACTCTTGCACCTGTGTCACATAGTCGCAATGCCATTAGGGATGGCTTCCAAAATGCACAGCTCCCTCTGAAGAGAACAGCTGGGAGGATTGAGAAGACTTGACATGGTTTTATTCAGGCTTTTAGCTACCTCTTTCATTTATTTTTAAATATCCCTTAAGAAAAAATTCATTACATTGGATATGAATTGTAATATACTGTAAATGAAAACACATACTTGATTTATGAAAAATAAAATCTCATCCATTTCAAAAGACAGGAATGGCGATTCATTCATGCAAAATAAACTTGGCTAAGGAAAGAGTTTTGCCTCTATATTGAAAAAATGATGCAAGTTATTTTATTTTAATAGGATAAGAAAGTATATTTTAACTCAATTCTATTAGAAGCTCTGAGATATCTACGCATGATTTATAATATTTATTGCAGTATGTGTTTTCAGTGAGGCTACACATTATAAGGAGTCTTAAAAGCTAGAAAAAAATACCACTGGAAAGAAGGAAAATTACTTCAGTATTATGTACTGCTTCAAGTCATGCTGTGAAATAAAACTGCCTTTTAATGTGAAGCCTAGAGTGAGTTTCTCCAGCCTGGGTGACAACAGTCATAAATGAAAAGGAAAACAGTTACCAAATTTACTTTCAGATAAGACTTTTACATGAGTTTCTGAATCAAATGTCTAATAAACCCTTTTGCCAGAGAGGATAGATTTATGCCTAGTAATACAGATGGTGTTCAGTGTATGTTGTCCTTGCAGTTGCTGTGATATCAGGAAGCACAGACTCACAGGATGGCTGAGGTTGGAAGGGAGCTCTGAAAGTCATCTGGTCCAGCCCTCCCTGCTCGAGCAGGGCCATTTGGTGCCGTTTGCCCAGGACCATGTCCTTTTGAATATCTCCAAAGACAGAGACTCCACAGGCTTTCTGTTCAACTTGTGCCAGCTCTTAGTGACCCTCACAGTAGAACAGCTGCTCCTTATGCTCAGGCAGCACCTCCTGTGTTTCAGTGTGTGCCCGTTGCCTCTGGCCCTGCCACTAGACACCTCTGAAGAGAGACTGGCTCTGTCTTCTTTGTATTCTCCCTTCAGATATTTGTACAAGGAGGGGAGATCACCACTAATGTCTGTTTCAGTACATCATGGAAGGACTGGGACTAGTAAGAAATACCATGCTCAGAGTAACACTTGTTTTGTCAAAAATACTAGTTGCTTTTGATTTTTTTTCATGCAATATTGCACGTTCTCTGAATGTATAAATGTAGATCAGATGTGGACTTCAAACTTTCACTCTTATAGGTCTTGTGCTATTTGTATTAATGTTGTTATGTCTTTTTGTTCAGATGTATACCTTTTGGGAAAGAAAAAAAAAAGGGGGAATACCAACAGATGTGATAAGTAAGTCTTATTCAGATTTAGTTTGGGGCCCCCTCTTCTTGGGGGCAGAAACATAACAAGAGAAACAATCCTCTTTCCTTCTGCTTGCATATTGCTCCCACAAACGTGTATTGTTCTCCAGGGAAGTGAAAAGTTTCATATTAATTTTTGGCACCACTGCTGTCATTGTCTTAACTACATGCAAAGATGGCCTCTCCATACAGCAACTCCTCCTCTCACAAAGAAGAGCCCTCTTTCTAAAGTTTCTTAGCCTTTTATGTTGAAAGGAGATACAATGAATATTCATCAGCATTCTAGATATTACAGCCATAGTTGCATATGTTGGTAAATCCTTCTTGATCCCTCCTGGATCCCCTTTTCTACTCAATAAGACCAAAATGTGCTGTGGACGTGTTGCTGAAATGTATTACAATACAAGCAAATCATGGGATGTGATAGTGGGCCTTTTTTTTTTTTTTTTTTTTTTTTTAATATGGCAGCTGCCACTGAGATTCAGATGTCCCTGTGCATAACTCTCCTAATTTTCTTTCTTTATTAAAGAACAGCCAGACTTCTGTCTACCCAGTATTGTTCCTTGGATAGCTGTGGGTACAAAGAGATCATGCTCACACTACATTACTTCAACATTTTTGATAATGATGAATATTAAACAATCTAAAGGGTCGGTAATTTTCATCCTAGTTTTTAAAATGCTGGAATATGTAAGGCACCAGCTGGCTCAGGAGGAAAAAATAAGTATATTTCCTTAAGGTATTGTAGTAGCAGAAGTAGCAAATATCAAACTATTTTTTTGCAAGTGTACTTTCATCTCCATTAATAAGCTGGTGTATTTTCTTAATAATAATAACAATAATGATCATCATAATAATAGCAATTATGGTTATTAATATTTTTAAGTACTGATAATTTTTAGTGGTTAATTTAAAACATAGTAAAGAGACTGTTTACCTCTAAAAGAGCTACAAATAGGTACTTTTTCTAAGTCAATGTGGAAGAAACAATTCCAAATCTTTACATTTGGAATGTCTCAGCTTGTGCTGTTTTCCTAGTTTTGGACTGAATTATTCAATAAGAATGGTTTGAGGTACTTAAACATTATATAAGTAAAATTCAGACACCTCTAACCAAAGAAAATCAGCTGATTTTAAGTTACATTAATTAGACTTGTTTAGATAGGTTTGTGATCTAAAGGTATTAAGGTCAAATTTATGAAACCTTTCTTCAGAGCTTCATTACTATAAAACATCTGCAAATATGATGGGGCCACAACCAGGGTAGTTATATTGATTTGACTTTCTTGGCAGAGGTATGTGGTGTTCTAATGAGGGTTTTCCCCTTCTTCTTGGGGGTATGACCAGTTAACAATCCACAAATAAATTCTTATTTTATTTAAGTTTTTCTGCTGCAATCAACTGGATAGAACAAATATCCTTGGTCCCCTGTAGTAATTGCATATGTTTAAAACTTGCTACATCATGCAGAAGAAAGAGTTTAATGGTATATCTTGAATGTAGAAGGGGTTATGTTTGTTTTGGGGTACTTTTCAATGTCATAAATGCTTCTGTGTTAAGAACTTGATTATCTTAGGAGTCCAGTTCCTTTTTTTTTAATAACTATACAAATATACATGTAACATTGAACCCTGAAAATTTTCTAGCCTTCGTTTGCACACTGTCATAAAAGATAAGTGAAGAGAGAATCAGTGGTATATTTACTTAGGTTTGACCTGCATGTGCACATCAGCTTTTTATGATTTGATGGTGGTGGAAGCATTTCACATTTGTTTTGGATATTTCTGTACATCCCCAAGTTATAGCTTTTATTGGTTTAAAAAAATTGAATTCAGGTTTTAATAATTAAAATCAGTGTGTTCTACATGTCCTTATTTCCATAAGTGCTGTCAAAAAAGTCAGTTCAGTTGGCAGAAGTTACCTTTTTCAGAGTGAGGTTCTGCATTTTAGCTGTTGTCTCCGGTTCCTGCAAAAAGCACTGAGATGTTTTTAGTGGTTTTCTTCTGCTTAGTTCTGCACACATCTTACCAAATGAAAACACTGCTGCCTCATCCCGACTCAGGAGTGTTGCAGAGGAATTTTGCAACTTTGAAAAAAATGACCAGAGATGGTATTATTTGTCTGTTAACAACATAGATGGTAGGGTCTAGTCTCTAAACATAAAAAACATATTTACCTAAAGTGTTCATGCTCATGTTGCAGATTGCCTGTCTTGTCATACCCTCTGTCCTGTGTGTCTAAGAGGATGAACTATTTTGCACTGTCCTCATCTGAGCAACATGTGCTTTCTGGATGTTCATACTATCTGTGCATATTTTGACTTGCTTGATTTGAAAAATTTAGGTTCAGATGGAGAAAATTAATTCCCTTGAACTTAGATTTTCCATTTCTGTCAAGTCTAATTGCTTGTTTTGTTTTGAACTAACAAACTTGGGCAACTAGGCAGGAATGTGTTTAACCCAAGGTTTTACTGGTGTTTTAGGTGGTGCTTAAGAGTGGGAGAATAATTGCCCAAGGTTTTACTGGTGTTTTAGGTGGTGCTTAAGAGTGGGAGAATAATTTTCTTTTAATATGCAATCTCTTCTGAATCTGTAGTTGTATGTGCTTTAGTTCAGGTCCAAAGCTTCCAAGCTTCTTTGATATGTGGTTAGAAATAATTTTATATAATTTTTCCAAAAAACTGAAATGAAAGGCTTTCTGGTTATTTGCATGAGTCTTGAGCCTCATGGACCTTTCTGTTGAGGTCAAATCACCAGACTGAGTCTCTGCCTGAAGGAAGTGTGACAGTACTTTTGGTGAGAAGCAAAATGGATTTAAAATAGTGCAGTCAGGTGCCATCAGAATAAACAGCTTCTATATACGTCTCCTGTCTTCTAAGATATAAATTAATCCAGTCATTTGTAAGTGATAAATTGAGGGTTGTTTTTATTGTGGAGTAATAGAAAACGACATTCTATGGTTGTGTACAGTACAAAAACCACAACACCAATTTATGGAATCAAGGATGTTTTTGCTATGCAACAGTTTTATTTATGCTTTCTTTCACTATTTTTTTTTTGCTTGCATTTTAGGTAGTGTGTTTATTATGTGGTGTTATTCATGGTGGGTTTTTTTGGTATAAGACCATGCCAAAATAGACCACCAGTTCTTGATGGTGATGTACAGATTTATTTATTGAGCATGGACTTCAAAAATAAACTAATGTTGCCTCACTCTCTGGTCTGGAACAGTGTCCAAGGCTTTTTTTTTTTTTAATTTTTCTCTTAATTTTCCTTCAGGTATTAATGTCATGACAATAATGTGTATTTATAATTATTCAGTTGATGTCATCATATATTAGACCTGATTTCCTCCTATCCCTGTGGCCAGCCCAGCTGAGAGGAATGGAGGATGGGGCAGTTCAGATTCCAGTCTGAGCTGGGATCAGAAACAAGAGTCAGCAGGTTCCCTCTTTGCCTCTCTGTCCCCTTCTGTCTCAGTGCTGCTTTTTTTTTTTATTTTTATTTTTTTTCCTGGTTTAAGAAGCTGTTTCCTAAAATTCAGGCCCAGTGATGACAGCTAAGACTGCTGACTTTGGCATTTTGGCAAAACAATATTTTAAAGAGGAAAATGGAATTCATAGGCTTTATTTACTTAAAAAAATAAAGTTGCTGGATTAAGGTTCTTGTAACACTACAAATTTTGTCATTTTATTTAAAATGTTAGTACTCTGCTGGAAAAAAGTTTTCTTCTGTTTGACTCATATTTCTCTTCTGCTTTTACTTCTTTCTAGCATATTTCAATTTATATATTCTGTTGAATATATGAAGAATTGGCACTTTGTTTCTTATTTGAACTTTAACTTTGCTTGGTGAGCAAAGTCTTCCTGTACACTTCAGGGAGGTGACATGGGTAGATGCAATCCATTTTGCCCTGTATTCTCTGTTAAAATAAATTAGGAGGCCTGAGTGATTTTTGTCTATTTTAGGTGACAAGGGGAGAAAGAGGGTAGGAGAGTGAAAATAGTTTACTTTTTGCCAGTACAGATACTCATTTTGTGCTGGCTGCATAGGTTGGACATGCATGAACAGTAGCATGTCACAAGAAAATTAAGCAAAATTTGGTATAGCTTCTGTTATATTCTGATAAAATCATGATTATTACTTCCTCATGCAAAATTTGTTGAATGCCAGCTCGTCCATATAACTATAATAAAACCAACTAATGCATAAATGAATTCTGGCAATTTTCAATAAAATTTTAAAACTTGATATGACAGGCAGGAATGCTAAGAGGCAACCAAGTGTGTAAACACTAAATGAAGGATTATCCTTATTTGTGAAAAATTCATTCCAGCGAGAAATTGAATCGGGGGCTTCTCTCAAAAAGGGCTACTGTGGCTAGTGAGCCAAATCAATGCCTGATTTTACTCCCTTTTCAGTAATAGGGTTATGTGAGACCCATAAACAATACACAAGTGAGAATAAATGTAACTACTCTCCCTCCTCTTTAAAGACTAATCTCTAAATAGTCAAGTACTGATTAAAACTGAATATGATCAAGCATATTAGGAGTGATACACTTCATTTATTAGAGCATATTCAGTGAGCAGTCTCACCTCTCATCTGGCATTTTTTGTCTTGCAGCGAGGATTTTCTGTGCAAAGCTCATATGTTTGGAGTATGTACAAAATAGCTAAATGCATAAAATGGTAGATCCTGTATTTATTATTCTTTTAACTGAAGAAAGAAGATTTCACCTGAAAACTGCTGATCCAGGATCTGATCTATGCCAGTATTTTAAATGACATTGAGGTTAATGATAAAGAAAAGATCAAAAACCTTCATGCCATTAATACAGACTTTTAATGAGTCTCTACAATGTGTAGCTAGTAATTTCAAAAAGTAGACCTGTAAGGAGTTAGGCTGCAGCAATCTTGGCACTAGTTTACAGTAATAGATGCATCCCACTTAGAAAACAATTTGCATTAGACATACCTGTCTGTATGTGCTTTAATTATACATAAATGTTCTCCAATTACACATAAATCCAAAAGCTGCTGGTAAAACCCAAGGCAGTAGATTAACTTCTGGGAAAGGCTCTTTTTAATGAGCAAACTCTAAGCTTCCTGTATTGTTAGGAATTTAAGAATTTAAACTGTCTCAGTGTACAAATCCTGTGTCTTAGGCAAAAAAAGGACAAGTTTTTAGCAACTGGTAGAGGACACACCAAAAAATTTTTGAGAAAAGAGAAAGGAAATAGAAAAGAGAGAGACAGAGAAGAAGAAGAAAAACATATGGATCTGCTCCTTTTCAAATGCAGATTGTTGAGGCTAGAAGTCTACCACTTAGTCACTGTGTTCTCCATTTGACCATATGGTTGCAAAATCTAGTGGGATGATGTGAAAACCCTAGTTAGCCTCCTGAAAACAAAATGTTGTAGAATAAAGTGGGAAAAGGAAAGGATTTATTTTATTAATTCTTGCTGTTATGCAATATTTAATATGATTTATTAAATATTAGCTTAACAATAGCTCTGATATGTTGTGGAATCTATATTTGTTTCTTGATATTTGACTCAGTTAATATATTTGTTCTTGAAATATATGAGGTGAAATCTCTAAGTATGCTTTTACATTTAAGATGAAATGACAAAGCTTTTTCTACTTACTTCATACAGAGCTAAAACTCAGCGGAATGTAACTAACCTATTAACAAGTAACCTCATATTTATACAAAAATTGGGAGACCATAGGTGAAAAAGAAATTATTTTGTGGGCCATCACAACCTTATATCACCTCAACTATACCGCTAAAATTTTGATGAATTTACTGGCAGGAGGTCTCCATGTGAAATGAAGAAGGACATGACTGTCTGTAGCAACTCCTTGGCCGTCCTCCTGCTCTCACTTGGCAAACAAGACTCGGGAGAGGAGGGATAATGCAGACACGGATGAGGACTTTTTGAGCAAGGACAGGGGAACATAGTTTT
Organism: Passer domesticus; assembly: GCF_036417665.1. Lineage (NCBI taxonomy): Eukaryota > Metazoa > Chordata > Aves > Passeriformes > Passeridae > Passer > Passer domesticus. Next base: position 105,171,234 of record NC_087476.1, on the reverse strand, counting down.
TGTATGTGTAAAATACCTTTCAAATGAGAATCATGAAGGAAGAGGCTTCTCTGCTTGGCACCACCAGATGCAGCACATCTACATTGGAATAAAATTTCAGTTTGGGAATAAGTGGAGAGAATCATTGGTCTCTTTTGGAGAAATAGTAACTGATAGGTAAATTGAATTTTAAACAGCACTTTCTTGGCTTCAACTGTGTTATTTTACAATTTTAGTCTGGTTTCAGTATAGTGTAAAATCAAGATCCATAAACAAGATTCATGCAGTGTAACTTTGCAGGAAGTCCCACTGGCTGAGACTCTCTTCAGGCAACAGACTCTGTGTGTGGATGCCTGACTGACACTGATACACAGAGACACACAACTTTTAACAGGGGTGTTGTATAAGAAACAAGAATACAGTTCTCTTTATTTTAACATTATATTATGCCTACTCATGGTTTGAAAATCACAGTGCTATTGCAGACAGGGTCTTTTTATGTATTCATCAGTATACTGTATTTATTCATCGTTACTTAGCTTATCCTGTAAAAATATTAGAGTAATACATTTGTTCTAGTGTTTACTAACCAAGCACAGTTATCTCTAGACATTGAAAGTTCATAAAAAGCAGGTGGTTTATTCTCTCACTTATAACTGCTTTACATCAAAGCAAAACTTTTAGACCTACAATATCTGACTTGAATGAAGTTAGGCCTAATCCTCACCTATAAAAGTGAAAGGAAAATTAATCTTCAAAAGTTTTGCACTCCATTTCATCACCTTTGGAAATTTTTATGGCTGAAGTAAACCTTTCCTGCCTTTGTGTTGTGGTAGAAACTTTCCATCATGATTTTCTATCTTTGTAATAGGGTTTAGAAAATAATAGTATTTGCTGCAGCAGTTACTCAGCACCATATCAAAGATACAAACTACAGACTACTGCTTCTGGGACTGCTGTAAGATAAAATCTGATGTGGACTGGGTAAAGAGAAAATCCTGTTTGTTAAATTGACCTGTTTGATACAGAAGTGTTTTCAGTTCAGATGCCAGTAGGAAGGATGGAACTGAAAATTCTTCTTGTGAAAAAAGTAAGTCTGTCATTAACTATGCTAGGAGACTTACAAAGATGGTAATTTATTTTCCTAGATTTAGATTCCTGTCACCACCTGTCTGCACTTGAATTTGGGGATTCATTTTAATTTTCTAGCAATTTTGTTTGCCAGTGAGATGGTCCTCATGAATTTTAGAACAGAGCAGAACTCATCCCACGTTGGTGGTAACCAGTGGAGCTTCCTAAACCCTGTGACACACCAGCCTTGGGGCTGAAAGGTCAGCTGTTCAACACCTTCCTTAAGATGCTGTAAATCCCAGTGTAAAGTACATCTGTCAGTGGCATTGTAATTGTTTTCATTTTTCTCCCCTGGCCCCAGGCATCAGCATATCACTTTCAGAACATGTGGTTTCCTTCAACAGTTAGGATACTGTAATGCCAAAGTTACTCCTGTTGTCTCTGTATTACAACTTCTGCTCTTAAACACACCAGGAACTTTTGTTTCGTGATTTAGGGACTTAAGGGGAAAATATATGTATTTATCCAAGAAGATTCTTTTTTTCTCTTGGTGAGATAAAAGGGTAATTCTTTATAGGCATTTTACATAGTCTTTTATTTGCACAGTATTTGTCATTCTAAAGGAAAATATTTTACACTCTGGGTGTGGATATAAGAGTATTCATGGGGAGAGAAAGACATAAATTCAAATATTGAAATGCATTGTGGGATGAGGGAGAGAAATCTTAACCACACTCCATACACTCCTTCATTGCAGACTGTAGTAGATTGACTGTAGACCTGCAAATAAACTGAAGTGGGCTTTAAACTTGGAGCCAACAGAGAGAAGATCAGGAACTCAGTACTGGCCAGCTGACCCCACATCATTTTTGTATGTTTGTAGGCCCTGATGAACTCCAATTTGCCTTGTCTGGACTTCTACCAGTACCTAATATAGCCCTTTAGTTCTTAGTGCTACAGTTCTATTGCAGAAATAAAGCCTCTTTTATATGAAAAACAGAGTAGGAGCTTCACCCTCCCATTACACAGGATAAGCAGGCAGTTCTTTCCTGTTTAAAGTCTCAATTAGAAGTTGATCAATTAATTAAATGCACTTTATTGAATTCAGTTACATTATCTCAGAGAGATGGAGACCAAGGAGACTTACAGACTTATAGGAAGTAGAGTTACAGGTTATGACTCAGTCCTTCAGCTTAGGTTCTTCATCTGTCTCCTTCAGCAGAATAATGTGTATTGAGTCCGTGGTTCCTCAGTATTAAAACCTTTTTTGCTCCCTATTTAGGTACTGAAAAATTCTGCTGATATTTGTTTATTTGATGTCTTTATATAGTGACCAGGTGTAAAAGCAAAGGGACAACAGAGAATTTGGAATTGCAGGAAGTAAATGGATAGCTGTTGATAGGCCTGAATAAAAGTGAAATGCCTTCACTTCTCCTTTCCTTCTCCCATTCCCTTCTTTCCCCATTGATGACTTTTGAGGTCTCATTTGTTTGTTCCCAATTTTTGCTCTCTCAGTTCTCTGTCTGCATTTTATTTACAGGCAAGGTAAATCATGTTCATTTACTTGCACTGATTTTGCTTTTGCTCTGGTGTCAGAATATAACCTGGCTAACCTTATATGTTCACATGGGAGTATACAATTTATGCACATGTTGTAATGCTTGTCCTAAATGTGACAGATACGTGGTAACTATTAAAGAAGTTAACGTTTTGCAGAAAATATGCAAATATTGTTATTTTATAACAAACTGCTAGTCAAGCCAGAAACTTGCTTTCAGAACTCAGGCTTCTGTTAATAAGCAGCTCTCTCAAAGCCAGATTTCTAAAGATAAGGCTCTCTAATCAGAAAATTTCAACTGTAATGCATTATACAAAGCATGCACAGGAGAGTAACAAGGGAGATTTGGGTTATGGTTTTTTGTTTTAGGTTTTTTTTTGGGGTTTTTTTTTTGGTTTTTTTTTTTTTTTAATATTCTATCTCCTACTTCCATTTGTCTCAGGTTTTAATGTGTAGTTGCAATCAGGAAAGAAAGGAGAAAAATTTCAGTGCATTGAGTACTGAAGGAAAAAACTGAAGCAAATGCTTCTCAAGTGAGCTTACTGCTTTTTAATTAGTGCCTGTGGGAAGATACTTTGCTGTATCAGTGCCATTTATACTAGTACTATCTTGCAACAGTGATGTGCAAAATGTTTCCCACTTCTCCCACCATCTTGTATAGCCCCAGAGCAGACATACATAAATAAGTAATGGAAAAGGTAGGAAACAGACTCAGTCATGCCTGTTTTGCTGATGCCTGATCAAGGGGGAAAAAGAGAGGGGAGGTACAGAGGAAGATGAAGAGTATGTACTTCATAAATTCACTGTAACAGCTGTTCTATGAAATGCTGGGATTTGCTATTCCACACAGCACAGGATGAAGGCAAAACTTGCAAGGCTATATTTCTCTGTGTAATGAGGTAGGCAGCCATGCGGTTAAATCATTTGCTTTCTCTGGGACACTGCTGGGTTCTTTGCTTTTGCATTTAACTGCTTTCAAGTACCAGAGTGTCATTCTCACCTTCGTTGTTATTATAATTTTTCCCCTTGTACTTCCCGGTAAATGAGAAGTTTTACAGAGGAGCAGCTGCCGGTGAAGACACCAACCTAAAATAAAGAAGTCAAAATCTTACAGTTGGTTGAAGTTGCTTCAAACTTCTTGGTACAGGAAAACAGAAGCAGTGGCAGGATGACAGCTGTTTGCTCAGGAGCTATTTTGGAAAATCTTAGTAGGTTTGTGCATGGCTGCTGTGAACTTAGTTTGCCTGTTCATGCAACTGAATTTCCAAAGATAATCTTAACTCTTCTATGAAAAGCAGATAAGAATATTGAGAAAGTAGGATATTCTTTCTGAATTTGTTTTACACAAATAAAAAATATAGATAAATTGATAAATATTTTTAGGTTTTGTATAGATGTAAACATTGAGGGTTTTCTAATAGAGAATGAAGTTACTAGTAAAAAAGAGTTTGATGTTTTATGTTGGTGAGTTTGGACAAAAATCATCAGTATAACACTGATTTTACTTCAAAATAAGTCAGCTTAATGCTTACAAAAGTATTTTTCAATCTTTTGTTGCTGAAATAAGACAACTTGCAAAGTGTGAAAAAAACCCTACCTTGTATCTTAGGCATGTAAAGTAGCTGTAGCATGTCAAGTCAAGTGTGTAGTCTTGATTTATGTCTTTTAGTTTAAAATGCAGACACATTTTTTGAAACTATTGTTTCTAACTTGTTATATTGTAACATATGATAGATTCTAGCAATGTCTTTTTATTCCTAACCGTGGCAATTAAATTCAGTTCTTGAAAACCCAGAATCCAAAATAACTCGTGCTCCTTTGTCATTGTCATGACACAGCATTGATCTCATTTCTGTACTGGAGGTTTTCAAGTAAAGGCACCACATGGACCCAAATGCACAGGGGGGAAAATGCTGACTGCCACCATCATTTTCCTGACAAGTATGTTTGCTCCACGTCTTCAGTGTAGAGTGCAGAATGTAAGAAATGGTTTGATCCTCTCAGAGTGTTTGTAATTGAATATTATATGGCCACAAAGCCATACTCTGAACATTTGTCTAAATATGTGCTAGGAGAGGTCTGTTCATATATTAAAAATCTCTGTGGACTGAAGCTGGTATATATTTAGACACCTTTCTAATGGAATTATTTTCTACAGTATAGGTTTTGACCAAGCATCACTGTATTCATCCTTTTGAGTTAATCTCCTCAAGTGAAGATTGTAATTTTTTTAAAATGCACAATTCTTAAGGCTTTTCCAAGGTACATATTTTAACCACTGCATTATTATAACAGAGTGATACTAAAGGAATGTAAGGAAGCTTTTAAATCTCCAAATCAAGGGTAAGGTACATTAATCAAGTACTTCAGGGAAATAGTCTTAGATTTTGAAGTATTATGCCATACATTTGAAAATGATGATTTTTAATCCCCCTCTCTTTGTATTCTGAATAAAATATTTCTTAAAAGTGGAAAAGAAAAAAAAAGTGTTTATGACTGAAAAGCCTTCCTTAATTACAGAGAAATATTTAGGTTTTACCTCTCAGGCAGAGAGTTTATAAAATCTTGACATTTGAGCAGAGATACAAAGGCTCAGGATAAGACCTTGTTTTTATGTCACCTTTGAAAATGCTATTTTGTAAATAAAATTCTCATGGATCAATACCTATTGAAATAAATGGGCAGGAGATCTTTCTCCTTTTTAATGCCTTTGTTAAGAAGAATCAGCTCAGGTGGGGAGAAAAGGATGATGCAGTTTTGTCCGCTGGTCTGCAGACAGAACTGGGGACTCTGTCCTCACGGGAGAGTCGTTGAGTCCTTGGTTTGTTGGTTTAGAAACCCGGGGGGTCTCTTTAATCAGTTTCTTTAGGTTAGGGTGAGAAATAAAAAGGTCCAAGCAGGCGCGGGACCACGCTCCCATCCTTAGACGTCACTTACGTCACTTGTTGGCTCGTGATTTTAGGGGTTTTTTTCTTGTAAAAACTGTAAAACTGTAAAAACCCAAGGTGCACTGCATTTCTTATTTGCATACTGGCTCCGATGTCACTCCTATTTTCTTTACCTCGGAGGGGTCTGTCCTGGCAAGTGGCCAGCATCAGGGAAACAATCAGTTAATCACCCGCCATTAACTGGTGATTAAGGGCTTTTCTTCGGCACCGAAACCAAAGGAGTCTGACTCGGTCTGACTTGGTTTTTTTAACTCTGAAACTTAAAAAAAATACAACTTTCTATTCATAACACTATGGCATCATTAATAGTTAGGGCCTGGTATTGAAAAAGGTAAAGTGATAGTGTTCATATTATTCTGTGTTCCTAGAACAATTAATTACTTATATCCTTTTGCTGCTTTTATGTGACCGTAAGTTCTCTAAATGCTGCTTTCACCTTTTATGAAAACTGCTTGTGAGAAATATATGAGTCCTTAGCAATATATTTTGATGAATGTCATGAAGTCCTAAAGGTTTTTAAACAGAATTTGTCACACAGCACACAAAGGTTACTAACTGTGTTTATTAATATAGATCTGCTTAACTTGGGGATCTTCAGAAAATGTAAGCAATGTTGTGGAATAAATAGCATTTATTAGAGAAGGAGGATGTTATATTTTCCAGTGGTACATTTTTGCTTCTTTCTGAACACTTAGAAAAGTGCCTGACAACATGTAGCTTCCTGTAAAACTGTGGTGTTTGAATTCTAACGATTGCACTTTAAATATATTTTGGTTTTGATATTTTGCTGTATCTGAGGTACTATCCTGATGGATGCCTATGCAATGCCCTGGTGAGCTGTATAATCCACAGATGGCAATCTCTCAGATTTCCAGCTCAGGGCAGCTACTAGAGACTCTCATCCCTTAATTTAAAATCTTGACATTCTGTGTTGTACAATGAAATCCGTCCTGTAATACTGAAACCGCACTGACTCATGTTCAAGTTTTGGAATGTTCCTGTTTCCAGTAATATCTTTAAAATAAACAAACAAGAAGCTTGTCCCAAATAACTCCAGTGAAAATGGTAGTGTTGGAAGAGTCTCTCTTAGGGATCCAGGTTCATCCTGTCTGCAGGAGCTCAGAGGAAAGCAAATTTTTCCCCAAACAAATTACAGTTCCCTAGGGCCATGTCTTGTTGGGCTGTATCTCCAAGGATTGTCCACAATCTGCTCTTTGCCACAAGGTCATGTTGCTTGTTCATTATGCATCAGGACTACCTTTTTTGCAAAGGGCCTTTTTAGCTGGTCAGCCCCCTGGGTGCAGTGGAAGAATCCTGGGAACTTTGGACATTAATACCTGGTAGAAGGTGCATGAAACTGTAGAACTTACCTAAGAATTATCACAAAGATGTATATGCAGAGTCTTCAAGGTATCTGATCTCAGACATAGCAGAGCATATGAAATATGAGCAAAAAATATTGCTAATGTTGCCTGAAAACTGCAGAAATACATGTGATCTAGACTAGATGCTTATTATCATTTTAATGTTTTGTTTAAAGGTTTTAGTTTAAAACATTTAAATTTTTTTAATAGATATTCAGGGTTACCATACAGAATGGGCAAAGTTGTTAGTGCTGAACTGAGTAACTTCTCTTTTATAGCACTGATACTTGGAATCATTTACAATTAGTGCCACAACAATTGGGATTCTCCAGTTCTTCCCAATGTATACCATAAAGCCCTAAGTCACCCATTAGAATTCTTTTTTCTGTGATACCTACTAGATGTCACATATACTGCTTAACATCTGGCATTGCTTTCCAAAGATATGAGAGAAAAAGAAATCTCTGCAATCATTGACATTCAAGAACATGTACAGTATTCTGAGGTCTAGAACACAGCTGCTCTAGCAGGCAGCATGGCAAATAAATATATTCCTTCTCAGCATAAGTTGCCTGAAGCATTCTTCCATTTCAGAAACAGAGGCAGCAAAAAGCTCCATGTCAAATATTCATTGTGAAAGCATTTCCAGCTGGAGACACCACTTCTACAGGCACCACTCTAGGACTGCTGAACAGATTCTTGTTTTATTATTTAGAATTAAATACACATTAATGAAGTAAATTATTGCCATCTGAAAGTGCTGTCTTCATCTTCTCAGTATACAAGAGCTTTTCTTATGGCTGCTCTAGGCAGATTATAATTCAGTTTAAACTTCCTTGTGGAAAACTTGTCATTAGAAGATGTGGTTGGAGGCATCTTCTCTTAGCAACTTCAGAAAGGTTGCATAAACTCATCTCTGATGGCAAACCTCCCCATTTCCACCAACTCCCCACAAGCTACCATATATCTACCATATCTTGACTGCCAGGTTTCTAACCAGAGAGCTGGATGTCACTAGTAATATAAACAAGTAACCAACTGAAGAAGCTATGGCTGAGTGACAAAAAAGTCTTTTCTATTTGTCCCAGGTACATGCACTTTAGGATCTAAAGAGGACTGTGAAATGAACCTTACTCTCTCCATAGGTTGTTCAGTGTAAAATCAGAATTTGAATGCATACACCCTCAAAAATATTCTTAGAAGAACATTTGTGGAAGTCCTACAAATGTGAAGTTAGACATGCTGTCAACATGTCGACTCTTCTAGAGAAACAAGTGGTTGCATGCTCGCAGAGATCCTTTGACTGATGCTTTCCTTTGTGTATGCACATTCCCGTTCACTTGTGCGTGTTGTCTGCTCATTTTCTACACAATTTGCTTTGGAAATATTTAAGTGTGTGTCTGTGTTAATAGTTAGAAAGATGCATTTTCTGGTTAGTAAGATCTACAGCTCACTGTGGCTGACAGCAATAAGTAGAAGTGATGTTGTTTAGTAGCACTCTCATTCAAAAAGAGTTGTGTGGTGACAGCCTGTTGGACTAAATGTGTTTTTTGGAAGTGTCACACTGTTTTACAGAGCTTTTTAGATTTCACAATGTGCTGTGTTCATTTTCTGGGTTACTGTCTGGTTTAAAACCACTAGAATTTTTCATATCCTATTTGTGTAGTCAATTGAATCATGATTTCAGGATTTTATCAGTCTTCAACTGCAGAAGAAACCAACTTTGCTGTTTTCCTTCCACCTCACTTCTCTCAGCCTGGAGCTCTGTCATTTAAGTGTTTCTGTATCTGCTACAGGGGATGAATTTTAAGGCAGTTACTTAGGCTACAGAAAAACAGTGGGATGTATAGTCAAAAAGTGATAGTCATTAGGAAAATGTTGTAGGGACCACAGAAAAGTTTTAGCAAATTCTTGCTTCACATAAAGACAAAAGGAGGCTTTTTAAAGCTGGAAAACACTCTAATAACTTTCATCAGTAAATATACCTTAGCGCAAGCTTTTTTGTTTCATGTCAGTCCATGCATTTCCTCATTTCCTGTGCCATTTTTGTGATGTTGGTAGGTGTTTGGATCTTTGCTTTTCCTTCCCCTACTACTAGCATGCAATAGGTACAGGGTTTTTTTTTCACTTTCATTACCCACAAAAAAATCCCCAGTTTAACATTTGTGCCCCCTGGAGATGGGAAATGACAGCTGCAAAGCACTCAGCTCTGGAAATACAAGTACCTTTGAACACAAAGAGTTGGCACTCTGCTTTTTCTCATTGACTTTTCTCTAACCATACAGTCGTGTTTGGATTCTCTAATAGACAGTCACTAATTTTTGTTTACCTAAGAAACTGTTATGATTCCACCTTTCATAATAACACTGAGGTCTTATGTGTATGAACATACTCTGCAGACCTTCATTTCATTTACCGAGAATGTTTGAAATATGCAAATTCAAGGTATAGTTTATCTTGCCATAAGCCAGCTGGGACACAGATTAATATTTTCTAGTTGTAGAATCAGATCTATATTGACTGCAACTCTACAAAGCCCGGGTGGCTGACCACTTTTTCTCTGTCAAGAAGCAAGTGGTCTGTTGTACTCCCTTAAATTTCCTAGACACTAATAACAAGCTATTTTGATGACTTTTTGAACTTTAAATTATATCCTTTATATCCCTTTCTTGCTGTATTAGATTGTTTTTGTACTGGATTGTAAGGGAACATTGGTGTCATGCAGATACTGCACTGTCCTTCAGTAGATGCTGAGAAGTTTCTTATTAGCTTTATTTTCTTTAGTTACCCCATGGCAATTTTAACAGTGTACTATGAGTTACAAAATTCCAGTTGTTTATTCTGAAGGATTCTGTGATTCTGTGTGCTTCTGCTTAACAACATTCTGGAAGCAAATGAAACTTATGTTCTTGGGCTCCACTTTGATCAGCTAAATAGGTAGAAAATAGGTACTGATGAGCATAAAAGTAGTAACAGGCAGATCAAAATTCACTAAGGAGGGTAATCTTTATATTGGTTTGAACACAGTAGCTTTGATGGAAAATTTTAGGATTTGTGAAACCACAGACATTCCTCCAGCTTTGTTCTTGACAACTTTTGTCCGTTTGGCCATTCCTTGTGTGCCCATGCCATGTGTTTCATGAGGGTCCGTGCTCCCCAAGGTTCAGATTGGCTCTGAAATCCATGTTTCAAGTGAGCTAAGGATTCCTTTTAAGGATACAAAGGAACCCTTTATGGGAAACTGAAACTGGTTTAAGCTGTCTGAATAGGCAGGTGCTGTAGTGGAGATAGCTGATTAAACAGTTGTAGAGGAAACTATCACATGGGAACAATTCAGAATTAAACACAATACGAATTTCTTAAAGCAACCCTTCTGGCATTTTCCCTTCTATCTGTTTTCCACATACTAATTTAAATGAGTCTAGAAACAAATTGAAACATTTTGCACAGAAGGAAGCAAAGAGTGGTAGCCATTTCTATGTTCATTTCTCAGTGTTTACAGTGTTCAGTACAACAGAAATGGGCCCTGTTAAAGATGAATAGTTAGGTCTGAGTCGATTTGTCTTCCAATCAAAACTTTCAGCAGAGACATTATGATTGATTTTTGACACTACATTCAGCTACTGGCAAAGCAAAACAAAGTTTTTGAGAATTTCAGTCTGAAGAACAGTGTAGACTACAAGGAGGAGGACACCTGCTTGAAGTATTTTCAACAGTACCAGAGAATACATTGATGTCTGTTGATAAATAAAAATGGTGAGATGGTTCCTTTGGGGTTTTTACTCACACAGAAGATTCTAAATGAAACTTGGTAAAGTGAAGAATTTCTTGGTAATATTTTCTACCTTCTAAAAAATTCTTTAAAAAGATTTACATGTAACATCACTGGCATTAGGAATGTTATTTTTCTTTTCCCATTTTAATAAAAAAGGATTTATCGAAAGTCTGTTTAATATTAGTTTATGCAACCAACCAGCCAAGCCTAATTGTTTTAGGTAAACAAAGTAAAGATTATGAATAAGGAACAAAAATGGTAAATTAAATTTGGGATACAATCTTGATAGATATCCAGGATTTCACAGTTCCCTTTCGAATTGATGACATAAATTCACAAAAATTAGGTTTTTCCTGGGAGTGCTTGTGCTGACCAAAAGCCTAAAGTAAGCAGGAGCCTGTGGAGCTGGACTAAGGGTCAGTCTGCTGGCTGTATTTTCAGTGTCTCACTCCTCAGCAGTGAGGGACTGTCTCTCTGTGCAGGAGGAGCACCAAACCCTTCAGAAGCAGTCTGTTCTGATGGCACAGGGCTTTCCATGCAGCCACAGAAAGGGCAGCTGTGAGAGAAAGGAATAAGCACAAGGACAGACCAATGCTCTTAGCAAGTCCTTCAGTGAGTTATAAACAGATTTAATGATATGAGTTTCCTCTGTGATGTTAAGCTTTAATGATGTTTTAACTTTTTTTCTTACTTTTGGATTTATAGTAGCAGTAAATAAAAGATTGTTTTTTGCATAACTGCTATAATTTTATTTTTGGAAAGCCTCAGAGCAGAACTGCCTAAACAAATAGACATTTTTAAAAAATTATCTTGGAGTTCTTTTGCTATTTTGGCAGCGATATTTGTCGACTACAAAATATCCTATTATAATGTATTTAATAAGACTCCTTCACCTAGTCATTTGGCTTTCCTGCACTACTTATTTATGTCAAAATTCTGAACCATTATTTAATGAGGTTAAAATATAATTTAAACAACAGCAATGCTTTAGGACCAGGTCACATAATTTTCATCACTTTTTTTATGATGCATTCGGTTCCTTCATGGCCACATCTACATTCTTCTAATGTATTCTGGTTTTATGTTAGCCATGCATCAAACAAAAACTTATTTCCTTTACCTAACATGCATTTTATGTGATTAAAATAGTCCATTGTTTTACTGCAGTTCCATGCTGCACATATCTGATGGAGCCCAAATATTGGACAGGCTGTAAGAGTGGGAATATGGCCAGTATAATATGGTAAGACCAAAGCACAAAACTGCTTTTCTTCCTGAAAAAATGAGTTTGTAGTCTGTCATACTTATTTCTGATTGAACTCTTCCCACTTAACACAAGAGAGAGATTTTTGAAGAACCAAACAGAAAAGACAGGTTTTCTCATTTGAATCTATCCAACCATAAATCATCTTGCTACTTAGTTTCAATAAACAAATGAAAAAGAAGTAAAAGGCATGGGGTGTTCAGAGGAAAGGGGAAAATAGGTTCTCAAAGACTGTTTTCCTTATAATGACATTTAATTGTGGTATTTTCAACAGCAGCATATTGAAGTATACTGTTGAGAATTAAGTTCCTGTAGATTTACAGTGATAAAATGGTAAATGGTTTTTTACCATTTACCTGATTTTTTTAAATCCCCTGTGTTACAGAGGATGCAGACTCTTCTTTCACTGATTGCATCTTGGTACTTTCCAGAGGCAGCCTGAAAGGACCAACCTGTCCCTGTAACCGAGGTGAACCTCCCAGAATTTGCATTATAATCTAAGGTAAACTGCAACAGGGATTTTTTTTAATGAGGCGACTGAGACAATGGAGGTGGTAGTTAGGCTATGTGACACTGTCAGAATGTTGCTAAGCTTTAGAGTGGAATAATTTTAATTGGCAACATCCTCATTAATCATGGCTAATGTTAATGATAGCTCCCTGTAGTGACTCATGAAGAGGTGATGGCCTTAATGAAAGCTGCCTTAGAGGCTAACAGATGGTGGTTAAATTTCAGTATTTTAAATATACAACTGTTCAGTTCTAAATAAGTTTTTTCCTGCCAAATAATAACATGGGAAACTTGGTATTTGGTCCTGTTCTTTACTGGGCTTGTTTTTTTGAATTATTGAGTAAATAATAGACAAGAGCAAAAAGAAGACAATTCAGCATGCATTGTAAATTCAGATCCACACACGCAGGTTAAGCTTTATGTTTTCTGATCTATGTTTAATACTATAGATGTCATTATGAATTTACTGAATAACACCAGAGTGTTTACTGTTACATGAAAGAAATATTGGCAAGATGTGGGAAAAAAGCATAATAGTCTGCTGCTTTATCTCTCTGATAATGCTGGATATAGCTCAATATGCTGTGTTTACCAGTGTTGCTAATCTCCTGGTTATGTTTATGAGTGCCTTTGGCTTCTGCTGCTCTTTTTGTGAGCTTAAAGAACAGGAGAAAAAGAAAAATCAGCTCTCAGCAAAGGCATTGGGTTAGAACATCAGAGAACTTCGAATTTTGGCTCTTCTGGTGTTTTATTCATAAGTATGGATATTTAAGGACTCTATAAATAAGGGTCCTGAATAAGCAAGATATTTGTAGTTCAGTTAGAAAGCTGAAATTAATCAAGTGCTTAAATGTAATACTCCAGTAAATACTTCAGTGAACTGGAAACCAATATCTATTGTCTAAAAGAAAAAAAAGATAAATAATGCATCCTTATTTCACTAGGGTATTTTAGGATTAATAAATTAATATTTGTTAAATGCACATATTTTATAAAAACAAGAATAAAACTTTTAAACAATTTTTCAGGGAATTTTTTTTAATATTTCGCATTTCTCTTGCCTGACTGTTTATTCTTATGTCCTTCCTTTTTATTTGCTTTATCATTTATTCTTTCTTTAGCAAGGTAAAGCTTTAAAATGTGTAGGAATTTGTTACCCTGGTTGTTGTATTCATATGTGTGAATATTCTGGAAAGAGGATTAAACAAAGGTGTCATATGCAAGACATAGATAGGAAATGCATTTTATCATTCTTTCCAGAGATGTGGTATCTTTGATGCACACAGAGGAAATGTATATTTGCCCTTTTCCCTTTCATTATGTGCTCATCTCTATATCACCAGCTGCTGTGACATCACATCACATCAAGTATTTCAGAATTGTCTTTGTTTCAGAAAAAGGGGGTCTCAGAATCTATTCCCTAGAATTATTGTTTTACCTTTAGATATGTTTCAAATTCCATGACATCTTATTGTTTTATGACCAGACTTCCTTGTGAATTTCCCACTGGATTTATATATTATCTATTCCATCCAGTTAAGTATGCACAAGGATTCTAATTTTGGGAGATTTAAAGCCAACCTTTAAAGAGAAATTCTCAACCTGACTATGGCAACAGTTTATAATATGGTGAAATAAGGCCAGCCTGAAGTCACATCTCCTTAACTTACTGGCACCTTCTTTACAAACCTTTCAGTACCCACGTCACTTGTACTTGTGTAACCATTCCTACAGCTGGTTTGCAAACATGCCAGTTAGAAGGCCAAGCATATCTGGATTTACATGGATTTACATGGAGATTTTCTGAGACATTGTGTCAGAACTTTATTGTTTAATGAGATGGGATCTGTTGATTTAGAAATGCTGTATGGAGTTATCAAGCCTCTGAACATTACCATCGTTTGTTGAGAATTGGTATATGAAAAGTGTGTTATTTATGCAATAAGGGAAAACATTAAAAGTAATGTAAGATACTGCTGTATTTAATACTCCTTAATTTTAGACAGTTATAGTATTTAGGATTTCTTCATGGGTAGTTTTTTTTGCCACAAAGACAAGATAGATCTTAGAATCTTCAGGTAATTCTCAGGAAAATCTGCATGTTTTCCAATTATGTGAGAAAACTTCATTGCCATTTTATCTGTTTCCAAATAATAACTTCTTGAGCTACCTCTTTTTTTTCCTGCCATGACAGTCGGCTTTTGGAAAAGTCAAATTATTCGTAGCTTATGGAATTAATTTACATGCCTTATTTTAAGGGATTTTACTACAAGAAAGAATCACACATCCCAAAGAGCTGTGGGGCTGAGGATAAGGGATCACTTTTGTTTATTTTCCTCCATACTAAGTTTTTTCTTTGATTGTCCAGTGAGCACACTGGTATCTGAAGCAAAAATTCTGAACTTTTCCTATATGTAATCAGAGATGGGAAAATGGAGTGGGGGACAGGATGTCAAATATCAGAGGTCATTGGGATTCAGAGAGTTGCCACTTCCCTAGAAACACAGTATGGTAAAAATCTTCCGTGGAAGATTTGCAAGCTGAACTGGTGAGACAGAAAACTAGATTCATGATTTAAAAAGAGGAAAACAAAGAGCATCCATCATCCAGACAGATAGCAGCCTTAATTGTATTCCCTTTTAATTTGGGCTGTTCAATAATGCATTGTGTTAGTCATCTAAGTTGCACCTCTCTGTGTTGCAGTGCATTGCAGATAGGAAAGTAAGTTTATTACAACTAATCAAGCAATTACAGCAAGTTCCAGGGCAGGCGGCTGATGGAGCATTGAAATAATAGGTTGTAACTTTCAAGTGAAAATTCCAGACAGGAAAAAAGCCTAATGCAAAGAAAAGCTATGGGCTAAAATTAGGCCATCTGAGTGTAATTTCAGCTGAGGGTAATTTCAGGGAGTCACATATAACAGCTTCTGAAACTGTGTCCACTGTGGCATCTAAGGATGATCCTTCATGCCTTATAAAAGCTGGTAAGATAAATGTGTTTATTATATAAAAAAAAAAAGGCCCTCCTCAGGAATGGTTTGTTTCAACTGAATTAACTAAATATTTATGCTATTTTATACCTATACCACAGGTACATATTACAGTATGACTGCATTGTCCTATTGTACTTGTAGGTTAGTGGGAATCAAGATCTTATTCATTTACCAAATGCCACTTACCAAATTAATTAAACTATTGTTATGTTTATATTTTCCCCTTCATTTAATTATTGCAGTAATAATTGCAGCAATAATAATAATTCTCCCTACTATTTCTCAAGTTCTGAGGGATCACAATTATTTAGTTTCTTTCATGGTGGGATCTGCCTTCAAATCTTTTTCTGAACAATGTGGGAAGGTAGATGCTGTTTCATTAAAACTTCAATATTGAATCACTGAATAAACTGCAAATTTTAGTGACCTCCCTTGCTATGCTTACTTAACAATCACATTCCTTCTTTCTTACACTCCAGACATGGTTTCTCAACGCACTTATTCTGAGCCAACATTCTTCAAAGTGGTGTCCATGTTCAGGTTTCACGTTTTAACCTGTCAGTCTATAAGCAGTGATACTGCTGCGGAGTCATCTGGTTTGGAGCAGGTCTTAAAATGGGTCATGATTGCCATAAAGTGAATCATCTTCCTTGATCTGCTAGAAATTGGAAGCAATTTCTGAGTTGTGCCCACCACAGAGCTGTCCACCAGAATTTTTTTAATTTTTTTTTCCTCATTCTTATCAAGGTTTCACAATACTTTTGCAGTTAAGCCATATTCATTGTTCCGTTCATAGTTCTGTTCTAAAAATATTTTATTCTCAAAAAATTCCATCTTTTCTTGAGCAGAGAAAGAATTTCATGCAAGTCTATAAGTGGTCCATTTAAAAATTAAATCCATTTAGGCAGGAAGGTTAAGAAATTTGTTTTCCTTCTGATTCTTCTATCCTAATAATATTCAGAATAAAGAATTCAATGCTTTTTAGTTGTTAAATGCATGTACTGTATTTTCAATAGTAACTGTACTACTAGTATGGGAAGAAAAAGATCACACTTCATAAAGAGAAGGCTCTTTTGTTGCATGCTTGTTGCTGAAATACTTGCTAGTAATGTCAGACCTACCTAACCAAAATTACTGTTTGTAGTTTTGTAGCTTTATCTGATTTTTCTTGTTTGTGGATTTCTTTCCAGATCTTTTCCTAAGCAGTTTTGATCATATTTTGTTTATAATTTTAGGGGTTTTTTTTCTTGCATTCACATATATATTCACTTCTCTTTTTTTTCTTGTTAAGGGTTTGTTGAGTCCTTTTTCTGTCTTGTTTTTCTGCTCAGCTTGTACCTTTTGCCATGTTGTTGTAATTGCTCCTTAAGAGTTAGATAAAAGATGCTTCCCTGAATATGGAATTATTTTAATCCTTTGAGATGGTTACCACCTACTATTTTTTAACGCTATGCACTTTGGTACACACTTTGGTGAGACTTAGAGTTATGGCTATACTATTATATCCATTTTTATTCTACATGATTTTAGGCATTAACCAAATATTCCTTCTGACAAATAGTCTGAGATACTTTAAGGGGATCATAAAACACAAACTATTATAAGAAGTGAATTAAAAGTTGCTAAAAACGTATGTTATTGTTTTAAAACTGAAGCCAGTTCTTCTCTGGATTACATGCTAAAATCATATGGAGAAATTCATAGGCTCCAGTTCAGTATTATTACATATAGCAAAGGACAAAATTCTCAGCAATATTATTGTGCAAAGGAATCAGAGCAACTCACGGTTACGTAGCTTGTATGTTTGAAGTGTTCTTTCTGCAGCACAGCAGTCCCAAAGATCTCTTTTTTTCCCCTGTATGATGTAGTGATGTAATGTGTTGATGGGATGTAAAACGAATCCCAACATAAAGTACTTCCTAGTTCCTCACTTAAAATTCACTGTAAAAGACTAAGTCAGCATTTGTTTCAGTTATGTGGTAATTGAAAAAATTACAATTATTATTTAAAACAAGGCAAACATGTATACACACACATATATGTGGTACAAATGGAATTTAACAGAAAACATTGATTTAGTTTCATCAGTTTGGTTCAGACTGCTTGGACAAACAGTGGAAATCCTAGCTTAGGATTTTTGTTTTCTTAGCAATTTGATTTTTTTTGTATCAGTAGCATTTACTAGTCCTTTTTCTCTCTTAAAATGCTGTGGAAAATAAAACATCAACAATAAAGGAAAGAACA